>NC_079345.1:4480000-5190000 GCF_029582105.1 Oenanthe melanoleuca
TTCTTTATGGCCTTCCTCCAGGGCCACCCACGTACCCAGGCATGAAAAAAAACCCTGGAAAAGGTGAGCTGTCATCTCCATTTACTTTCATGCTTACTGCCATCAGGATATATGTAAAAAATTATCATTTGGCAGGACACAGTGAAAAGTCACCATTTCCATTACACTGTCTGCATTGTTATTCCCACCTCCAGCTAATATTTCCTATTTCATCAATAGATTACATCCTACCAGTCATTCCAAGCTGCAAGTGCTCATCAGTTTGAAATGCTCTATTAGCTCTTGACACATATAAAACATCACTATAACACAACCAAGCATAAAAAGTCAAAGGGAAGTATGAGGTAGCATGCAGAGCTCTGAGCTTGTCACAATAAGGTGAAGTTTCCCCAAAACAGAGGAAGAACAGCTAAGAAAGAAAAAAAGTAGTCTCCAGATTAGGGAAGTGTATCTTCTCTCACTGAACCAACAAATGGGGAAGTGAAATTAGAAGTGGATGAACTTCTGAAAGACTTGGATTAATTTTTTAAAGACCAAGGGGAGGAAAAAAAGCAGAATATAGAAAAAGCTTCAGGTAGTATTAGCAGGATTAGTATCACAGGTTCTCTGGTGAAGCAGTGTCATAGAAAGAGAAGATAAAACATTCTTAATTGCTATTTTTATAATGAAATTTCCTGTGCTACAGTCCCTTCAAAACAATGTTACACAAAAGGCAGCTGAAACTCTCCCACTTTTCCACAGTCCTTTCCTTACCTTAATATGAGCTGTGCTATAAAGTATAAACTCCCATCTGATGACAGTTCACATCATCCAGTGCTGGAGGCTTTGTTGTGCTAAGAACATTGTAAATACATCCAACATGGACCCTGGCCTAAGAAGTCTTAGCAAACAAATACAAAGGACAGAGAGGTGCATCAATTTAATGTGGTTGTCTTTCATGGTTACAGATTCACAGATCCAGCTAAAAGAACACTTTGGTCATTACATACCTTGTCACTTTTACCTGCCCATCAGCAGAGCATAGATTATTTCTTCAAAGTATAATATACTTGATGGCCTTACAATCCAAAAAGCAAGAGAAAACAGAAAAATAACAGTCATTTGCTTAGGGCAGTCACAGTCCCCAGGTGAAATGCAACACAGCAAGAAGATGACAAATCCAGAGAATTCTCTGAAAAGAATAGATGATCAGTAATAGACAGACTGTACCATATACACAGGAGAAATGCATCACACATAAAAAAAAAAACATTAAGAAAAACAAATAATTTTTGCCTGTAACTATAATAGTGCTAAAGGCTGCAGCTGACCATCAAAATCAGAGTTTCTGAGCTACTACAACATTGCAAGACAGAAGTGTTTTCTATGATGTATAAATTTCCTCTAGTATATAAGGCTATTTTTTCAGAAGCTGAAAAAGGACATTTGGATTAAGCTCTTCACTAATGCTATAGAAAGCTTAAAGATAAAAATGCAGAATGAGACACTGCAGGAAAGCACTAACTATCCAGCACCAGCTCTTGAGCCTCTAGTAGAGACCTTGAGAGCATTAGGGATGGTACAGCTACTGCTGCAAACCATCTTGTGGATTGGTTAACTCCACCAGCAAATTGCAGCAAGGCAGATATCAATTTACATCTGTTTACCACAGCCACACAGGTGATGGGAGCAAAGGGAGTGGATTGAACGTGGGCAGTGTGGAGGGTTGGGTTATCATTATCAACAGCAGGAGAATAAAGACTTTCTGTGTTCCAGACCTTGTTTGTGAGTGCAGGCAGCTGGGGTTTGGCCTCTTGTTTGTCCTGCAGTCAAGAGCAAAGATCATTACAGTCATAAACACAGTCTGAACTAAATAGTGAAACAAGAACCAAAGAAAATATTGGGTGAAGTCGGCAGGACTGGGGCAGTGGGCAGGAAGGTGTAAGCAGGGGTGTTGGGGCTGCGTTGTCATGTTTAGAGGCCTTATAGTATACAACTTACACCTCACTGTAACCATAATGAAGATACAGGTGAGTCTCATGGTTCAAAGTCATCTAAGAAAATTACAGTTAGCTTTGCAGTGGTTTTTGATGAGAAATCCTGTATGCAGGCCTGAAAAGACACATATTTGTCCACTTTAATTCATGCAGTTTTAAAGTTAACTTACATCTATGGCTAAAATGCCTCCTTAATTGGGTGTGGGAGCTAATGCTCCATACTTTGAGGATGATGGGCATTCAAGGAAAAGTGTATTTAATACATTAAGAGTTGTGAAGCTGTGTTCTGGGAATAATTCTTCCTGTGACTGTACACAGGAATTCAGTTTGCCCTCACATCTTTGAGCAAGAGAAAAGGAAGACATGGCTGTCCAGAGCAATCAAAAGTAGGAGTTTGGGGATGCAAGTTCCAGGAACCATTCCTTGCCTGAGAGCAGGAGATGATTTTGGGACTGACTGCTATGCTGCTTTCACACTGATTTTTGATTATGAATGTGTATGGGTTCGCACTTGCTATGCAGCAGCAGTTGACCTTTCCTAGGACAAGCCAATTAGTCTCCAAGAGTGAATAAAGAGATATTATCACCTTTAATATCTGCTGCTGCTGCCACTGCTTTTCCAAAATACTCTCCTGTGGGTATTAAAGTGATGTTTTCATTTATCCACCAATAAAAATACAGCCTTAACCCATCTGCCTGTCCCTCTGTGTATATATCTGGGTAATTTAATAAATGCTTCTGGGTGTTGATTTACGTCATTGTATCTGTATATAATCCTGCCTCTGTGAGCATGCTGCTGGTTGTCTCTGAGCATTCATTGTCTGCCTTGTGTGTGTATGTCTGTGTGTCTGAATGTGGTTTTGTTTAAAATTTTTCCCTAGAAAAAACAAGAAGTCAGATGTTTCATGAGGTTGTTCGTTAAAGCCAAGGGAAGGAAGGAGGAGACAGTAAGGGATAATTTAGAGAGAAACAGGGGTAGATTTGGCTACAGTTAATCATCTGCCTCAGTCTTCTCCGGAGGAGATGGGGTTGTTCATTCCAGACATTAAAATATCTCAGGGGAGGATCATATAGATCATGCTGGAAGAGAAATGGAAAGAGTAAATTATCCAAAGGCTCAGAAAGCAATGGAGCCAGACGTCATCTGATCCCAAAGCAAGGATAAAAACAGGGAGAGAGAACCTTCACAAGATATGCTCAGGATTCCCTGAGCAACTGAAGGTACAGATAGAGAAAATTATTTCTAACTGCTGTCAGTGATTAAGAAATCTGGTATCCTGGTACCTGGTTCCAGCTGCAATTCTGGCTCACAGGGAAAGGTATTATTCTGAGTCAGAATGCAGAACAAAACAACGATAAAATGGAAGTAAATGCAAAGTTTCCCAACATGCCAGCATCCCCTGAAAAATAAGTCTGAATAATGGCCCAGGAACACTTTCATAATACAAGCTTCTTCAAACCAGCATCACAAGGGGTCAGATGGATTTTCCAGCTCCAGTGCCCAGATCACTTTGCACACACAGCTTGTTTTCCTGCACTTAATTATGGGCCTGGACTCACCACCCCTTCTCTGCACTATTCACTATTCTCCCAGTTCAGCTGCAGCATAAACAACTGAACCAGCAGCACCTCACCAGGGGAAACACAGGGAAGTAGCAGTGGCCCTGTCCACCCACTGTGACATTCTCTGTTTCAAACAAGAGGAAGGTAATTCCCATTTTGGAAGCTGTTACACACCCCAAGACCACAGACAGCAGATATTCATGATATACCAAAATTAGAAGTTTTCATTATTGGGAGCCAGGTATTCTGAGGACAGGAAGGTGCCCATGCCACTTTGGAGTGGCCTTTGTCAGGCAGACACTGCAAACACAACACTTTTGTACATGGAAATGCTGGGCTTGTTACCTACATCCTCTGTGACACATGGCTGCAATCCAGTACAGTTCCTGAGAAATACCTGGGAAGTTTTCTAGATATCCTTTGTTAGCAGAGGGATTCCCACATAGCACAACTCTTCCCTATGGTGCTCTTTAACATGAGTAACATCAGCTCTGATTGTTGCATACATTTCCTAGAAGAGGTAGAACAAACTGAGGAAATTAGAACTTATATTCCCATGTAGGATCCTTCAAATGAAAACTACCAAATGAACATATTTTCTGCAACAAAATAATATCTTTCTTACAGAGAAAAGCATGACTCAGACCTTGAGACACCTGGACACTTACAAACCAGCTTCCCTATAGGAATTCCTACTAAAATCATAAGCCTTTGATGACCTTGTTCCCACTTGTTCTTTTCAGGAAGTTTTCCCCATATTTCCAGACATCTTCCCCCTAATTAACATCTTCCACAGAGTAATTTCTTTCCACAGCACACTACCAGCAGCCCTACATTTTTCTGCAGCCCCTAGGTTTTTCTCCATCCTGTCTGGGGTGCAGGTGGTGACCCTTCTGCAGCCAGCTACAGCTCATCAAACCCAGGGCCATTCCAGCACTTTGCTCCGTGCATTACAAGGGGATGTGTCAGCCAGGGCTATTGTTTGGAACAGGAAGCAAGTTTGGCCGCCTCTGTAATTTAGATTGTAGGCAATAAGCAGGGGTGTGGTGTGCAAAGCAAACAAGGCAGGACTAACAGCTCTTTTCACTTCTGGACAAGGAATTGGTGCAGGGTGGCCCACAGGATCCTGTCCTGTATTGGCTATGGCTTCTCCTTGTGAACACAGCCAGGAGTGAAAAACCAGAGTGTCCTTCAGGCTTTCAACTGGAGAGTGAAGATAAAAGTCCAGGCCCCATGTTCTAACAGAACTTTATGAGCTAAACATCTTGAAATGAGATTATGAGAGAAAATTAAGAACAGTCTTCTCCTTTCAATAGGTCTTTAAAAACAATAACCAGGTTTTACTGTAAATTCATTTATTTTCCCCCAGTGAGCCAATTCCCAAGCTGATATCTCCTCTGTGTACCAGGGATATGTATAGATCTAAATGTGGCAAGAAGACAGAAAGATTTTATTTATTTTGCGTAAGGACAGCAATGTGGGGAGTTCTTTTTTCCAGGCAAAACTCACATCAGAGAGCGAGTTACACATCTTGTTAAAGAAATACTATGAGGTAAATAAAATCCAAATCATATTTAGCTCATAGGAGGTGACAAATACTAGTCAGGTTGACTGTTGTCTTTCTGGAAGTTAGTCAAAAATCACTGTCAAATAAAGCATGAAAATAAAGAAAATAGAAGAGTCTATTCTTGCATTTGCTAAAGTGAGCAACATTTTGCTGTTTATTGCCAGCATTTTTTTTAAACTAGTTGTGAATACATGGAAAGGACTTGAAGTCAAATCCTGGCCTACATTCTGCTGAAATCACCTAAACTGCCTGGTTTGGGTCTCCAGAACAGTCTGAAAACTCCTCACTTTATGCAGAGAATCATCAGTGGCAAGCTCTAAACCTGTGTCCATTGTCCTGCCAGGTCACAGCTGCCGTGGCTCCACACAGGTCCTTCTGTGCCTTACCAGGGACAAGTGTCCACACCATTCCCCACTGCAGCAGCTGTGGATAGGACAGGTTGCATGAAGCAGGGACAAACAGAGGAAACTGGAGGGTTTCCTTGCAAAAACCCAAGCCTGTGACAAAATAGGCCTAGACATCACTGTGTATTAGCTCAGAGTAAACTCAAAGCAAGCAAGAGACAGCCATAAGCATTCAGATCCCTGGATCCAGACATTAATTTAATCCATAAGACTTCTCATGCAGAACTGAGCTTTGTGGGGATGTTCTAGATCCATCCAGTGATCAAACATGCTCTAATTTGCTCCCAAGGCAGAAGTGCCTCCACTCACTGAGCACTCCCTACCCTCTCACAGCTCCCTTCTGGGTCAGCCCTCCCCACAGGCGAGTGGGTGCAGGAGGATCATCATTCTTTCCTGGCACAGCAGCTAATCCACCCAGCCTGACTGCAGAGAGATAGCCGGCTGTTTGGGAAGCAGTTCCATGTGGGGGAAGATTTTTTTTAACCTATTCTTGCCTTGTTCTGTGTAAGGAAGCCACAAACTCTCTCACATAGAGGCAGCTGATAAAGTTGCCTCCTCTATCTAGAAAGCACACTTAACCAGAGCAACTGGAATGTAACAACTTCAAGAGTTAACCAAATTTTCAAGCAATCATTTGTGTGCACCCTATCAAATGAATCTATAATTATCAAAATATTTCCCCACCTTTCCTTGATTGTTGGGGTTATTAAGTGAAAGTAAAGGTTTGAAATGCTCACCTGAGACAAAAGAGCCTGCAGAAACTGCTGCCTGTCCTTAGATTTTGCTATGCTAACACTCACTGTCTGCAGTCAGAGTTCCTTCCTTAAGCACTTGAGCGCTGTGTGAAGCCTTGAGGGCACACCGCCTTTGCCTAGAGATAGATTTTGGGTGAGATTTTGGAAGAATGGTTTGCATACAAGTAGCAATGTGATCACCACTGGAATGCTGGTTTCCTGCTAGACACACACAGAGATTTTGTGACCCTGTGTTCTTTTACAAAAGACAAGTGACCTGCAAAACCCCAGCATTTCATATCTCAGTGGTGGGGCAATACAACCTACATACCAACGATGACTCATTGGGAAACAGAAAGATCAAGCTCCAGGGATCTCCTCCTCAGCACAGACCTGCAAATACACTGGAATAATTTGCATTGCACAGCTTGCCTTGCAGAATCCACAGATAAAAATCAGGCTTGGCACGGCTAGGATATCTGAGCAATATTTAGCAGCAGAACAATGAGCCAGCTGGGAAAGCATGTACTTATCCAAATTCAAGTGGGCAAGTAGTTTTGGGCAACGTGGTTACTTAGGGATTGCCTGCATAGGAAAGTTGGGACAAAGCAAACTAAAGTTTGAATGCATGGCATGTAAACCCATTCCAGAAAACAGTGGTATAAACAATCCAGTTGTTCTCTGGGTATGCATGAGAAATGCCTGTAATTTTTTTGGTGGCACCAGAGCAGAGGTCCCCAAATACCTGGGGAGCTGACACAGCTGCTTCTTTCTTCTGCCTGTGGCCTGGCTTTGCACAGTGACTGGAGAGTTGCCTGTTCCCTCACTCATTGCAGAAGTTACTGCTTCTGTAACAGGAGCTGGAAAAGGCAACCTTCCTCAGCTCTTCAAACCCTCCAGCCCTTCTTTGCTGGCATAATTACATGCAGTGATGTGAAAGCTGCACCAAAGTTGAGATGAAAATGCAAGACAAAGTAGCCTGCACAGATCTCCCAGTGTAAGCTATCAGGGGCAAATGAAGCATGGATTCAGCTCCTATTATTTAGGGCTCAGGCTATAAATCACAACCAACCACACAAATCACAACAATGAAGAGCCTTCATTCCCAAAAGTCATGTGTCTGGGTGACACCCCAGTCTCCTCCTCCAGCATGGCAACACAAACAGTGGTGATCTTGGGGAAAGCAAAGACAGAGGCAGTCCCAGGGGTGCTTACTGTTTGTAGGTACAACTCCCTTTTAAGAGGGAAAAGAAAGAAAGGAAGAAAAGAATAGGGCCCAGTAGGAGCCACAGAAAGGGAGCAGACCCCATCAGATGTACACAGAGCTAAAGGCCCTGATCAGACTTCCCTGTCCCTGACCCATCAGACGCATGACCTGACTTGCTAATACTGAAAGAGCACCAGAGGAAGTGGGATTTGGCACCATGTGCAAGCAGTGGGAAGCAGGATATGCTCAGTCCATAATACATGACCAAGTCCATGTGTATTTTCAGCACCCTGGCTCCCCAGGAAGCTGTGGCTCTGGCTCTATTAGCTCTGGGTGCAGACTGGGCTTGGCCAGCACCATCTGCCAGCACCAGAGGGAAGTGCCATGGAATTCTCCTGCACTGCCCACCCAGGGCACCATCACCATCCCATTTTGGGAGCCAGGCCATTTCTGCCTGTAACAGCAGCTACATACAGAGTTTTCTGCACTGAGTAGCTACTGTAGGTTTGTTTCCCTGTGGGTGCAGGCAGCTCTTACTGGACGGGTCACAGTGATGCTGATGTGGCAGAACAACTCCACTGCCACAGGGGAGGGCTGGATGCTGCAGCAGGAGGACTTGGAGAGTGTAAGCTGGAACCCAGGAAGTTTCCTGAGTCACCATGGCTCTTAAATTCCCTACCCCTTGTGCTCCAGGTTTGGTGCACACCTTAGGGGACTCCTGCTAGGACCCCAGGCACTGGTGAGCCCCAGGACAGCCATGAACAAAATGGCATTCAAGCATGACCTATCTCATGGTTATTACTCATGGTGAGAGTAAGTTTACATACAATTTGCATAAAACTTTGGGTGGGGTGTCCCAGAGAAGGTTATGGTACCACTTATCACTAAATAGCCTCATAAAAAGGGAAGGAACTCATTCGTCTTGCCATGAGAAGCTCAGGGGCATTCACAGGAGGCTCATTTCCCTGGAGAATAGAGTTTCTGCTGAGCAGGAGAGGATTAAGATGACCAGAAAAGCAATGAGACTGAGCAGGGAGGCCTAAAGGTGCTGGAGCAGTTTCATCTTGTTCATACTTCCTCCTTCCAGCTGCACTGCTGTGCACTGAGGCATTAAAGGTGAGATCTCTTTGCATCATACTGGGCCCTGTGGCAAAGGAGATACCCGTTTGTCCCTGCAGCTACGGAGGAGTTTCAGAGCAGGAGTGGTGCCAAAAATGACACTTGTCTCACAGTCAGCTGACAGCAGAAGCTCCAAGCAAAGTCCTTCCAATCGTGATGATATCAGCCATCAGTCTCCCTGAGCTCTCCCTACCCCATGTCTACACACCATGGAGATGGCTCTGCTCCCCAAACAACTTCTGCAGCTACTGCAGGAGCTCTGACAGCCTCAGTCATCAGGGCCTGTCACATCTGTGCTCCCCTGACACGAGCAGCTCCTCCAAGGTATGACCTGACTTTGAAGCCAAGAGCTCAGAGGATCATCCTGAACAACTTTCTAGCATGTTCAAAGATCTGCCTCTCTCTCTCCTGCCAGTCACTCAGTGCAAAGGGCAAGAACCAGAACTGAGGCCGCCAGGGACCAATTCTCCATCCTCTTGCTGGACCATTTGCCTTCACCTCTGCTGAGCTTCTCACAATAGCTCTCCAGCATTCTCACCTGCAGCTCATTCACTGACACACAACAGGTATGTTAGCCCAGCTGCCCAAAGCAAAGACAATTGAGGGAAACAGATACCATTTTAGGCGCTTTTCTGATACCAAACAATGCTTTTTCAGCATGAAGAAAATTTAAACTACCATAATTTCAAATTACTAGGACCTCTTCTTTTTTTGAAAAAAAAAAAAGGACGAAACACATGGTTAAGGTTTGAGGCCTCCAATATAAATAGAAACAGATCACATTTACAAGATTAAGATTTAGTATTTTTAGGTAATATTTTGAATTTGATAACATTCATCATTTAGTAGGTTTGCAGTGCAGAAAACGAAATGTGCTTTGTGCTTCGAACAAATAACTTAATCACTCTGACTCATGGCATCCAGCACTAATGAGAAGAGTCTCTTACACTAAACTTATCACACATGCAAGCTTTGTTTTGCCTATCAGGACTCTGCCAGGAAAGTGGAAATATCCAGAGATTATAGGCAATGGTAACGGGTGTAGCAATAAGGATGATCTTGATAATTATGTATCTTCAAAAGAGAGGATAAACTTGTTCTAACTTGTAAATGGAATAAACCTGTCATAGCTCTGATAGGAGTCACCCAGGCTGGCAAGAACTAGGGATTTTTTTATTTTTTTTCAGGTCTCTAATAAACTGGTACCGTGGGGGAGTGGTGGAAGATTCTGTGAGAAGCTCTGCTGAGAACACACTCCCTTGGTCCTCTAAATTTTCAGATTTCCCAATCTGTTCTGCTTTCAACCACGCGCCATTCTAGGTCCAAGCAACACCTCCCTGTCTAGCAGTCTGCTACATTAACAGGTGCCTCACAATGTCAGAGCAAAGACTTTGCAAATCAAAGCCTAAGGAGAGCACTAAATATTTGTTGGATTGGAGGCAAAGTTTGAGATGTTAGTGCTGCTCATAACCCAGGGTCAGCCCCAAGAGCAACACTGGCATTGCAAGTTGGAAACAGTGTTGATTCAGCCTAAGGAATTTTGTGGAATATTCCTTCCTTCCCAATTTCTAAGAAACCTACAAAGGGGTGGAGATGCCTGTGGCTGTTATGATGGCTGTTTCCTCTAGTAAACAACATTATTGTAGTGTTCTCCAACTCAATGTCTTTTCCCAATGGCTAAGTGCAGTCATAAAGTGAGGACATCTCTCCATTTAACCACAAATTCAAAGTACATCCAGGGAACAAATGTACCAGGGAAATCCTGTAGGAAGATGTTCTCTCACCACACCACCAATGAGACTGAAAAAGTGGAAACATTCTCATTCAAATTCACTTCTACAAATTTGAAAAAAATTTGGAATATTATACCTTCCTTTTCAAACTCAAAGATAAAGTAGACAACAGCTATCTATATATATAGACAGCATCTATTTAGGATAGAAAAAAATTAATCTTTAGGACCTTTATACCACTGTCTGTGTACAAGGAAAAGCAAATCCAAGGAGCATCTGTCATCTCAGAGCAGGGTCTGAGGGTGATGCCATTTTAATTACATCAGCTCCAAGGAACAGGTTGGATTAAGGTGACAAAAAAAAAAAAAAAGTTGCCCAAAAAACTGGAGCAGCTGATAGCATGTAAATTGTTAGATTTTGGGTTATGCCAGCCATCAGATTAATATCTCAAGGATACAAAATGCCATTCAGCATGAAGAAAAAAAGATTAAAAAAAGAAGATGTAAACATTGAACTGAGTTGTGGCACAGTTGATCCTGATGCTACATCTCCAAATGGAGACAAATGGAACATCTTAGTGTTAAAAGCCACTTTTCCAACACAGGAGAATGCTTCAATGGCATAATGTTTCACCTGTACCAAGGACTGAGTCCAGCACACCTCTCTGAGCAGGGACTGTTTAACCTTCACCACTGCCTCACACCTGAAGGCTTTGTCTGAATGTCTCAGCCCCTTCCTCTCTCATTTCTTCACATGGGGCTTATACAACCATTCAACTGCAAACCAGTTCTGTTTTCATTTTAGCTTTCACAACCTTCCTGTTTCTTTAAACAAGTACAAGGTAGTGAGGGGGTTTCTTTGTTACCTTTCATTGAAATATTCATAGTAAGATGGAAAATTCCAGGGAGCAGTTGGAGAAGGCAGGATTACCATATATCAAAGGGAAGCAGCATTTGCTAACTCCTTCGTTTTACATGTATGTGATTCACAAATTGCTTCATGAAAATGGAAAAGTGATCGAGGAATTGCTCAGGTCCGGACCAAAAAAAAAAAAAAAAAAAACACAAAAAAAAACTAATAGTAACAACCTAATTTCCATGAAAATGGGCTGGTCTCCAAAGCATCTGCCAAGACCAGACACTGTGGTGCTTGCAGCTTTCCTTTGTTTGCTCTTCAAAGCAGGTAGAGCCAGGAACATTCCCGTGCCTCATGCCAAGCTGTAAGATGTGGTACATGACTTTCAGATGAGGAAATTTCGCATTTCTCCCTGAATATTTCACACTACAACAGCAAGGGGAAAAGCACAGACGCAGCTGAAATGAGGAGGAGATGAATTGAAAGGCTAAAAATGGATTCTTCAGCATTACTCTGTAGTATGGGGAACTGAGAAGGCAATTAAAACCAACATGAAAGGAGATTTAATTGCAAAACAGCGAAACCTGCTGAAGCACAGATAGCGAGAGGCGAAGAATCAGCGCCAAGCCCTTGGCAGAGGAGAGCGCTGCCCTCAGCCCCGCGGCTGGGAGACAGGCCCTGCGCAGGGCTCTGAGGGCAGCCCCGGGGAGCTCCCCTCACACGCGGCCACAGCAAGGCGAGAAAAGCGGGACAAACCCCCCAGCCCCTCCGCGGGGAGCAGCAGCACAGCCCGGCGGCCCTCGCATCGCGGCCGGCTCACCGCAGCCAGCGCCGAAGGACGGAGCGAGGGAAGGGCGGGGAGTCCCGATGGGCCCGGCCGAGAGTGCCCGGCCGCCCCGCTCTGCGCCACTGCTCCTGAGCGTGGGCTTTAAATCTGAGCTCTACGGACCCAGCACCTTCCCCAAGGGCGGGCAGGGGGACAGGGGGAGAGGGGGAAGGGGGACACAGGGCCCGGCAGCTGATGGGGACAGCGGGAGGACAGGCGGGACTGGTTCGCAGGGCTGGGAACACCCTCAGCCCGTCTCTTCGGTCAGGCAGCTTTTAGCATTTCAAAGCCGCTCTTCCCTTTGTGACTCCAAGCGCTGACTAAAACAGGCAAGCAGGTATTTACAGGATCAGCCAAGCCCGTCCTGCCTAGGTGGCCTGAAAGGCGACGGTGCTGTGTCCTGCAAGCAAATCGCGGTGTCTGGTTCAAAGGCTTTCCTGGGGCAGGATTATGGAAAGGGAGAGCAGCGCCGGCTCTGGAAAATTGAAAATGTCAGGGCTCTGCTCTGCTGGGAAGGTCACCCTGGACTCGCTTCGGGTGTCCCTGGGTGCTCTGCTGGGTGGCAGAGTCCGAGCAGGCACGGTGACAAACAAGGGGACACGTCCAGCCCCTTTGTGAGCAAAGCACCCCAATTTAAAAAGCAGCCCACGATCGCAGGCACCTGATGTGCTGCTTGTTCCAGAGGCACAGGGTGGGGTACAAGGAGGGGAATCTGCTTTCCTCTTCAACACAGAAAACATCAAAGCTGTCCTAAAAAATTAAAAGCTTCTGGACGGGCTCTTGGTGTATCTTAAAACGCAAAACAGACTCATTTCAAAGCAATCTTTCCAAAGGTCTTTCCTGAACGTACATCACATGCAATGGAAAAACACTGCATGCCTGGCATTTAATATTTTTCACCTGTGACCCAGGATTGATGTCTGTGTAACTCCCTGATTTAATCCAACGACATGTCTCAGCAAGAAAAAAACCCTTTCAGAGTTTGAAAAGGAGTTGGAAAAAAATAAAGTCACACTCAACACTTCCCCTTCCCTAGAGAGATAGGAGTGCTGCTTACCCTTTCCTGACGATAAGCATATCCTGGTGGTTAAAAATACATTTTGCTCTTACCGTAAATTCTCCATTAGCTAACTCCTTCAGCCCAGCCCACAGTGTTGGGGTTCATGATTCCTTAGAGGCCACACGTGACAGAGCTTGGCCTGTGTGTGCCCAAATGCACTGGGGAAAAAGCAAGAGTAACAGCTCTGATCCTGCTGCCACTGGCTTCACCTGGAGCAGAGAAATCTGTGCAGTGGTAAAAACATTTAGCTCAAATGACTTGGACCAAGACCCCATGGACTCCACATTAGTTTTCTGCCTTTACAGCTGCTTCCGGACAAACAGTTATGGGTTGAATTGAATTCTGAACAGCAATTAATTCTTCTGTTAATTTAACTGTTTCCAGTGATCACTGTGCAAAGGGACAACTCAGTAAAATAGAGCTTATGGTCTCTGCTTAATTTGAGATTCTGAAGGACAGAAGCCTGTTGAAAGATTGCTCCAAAACTTGGGCTGTGCAAAGGACACAGATGCCACCTCTTGCCAAGGAGGCACCAGTCGTGGGAAGAGCCTGGCTCAGCAAAGCTGGAGCTGCTCACACACCCAGATGGCTCCACAGCAGCTACAGCCTGCAGGGATCCTGCATGCCTCTCATAGCATATTCCTGCCAGGAGAAAGATGATGGGACACTCCTCTCTCAGGCTGAGGTAGAAGCTGGTAGAACATCTGGTAGAAGCTGTGACTCCCTGTGACACAGAAATCACCAGAGTCACAAGTCCAGTTGTATAAACTCAGTAGTTTGCCTTCTTGGTAAGTACCTTGAAGTTAAGGAGGCACAGAGAGGTCTTGCTCCCAGGAATCAAGAGCTTCAGCTGAATATCCTGTTTGAAGAACCAGTTCTGGATTTCTCCTGTGAGACTTAAGTAAAAAAAATTTGAGGGGCTTAAAAGAGGCAAAAATGGGAACTTCGTTATATCTTCTCTGTGCATAAGAGGTAAAGGAAACCAGGCAGCAGCCCTCTTCCTTTTCTGTTAGGATTCCAGGCTGTGGAATAAAGATAAATCCAAGTTCACCCTCCTGTCTTTTTTTCTAAGACTCAGTAATACAGGGGAGATATGGCAGAGCCCATCTAAGCAGCCATAACCATGGGAACACCAGCAACAAGAGTAAATCAACACAAGATTCCCTATCATCAGTCTGTGTTTACACTGGAGGCCTCAGGCTCCCTGCACCAACCTGGCTGGCAGTCTGAACCTTGGTATGGCTGTGAAACTAAATAAGAAAAGGGATTTATGGAACAAATATTCATTTTTCTGTCCTAGTTCTCACTATCTCTTTTAGAACACATATTTACAGCACCTAGTTTCTGAACTCTGCTTTGAAGCCATGCTGCTGCCTTACCCCTTGCCAAGCTACCCCAAACCTCAATTTCCTTGACTCCTACCTCACATTTGGCCTTTCCTCAGTCCTTTTGTTTAGGACAAGGTGGAAAGAGCTCTGGGTATTTTCCTGGAGATCAAACCCAGGGGATGCAGCCCCAGCAGAGGCAAGGCCACTACCCCAGTGCAGGGAGCAGCACAGCACGGAGGTAGAATATTGCTCAACTGGAGTTGCAGCTGCTTGGCATGTTAAAAATGTGCAGGTCTCTGAACTTGCAGGGGTTGTGTCTGCACGCTGTGACACAGCCAAGGGTCGGAGTATCAGGCAGCCCTGGAAGGAGCTGTTTGTACCTGCCCTTGGAGCAGTTACGCTTCACATATTTTTCTCCGCCGCTTTGAAAGGTCACATGGAAGAGCAGTGTTTGTGAAGGGGACTGCTGGGGAGAATGGACACCTTGAAACAACCATGAGAGCTTTTCTAGCTGAGCAGAAGCTCCTTCCCACTCCCATTTTTCCTGGGGTGGCTATTGACAACATCCACAGCCCAGCAACCACAAGCATTTACTGCCTGGGCAGAGCCAGGGAGGGACTGATCCCGCCTCCCCTCATTTCCTCATTGCTTTTCCTCCTCCATTTATTTCCTTTGGGTTTTCCCCTTTGATTAAACTTCTGGCATGTTGGAATGTTTAATAATAAAACAGATAACTCATGGGAGATGATATTTATAAAATCTACTTCTCCTTTTTTTTTCACTTTTTGTAAGACCTTGAGAGAAAATCTTGAACTACGTTCTTCCTTTTAAAAATAAAAATAAAAAAAGCGGAAGGTGCAGTTAAGAAGTTTTCAAACAATCAATGTTTTATTTGGTTAATTTATTAAACACCTTTAAGACAATTAATTTTGGTCTGTACCCTTCTATAAAATGATTCAAGTTCTGAACAAACCTCCAATACATAAAGCAAAATTACTTTTACCATACGCAAATTTCAGATCAAAATACAACACTCTGTTTTCTTACATTTATAAAACCCGGTCAAATACAAACAACATTAAAAAAGATAAAACACTTTCACTGATCCTTGGTACAATATTACAGCACAATTTGCACAGTGGCAACTAAGTCCTCAAAGCACAAGTCAAATACTTTAAAAAGGGAGCCTCCCTTTAGTTACCCAACGTTCTACTGAACACGTAAACAAAGCGAGTGCTACTGAATCCAGGAAAATTCCTGTGTCCCTTTTCATACCATGTGTGAGCCACAAAGCTATTCTGCAAGGGAAGCTACTGGTGAGAAACCAAAGAGCTTTCCTACTTTGCTGTTACCAGTTTTTGTGCAACTACTCTATGAAAATAAATGAATGCAAGTGGACCAGACTCTGCACTGGGCAATTTATGGCAACTAAAGTAAACCAAGAAATGAGTGTTTTTCTAAAAACAGATCATAAAACTATTAAAAAAAAATCAATACCAAATTATCCATGGGTACAACTAGAGTAACTGCCTTTTAATCACCTTCAAGACATCTAATGAAGACACAGAGTGTTTTCAATTGTTGAATTTGTTCAATTGCAAAACCCAGTGTTTCAGCAATGGGTCAAAGTGCCATTAGAATTGCACATTTTTCTTCAATTACAGAATGCATGGTTGCATGAAACACTCATTTGGTGCTACACCTGAAAGCCTGCACTTCACTAACCTGTTAACATGTGGGATCTCCTACGAAACAGAAACAAGAACAAAAACTAAAACTACAAACATAAAATGATAAAACTCAAGTCTCAGTTGATAGACATTACTGGCAAGGTCCTACTTAGCCAACCTTGCAGCAACACCTCAAGAAGAGAAAGTAAAACCAGAGCAGTGAGAGCAGGGTCTGATGTATCCCCTCAGGCTATGCTTTGCACAGGCAGTCAGGGCAGTTGTACCACAGTGCAAATAAAGGGGTTTTTGCTTGAAGTTCTGCAACCCCTTCATTTCCCCCACCCCCAAAGCAGTGATTTTACTCACAGTTCAATTGTAAGTTCAGTTATTCAGTCTCAGCTAATGTGAAAATGTGTACATAATTAAATGGAAAAATACACTACTAATGGATCTAACTTTCCTCTCTCCTTCCTCCCCAAATTCACGTCAAGCCCACTCCAAAACTTTTCCTATCTATTAACATTCACATAATCCCAACAGAACAGAGAACTGCAAACTGCACAAATAATACATCATTAAATAATGCTCAAGTGTAAACAATAAAGGATGGACATGGTTTAATAAAACCCTAGTGAGGTACAGCAAAAATTTAGTTTCCTAATTTAGTGCTTTAAGTGCAATAGAAATGCTGCTGTACTGCCCTTCTGCAAACACATCTCTCCAGAATTAAGCTGCACTACTAGGCTTATTCCCTTAAAGCTACATACCCAAGCTATAACTCATTAGATTGACTTAATGCAAATATTTGTGGGGGAAAATTAATTTACAGGGTTAATTAAAATCATTTTAGTATTCAAAAGGAATGATAGTAGTAAAGGGGTCAACCATGGAAAATGTGGTAATACATGTTTTTAAAAAGATTTCCAATAATTCTAACACAAAACAGCAAGTATATTTTGAAAAATGCATAGAAACCCTGTCAATACAAAAATCCCCACTGAAATTACACAACTAAGCAATTTTAATCTAAATATTTTATGTGCTTTTCCTATAAAGGCCACTTTGACATACAAATACAAAAAAATTTACATTTTTCCCCAAAATAAATTATTCGTTCCTCAATTAAAAATACTGAATATGGAAGCATAACAACCCTCTCTCATGCCAGCTGCTCCTCTGCAGTGGCTATTTCCATAGAAGAAAATCTCCTAATATTTTCAGTTACCAAAAGAAATAAGAAATGGCTTCAGCCTGTGGTCTGCTTAGCACTAAGAAAAACCTGGGGGAAGGAATGGAACAGGCTGAGCCCCTTACACTGCGTGTGCTGGGAGGAGATGGATGTACACAGACACCTGCAGAGAGAGCTTTCCTGCTTGTCTCTCAGGTTATGCACCAAAATCCCTTTTTGGAATCAGAGAAAGAAATCGAGGTCAATCTGAATTGAAGAGAGACAAAACAGGAAAGGGAGTTAGGAGGCAGAAACTGTACCAGGTCCAGGGTGGGTTAGGTAAATGAAGAATTCATGATCACCTGGGAGAGTAGAGCTCCTCATGGGAAGCAGAACCAGGAAAAACTGTACCCGTTTTTTTAACAGGGGGAAGAAGAGGAACACAAGGAACAAATTTCACTGGAAAAATGAAGCAATGGGAGTACAAAGAACCCTTACCAGCAATCCTGACCACATGGGCATTTATCCCTGAATTGCCACAGAAGCAGAAAAATCAAACTCACACAGAAGCAGCAGAAATGAAAACAAAATTGGACTGGATTTGAGACATCACAGGGATTCTTTACTGTAAGCACCAGATCCACAACTGACTGACACAGGGAAAACAAGACAACACCAACCCAGGGGGCACAGCACACCCCAAACACCTGGCGTGCTCTGGGGCAGGGACGTACAAACATGGTCAAGTGGCCCCAGCAGGTAAACCTGCACTGTGGGGTCACAGGACAAGCTCCAGCTGACAACACCACAGGACAACAGGAGGGATGCACTTGGAAATCTCATCATTTTGAGCCAAAACACCCAAGAACCTGACCAAGAACCTGACCCATAAACTGCTGGGCCGGCGAGGGGGCAGGAGGGAAAGCAGTGCACTGGAGTTGATCTGGATACGAGATTCTTGGGCAGCCATTGAGTACAAGCTCTCCTAACCTTGCACCAAGGACTGGGTTTGGAAGGACACAGGAGCTGCACTTCTGTATCACAAGGAATTCAGCTCTCTGATGTGCTGTATTGCATAGTTTGATTGAGGTCAAAGAGCATTTGTGTCTTATTTTTCCCTGTTTTAAACAGAAGTAACTCAACATACTCCGATCAGAGCATTCCAAACCCTGGCCCCAAGTGATTCATCAATTAATTTATAAAGATTTTGGGGTGGACACAAAGCTAAAACTCCATTCCCACACAAAGCACAGAAGGACCCACAGAACATGTAGACACATAAAAAGCCTGTAACAGTAACCACATCTGTAATACAGGAGTCAGAGCACCACAGCTGGATGATGGGGATAACCCTTGCTGTCCAGCTGTTTGCCACAGATGGTAAACAAGAGGTGAGTGATTTTACCTCACCACACCAATGTGCCTTTTGTAAAAAAAGTGGCAATATATTCTGACAATATCCTGGTAAATATCAAGATCTTAGATTTGACAGAACATCGAACCTTTAGGAGAGAGGCAGCAATGTGACATCATGTTGCAACAGCCTTCTATTACTTGGTTCATGTAATACAGATAGAATTGGATTATTCAATAGTTATTTCATTCTCTTAAGATAAAATAGAGTATTTGTACAATACAAAGTCTGACTAAGTTCACTAGTTATCACTTTTATAATACATATTCATATTCTTTTAACTCAATCCCACAAGATTCATGGAACTCAATAAACATGGTTTACAGAGGAAAAACTCTGAAGATACAGCATTTAATGTGAAGACATTTTAGTTTTTCCTTCTGAAGGTAAAACAATTCCAGCTTATCAGGCTCCCACTCTGGATTATGAAGCAGTGGGCATACAAACTGGGATGCAGTTTCACATCTCTGGCTTCTCAAAAAAAGAAAAAAGTGTAGTGGAAAAACAGGTGGCCAGAAGCTCCCCAGCTATTTAGGCCAATACCTGTGGTTCCACACAGCAGACATAATTCCAGAACCCACAGTTACATAGCTCCAGAAGTTCCAGATTTAAATATAACAAATGCAAAATAGCAGATCTGCTATAACAGCCCATAAATCTTTATATCTCACCCTTATGTAAGGGACAGTGCAGACTCATCCTGACCTGTGCAGCAGGGAGCAGCTGCAAGGCAAGCACTGGCGCTGCTCCTCAGCCTTCCCTAGAATGAGAGGATCAGGAATTTGCAAGCTCAGTAGAGTTTATCCATGGCCCCTCATTTATCAGCTGTTTTTCAGAAGTGCTGCAGGTAACACAGTTACTCCTGTGAGGCCACCAACTGGTGACTCCTCTACAGTGACAGCCTGGATGAGTTTGGATGGTCCAGAGGGCAGCACCCAATATGTGAAGGAGGAGAAGGACAAGGCAGCCTCTGGACTCTCTTCAAAAGATGAAGGGCTCTTAGATTAACATAACTGAGAAATGCTACAGCCCTGGGACTGCAGAGCCTACGAGAAGGAAATAAATAACAAATAACCCACTGTCTGGAGATGGGACAAATTCAAACATCAACCCTTGAACCTGCTGCTTCAGACAGAGCAGGAGTAGAACTTTGTTGGGGAAGAACTTTATGTGCTTCAGAGAAGGAAAAACCTTCCTGTAGCAGTGTTACCAAATGCCTAAACCAAACTGATGATACAGATCAAACAAAAATAAAGAGAGCACAAAAAGGACAACAGCAAAGTTACTACGCAGGACTAAAATTCAGCCCTCTCCTCCATGGCTTGTGTCTACAAGAGCCTCTCCTTGGAGTGCCCAAGCCAATGTCACAGCAGTGGCAGCACTTGGGAGCTTCCCTCCTCCTTCCTCCTGAGCACCTGTGGCACCCAAAGCTTGAGGGGCTGAGCAGCAGGGGTCTGAGACAAACCCCACACTGGGCCAAACATCCCAGTGATCTGCCAGCCACATAGGTCAGCGTGTCCCAGACACAGCCAGGTCTGGGACCAAGCCTGGGAAGGTTAATATTTATGGAATAGCCACCATGATGCTAATGGAAGGCTCTGGAATTAGCAGCTAATTGGTACTGTCTGCAGAGTTATGAATAGCTCCTTGTTCCACCCCTACTATTTGTGCAGGGCCACTAAAATGTTTGCTACATTGAATTCAAAGTTAGTCTGAGCTGCTCCTCAAAACTGTAGAGGAAGATGTTCTCCGTAAAGCATTTCTTGGTTCTGCCTTTACAAAGAAAGGAAAAAGGTAGCATTTTCCCATTACATTTTGTATTATTAAGGCCTTTGACAGTTTGGAAGCCATCTTTAAGAAAAGGGATGCTTTTCAAAATAGAGACTGAATACTCAAAGAAAAACTCCATAGAACGAACACAAGCTGATTACCAGCTTATATTAGTACTTTTAGGAGTCAAGCACAGTGTAAGGAATTCAAAACTATGTCAAAATAGCACCTTTAGAAGCAGAAGAAAATACACTTTCGAAAAAACTTCTTCAATATAAGCAAAAACCCACGTACTTGAAGATCACAAAGAAATGGGCAATGACATAAGTTCAGGTACGAAGGTGGGTATTGATTTGAACAGTTTTTCCTCTGCAGGTGATTAAATAGGGAACTCCACAAAAAATATCTAATTAGACATTGCAGAAAAATTAGTGAATCTCTCACAGGCAAAACAGTGAGAACAGAGTAGAGGCAGAGAGAAAACTATCTGATCTGTCCTTAAAAGAGCAGAGACTTCTATTTTTTAAACAAATATTTTAATATTTAAAAATCATCACGACAGCCTTTCAATTGCTACTCTCATTTCCAAGTATAATAGTTACTTTCAAGTAATAGAAATTTTTATTTACTTTTGACAGCAGCTGCAGGTCAACCTTGGTCTTTTTGTACAGAAACAATAATTTAAAATGAAATTAAACTGTCCTTGGGCAATGGTACCATTCTGTCCTGCTTCTTGTCTGCTTTTAGGGTTTTTTTAATTGAAGGACAAAATGTGATTTAAAACAAAACAAAAAATATTTGACAAAGTGCAAAGAAAGAAAAAATGAGGTAGCTGGGAATAGGGGCTTTTCCCCCCAGGACAAGGTGCCGGACTTGCAGCCACAGTGACACCCATGAGGACCTGGGCTACACCTGCCCTACCTGCAGGTTTGCTTACAGCTGTTCAGGTGATCTCTGACCTGCTGGCAGCAGTTTTACAACCTCAGTGAAAAGTCATTTCATTGTGTACCAAGCACTGTCCCCACACACGCTGATGTGCAGGGATGTGCAAAAGCCACAGGGAACAAGCTGGTGTGGCCACCCTCTGACCCACAGCTGTGCTCCCAGGGACCATGGGCACAGGCTGTGTGTTCAGAGGGAGAGTGAAAGCAAAATCCTGTTAGGAACAGCAAAAGAGAAAACACCTGAGGCCAGAGGAAATGTGCAAGGAACACCCAGGACCTGCCCCTGATGAGCTCTGGGGGTCCAAAGACTGACAGCCAGCAGTGGCAATTCCATGAGTTCTGTACCAAACCCCGCCCCTTGCCCCATCTAACACTCACAGCAAGGCTTGTGCAGTACAAGGAGAATCTTGTACAGAATCTTCCCCACCCCTTAGCACTGTAAAGGAGCTTCCAGGAGCCCCCCAGAACACAGCTTGCTGTTTACATCATGTAACCAAGATAGGACAGAACACTCACCATGCATTGCAAAATGAAGTCTCAGCCCCTTAAACACAAAAATGTTCCAATTGCAAGAAGCAAACTACTCAGGTTTTGGAAGTTGAGGATTTAAAGAAAAAAAAAAAAAAAAAAAAAAAAAAAAAAGAGCTTAAAATTGACTTAGCAGGTGTTTCCCCAAGCAAACAAAAGCTAGGACAGACCTCATGTTCTCTAAGCAGTCCAAAGGACTCCTTTGGACTAGTTTAAGACCAGCTCTGAAAGGCAGATACCCCTGTGTACTGCTTTATTCACTCTAATAAATATGCTTTTTAAGACATAAAAACAGTGAAACAAGTGACTGGGATGATAATGCTTTCCTACTACAATGTGCAAATTAATAAAGCAGATTAATAAAACCCACAGTTTCTGCATATGTGAGATCATTCAGGACAGAACCTCAAGCCCAGCCAAGGATCAGGTTTTCATAGCACACTGCCAATTGCAGATGGGAATTTAAACTTACCAAAATGGCTCTTGCTTTCATCAGGTACAAAATTGTTCCACAGGGGTTTTCTCCTGTTCTGAAATTGGCAGAGGTGGCAGCCCAATAACAGAATGCACAGAAATTACACTTGTGAAACAAATGCAGAGCCTGTGGCAGGGGGTCTGTCAGCCTCTGACAGGGTTTACAAACACAAATTAAAGAAACTTTGCTCTCAGCAAAAACTGAGAATGTCTCAGCATTACCTCAAAAGAAATGGAGGAAAGTCAAATAAATTTTTTAAAAATCAAATAAATCAAGTGCCTAAGGTGGTAATTCAAAAGCCCCCAGTTATTAAAAAAAAAATAAAATTCATGTTTTATCAATAAAATAACACTAATTACATAGGGGATATTTCTCTCTATTATTGTAATCAGACCCATCAGCTTTTACCAGGGCTCAAAACACCCTCATTTCATTATGCAAATTCAAGGGCACAGGTAGGCAGTGGCATTGAGCAGCTTCATGTACTGAGGTGCTCTGGCAGAACAAGTTCTCTGCTCACAGAAACCCTGCAAAACTGCTGGGCACCAAGATTTAACCTTTTTCCATTGAAAACTTTAAATCTTCTAGCTCACTTTCCAAGACATTTCAATAGACTATTTCAAATAACCTCCAAATATTATTCTATAGAAGTCCTTTATGTATTGTAAATACTTTTATAACTAAGAAGCAGCTACCTAGAATAAGTAATTTTAAAAACATAATATTTTGTATTACAAATGAATTTTCAACATAATCATCTGTTTGTAGTAGCTCATAGTTTAATTCTCTTATTACCTTTAATCCTTTTAAGCAGGTGATTATCTAGCTGGGCACTTTGCATGACTCTAGTCTATGTTTTTAGGTAACCTATTAATCAACATTTTGAGAGAATTGATTGCTGGAGCACAGCAGCAGTCAGAGTGCAGAATCATGCTGGGCATGGCTGCTCAGAGGTGTCACCTTAAACCCTGGCTGCAGTCCTTCCTACAGCAAGGGATTTCCAAGGGAAAGAAGAAAATTAAACAACACACCAAAACCCACAGAGATGATGGGGAGTAGGTGCCAAACTTATTAATAAACTTCAGAGCACATAGAGGTGACCCCCATAGAAAATTAACAGAGTTTCCCCCAAACTCCACTGCCTTCAGCTTTTACTGGCTCACCTCCCCAAGCCCTGTGCTTTTCTCTCACAGGTGATGTGCCCTGGAAACACAGACCCTGTGGACACAGCTCCCAGCTTCAAGAAAAAAACAAGGAAGAGCAACAGCAAATGGCAAATGTCAAAAGGCTGCAGTAGTGACGACTGAAACACAGGTCTGCACTCAGTCCCGAACGGGAAAAGGAAATACTCCTTTGGGAAGATGGAAATAGCAGCTTCTACAAACACGGATGCAATTAACACCCCTCCCACCCACCTGAAGTAGTCGTTTAAGTACTCCAAAGAGCTAAAGGGAACACAACCCCCAAATCCTCAGGGCTAAATTAGAGGCAGAAAGGATCCATTTAACACTAAATTAAATATAATTCCTTGGAAAGCAGCGCTGTGAGTGGCACCAAACCACACCTTAGTTACAATGCTCAGTCTGCCTGTGTCCCTGGGCACAGCCACATTTCCCGAGGCAGTTTCCTTTCTGCAGGTCGATTAATGCAAACAAATTGCACTTAATCTAAACAGTTATAATTTTAAATACTAAAGCCTGTTGTCAGCTGCCTTTTATTATATACTTGCATGGCACCAGTGCTCTAATAAAGAGCAAAGTGTCCATATGCATCACATGAAGTGATGCTCAAGGCAGCTGTGAAGAGTAACACAAACCTGCAGAACAGTATTAAAAAAAAGTAGATTTACATTGCTTTCAATAGCATTCATTAAAAAAAAAAAGAACCACTGCTCTTTTTTGGAACACAGTGAATTTTAAGCATCTCTGTATTTTAGAACAGTTGAATTATTGTTATACACAGAAGAACCCAAAAGTTTGGCACTTGTAACAATTTGCATTTGTTATTGCATCCTCCACTCTGCATAGCACATGCATGGTAGCAGAGCCCATGCAGGTTGCACATCCTCAGCATTTATGGAACAGAGAAACTCCAGTTAAAACAGGGAAAAACTTCCCCAAACCCCTCACTCTTGTACTTGTGCATTTACTGAGTCATGCAGGCACCAGGAATATTGCAAGGCAACCAAGCTGCCTGGTGTGTTCTGGAGGGGGATTTCATAAGCCAGGCAGTTCAGTAGCTTTGATAAAAGCTCTTTATTTTCATCAAGATCTCTGCTCCTGAAGGCAGGCTGTGTGCCAGGCACGTGCTGTGCAAACACCAGGGACACAGCCTGCCCACAGCTATCAGCAAGCTGATTTTAAGCTTCTTTGGGTTTCAGATTCACCTCAGTCCTTTTGTGTAATTTCATATTAATTTGCTTTCAATTTAAAGATGAAGTACCCTCAAAGCTACAGAAATTCACTTGACCAAAAGCAGCTGGGTTGACAAAGCACTTTCACAGTAACTAAAGTTTAAGGACTTGCTGACAAAATATTTAAGGACAACCAGACCTTGCTATGGTACAGCAAAACAGAAGACACTTCAGGATGCCTCTTCTTCAGGTTATAAAACCAGAAAGGGAGATCTGAAATCCAACCTTGACTCTTTAGGGGTATGAGCATCTGTCAAGGCCAGGTAAGAAGAGAGCCAGGCCAGGCATGTGCCTCCTCAGAAACTCAAGGGATTTATTTTATGAGAGCAAGAACACTTTACACATTTGCTTCTGTAATCCCTCTCTGCTGTGGAGCAGCCACAAGACTAAAACAAGCACAAGTGTAAAACAAGCACAGAGAACACTGCTGTGTGCTTACAGTAGCACATATTTTTTTCCCCTAAAATTAACAATTCCAAAATTTTTCCAGAATTATCTGTGGTACATGAAAAAAAAAAAAAAAGAAGAAACTTTTCTTGGGGGAATTGTGGGAAGAGATGGAGTGAGGGGTGAAAAAAGCCACCACTCGTCCCTTCATCAACAGTTCCTACCCTGTATTTGATGATTTTCTCATTTCAGTAGCTGGGGTTGATCCAGTTCCTCAGCAGGGACAGGAAAAAGGATGCAGAGGCCCAGCCCAAGTGCCTCCAGCTGAAAGTGGCCCAGCCAGTCCTCATCCTGCACGGACAGCTGGCCAGGACACACATCCAAACAGTCACCTGTGGAGGACCTGGCTGAATGTCAGTGCCAACTCATGAGCTGGGAGAATTAAGGCCACTGTGCCAAGCAAGGACAACTTAAACAAGTTTCTAAACTGCCAAACCACCTAAAACCCCTAGATTGCAACTCCAAAAATCCTCTAAGTTGTTTTCCCATGTGGTTCAGCCATCATGTGCAGGGGTACACAGTGCCAGGAGAGCAGGGACAGCTGAGTGGTGGTATTTACCAGTGAACCCAGTTCAATCTACAGCTGTTTGCACGTTCAACACACTCAGCAACTGGTGACCTCCATCCTCTCAGCACCTCTGGTATCATCACAGCCTCCCTCCCCTTCTGAAGTCAACCATCCCTTTGAAAAGAGAAAGTCAGAGGTCAGCTTCACTCCTACACCATCACCAGTACAATCCCTGGAGAAAGGAAAGCCTTGGCTTCAAAGCATTGCTCTAAATCCGGAGGGAAATCAAGCCTGGTTATTGCACAATCCAAGGGATGCACTCACAGATCAGAGCTGGACAGACAGACAGACAGACAGGAGTCAGACCCCCGAAGACATATCCCTTCCCTCCTGCACACACAGGGGCTAGAACAGCTCCTAGATCAGTCCCAGAGACAATGCAGATGGGGAGTGGTCCCATCCCCTTAGGCAAGGCCAGGAAAGCCAGTTTTGAGATCTCAGGAGTGCCTAAATCTTGAGCACACACCCAAAACCCCTGGAGAGCATCCCTTGAGACTTGGTCCCCAGCCACGTGGAACGTGACACGAGTACAATGTGCTCAGAAATTCACTTTGTGACTGGTTCAGGTACAGAGGCTTAAACTTCTTGGCCAAATCTCACTGGGTGCATTTGCAACATGCTCCAATCACCAGCAGATTTGATTGTTTTATTTATGTTTCCTTTAAAAAAACAAAACAACAAACTAAGAACACCTTAGTGTTAATCCTACTCTAAGTGTAAACATTTGGTTCAGTAACTTGAACTGCAAAACACTGCTAGAGTATTTACTTGGATTTATCATGTGCATTTATCACTTACATTTTCTGGATGCTGAATGCCCTCAAGTGTACTGGGGAGCTACAGGGACTCGGGAGATAGCAGCTGGCAAAATTCTGAATAACATTTTCGGAAGTTTTCCAAGCCACTTAGAAAACTGAGCTCAAAAGTGACAGATACTTAGGAACATTCATCACTTTTGAATATGGGATCTTGGCACTTTGTCTGAGGAAAAACAAAAAATTGATCCATGTAAGATTTTTCAAAAAAGGGAAGTTTTACAGATAAACTAACAGCACTTGATTTATTTCACAAGACAGCCAAGGATGGAAATAGTGGTTCACATTTCTGTAGTAAAGCATTATATATAAATTTAAAATCTAAAGACATATATATACACACCAAGTTTACTGCAATGCATAAATATATAAACTTTTTAATATGCCAACTAATATAGGTCAGAAAATCGATGTAATAGTTCAAGTTTTGCAGACTTCAGCATTGTAAAAAAAAAAAAAAAAATTAAAAAATGGTCAATAGATTGGCTGCTGCCCTTTTCCCCACCCTGCCACACTCCTCTGCTCAGGAATCAGAGTAATTCCAACCCCATATTAGTGCTATGAAAAGACTGAGCAGAAGTAAGTTTCAGAATGGCTCTTCAAGGACTATTTAGTGAAATACCAATGTTTTGAACTAGTTTGGGATCATATTTCAACATGTGTAAGATGATTTCAATAAAGATGACAAAGGTTTACACTAAAAAAACTGAGGGCAGAGTTTGGCTTGTCTGAGGTCCACAAAGTTGCAGAGTGGAAAGTCTTGTATGTAGTTATAATACTGGTTGTACAAAGTCTCTTTTTCTGAAGGGCAGGAGGTATAATTTCTATTTTCCATCTCTCCCATTTTATTCCTCTTAAATAAATACAGGTTATGTCCTGCCCATCACAACAACAATGAAATCAAAAATTGAGGTAAAACTGTTCTACCTGTTAATCTTGACTACAAACAAAAGTAAATTAAATATCACTACGGATGTGAACAAGGCTTAGTAAGAAATAAAATGCAAGATACTAAGTTCTTCACTAGAACCACACCATAAACCCCAGCTTTCAAAGTCAGACAGCAGTAAACAAGACTGTACTGTAGCACTGAAATCATTAGTAAACCAAATTTGATCCCAATTTAAAGTCACTGTACAAATTTTCCTTAACTCTTAGTCCAAAACCCATATTTTCTGCAAAATAAATATATCCTTGTCATATTTCACCTTTGTTCTAAGAGACATAAAATGCACCTTTCTACAGTCCTCAGTCTTAAAAACCATTCTTAACTTGCAAGCAATCTGAAGTAAAAAGGAACACAATATATTTAATTTGTCCTTTTGCTCTTACCAAAAGCAGCAATCATCACTAACTGTTCTAAACATGTCTTCCCTTTTCACTTCAAGGAAAACAGCCACCAAAGCCCACCCAGAAATGCACGTCACCCATCTCCAGACCAGTTCATTGGGCTACTGGAAGGACAGCATAGAAAAAAACTGTTTACTTCTTTGTGGTGTACTGTATCCATTTTCTGGGGTGTATCCATTTCAGATTAGTCCATTTGATATATATATTAAAAATATTTGTTGGAATGAAACCGTTGCAAATGAATGAAAAACCGTATGTACACACCTCCACCATTTTTTAGGCACAGACCTTATCTTTTGAGAAAGGACTAGAAATAAAAGGTGCAATGACCAACATCTCCTGTGGCCTCATGCTCCAGCAGCAGCACACCAGGGAGGTTGGTTATCGTGTAGCTTCTGTGTATTACAGCTATCCAGTTCCAGATAGCACAAGGATTCGTATCAGTTCCCCGCAGGGGAAACGCACCTGAAATCTGTTTTTTTGCTTTTCAATAAGCTTTGCCAAAGGAAACTGATTCCCACCAGTTTCAGACACAAAAATCCTCCTTCAACAACACGGCTTAAACTCCAAATGGTTACGACTGAAGGTGTTTCCTCGATCTCCCCTTTTATTTTCCCCCTTCTCTTCTTTTTAATGTGTACTTAAGTTATTTGTTCCCGAAACAAGTACTGAGACTCAAGCTTTTGTAAGCATTTAAAACAAAAACAGTTACCATACCAAAGCACAGCATACAGTGTAAGTTTTCAGCTGTAATTTCTCAGCTTTTCCTTTAAATAGAGCTAGATTATGGTGCACTGCGCAGAACTCTTCCAGTCTCCTCCCCTGGCGGCGCAGGGGTCACGGGGAAGGTACGCGGATGCGGAACAGCCCCTGCTGCAGCTGCAGGCGGAAGAGTTTGCAGTTGGCGATGCGCAGCGCCGCGCAGCCCGTCCGCCGCAGGTCCGACGGGAACAGCGGCTTCGTGCGCTGCCAGGTGCCCGTGCTTCTCTTGAATTCCCGAACATAGTCATAGTTTGTACCTGAACCAACGAGAAAAGAGGGGAAATGCTTATGTCCTATGTTACAATGTAAAGATGTGCCTGAAAGTGTGTATTCTATCACCATCTGCTGCAGCCAGGTGGGGCAGTGATTCTTATCTCTATGAGAGATATCTTCTGCCAATGGGCCATCTGTTAAAAACCAGTTCTTTTTATTTCCCACCCTTCCTCCAGGAGATATCTTCTGTTGATGGGCCACTGAGTCCCACTGCATGACTGATAAGATTACATCATCTCATTGTGAGATGCTCCACCCAGGGGGAGGAGCCAAACACTTCCTACCTAGATAAAAACTGAGATTTGGAACACCAAAAGCAGCCCTTTCCCACTGGTTTCCAGAGGACAAGAGTTACCAGACCTTTCTACAGGATCACTGTTTCAACAAGACCACTTCATCTGGACTGCTACCACAACGCTAACTAGTGGGGTGTCAGGTTGTATTCTGACTCTGTTAGTGGTTTTTATTTTGTACTATTGCTTGTATTTTATTTTTCTCTTTTTTTTTTTTCCTATTAAATTGTATTTCTCACTTGGAGTCTCTCACTGGTTTTGCTTTCAAACCAGTACAGCTTAAAACTCACTGCAGCTGCCACATTTAACTTCTAGTAAGGTAAATACATGAACAAGAGCATGCACAGGAACACAAACAGTGCCTGGATGGGGAGCTGAAATTATCGTCAAAAGGGAACTACTACAATTGTGACCTACTTACACCCCCAAATTTGGAATTTTGTTAGCTTGTATTTTGGAGAAAGCCCTGCTACACACTCATTCACGTGCACATGGCTACAAAAGTCTTCCAGATCTCTTTTACAGAGTGTGACCAGATGCTGGCAGCTGAGAACTGAGTATATTTAATAGCACACATCTATTTGGTTGGGATTTAGAGCCAAGAGTCACTATCACATCCATATCAACCACTGGACGATGCCCCTAGAATGCAGAATTGCCTGTTTTCCACTACAAAGATTAGCTACAACTTCAGGCATTAACAGGTCTTCTTACATTTAGATAAAAGTAGTCTTGACCTCTTGTGGTCTTCAAACTAATCAACCAAATCAACCCAATGCTCATAACACTGAACTCGTTACTGAAGAGGTCCAAAACCAACCTGTGTGTTTCTCTACGTGCAGCACAATCCCCCTCACCCACAGTGACAGAACAGTGTCCCAGCCTCTTATTAAAATGTTCAGTCTCATCAGTGCCAAGTATTCAAAATGCTGGAAAGAAATGAGCATAAAGAGGTTTTCAGGCCTGGTCCTGACCTGTATCAAGATCTCCAATCACGTATATGCTGGCTCCGATGGGCACAGCTCCATACACGAAAGAAGAGCTAGTTGGGATACAGAGGTTCTGGTCATTTAGATAAATCCACCTGTAAAAATAAAAATTAAAAAGATTTTTGGTGAGCACTTTAAAAAAAAAAAAAAGAATCCAGAGTCTTTTTGCAGCTGCAATCTTTGATTCAAAATCAGAGTGTACATATTAATTTGTTATGTAAAGAGAACATTGTATAGTTTGGGACAGCCAGGAAAAGCAGCTAGTACTGCTGTATCCTGAAGTTGCTTAATTTCAGAATTGCTCCATTCATCTGTGTAATCTACCTATAATAAATTCTTCTCACAGCCACCCAGTGCAACCTTCTGGAAGAGAACAGGCATGTCAGAGAGCCAACAACAGCTATGCCAGTCAGTCTTCCCTACAGAGAAAATTTTAGGCAATTTTGTCTTTAAATTAGTCTTTAAATTGTCTTTAAAATAAACACATACAAGTATTATAATGATCCATAGTAGGGGAAATAACAAATTGGTATAGCAGAACCTTGTTATTAAGCAGTGTGTCCCCCATATAATTCTTCTACTTCTTTAATACTTTAATAGTGCTTTATCAGGGAAAACAAATCCTTGCCTGCTATGAGGAATGCAGCACTTGGCAATGCTTAACTTCAAACAAGGGATAGAAGACTGGAAATCAAAGTGGTAGTGGAATTTGGAAATGTCCTTTATCTTGGATTGACACAGACCTTCCCAATCACATATCAAGCTCTTTTCAATCCCTTTCCAGCTCCTACAGTAATCTTAAATTCCCCTGTGTTCACTGTAAGCACAGGCTCATTTCCACTGAGTGAAAAGCAGTTTTCCATGCTGAAGCCTCTGGAAAGCAGGTAAGGATTTTCTCTTTATCCATGTGGGATGCTGGTCATAAAGAGGTCCAAGAGTTATCGTCATCCTCTCTGTGGCTCTGAAACAAATTCCTACAAAATGCTGCTGCACCTTTGCAGATGCTGTCACAGTTACCATGTACAGAGCCTGAGATGTACAAATCACAGCCATTTTAGGGGACTGCTCCTACACTTCTTATTAAATAATTTACAGGTAACATGAAGGTCTGAGCAACCTTTGAAAATCATCCCATATATTTTCATGGCCACACCAAGTTAATTTGAAGGAAAAAGTTAGGAAATGCCCTCCCAGATACTGCTGATCTTTGAAAATTCTGCATCATCTGAACTCCTGATTCAGGAGTAAACCACTCTTCTGGCACTGAACGAGACGCTGCTCCATATCAATTATCTTGGAGACAGAAATCAATTTTTAAAGGGCAAATGAAAGGATTAGCTGTCCATTATTTTGTCTGTGCTGTACACTGAAGGATTAACGTTCTGTGCAAAGCAAGGAAATGGTTTGTAGCTGTCACAGAAGAGGACAGATGAACTAAGGAGAGAAAAGGAGAAGTTCTCTTCACTGCTTCAGAAATTCTCACAGATCAAAACAACTTGCACCATATTTCATTAGCTTCCTTCCCTTACTGTAGGAGGAGGGCACAGTATTTTCACTGCCTTTTAGCAGCAAGTGACCTAGAATTCTGAAAACTGAGTAAGTGGAAGAGAAATGCAGAACGAAGACTGAATTTTTTTTTTTTTTTTTAATTCTAACTATAGGACCAGGTTAAGGAAGGGAAAAACTCAAATCAGGAGTTCATCTGCACTAGATACTCCGGGTTTTGGAGTTTAAATAAAAAATCCTAAGCCCACAGGGTGAAACCCAAGCATTTTCCTACTGTGCATCACCAAAGAACAATATTAAAGTATCTGTAGCTGCTTGTGAAAATTCATCCTCAGGTTTTCTCAACGTGTATACTTTAAAAAACAGGCATCACTTTTCAGGAACACTCACAGCAGCTTTAGCAGTTAAAACTAGGAAGGAACAAAGACAGGAAGGGCAAGGGGTCATGTTTCATCAGAATTTGACTAAGCTCCAGCTTAATGTGGGTTGTGCCTGCTGTTTGAACAGTATGGAAAAAACACCACGACCAAAAATTCACAATCTTCAGGAATCTGAAAACAGTCCTTGGAACAGAACTCTTGCGTACTTCCCTGGGATGGCTCCACTCAAACCGAGTCCAAGAGGAGCAGGGGGAAGGCAAGTCCTGCTGCAACCACGGGCAGAAGTGATGGCTCTGAAACTGGAACAGGCTTCCACCCAGTTTAAAAAAAGAAGCGAAGGAATCCTGATTTTTCTCAGTCTTAAAGTGAGACAAACAAAATGATCCATCCACACTGCTGTAATCAGTGAGTGGGATGGGGGTAACTGCTTTATTTCCAACAGGGAAATAAATAAAGATGTGATACAGAACCATCATATTCCAGACACGTCACCTCAAGATCACTCCAGCTGAGAAGCCTGGAAATTAATGAAAATCCATGTTCCTCTCATCTGACATGCTATCAGACAGTTAGTGTTCTCATTGCATTTGCATAAGCACTTGCTTTTAATGAAACTCCTGCACACTGACTGGAAGAATGTTGCTAATTACATATACTATGTTACAAGACTATTTAGGTCGCTGGTTATATACTGCTGAAATGATGTTCCAGTAGCAAGAAGAACATTGTAAAGGATATTTTACCAAAGTGCTGCTTCTGAAAAATATCTATCGCTTTTATCCCCTTCAATACCTGCAAATTTTTGTAATTCTTTTTTTGAATCATGAAAAGAGGGAAGAAATCCTGCCCCACTTACAGACCACCAAGGAAAGCAGTGACCATACACCAACAGATCTTGCAAAGAATCCTAAAGTCAGTTTGGGTTTTATTAAATATTTCCAACCACCCACACTGAAAAGAAAAAATCCGAGTGTGTGCAGACATCATCCAATTCTCTACTCACCCACATGGTACAAAAGGTGTACTCTAAATTATGAACTCTGATATAAAGAAAGTCTGACCCATCAAGGTCTTGAGTATGTATTTAAGACTTCCTGCTTTTTATGGAGTAGATCAACAGTGAATCACTGAGTGAAGGATACCTTCACATTTCCATCTTCCATTTTCACATTCATTAAATCTGTTTTTAGCTTGATCGATATTTAAAAAAACAGGATACAGTGCACACAAATCTACATCCTGCAAAAACCCTGCAGTCTGACATACAGCTTTTTCTATCTTTGGGTTCACTTTAATCTACTCATGCACATGACTCTAAAGACAGGCTGACAAAACATTTATTAATTGAAAAATCTCAGTTACAGCAGCACTTCAAGTATGAGAATTATTTCCTACATTACCCTGTTCACATTTCATGTGGATGCTACTATTCTGTCTCACTTCATTTATTTTATTACTTGTTTATACAGCACAGCTTAACAGGAGTCTCAATGTTTATTTTTTTGCTAGTGTGAAGATCTCAGCATATCCCCAGTCTTTGAGAAGTCTGCGTCATGGTTAAGAATAACAATTTTAAAAGACTCTGCACTGTGAGTTATTTTGGAGTAAGTTACTGTCAAAGTAAACAATATTAAACAAGCCCAGTCCTTTAATCCAATTCAAACCAGAATTATGGCAGCTTACATGAATTAATATGTTTATATACCGATGTGAGTACATCCTTAGACATTCACACTGGAGTAAAACCTGCAGCTCAGACACTCAGGCTCTGGGTGCCTGGGATGATGCTTGACCCTGTGCTCTGGCAATGAGGCCTGAGGCACACATGGAAATTTGTGCAGGTGACACAGGTGTGCACTGCTGCACGTACCCCTAACCAACACCATCCCTGACTGAACCCACAGTCCAGAGAGTATTCTTCATCCACTGAGAAACTGAACATAATGGAGTTCTGCACTTACTTAAACAGCTGGAAAAGCCCACAGCTCATGACAAACTATGCAATATTGGCATAGAGCTATTAATAAAGTCACTGTGAATTTTGGTTTGTTACTGCTAGAATTGACCTGCTACACAGATCTCTGAGGGCACTGAAACCTGGGATAACTTCAGACCCTGGAGCTGAGTGCTGGAACATAACACAGAGACACTGCACCCTCTTCTGGCTACAGCACCCCTGGGCTGAGCTGGGGCTTCCAAACCCGGGGAGCACCATCACCAGGCAGCAGCTGCCACCATCCCAACCTTCCCTGGTCCCCAGCCTCCACAGGAACATCCACAGCCTGTGCCCTGCCTGCAGACTCATGCTGACTTAAATTTCTAAGCTCAGACTGGGCAGTGGCAGAGCAGAAAGGCAAAGTCTGGTATCTCAGCTGCCCTCCCCATGTGTCTCCTCCATCAGCTCCATCAGTTACCTCTGCTGGCTCCCCTGCCCCATGCCAGCACAGTGCCCAGCCACACACCCAGCACTCAGAGCAACTGGGGCAGCTGGAGTTATCCCTGGATTATTCAGGATTATTCAGTTATTCAGGATTCCACTGGAATCGTGCAAGGCCTTGGGGATGTCACCAAGCAAAGGCCAAGATCCATCCCATGTGGGATCCATCCCAGGTGTAGGTGCTGCAGTCAGCAGGTGGCACCAGGGACTCACCTGCAGCACCCAGGCTGGGCCCTCCCAGCTCCCCAAACTCCACTTCATGGAAACTCAACCTGCACCAACCAGTGAAACAGGTTTGCAGCCACTGCTGAGGAGTCATGAGCTGTAACTTCTGAAGAAAAGAATCAGGCTGGAAATATTTCAAGTACATCAGCTGAAAATATCAAGTAGGAAAGAGGGGAGCCCTTCTTTTCACAGTTCTTTCCTTTTCAAAAAACCTCTTGCAAAACACTGATAAACTTCTACCATTTCCCCAGCCTCCAGAAGTGTTCCCTAGCAAACACTAAGGGAGCATCAGCAGCAACAGCACTCTGATCTGATCTGTCTGCTTCCTTTAACCAATTTAAAGGATGTTTTTCTTCAGCTTCATTTGATTATAGCTAGTTTAGACATCACTTTGAACAACAGAGGAGATCTCTTCATACAGAAATTAAAGTCTCTTTACAACCATATCTTGCAAGAAAATTATATAATGAATTTACATCTACTGTTCTATTTTTGTGTCCTTTTATACAGGTCACTGTCATAAATCAGTCTTGATCTTCTAATAAAGACATGCTAATCTCCTTCACTTGTCAACAAGCCTTGAAACATCTGACCACAAAGCTTTTTTAAAATTTAATTTATGAAAGAGGAATAATCCAATTTACAGTTATATGCAAGAAAAAAAGTCACTGGAGGAACCAAGCTTGTCACTTATGACTGGAGAGTAAGGTGACTAAACAAAATTCAAAGTAAGGTAACTTTTTGAATGGTTACCATGTATAGTAAGGTGGATTCCACTACCAAATGAAATAATCAGAAGCAAATAACAAACAGAACATGATAACAAGATGATAACAAATTAAGTAATCAGAAGCAAATTCAAAACAAACAGAAGGAGATGAGCCATGCAGTCTGGCGAGGTGGCTGTGGGATGTATAATATCCATAGTGTCTTTCCTATGGCAAAAGCTACATGGGTGCCATCAGCTATAAATGTTTGGAACAGAAATGCATGAGATTTCTTATCTCTAGTCTAGGAATTCCCTCAGCTGCAAATCTTTGGAGATAGGACTGAATCATGAAGAAATATCCCTGTACATACATACATTCCTCCACAGAGCCACACAATCATTTAGTTTGGAAAAGACCTGTAATGAGCACTCAACAGGGAGCCAAGGGCAGGGGTGGGGGCAGCAGTACCCTGCACTTGGGGAAATCACAGAGTGCAGAGCAAGAACCACAAACTCCCTGAGTGATCAAGGCTTCTCCTGCCCAGGGGCACTCAAGACTCACACAGTGGCTCCAGGGCTTTAGGCTTGGCATGTTAGAGGGAAAAGTGGAGTGGGTGGGCCTTCAGTAACAGTCATACCAGGTCACAAAAAGTGCAGTGAGCAACAGACCTCATGCGCTTTGGAGTTCAGGAACAAGGGGTGAGGGAACAGGCAGATGACTGGATGGCAAGTTATTTTCTATGTTTAGAGCTGAAGCCAGTTACCTTTTAAACTCATCATGGTAAAATTCTGATTTGCACGTCACCATCTCACTGGCTTGGCTGTCATCACGACTCCTGACCCCACCAAATACATAAAGCTCAGAGGCAACTCCACAGGCCACTGCCCCAAATCTGAAAATCCAGATGAGGAAAAAATATTAACGTAATGCATCAAAACCATTTTGCATACCCTTCTGAACTTTCTTCATCTTTTACTCTTTTATTTATTTATACATACAGATGCCTTAAATATCCAACAGGATGAGTCATGGATATTAATTGTAAGCACCTATTCAGATCAAGAAAGAAAAAACTAGTAGAAATACTTCTCTCTAAAAATATTCTGAAGTTCCAATTGAACTATAATTTCTAGTTTTCATTTTGCATCAGGGAACTTGTAACATCAGGGCTATGTTTCTATAGAATTTGTATTTATTGCTTGGATGCTTGTCTTTACTCAGCCGCGTTAACTGCAGGCCACCATGACTCAGAAAGACCTGGTGAGACTCACAGACCATCTTCACAGATTCATCAGAAAAACAACACTTTCCTCTCAGCAGAGGGTTGGAAAAGCAATCTAGCCCCCCCCATCCCACTTTCCCTCACCTCCTCTCTTTGAGAGGACAGATTGCTGTCCACTGCTGAGTCCTGGGGTCGTAACACTCCACAGATTCAAAGAGTTTTCCATAGGAGCCTCCACCCATTGCATAGATTTTCTTCTTCATAGCTGCATAGCAGCCAATCTTATGGAAAAAAAGAAAAAGATATCTAAAATGACACAAATGCACAGTATTGAGAGCTCCAAGCTGTCTACACACACACACAGAAGTATTTAGGTTGCCTGTACCATGTGTCAAACAATGCAAGGCATAAAAATGCTCAGCCACAGTTTTGTTTTGGTGTATAAAGAGAGAAGAAACTGCTCACTCTCACTTCTTTTTGAGATATTTGCTACAGCTTCTACTTGAAGCAAAACATTAAAATACATATTTTTAATATATATACATATATCTGCATTGACAGTTTAAGAAGAAGCAACACAATAATATAGGATGTAGTTTTTACCTTTCTAACCATGGTCAAGTCTGGCTGCTTGGTCCAGGTCCGGCTATAAATATCATAGCTCTCCATAGAGATCAGCTCTCTTTCACCATCCTCACCTCCCAGAATATACAGAATCCCATCAATCTCCACCACACCAAAATTATGTCGTGCCTAAGGAACATCAATAAAGTCAACATTGGAAAATGCAATTGCCGCTGTGAAAAAATGAATACAATCTTATTTTTCAGATTATCTGTCTCCAAAGTGCTATTGGTATTATGCCTGGCTTTTGTTTTGGGATTTTTTTTAATGGTGAAGTCCTAAACACCAACATAAGATTATTAATTTAATCAACTAAACAAAACAAAGGGTACCAAAAGAGGAAAAAAAAAAAAAAAAAAGCAGAGCAGCAGAAGCCAAAGAGACCACCAAGAAATCTAAGAATAGAGTTAGCCATATGTCAGTTCTCATAGTGGTGGTCTCCAGAATGAAGTTGCTGCTTTCAGGTCTCTATAACAGCAAAGCCTGGACCCATTCTCTGTGCAAAGGCAGCTCCTTTATTTTGTATGTATGAGCCCAGCTACCCCTCTTAACTAAAATTGTAGCCAAATCCACGTGCCTTTGTCAACCAGATTGCAAAGAGGAAAATCCTGTGGTAAACACCTTCTTAATAAACTACCTGTGCTGATTTACAAAGATAAAAACACAGGTGCATTAAGGATATATGTTTACAAATAACAAACTGTTACTTTTTGATGGAATGTAATTATGAAGAAGGAAGCATTAACTCAAACCAAACCTAAATATGTCTGTGCAAGCCAAGTTCTGTATGTTGGCCAGTCCTCTGTCCATCTTTTCTGCACAGTCCGATCCCTTTGTCCATCTCAGAGTCTCTTGTTTTAGAAGGCCAGTACACGCAGAACATTAAGTATACTATAGGACTGATTCATAATGAAACTCCTGAAATTTTGTAGTTCATCTTACAGTTAGCTCTTCACCAATTGTTTAGTTTTTCCAGATCCAGCAGTCAGCATCAGACCACAAGAACAACAGGATATAAACAGAAGTCAGTCTGGAGCATGATTTTGAATGTGTAAGATGCAAGCGACTGGAGATTCAGAATAAAATTTTGCAGAAGAAACGGAACATTTTGCCAAAGTAAAAACTTAAATCCCAACAGTTAGATAGAGATCTTGCCTCATGCATTGGTGGTAAGGAACTCCATGAATTGGTGTCTGGATCATATTTCTCTCCAGAGCTTAGCGTTCCCTTGTTTTCATCCTGACCACCAAGCACAAATAAAAATCCTTCTGTAAAACAAAATGTAACATGATCTTAAGAACAGGACTCTCAAGAAGAGGACTCACACCTGCACACTGAGCAAAACATGACTGATGAGCTGTATTCTGGAATTCACCAAGAGATCCAGATCAGCCACAGGTCACACTCTGGACTGGAGAAGGGAAAGCACATAGTTACATCTGACTCAAGTCTACCCCTGCAGATACCCTTCAACATATTCAGTGATGCAGCAACTAGAATTTACTTAAAACATGAAATACTCCTGGAGAGACGGATGTAGCAGATTCCCACAAAAAGTTGCAGGAATAGTGATTTCAAGACACTCAGATGGCAGGGATTTTCACAGAATCAAGTACAGTTTTGGGCAGACAAAGGGGAAGCAAGAAATAACCCCAGTGCAGTCAGTATTGAAGAAAACATATTATTATAAGCTGTATCTCAGATTTTGAGGCACTGGTAAGTTTTCATAACATTAACTTTACAAAGACAAAGTTCCCCTTTACCTGCTGACAATACTCCATGATTGATCCTTGGAATACTCATAGGAGCAAGTTCAATCCAGAGCTGTCTATTGGGATCATAAAGAGGACACATACACCGCATCACTGAGGTTGGTTTCCGTGATCTGAACACAGGGTGGGAGGGAACAAACAGAAAGAGAAAGACAAAGACAGAGTTTTACAAGTTCACTGGTAACACCTTGTGTGCAAAGCTTGCTTGTTCTTGTGTTCTTGTATATTCACCACGTGACAATTCCCTGGTAAGGAGAAGACCCCCAAACCAAACATGTAAATTGGGTTTGTACAGACTTGGAGACATAAAATGCTGATTCACTTTGTTCCTACTGTATCTGCCTGTAACATCTTTTATGAACTTTGAACTAGCTAAGAAGAACTGATAGAGTATTAGTAATGTCTGAGTAAAGTGATTCACAAACTGATATGTAAAATGCTATCTGAGTGGTTTACTATGCTTCTATAAAGAGCTAACATCCAAATGCTAAATGTATTTAAACAAGACAGAACCCTCCCTTCTGCTGCAGGGGGTACTCAAGAAAAGAAAGGGATTATTGTGCAGAACAAGAATTTTCACCTTATCTCAGATGCACCAATTATGACTTTTTTTTTGGAACCACATCTATTATAAACAAAACAGTTTAAAGCACATGTTCATTACTTCTAAGTTTTGTTATAGATGCTTTTCAGATAATCAGAAACGATTCTGTGTTTAAGTCTATTCAGTTTAACTGTTTGTTACTGAACAAACAAAGCTTCTCTAAGTTTACTACATGTTGAATGTCAGAAACAGCATAACTATTTATTGCTGAATCATCCCCAAAGGTATTTTAGGTGTGTCTGACCAACCTAAAACAAACTCCAATGATACAGTAATAAGCAACAGGTGCACATGTTCTCTGTTTTCAGAGTGCTGTGAGTGCTGGCACTGGGACCAGCTGCGATGCCACTGCACACTTACACTCTCTCCTCCCCGCCAACAGTCACGATGCACTCGGAGTAGCCCCGGGGCTTGAAGGAGGCCAGCATGGCCTCCCCCTGCTGCGGGGGCGTCAGGGGGATGTTGTTGCACTCCTTGACGATCTCGCGCACCAGCGGCTCGCTCATCATCTGCTCGCGCAGGTAGGCTGCGTCCAGACCCGACACCCACACTGCTGACATGACATCCTTCATGTGGACCTGGGGAGGCAGAGGGACACAAAATCACCCCCTGCACGGAGGCACCCGTGCAGGTCCTTCTGTGTTTGGCAAATACTTGAGAGTTTGTGATACTGGCAAGTAAAGCTATACAACACAGCGTTAGAAAGAAAATGCATCGGGTTCTCAAAGTTTCTCTATAAATGTGCTTCTTGATTTCTCACCATGTAAACAAGATTATATCATCAAATGTCAAAATGGTGCTTTTTATCTTAATGCCTATTAAATAGTAAAGGCAGCAGATGATATATCATCAACACAGCTTTCTCCATTTTACTGCAATGCCATGGTCTGCATTTCAGGCAAAATTCAATAAATTCTATAAGATTAGTCCTGAAAGAAACAGATCTATTTCAAGTTCCCACTGATTAGAAAACCCCCAATGTGCGCCATGTTCAAAGTTCAAACATTTGGATGTCCTGACCTTTCTGGATTCTGAATCATGAGAAATCCACCTAATCACCGCTTCAAAGACGTATCTTTCGTTTCCAACATTGAGCTTTTCCATCGACAGCACTTCTTTCAGTTTTTGAGGAGTCAGTTCCAAGAATTCCTCTGTGCTGCTGACATCTCGAAAGTGAGTTTCCAGATACTCTGAGGCAAGGTAGTGAACATGATGCAAACAATAGTGCAGTGCAAAGTCCCGAATACCAATACAGTTCTCAGCAGCTATGCAACCTTCTAAAAACTCACAGCAGAGAGTTTTTAAGTCTGTAAGCAGCAGGAGATCAGCTGCCTGTACCACATCTTGGATAGTTTCTTCATTTAGCCTGATCTGCAAGAATTAATTTAGAAGTTATAGCTACTATCACCCATTTGTTCCATGACATGCCTGCATTCATTACACTCATTCTCAGGGGCTGAAAAATGGAGTATTAATGCCGGTGTAAAAATTAGGAGCAACTGATATGCTAACCATTTATTAATTAACACAGGGCTAGAAAGGCATTTGCTTGACAGAAGGTATGGAGCAGAAATTTTATAAGTTCCTGAAGTAACCAACCATAAAATTGCTCATTTCATCTGGGAACCAAAAATGAGTTTTGCTGCAATAAATAAATACGTTTTTTAAACACATATGCAGGAATGAATTTCAAGCCAAATCTGCCTTTTCTTTTTCTGCTGAAAGCTAAACTCATTCAGCAATCTCAGTCTGGTTCCAAATAAACCATACACCCCAACTTTAATTCCTGCTAAGGCTCCTAGCAGGCAGATCTGACAAGAGGCCAGAGAGGTGGACACGAGGGGCAGGGAGGGGGGGTGCCTGGTGTTCTGTAATGCTCAGTGATAGGGTCTCCATCTCTGTGGCTACCAAAGCAGTCCTCTGCCACAGCTGACAAACACTGCCTGTTTTAAAGCAGGTTACTGAAGGTAGCCACCAATTTTAATACAAGCATCTGACATTGACTCTAAATTTTAATGTCCTCCCCTGCTGCAGAAGAAGGGCAGAGACAACTCCTGCAGAGCCTACTGCCTCTGCTTCATATGCCCAGTCCCATTCTGCAGATGTTTTATCACAAAGCTTTAAACATCTGTCAGGATAGCAGCATTAAAACTCAAGTTATTTTGACAAATAGTCCAAGTGAGGTTTAGGGGTTTTTTAATACCATACCTGCCCACTGAAGATGTAGTCTAGTATCTCTTTCATGATATCAACAGATATCCCTTCAAGCTCAATCTTGTATGTTGAGCCATCATCCTTTGGAGGATTGTAATTCAATTTCGTTCTAAGAGAAGAGAAAAGAGGAAAGTTCAAAATCTGGACATTGCTGGGTCTCATTTTCTGAAGAATATGAGATCACAGAATATGGATCTCTTGAGCCACAGCAGAGATGTTAAAATTTTCAACGTGATGGGAAAACTGTCCCTTGAATTAGCACGTAGGTAGGGCCTCTGATACTGCTTATCACATTTCCAAACCGAACAAATCTGTCAGCCTTGCAAACTACCCAGGCCATCAAAGAGGCAGAGTATTTTTTATCCCAGTTCATTCATCACAAGCATTCAAAAACTTCACTCAGGCCTTCCAACTGAACAGCAGCTCTGCTGACAGATGAAACATAAGAATTTGCTCTGATAAAGAAGGAAAAAAAACCCAAAGCAAAACAAAACCAAAACTTTTTCTACCAAGGAAGAAACAGCAGATGTGATCAGAATATTCACTGGCAGCACAAACATTTGGATTGCATGACCATTTTGTGTAGTTTATGATGTTATCAGCCTAATGCTATGCCTGACTGTAACCAAGCCATGCACTCACAGTTGCAGGGAACAGCCCATGTGCTGCTCAGCAGAGCTTTAAATATTCATTTACATCAGTGGACACTTCACTTACAAGCCATTTCTTTAAACATACCAGGAGGGCTGTGATGTGCCTGTGAATAGAATGGTGGGGGCTAGGGGAAAAGGTGAGGAAGTAATAATAGCACAGCAGGCACTTTGCTGTCCACCAGCTGTCCGTACAAACACTTCTTCCAGGAGAGACAACTTTAAGTGTTCAAAAGGGAGCAACATTCACCAGTCTGGTGCAAGCAGCCACAAGAGCTTATAAAAGATAATTTAAAACTTATTTTTCCACATTTTGGTCAATGAAGAATATATTATATAAAGACAAGAAAGTTTGTTTCACTACCTCTGTGTATATATAGTGACTGACATCTATACCACAGCACACTAAAATAAAAGCTTTTAAAACTTCTTAACATTCTTTGAATTAAGCTTTGAATATATCCTTAGATAGAATCAGTTTTTTTATGTGAAAAGCTGTGGCTTTGCTAAGATGGAAATGCCCAGCCTCCTGCTATCCAGTCATACTAAGCAAATACATAAATAGGTCTTAGCTAAGGGCAGATTCTGCCTCACTTACTCATATTGGAATAAATTAAGTTTCTCACAAAATAACCTCTAACTCACACTAAATAAAACCTTAGTCTGTAAGGAGCTATTTTTAAGTGTGAATAAGGGCAGTAATTTTAGCCCTTTAGTTCATCATCATACTTGTGGTCCTGTCTTCACATCCCTTTCCTCTTATGCAGAGCACCCAGAGGCAGAGATGCTCAGGTGCCCATGTACCACTGCACCAGGGCTGGAGCTGCTTCACCCTCTGCACAGCACGAGTTACAAGACAAGCAACAACAACAACGTGGTGTGGGTTAGGAAATTGTTTATTTCCTAACACTTGGAAGAAGATTAGGAAAACTATGTGACTCCCATTAAAGTGCATGCTGCAATAGCAGGCACTGATTTACGGCTTGTCAGCTGAAAACTCCTGTCCCAAATGCTCATTTCCAGCAGAACATACAACATGTACCTCAACCTGAGCCATCCTTGCCCATGTGCAGTGTGCATTTTCCATGTCTACAAGCTCCAAACAAGCCACAGAGCATATATATACACAGGGCAAGGTGCTTCTTCACTTCTAAGAGAGCAAAGGCTCCTTTACATACATTTTCAAATCTATCCAAACTACCTCCATTTACACATGAGTTCTGGGATTTTTCGTGTGTAACAAAAAGCACTTCTTGATTCCTAGGATGAAACTGTGTTTTCTTTTAATTTAACATAAAATTAAGTTACAGTGTCTGGCTTCCTTCAGCAGAAAAAAAAGTCAGGTGGGTGATCCCTGGATCTCACCTGAGTCAGGTACCTGTAAGAAGCTCTTATGATCATATACACAGTAGTATCTACACAGAACCTGGGGTGTCCAACACATAGTGGGCCTTAAAACAGGTCCAAGGCATATAATAAGCATGTTGATGCCAGCACTAATGGGGAGATTAGGGAAAGGACTCATGCAATTTATCACTAACTTTCATCTTAGCATCACCTGCACACACCCAAGCTAAATCACCTTACTGCATGGACTTTACACTGACGTCTCCTGGTAACAAGGAAGTGCTGTTCAGAGTTTCTGGGTCTTATCAGGGTAGATGTTCTAATTACTATGTACTTTTTCTGGCATCAACAGTTTGTGAGGTGAAAAGAAATTACCAAGGCCCTAATGCAAGGCAAAAACATGAAGCCAAAGCAGAAAAATAACCTTGAGGACAAATCAAATTACTTCAAAATTAGAGACACTCTTATCTAGGCAAACGTTCACCTTATGCAAATGCTTCCCAGTTCAGATTAAGTTTTGTTCCTATCATCTATCTGTGGGAAGCAACAGTGATCCATCTGTCACATGATTTTAATTTGCTGGTTAATAAAATACAAGGTTATTTATTTCAGTACAAGTACTTCTGAGCTATGCCAAGAGAGCCATTCCCAAAGGCAGCTGGGGATACTCCTTGTCACTCACAACAAAACTGCAGGACAGCTACTGGCTATTGGGAAGAGAGGAGGAAAAATATGATGCAAGAACATATTATAACCTGGTTTGGGGCCGTAAAAGTTTAAGAAAAAAAAATAAATCATGAGTCCAAATGGAAAGAAAGCTGAAGGAGGAAAGAAAAGAAGGTGTGCAACAGAGGGCAAGGAGCCACATGTCCTCTTGCATCACCCAGCACCAGCTGTGACCTGCACCCACACCTCGCCAGCAAACTGAGGCCTGGGCATCCCTGTCATAACACACAGAGACAGAATGAGAAAGTTTCCAAACATGTTTGTTCCCAGTTCTGAAAGACAATGGGCAGCACATGGAGAAATACTTAACCCTTGCCCTCTATCAAACTTCACTTTAGAAAATAAGCTACCAGCTATGCTTAAGCAGAAGCTTTCCAATCTGTCAGCATCCCAGGAGGAGGATGCCTTCCTTCTGTCATCCTCCTCCTCCTCAGGCTCCTCAGCCTCTGATTTGTGTGGCTGAGAGCTGGAAGTGGCAACCAGCAGCCCAAGGTGCAGAGATGTGCCAGCTGCAGCACAGCTGCTTCTAACATGTGACAGCTTCCTACTGAGGACAGCATTTTAATTACTTTAAAAGCACTCCAAGCTGTCAAACCACAGCAGAAAAGGCTGCCTCAGTCTTCCTTAATTCAAATGGAAGACCAGAACATCAAGATCTAGAAGGAAATAATCCTCCCAGCCAACCAAAACCCCCGTGAGTTGGGAGCAGAGCACAGCCAAGATAGAGCTGGAAGAAATGAAATAAGGCAACTTCTTCCTCCTGTTTTCTCAAGTAATTTAATTTTGAGCAACTTGACTCCATACACGTTTTAAAACAATAATTTCAATTTTTTAATTAAGATCATGATTGTAAGTTGAAATTGCTTGCAGTAACAGAAAACTGTTCTATAAATGCTCAACATCCACCCCAACATCTTGTGCCTCGTCAGGAAAACTGCTGGCACACACAACACCTTGAGCCAGTGGCATAAGAACAAATGGGTTGATGTTGTGTTTTGATGTTGTCTGTGTGACAAATTTAGAATCTGCTGTTCCACATCACTTAAGGAATACAATCCTAATGAGTCATCTGAAATGCCCTACATGAGGCAGAATGAGGATAAAAATTCCAGTACCTCTTCTGTATACATAAGCAATATAAGCAAGGTGAATCCTCAAAATGAAAAGATGGGCTCAAGAACTGATGTTGATACTGCTAGGAACAATTTACATCTAATGACATAAAATAGATTCAAATAAAAAAAAAAAAACCCCACAAGCAAAAAGCAAACCAACAGGTAAATTAAGACTGCTCACAAGTCTTGTTAAAATTAAGATGGAACTTCCAACTTACTGTTATTTTAAAAGAGCAAAACAAAACACAACCAATACTTCTGACCTTATAGTCAATCCCTGTGAAAGCACAGTTGTGGGACAGTCAAGACTTATAAGAAGCAGATTGAAAAATATCCATGTGTCTGAAAACTTGGTTTTCTTACATTTTACAGTTTAAAGTTTACAGGAGGGGAATAATCCCTTTTAAAAACTCAACTAGACAAAACAACAAACAAAATGAAAATTCAAATTAAGAACTTGGCCACCAATGACACCACTTGCTTTCCTGAGTCAGACACAATTTTGTGGGAATATTTTCATCTTTGAAATCTCTGCCTTATCTATAAACTATTAAGAGAAGACAACTGATGTGTTTTTACCATGGTCACACAAGTTATACAGAGAACAAAATCACAACTCTTGGAGAGCTTTAATCCTTAGAGTGCTGGTATACTGGAACCTAAACAAGTAAAGAAAACACCTGTCTGCACAGACTGTGCCTATGAGAATGCTCCAGACCACAATCACCACAAGCAGGTTGTTGATATTTACAGTGAACAGCCATCAAAAAATCTGGGGAACAAGAGACAGATGCTTTGGGTTTGATGCTCTGCAACACAAAACTTTTACCTGCTCTCACGTCACCATGGTGCAAACACAGTTCTCTGACCTACTTACACTGCAGGGTGTCAGGAACCAGACTGCAGGAGACACCAGGGAGACACTTGTCTTTTGGAAAGGAGCTGTCTTCCCAAATTAATGATTTTCCTCCAGATTAGCCATTAAAGGCTGGTCTACACATGCTTTGCTAGTATTGCCACATGGCAAACTTTAATACTCAAGAAGCAAAGCTGTCCTTTGAAACCAAAGGGCAATAAAATTGGAGTTTGATGATTTATCCTTTACCTGCATCAGTGTTTTGGCCTTTTCCAGAGAGCATCAGCATTTTAAAATGAAGTTGGACCTCCAACAAATGGTTCCAGCAAAGACATGCACCAAACCCAAAACACGCTCAAAAGGATGACTCAGTCCCAAAAATGACGAGTACTTGGAGATTTTGCATCACTAAGGAGAAAACAAAAAATCTGCTTGTGATGCAAACATAAGGTCAATTTAATCTCCTGGTCTGGGCTTCCTTATGTAGGATTGAGTGTTTCAAGTACAAGCTTTCCATGGTAAATCTAATTAAGTCCTACTTAGAACTGACCATTTTAATGGTGAAGATTTTCATTTGTTTGCCTTTATCCCTGCAACGTTTTCTCCCATAAAGGCAGGTCTTTCTACATGCAAAAACCCCTTAATAATCACATTATTAAACAGGTCAGACATAAAAACATGATGCAGCAGTTCACTCCACCCACTGCCATCCTCCAAAAAGATATTTTACAACCAAATCAGAAGGTTTCCTTTGAGGTCGCACCCTGGCCTTTAGCAGCACACATAAAAGCCAGTGCTCACCACACCCTGCAAAGGGTGCCAGCTCTCAGAGGATTTTGGCTGTGCCTCTCCTATGTCTCTCCTATGTCTCTCTCCTTAAGATTATCTGTAACTCCAACTTCAGATCTCAAGGCAAAGGAGTCCACTTCACAGCTCAGCACAAAATCTTGCAGAAGATGCTTTAAAAGAAACAAAAACTATGACATATAACTTAATTTTTTCAACTACTGAAAAGTTTAAGTCAGGCAAAAATGTTGCTTCCCCCTTTCCATAAGAAAGGGAATAGGGCAATTCCTTCAACAGCAGCACAGGGGACATGTACAGGGCTCATGGGCTTTGCTCAATGAAGAGCTTGTTTACCATGAAAATCTGAAATTACTCTGATTACACTGAGCTCATCCAGAGCTAGATTGTAATCTAAATTGGAAATCTACCTTCAACCAGAGTGTCTTGCCTAAACATGTGAGTTAGCCCTAAGTAGACAGAATACACACTCAAAAAACTGTGCCCAAGGATGGACCCTGGGAGTTCTCAGCAGCAGCAAGGACCTGATGTTTCATTTCACTTTGGGTTTCTTCAGCCAGCCAAAACAACCAAGCAGCTGCACCAGCTGAGCTTGCAGACAGGTCAAACACTAGCAGTGCAGATGAGCTGCTGGGCACCTGTGGTTTGTGCATGAAGCACTGCTCAGGCTCAGCTGTGATGTGGTGGGGCAGTCACTGCTCATCTGTGCTGGACCTTTCTGTGACAGAAACACCTGCCACTGGGTTTAGAAAGGTAGTTTGGGTTTGTTTTTTTGTCTGCTCCACTTGACAGTCCAGTCCACTCACTGAACTGATGATTCCCTGCAGTGTCACACTTTTTCAGGTAGCAGTTTGGAACCAGGACTTCCTCAGAAAAACAAGGAAAGATATTTTTTAAATAGAGTTTTAAGCCAAGAAATGAAGAGTGCTTTACTTGAAATATGTCTTCTTTCAAATGAACTCTACTTTTAAACTTGCTAAAAATGCTTTTTTAGAAGAAACAAGTACAGTGCCATACTCATGCTGATAAATTTGCTGTTAAATATATTCAAGAAACACAGTGCTGTGTAGCATGTGTCTACTAACCCAAATATTCCTGTAACTTACTAATATTATTATTTAACACCAATAGATCTGCTGGGAAAGCTTGGATTAAGCACGTTTTATACCTCACTTATCCTTACAGCACATAGGAGGAATAAGCAACAGAGTCAGAGAAAGATTTTCATAATTGATACCAAGTATGAAGTCAAATGGACAAAATTTTAACTGCATGAATAGTGTTGTGGAACAGCTGGAAGATGTTTGGAATCCAGCAGAGGGAAACACTGGAATTCTGGATATGCCAGAGCTGGAAAACAAGAATTTCACAGAAAGCAATGCCACAGCCAAGAGGAAAAAGGAACCAGGAACATGGATTTCATCAGCACAGGAGTCTCCAATGCAGAGCACTCCTCATGTTCATAAATAAAGAGCTGCACCAGGCAGCCCACATTGTCCAGGGGATGTAAACCAACATGCCTGAGGACATAAACCAGCCACTAACCACATGGTATTAAGGACATACTTCCTTGATAGGGACAAGGACATTCAGAGCCATGCATAAGCAGTGATTTATTTTGGTTTTTGGACATATTAAGCCATGGCAAAGATAAAATATAAGAGGCAAAGACAGGAGTGGAGACTCCTCTGTGCATGGGTAGCACTATCTTGGTACTCAGTACCAGCACAGAGAGAAACTTCTGTGCAATATTCAGAGTAAGAGCCTGAACAGAGTGAGGAAACAAATCCTTTCAAACCATTCATTACCATTCATATTTGTCAGTCCACACCAGGAAAAAGTTCCTTTAGTAACTGCAGCCGAGACCAACACAAACAAAAGAAGTTCAAAGAATTAAAAAAATAAAAACACCACCAAAAAAACCAAAACACAAGTCAAGCATTTGAGACTCATCAGCTCCAGACACATCAGGAACTTCAGAGAACCTCTGTTCCAGCCACAAAATACATTCCAAATCGAAAAGGAAAAAAAAAAAAAAAAGGTTCTTTTAATAATAAGAGTTTTGCCAAACAAGGCAATTAACACAAGTGTAAAGGCAACCTACAGAGTATAAATTACCCAGACATCCCAAGCAGCCCCATCCTGCCACACCTTCCATCTCAGCTCACCTCTTACGTCAGGCACGCCGAGGAGCTGCGCGTCCCCAGGTACAAAGAAAGGACAAGAAATTTCATCTCTAGTTCTCCTGAATAAACAAGATGCTCTTATTCCCAATTCTCCCTTTGCCTGGCATGTAGCAGCAGCTCAACTGTATTTTTTTTACTATTTTGGGCTGGGTAAGAACCTTATGGCTTCTTCCCTTCAGGCGATCTCTAGGGGCTTGTTGGAGCAGGAATATAATTAACAACTCCCCATTCAAGCCTGGTATAGTGACTTCTAAATCCCTTTTCAAACCATAAACTTTTAACATACCTTTATCATTGTTGCCCCTTAACTGCTTATCCAAACATAACATGCATGTAGGCACTTCTGAGTTGTGCCAGGCAGAGAGTTTCTGGCCAAGGCAACTATTTTGATTTACTGCCTCTCAAAGTCACAGAGACTTTACAACTCAGCTACCACTAAAACATAATAGGTAGCATTTCAATCAATTTTTTTAAAAAATCAAAACCAAAATAAAACTATGTCCAATTTAAAAAACAAAGTCTGGAAGCAAATTCTGGCCTGATTTGTTCTGACTTCCTACTGCCAGGGCAACCTCCAAAGCTCCCAGGGGACTGTCAGAAACAAACTTCTCAAAAGAAGCCTTGAAGACAACAATGGCTTTAGAGCTCTCCTTGACAATGCAGTTACCACAACACTCCCTGCACATTCAGTGAAGAGGGAACAAGCCCTGGCACAAGTACAGCATGATTTGGCTAAAGCAGAACCTGGGACGAGGTCCTGAAAACCAAACAGCTCCCAGCTCCAGCTGCCATTTGTGCTCCTGACTTCAGTATTCATCCCAAATTGAAGGGAAATTTTAAAACACTATAAAAGATCTTTATAAGTGTTAGTAAAAACCAAACAGGTACCAGGAAATAAGCAGCAGAGGCTGCTGGTATGTGTTGGCTCCTACTTGACCTTGCTCTAAAATATTCTTTGTCCAACAGGTGTAACAAGAAGTGCCCAGTCGCACCTCCAGGGTGCAGAGGGACATCCCATCCCACCTCCCACACCAGCACTCACAGATGCTCCCAGGCACACTCACACAGGGATGGAGTCTCAGCAGGCTCCCCTGTGACAACTGCAAACGCTCCAAGTGCCAGCACACAGAGGAAAGGGCAGGAGGTCAGTGATGGGGGCACGACCCCCCACATCTCCATGGAAATCTATTTCAGCATTGGCCATGGCTGTGCAGGACTTACAAGGACTGCAGTGTTCTAGGGATGTCAGAAGGTTGAACAGGACAAGTGAGAAGATGCAAATGCTGCCAGGTTATTTCTCACCAAAACCCATTTACAATCAGTACAGCTATTTATAAGTACATAAAAATAATGTGAACTTAATCTTACATTTACATTGTTGTTTAGTTATGTTCATCTGAAAAAAAAGATTTAAATATGATTACTGGTCCATTACTAAGTTTGAAAAGAACAGTATAGAACACATACAGCCATCTGCAATCTGCTCACGCAGATGTGTGAAAATCAGACAAAACTTGCTGAGGTAACAAAAATGTCTTAATTCAATTTGTAATGCAGCAGCACAATCCCTGCACAACAACATTGCATTTGTCTAAGAATATGGGCTGAAATATCCTCTTTGTTCAGGTAGTTCCCACATGTTCCCTGTGATCCAGGCAAGCAGACAGTAAGTGAGCAAAATATAAAGAGTTGCAAGTTTGAGCTGGCCAGGAACGACTCATGCCAGACAGTGACAGATCTGTTCAGATGGGAACATCTGCTGCTATGCTGAGGATACCAGGAATGCTTGGACCAAATCTATCCTATAAAGGGCTGGCAGATCTATGCCACAACTCAGGCCAAACTTACCAGTGCAAGCATGGTTTGTTCAGGGAAAAGCCCTCTTACAGCACTGTAATTTACACCAGGCTCTCAAACTAAATAAATTAAACCAGGGCAATGCATCTACTCCAAGGCAATTGCCAGGACAAAGAGTGCTACCAAAAAAAGTGCAGGTTTCTGGTTGATTTGCTACAGAAGAGAAAACCAAGAGCTCACCTAGCTCGGGTATAACTGCTCTGGGATGCACAGCAACATCACCTTGAGCCAAACCACGCTTTGTCCTGTGGCGGTTTCTTCCAGAGGAACCCTCCTTTTCTCAGGCTCAGGAACATACCACAAGATGTTAGAGATATGCAGGGAGACTTCTGTGCTTTGTAAATGGCAGGATTTACTCCAGGGGCACACAGAGGGGATTAGACAAACATATAAGGGAATTTTGTAGGAATTCACACAACCATCCCAGACCTCACTGCCCTGAGAGAGCTACAAACCACTTGGCATTAAGCAGTTGAGGCAAGACCCCAAGAGTCAAACTACCACAAAAATTAAAATTCTTACTGGTCCCACAGACTGAAAATTTGAAAATGAAACAGGTCTTTTTTATTTTTCTGTACTTGCAGAAGCTACCTCATGGATCAGACAGGCAGGTGGGACCCATGACACCAATAACACTCCCAATGTGTTTCTGTGCCCCGTCATGCTTTTTTTTCTCTCCCCACTGAAGCTGCTATCTTTGAGCTGCATGGATAATCCAGTTGCCAAAGAACTAGTGGGAAAACACATCACTATAATTTACAAGTGTCCTACTCATAACCAGTCAGCCAAACAGCTTCCATGCAAAACTAAAAAACAGGTAACGCTCCTCTCTCTGTGGCTGCACAAATCCTTCAGCATGCACACTCCGCTCACACCCAACCACCCCCTCACAAAGTTCATGCCTACTTATTTTCCTACTCACACCCTAAACTAGGCATTCATGCAAACCCTACAGTTTCTGAACTCGCCCACCAACTTGCCCACAGCCACAGCACATAATGACACAGCCAGACACTGAAAACACATCAACTCATCCTTCCACTGCTTCACTTCAAAGTTTCATGTAAACGCTTATTTTTATTCCAAGTTTTACTTCTGAAATTACTTAATGGATTTTTTTTAGCTTTATATTGGAATTTTTCAAATGAAAGCAATCTGAATCAATTGGCATTTGGAGACTGTAACAGCCTGTGGTACCAGAGCTTTGGAATCAGCTACCCTTAAAATACAGGGGCAAGAAATTCTTGTGTCTCCTGCAATAACTGTTTATATAGAGGCCTAAGCGGATTTTCTTTGGAAAACCAACACTCAAAATAAACAGGACTTGCATAAACTAGGTACAAGGTGGAGATCAATTTTATCTCCAAAAAGAGCCACTGAAACATTACCCTTGGCTGGAAACACAATGCTCCAACATTGGCAACCTACCTGACCAATTCTACCCAATATGAAGACCTGCTGGACTAAGAGAGATCCTGGAGTGATAAAAAGAAGAGAGACAGGCAGCAAGTAAAAATTAGGCTCTGCAAAGATAGAAATGTGTTTCCTAATGTGCTACACAAGAACTAGGTACACGTATTTTCTGTTCTTTACATCTTGAAAGCCTAAGGAAGAGACATGAGTAATCTTAAAAAAAACAACCAACCAACCCCATACTTAATAATATTTATATATTAATGCATGTAACCTACTTTCACACATAGTTAATGAGTTCCTTCATGAGATTTGAACCTGAACAATTCTCAGTTTAAAAAAACCACAACTCTAATGACTACAAGTTTTGTTCCTAATGTAGTTGTGTCTGGAACTCTTATTCGTCACATACAATTAACCCATGTTCCCCCAGTACATTTTCCAGAGATTGACAGAATGCAAAACTTAAAGATGAAATTCTGTGAAAAGGCACTTCTCCACAGGATAATCTATAGTATCTTTTAGTTAAGCATTTCTTTTTCACATTAAAAATTCTGATATTTTCTGTAAACTCATTCTGCTGTAACAGTAGAACAGCAGTTTTTCCAAGGACATGACCTCTTACCACCTAGAGCAACTCTTCTTAAACTTAACATCAGGCATATGGTCATCTAAAATATGATGGCAAATGACCTAAAAAGCATCCAGGAATTTTGAAGGGTATGAATCAATGGCTCATTTCTATTTCACATCTTTGATTTCTTTCCAAACCTGCTTCTCAAGACAAGCAGTGACAAAAAAACGCTCCACTACATCCTTTTTGCAAATTCTTGATTATCTTCCTTCTTTGTGCATTTTATTTTATATCTCAGCTCTACTAGTTTAATCAGTGCAGAGAACTCCTTACTTAAGTCTCTGCATGATCACTACTATTTACAAGTTATTTACCAGCCTCATATTCTATTTATTTTTCATTTATTTCTGTACTCAAGAATGTTGAAGTTGTACTACAATGGTCACCCAAAATACCACATTGCCTAAAAGCAGATGATATGACATTGCAGAAGGTTGCATTTTTTTGGACTGTAGCATAAAGAATCCCCATCCTCACCTAGCAAAAAAATGCAAAAAAATGACAACTTCACAGGAAGCAGGAGCTGGAAGAAATATCCAAACAGTACAAAAAGTCTGCTACAGATTTATGATAATCCTATGTTTACGTGGTATTGAAGGTCTGCTCCTGCTTTACACATCAAGACAAAACAAATGCCTTTATTACCTGCAAATGAGTGGACTTAAAAACCCTTTGAAATTAACCACTTGTACGTTTTGTTTATGCACTCTGGCATGCAGATATGTACCATAACATCTTGGGGAGGGTATATTCTTTTCACCTGATGTCACTGGACTTGTCAGCACTGAGTGTGATGGGTTCAAACTGGTGTCAGCAGGACTCTCCATGACCTGGGTTTCCCTGCACACACAGCCCAGGAACAGCTGTTTGCCAGCACCTTGGAAACCATGACTGTGCTAATGCAGCTCGTCCTCCCCGACACTCGCTGTCAAGTGGCACAGTTCTGACTGCACATGCTGCTGACAGCCCTGCCAAGAGCTGCCAGCGATCCTGGCACCGCCAGGCTTCGTCCCTCTGGCAATTTCCGAGTGATGTTCTTAGGTGCTGTGGGGGCACAAGCGATAGGGAGACAAACCTGTATTTTTATTTTTTAATTTAGAAGCCGATGTACTTCAGAACCCATGACCACCAGCTGGAGCCCTGTCTTGCTAAAAGACATTAAGGAGGAAAAAAAAGATGCTGAAGTGCTGACTCGGTGCGGCCGAGGGACACACACAGCCCAGACCCTCACAGTGCCGCTGGGATGCTGCCCCTCGGCCGGACACCTCCCTCATCATCCTCACAGTTCATCCTTCAGGGGATACTTGTTCACACCAGGCGCTTGGCAGCAATTGAGTCGTTGGGGGGATTTTTTTCCGTGGTGGGTGACACAGCCTCTCAGAACCGGGAAAATCAGCGGTGTGTGTGCCGAGAACACGACGGGTCCTGAGGAGGGGCAGCGGCCAAGGCAGGGAACGAGGGAAGGGGGGAAGGAGGGAAGGAAGGAGGGAAGGAGGTGGCCCAGCAGCTGGTCCCACAGAACCACAGAATAGTTGCTGTTGGAAGGGACCTCTGTAGATCACCCAGTCCAGCTCCTCTGCCAGGGCAGGGTCACCTGGAGCAGGGGACACACCACCGCGTCCAGCTGGGTTTTGAATGTCTCTGGAGGAGCCTCCACACCCTCCCTGAGCGCTCGGGCCAGCTCCGGGCCGAGGCGCACTCGGGGTCCGCAGTTTCCCCCTCCGGCCCTCCCCGGCTCCTCCGTCCCCTCATGCCGCGGATCCCGCTCCTTACATAACCCGGCCCCGCTCCCGGAGCGCGGCCCCTCCGAGCGGCCGCCCGGGGGCTGCGGGCCCGCCCGTACCTGATGTAGGGGCTGGCGGCCGCCAGGATGTTCTTCTGCACCGGGATCTCCTCGCCTTCCAGCACCAGGTGCGCGTCGCAGAAGCGCGTCTCCTCCCGGAACGAGCTGAGCGCCCGCAGCAGCCGCGCCGGGTGCTGCGGGTCCGACACGGCGCTCGGGCCCGACATGGTGCTGCTGCCGCCGCCGAGCCGGGCCGGGCCGGGCCGGCTCAGTCCCTGCCCTCACACCATGGCTGAGCGCCCGCCCGCCGCTGACATCATCTGCCGGCATCATCTCCCCGCGCCGCCCCGCGGGGGCGGCCCGGCCCGGCCCGGCCCGGCGGCCTCGGGCACCGCGGGCGGGGCGGCGCTGCCCGCGGGAATCTCGGCTTTGTCTCCTCACGGCTTTGGAATGTCGCTAGGGGAGGTCCAGAGAAGGGAACGGAGATGGGGAAGGGGCTGGAGCACCAGGAGGGAGCTGGGGGGGCTCAGCCTGGAGGAAAGGAGGCTCAGGGGGAGCCTTGCCGCTCTCCGCATCTCCCTGGCAGGAGGATGGAGCTGCGGGGGATCGGCTCTTGTGCAGGCAATGAGAGCAGGACAAGAGGAAATAGCCCTAAAGCTGTGCCAGGGGAGGTTTAGGTTTAGGTTTAGGTTTAGGTTTAGGTTTAGGTTTAGGTTTAGGTTTAGGTTTAGGTTTAGGTTTAGGTTTAGGTTTAGGTTTAGGTTGGACATCAGGAGAAATCTCTTCCCAAAAAGGGTGATCAAACGTCGGAACGGGCAGCCCAGGGAGGTGGTGAAATCACCGTCCGTGGAGATGTTTAAGGAAAAGCCTGGAATTGGCACTCGGTGCCATGGTCTGGGTGTTTGGTCATGACTTGGACTCGATGATCACAGGGGTGTTTTCTAATCTAATTGATTTTGTGATCCTATAAAACTGGCCTTTTATTTATTTATTTGTCCCCTTGCCTGAGTTGGAGGTCAATGTTACGAGAGTAGGCACAAGGAGAAGTAAGAAAATCAGAATTAAACACAGAGAGACTCATTGTGCCAGTGCCCCTTTCCATTGCTGCCCACTGGAAATGTGGCCTTTCCAGCAAAAAAAGATCTTTAGGACAGTTCACATGGTAAAATTTAGGCCATTTATTATCGTGCTTAATTGCACATTAAGAGATTACTTGATTCCATCTGCTTTCTTAACAGCATCCAACATTAAAGCAGTGAAACTATTTGCACTGAGTGAAAGTGTTTCACAAACTGTGATGTGCTCTAAAACAGACACTGAGCTGGTGCTGCTGAGAGGGACCAGCACAGCAGCTCACTGTGCTCCCTGTGCTGACAGGCACAGCAGCACTGGGATCTCCCAGCCTCTGGAACACCCAAATGGATGTCATGCTGCCCATTCCTTCACTGGGAAAATCACATTTTCAGAGGGTCTGATCTAGTAAAGCTGTGATGGGTCACATGCTTTGATTACTTTGATTACTTTGATTACTTTTATTACTTGCATTTTAGTGGAATTTAATAAAATTCTAACATTCATTCAATTTGATGGTGTCTCCAAATCATTTTTCCACATGGAAAATGAATTAGGGTATCTGGAAGCGACCCTGTAGGAAAGAGAAGTTAATGACTTCACAAAGGCAGCCTTGTTCTTTCCAAGCTGGACACAATGCTGGTTTGTTCTGCAGATGGGACATCCTCACACATCACCCAGCAGTCCAAACCCTGTACCCAGGGTGTGCACACCCAGAATGTGCTCAGCCCTGGTGGAGCCAGGCTTCACAGCTGAACCCTTGCTGAAGTGCTCCCTGACTGGAGAGGTGTCTCAGGGTGAAGCACAGTGCTGCAGGTTCGTTGTGCAGCTCTGAGCAGGAGTTTTAGAAGCAGAGGCTGTAGGACAGAATACCTAAACCCACAGCAATGTGCATGAAACACCAGTGGCTCTGCAACACTTGTTGTTGTACGTACCCATTCACAAATATTAGAAGGCCACTTCTTTGTTGCTTGGGTATAATTATCCAGGATGTCAGGGGTAGCTTGAGGATCCAGAGGACACATTCTCAGCTCTCTTTGAGGGTAATGAAGGCAGAGAGCACACTGCTCCTTGGCTGCAGGAGAAAGATGTATTTTGCTTGTCATTAACACCCAGGTAATTGCAGACCCAAGGGAGCAGTGGTTTAAATTATTGCAAAAGCTGTCATTGAGTGGCCTGGTTATTTGGAAGGAAAGACACTGTGTGTTTCCCTGCCACCTGCACAGATTGTTACAGAGGAAAACCTTGTTGCATTTCTGGTTTTTAAGGCGTCCTTGTAAACACTGCTTCTGCTTCCTCCTGTTGCCTATGTGGGGCAATGGGACAAGGTGTAACAGATAATATCCAGTTCCAGAGAACAAATTCATTGTTATACCTTGTTATTTGTTCCATTTAATGAAAGCATTAACAAAAAAACCCCCAAACCCCAAACCAAAACAACAAACCAAACCACTCTATCAAGGTCCATTTGTAGCATCTCTGAGGTAATTAATTATATGTATGCATACCCGTGGCCTGATTCTCTCACTCAACTATGTATTTTTCTTTTAATGGAGATACTTATCTTTACTATTTTTTATTTGCAGTCACTTCATCTAGATTTGTGTTAAGCCAATATTGTAATAAATCCATTAATTTTGTTGTGCTAATTTATGACTTAAATTGGTGCAAAAGAAGAATCAAACCTTTCTAGCCCTCAAGATTTCAATCTCAGCAAAGGGTGTCAGAAGCAAACCAAATGACACTCATTACCACGTGCCATGTTACCACATCAAAAAAACCCTACGAGCCTTGCAGCCACTTGGCAAAACATATCTGCATTTCCCCTTGCTTCTGTCAGCCTGGAAATGATAGTGTGTTACCCTATTCAGGGTAAATGTTTCATCAGATTGGTATTGCAACCACTAAAAACATTCTTGAACAAATTTGTGATTAGCTGTATGGTTTTATTCCTATTGTCTCTGCTGCAGGAGGATACTGGGATTAGCAAATGCAGGTTCACATCACTGTTTTTCTCCTCAGGTTAACTACAAACAATGCAAATCAAATGTTGTGTACTGACCAAGGGAATACGGAATATCTCATTTAAGAAATCATGCCCAAGACAAGTTTTTATCACTTATTTTCTGCATTATTTCTATGTGAATGTAAACAACATGTTTGCTTTCTTAGACTACAGGTTGTTTTTATGATGAGTGTGTCCCCTATCCTGTCATCTCTACCAGTAAAAATTACCTCCTCAGCAGTCAACTCCTGTATCCAAACCCATAATCATCCCAAAAACAACCCTGTGAGTACTACAGAAGAAATTCTGGAGACAAACTTTTAGAAGGAAATCTGTAACAATGGTTAGACTTTTGATTCATTGCTACCTTGTAATTCTAGAAATGTATTTGTGGGCATTTTTTAAATCCAAACTTTTTCATATGAAAAGAAATCCCAGAGCTGATGTCTTTTGCCATATCACAAGTCAGTCTTCTCGTCCAGTATTGGTTTAATACTATTTACAAAAATGGAATTAAATTTCTTCTTTAGAAGATAAAGTTCTATTAACTATTAATGGTAATGTGCCTTGTAAGCACTCAAAGTGACTATTTCTGCAGACACACCTTACTGAAGTGTTTATTTCCATTTTATGGAAGATGTAAACATTTGAATGTAATCATGTAATTACATGAAATGCCATGGCAGATATTCTGCCCAAGGAAAACTGATTTAAATACAAACTGCTTAAGATTGAATGTCACTAAAGTATAATTGAATGCTACATATAACCATGTACTCTATTTCAATAAATTTACTTGGTTTTGTCAACATAAAAGCGAAAAATACACCATGAAATTGTTAGAAAAGCTGGGGGGATAGGTTCTTAGGGATAAGAAAAATGTAGCACCTCAGCATAATACTTTGGTTATGGTAGAGTTTAAGAAATCAAGCACCAAGAGAATACATTGCCATGAATTATTGGTATCATGGTAGATAGTTTAACATGAGGTTTTCTGGCAGGAGACAACTTTCATTGTCAGCTGCAGTCTTGCAACAGCCCAGGGAAGTTACATGACCTGCAGACATGTGTGACTCATGCCATATGTCACCTTATGAATAAAGTACTTAATTTGCTCAGAAAGCTTTGTTCTACTCAAACAAAACATTTCTTGTTACCTTTGTCTCCTATTCCTTGCCCTTCAAGCTGTATTCAACATTAGCACTTCATATTGATAATTCTTCATTTGAAATCGTGATATACCAGTGGTCCACATAACAATTTGTAATAATGTCATTTCTTTCTCTTCTTAGAGATTATATGAAGATATTGAGGAAGTTATAATTAGTCATTTCTTATCATAAGAGAAGCTTTTCCTGAAGGATATTATCCCACATTCAGTAGAAGGTTATGTCAGTCTGTGGAATACAACAAACAGGTTTTATTCAGTCCCAGTTTTCACATCTTGCTGTGGTATAAACATTCCGTGCAGGTCCATATGCATTTCCACATTTACTGTGGCTCGACCCAGCTCTGTGAATGTTTTAGCATCCAAGACAAGTAGGAAGGGTGGATCCTTTGGATCAGTCTTCACAACACAGGTCAGAACAACACCTGTGACATACAAATGAAGAATTAAAAACATACAAAATTTCACTAAGCAGAAAAGATAACCCCATCTCAAAGTGGACGCACCAACCCAACTTTCTTGTCTAAGAGTACTGAAACTTGTAAGATTTAATACAAAAACTCATGTAACCCCAGCTTTCAGAACATTGTCATTATTTTACCATCATCCTCTTCTTTTGCATCAGGGCTGGGAACAAAAACGGGCTCGGATGGCCAGCAGTCATCCTGTCCCCAGTGGAGCATTTCCTTTGTCTGAGTATTAAATTTTGCTATCTAAATGGTTATGACAAGAAAAGAAAAATGTTAGTGACCCTGACAGTGGCTTTTTCCAAAGGTATAACATGAACAAGACTGCTGGCAGGGGGGACCAATGCTAAGAGTTAAGGCAGGTATCATCACAAGGAAACAACTGGAAGTGTTCCGTTTTGGAGTCACATTTTATGGCTGCATAATCACACAATGCTCTTTTAATTTAATTTCATTAGATTACAATTGCACCTTTCATTTATGGGCATTTAAGAATTCACAAATGCTAACAGGTCACAAGAGACCCTTTATTGTAAGTAATGCCCCTCACTGCAGAGAGTTCAAGACAAAGAATATTTAACAGACTTGTTCCAATTCACAGATTCTGTAGTGAAGCTGGAATCAGGATTTAAACTTGCCATTTTTTAATCCTGTGAGTTATTTTCCTTTTATTGCTACTTCCATATTCCTCAAGGCCTTGTATTGTGCAGTAGGGTACATATGCCAGAAGGAAGGTTGTTCCTAGTGAGGTGTAAAGATTAAACCAGTGGGGCAGACACTGCTGTTTACTGAAGGAATAGAGTGTGGATTTTCATCCCACTGAGTGGCCAGAGGGGATGTCTGGCATTTTCAGTTCAATTCCATTAAGGCCTTTTCTCTACCCATAGAGATGCAGTTCTATTCTTTTTCATTTTGATCTTTAGCCAAAAAATACGTTTACACAAAAGTGAAACTATTCAAATTACTGGAGGAACAATTAGAAAGAATTCTCTCTTCTAGCCAAGATGACAGCACTTTCACTGACAGACTTTACCTAAGGATTAGGGTGTTGTGCTTGCATTCATTAAACTGCAACTGATGTGAAAAAAAGATCCTCCTACCATCATTTTTATTATATTTGAGTCAAGCAGAGATTATCTACACTGTAAATCATGAACTTGCAGGTTTGTTTGAGTTATTGTCAGATGTGCTGCAATAAATTTTCTTGCATCATGCAGTAATCCAGCTTTATTTTGTAATCAGTTTTGGTAATTATATGCAAAAACCAACAGTGACTTCAATTGGTGCTGTCCTGGAGTCACAGAACAAGAATTGTAAAGAGTGAGTTTGTCTGTGTAATACTCATACATTTAAATCTAAACACTTTTCATTTTAATCTATTTGTACTCCAGGCTGTCTCCTTGCATCATGCACATGTAAACAAAGCATTTGCTACCTCTAATAGAGAGCTAGCCAGCAAAATAGAAAGCCTTCCCAAAATTAGATATTGTTTTAATATTTAAAATGTATTAGGTAGTTTTGCAATATCTTGTTTTTCTGTTAGGGTTCCTAAAGGGAAAAGTATTAAATACAGTAGTATTGAATAATACTTTTTTTTCCTGCTCTTTCCTTTGTAGTTCCTGGCACATCACAGAAGGTTCAGCCCAATTTAGCAGAAAAGTGAGGGTCTCAGGAACTATTCAAGAGACTTTCATGGAATATACAGCTGAAGTAAGAAAATGGTACAGCATGAACTGTGAGAATTTAGGCATTTCATGTTTCTTTGCATGTGAATGACCCAGCAATGGGAAAACACTGACTTTATAAATGTTAATTATACCTTTGTAGGAACTGGACTCCACTGGACTTCTGTTGCAAAGACATACTTGTATTTTTTGCCATTATAGTCATAGTTGATGCGAGGCAGCTCTATCCCTGCATAAAATGAAGATCAAGACTTAGGAACAAGACAAGAGAAAACCTCGAAAGTACATCTATATAGACACACCAATCTTCAGGAAGTTTCACTCTGTAAAAACCTTGAAACTACTTAATAAAAGTGTTGTATAGACTTTGAATGTCTGAATTTCTAAGAATCTGAAGATGCATATAAACATAAGTAAGCCAGGGCTGTTAGTTCAAAAGGCAATAATTTTTCATTCTTAGGGATTCATTAAATGGGAATTTATGAGGGTTTTCCTGGTTTGGGAATTGTCATGTATTCTTTATAAATGCATGACATTAACAACTGGGATAGAATTGGAGGCAACCATTCCAAGAAATGTTTTTCACCTTAGGCAGTTATGTATTTACATATTCCTGTTATTACCCCCTGATAAAAGGTTAAAAATCCTCTTTCAAAGGCAATCTCTATAGAGATTTGAGAGAATAGAGTTTAGAATGCAGCTTAACTTGAAGTACTACTTATAACAGACTTATTTAACTAAAATTACTCTTTTAACAAATAGATTTGCAAGCCATATTAATAGTTGTGAGATCAGACTTGGAATCCTGCTTTAACACAAAACTGATGTAGTATCAGATATTTAAAGGATGTCTTACCTTCACATAGTATTTCAGGTTGGCAATAGATGCTTCCATCTTTTTGCTTTATAGCAGTTGCAGTAGAGGGAAGTGTGACTAAATTAGAATCCACTACAGCATCCTGAAAGAGACAAATGCTGGAAAAGTCATGGATCTCTAAAAAATATGTTTCTAAGTTAGATTTTTCATCAGGTTTCATGTTACTATTAACATTTTGGGGATTAAACAAATGAGCTTCAAGAAGATCCTTCTTATGGCATTTTAAATTCTGAGGTTTTCATTGGAAATTTGTTGCACTCAGTTTTTTAATATAACATAGAACCATTATTTTGAATCACACTGAGTCTTTAGAAATGTTTAGATACACATGGCTATGGTCCAGAAGTACCACACATTTGAGAATTTAACGAATGAAGATGGGTTTCAAGGAACAAGGTGCCAAATTTTCACTGAAAGTCACCAAGGTTAGGTTTTTGCATCTGCTAAAAATCAAGTGCAAAAACCTAGCCTTGGTGACGTTCAGTGAAAATTTGACAAATAGGTGTGATATACTCTATAACATTCTACTGCTGAATTCCTAAGATTGAACAGTGTGATCCAACACATCCTTTGTCATTGCTGCAGAGCTGTTTCTGAGACAAGGACAGAGCAGCAACGTTCTAGGATGTAGAATTAAAAAGTAATATCCATTCCAAAAGTATCAGGCAGAAACTTGCCCAAGTTGCTGGGCAGTATAAAATCTTCCCTGCAAACAATGATGTAAAGTGATGATTTAAATTAAACTGAAAGATAAAATCTTTTCTCTTCCTGCTATATTTCACACTTAAATGAAATCTTGTTTTAATTGAACCATTGCACCAGCTGGGAGCATGCATGTATTGTATGTGGGCTTCCAGTGAAGAGTAAGAAACAGATTGTGCAAAACCTCATGCATGCCCTTGCAGTTAACATCCAAGTGGGTATATCTGCTTCTATTTGATGGCATTTAACAAATAATCTCATTGGGAGGAAAATGACATATTCTTCACAGCCCTGTTCTCCAGAGTGGTCATCAGAACCAGGATCCACATAACCATGTCCAGCTGCCCACTGCCATTTCCCACAGGACATACAAAAACCAAACCTCCTGCACACCTTGGATGTCATAGAATCAGAAATTTGCACATAAGGGCTAGCACCTAATAATACACTTATTATTCACATATGATGTATTTTAAATTACCCATCAAAGAACAGTAAAAGTAATTTTCTTTCTACCTTGTCATGCTGCAGAGGAACCACAAATCTTTTGCAGGTTGGTATGGAGGTAAGTTTTACATTCTCTTCAAAGTCTTTACCCAGGTTTTTTAAATAAAACATGTCATATAAGCTATTGTCTGTATAGGCAATAATATCAAAAACAATGTGGCCATCTTCTTCATAAGCATTTATATGGTGAAAAAACACCATAGCATCGGTGTAAAACTTGGTGGACACTTCTTTTTTAGTCTTCCTGTCTATAAAGTGAAACCAAGTCTGAAAGAGAGAAAATGTTATTTGAAACCATTCAGAATCAGCAAATAGTTATTTAGAAAACTGTTTTCTAGAGGTAACCATCAACATTCTAATCACTGTGTATTTGTACTGAAGGATATTAAGAACTCAGGGTTTGCTCTAGGAATCAAGGAGTTCCAAACTGAAGAAAACACTGCATTAAAATGAATGTGGAACAGCTTTAAGCTCATTTTGTTGTTGCTAATTACTATTTGGGCTAGGTTGAAGGTTTAAATTTTCCATAAAAACCTGGAAAATCCCCTGCTCTCTTTTTAAGTTAAATTAATCTGCCTTCGTTGAGAGTTTCTGTGGTGCTGGTTCTCTGTACCTCAGCAAGTCCCATGTGTTGATGCCCAGAGCACACAAAAATAAGATCCTCAGAAAACAGTTTTTCCCTCAGTTTCCACAGTGAAAGACTTCTTTTGTTTAGTGCAGGCTTTCCCAGCTGGGCTCTCCAGCACATGCACTGCACCTGGAGCAGATCTCACCCACCACATACAGAATTTTATTTGGACCAGGAGCAACTGGATCTGTCTTGGATGCTAGAGCAGATTGGAATTTCTCTGCTAGCACACACTATTTCTAGCAATGCAAAACTATTCTCTCTCTCAAGAGCTTCAGCACCAGATATTTATTTGAGAAATTTCTGGATACAGGAAACAAAACATACAGCTTCAAAAAAAACTGTGCAAAGCGAAAGTCAAAGTTTGGAAAAAAAAAAAAAAAAAAAGAGTGACTACTGAAATGAATGAACCAGATGAAAAGCAGAACAGTGTGGAAGAGGTCACTGGCCTGCCTGACTCCATTGCTCAGCAGTAGGAAAAGTACCTTATCATCCTTATTATAGGCAAGGCAGGAAGCCCAGCTCACACCTCGGATGTAAGCAGTTGCCATTTTGACAATATCCAGTCTGAAGGGCTGCTCTATGAAGATAATGTAATTCTCTGTGATTCCAAAGCTGTGGTAGTAGCTGGGGTGGAGCAGAGAGCGAGAAGGGATGGAGCAAACCACTTCCAGGTGCTTGAAACAAGACTTCTTCTTTTCCTGTTCTGAAGATGAATGATAAAAATTAAAATTATATTTCTAATAAATTCCATTCCAAACTCGTGCTTGGGTTTCTCCCAGGCAGGGAAGAACTGGTTCCTCTTAGTTGTATTTGCATTTTCCTGTTAAGAAAGTGTTAGTTTACTCCTGTATAATTAACATAGAACTTTGCATGCAGGAAGCAGCACACTGCTGGATCCATTCAGGCACAGCTCCCTTGTCTTGGGATTTAATTCCACTGACTGCTGTCTTCAGAATTCCAGCATGGAGGAGAAATACGTTTAATTAAATCAGCAGCTTTAAAAAGGGGTTCAAATGCCCCTGTGTTTTTTAACTTCTAAGATGTTTCTAAATTTGAGCCCCAGCTAGAAATTGCAAACTGGTCTTTCTGCTGTGGAAAGCCTCTTGATTGTTCAAGAAGGGACAGGAAACACAATAGCAGCTGATTTTCAACAACACACACCAAAAAGAGATCTTGAAGGAAAAAGAGCAATGGATTTGCTCCATGAAAAATGGACAGCATTTCAGCAAGGGCCAGTATTGGCCAGGTTAGACAGGAATTAACTCTATATTAGGTTTTATTTAGTATCACACTTCGCTATAATCACAGTATCAGCATTTGAAGAGAATTTTCACTTACAAAGAAATTAAAATTTACAGCTTCAAATTATATGTACTGGCCTATAGAGAAGATTGTTTTAGAATCTTCATCTAAAAGTAAGGTTCTTCCTACTGAAACACCCTGTATACAGTACTCAAGAAGAGCCTTTGTAACAGCACATGCACAAAGAGCTAAGCAGTTAATATGAAGTTCACAATAAATTGAAATTAAGAAAATGAACACAATTGGTTACTAGAACAGCTGTATCACCACCCTTGCCCTTTGAAGAAAAGAAATTGCTAACAAGTTTCTAGAAAACACCAATAACAGATATATCTTACCTGGTACAGAGGAAGGAATCTTAAATAGAAGGTATTTTGTCTTCCCTTTATCAACTATTGAAGTGCCCATGTTGAGAACATTTCCAGCACTGTCATAGTGTGGATGAGAAGTTGCCAAATTTACAGCTACATATTTGTTGTAGTCAACCTGGAAAATGATAAAATAAGAGATTTGAGACATGTGTGAGAGAATGAAAATTGATCTCAGCTAACACCACAAAACCACCAGATTTTTAGCCCTGGCAGCCTTGTACTGGCATCCCATTTACAAATGACTTTGAAATTTAAATAATTAAACCAAATTACTTGTGTAGGTATTCAAATGATTTCCTTATTCAAGGCTAAAACAAGTTACAGAATCTGAATTACAGTCACCTCCCCCTTGAAGTCACATAACATCAGGGAGGATTAGCTAAGCAAGTTATTCTGCAAATGCCCATTTCACCCTGAAAACACTTTATTTAACAGGGTTGTCTGGCAATCTTCTGGAGCAGAAAGATTTCTATTTTATCTAAAGTTTGGTAATTGTACTCGAACTGTAGTGTGGGCTAGGAAAAAAAATCATATATTTCAATATCTCAAGTTCTCATTTCAATAATTAAATAATATCTTACATAAGATCCTTGAAAAGTACCTTAACTGACCAACTGATTTTTTAATTATGTAAATAATTTTATAACTACAGATACATAATAATGGCAATCACCCAAAATAATCATGTAACTGTGCTGTTATTCCTGCAGCCTTCCTAGATAAGGTACAAGTGAAATTGCTCAAAGCCCAGCTTTTCCTAAACTAACCAGGATTTAAATTTGAACTCAGGAATTTTTAAAAGATATCTTTTATCTTTTGGTATCTTCAATATTTCAGTTTACCACGATTTCAAAAATAAGGCAACAGTAGAAGAAAAGTATTTAGTGTCCTGAACATGTTAAAGAATCCTTATGAGTCAGCCTGAAATTTATTCATCAGCAGACAAGGAACCAGAATGACAGATGGTGGTTTGTACCTTCTCCAATGTCTCCAGAGTCTGTGCATTAATTTTCCTGATGAAGTTAGTCTCGCCAGTAGCATAAAACTCATCCCCAGCTTTCATAATGTTGATCAGACAGTTGTCTGTGAACTCAGGAATGGTGTGAGACAAATAGGTGAATGCCCTGTCCAGAGGGAAATTTCATTAGAGCTGTGGAAACTGGAGCTGCCTTCCCCCACTTGGAGCACAAGTGACCCTGCAGTGCCACAGATCTGGGGCTGCCTCTCCCTGCTGTGCCCACTCCTGGCAGCTCCCTGGGAAGGGTGGGAAAGCAGAGGAGATGGACTTCTCCAATGGCCTTAGCCTGGGTGAGGGCTCAGGACATGCAAGTAACTGTTTTTCCACACACAAATGGGCATCCAGGCCCATTCCTGCTGTCAGCTCTAGGACATGCACTGGTTCATCAGGATGGGCTAATTACACACTCTCCTATGCCTATCTTGGGAAAATTTGGTCTAGCAGTTCCTACCTAAAAGCTGGCAGGTTTTCCAGTGTATGCCTTCATAAAATAGATCGATTCATATACTCCCCAGTGGAAAATTTTTGTTCTCAGTGTTATTCCATATCACAATTATGATTTCAAAGGAGATTGAACTTCACACAGGCTTGACAGTTTCCTTTATCAGTGCATTTCATCATAGTCACTAGAAGCCAAGACAAAGTTGCCATATCCCTTTCGAACTTAAAATACCAGAGTTACTCTATTACTATTGGGAGAGGGAAGAAAATCTCATCTCAGGGGAGCAACTTACAACATTGTCAGCTCTTTTGCAATAAATGTCTGTCTGTGTGTCCTTACCAAATATCAGGTTCGAGGTCACTGCAGGTAGTTCAGTGACAAGGAGAGAAGAGTGACCTATTTGCACTTGCTAGTGAATCCCTGTTTTAAAAGATCAAGGGTAACATGATGGCCTAAACATCACCTTTCTGTTAAATCATCTTTAATCAAAAAGATGTTTTGTAGTTATTGATGCTTCTCTTTCTTCTGTTGAATAGACTTTGTATACACCTTCCTCATCTCTAAATCCTTTTCTTTCTTGCTGCTTCTTCCCTTACAGAGTATCAAGATGTTTCACCAACACTGGAGAAAGAAAATGCTTGGGTTTTATATAATCTACTTGTGTTACTGAATGAAGCAGCAAATATTGGTGATAAAATGAATTTTAAATATTTGCCTTTGACTGACCCATAGGCAGTACATATCTCTTGGCCTTTTCAATATTTAGCAATTGTAAATTTACAGATCAACTGCTCTATTTGTACATATGTGTCAATGGTAAACAGAAAGACATCTGTGCTGAAGAGAGAAGTAGACAGAAGAATCTTGTTGGGAAAAGTGTTGCTTACTTGGCAAATATGTTTTTGCATGGATCTGGATAAGCCATAGTCCCAAACTCAGACACCACGATTCTGTTTGCTTCTATGTTGCAGTTGTATGTGTCACTTCGGAGATATTTACTTCTGTAGTAAACTTCACCTGAGGAAGAACAAACAGGTTTCAATCACATTTTATACTTAGTTCTTCAAAAAGTTAGCACAGGTAGAGCCAGAGTTTCTCAAGAAGCTGTCCTTTAGCCAACAGTAGTTTGGAATGAAACCAACAATGGGAACTAAAAAATAAACACTAGGATTAGAGGACAACAGGAGTAAATCCCATTTTTTTAATGGATACATATTTTTCACCACAAGAATCCAGGTGTAAACCATCCTGTATCACACAGTGTAACAGCTGAATGGGTGAAAATGTTTTAAATGAAAAAAAGAAAATTGAATTGTTTAGGGTGGATAGCTGCCTGTTTTTCCTCTGTAAGGATGGCAAGCAGGAGGAGGGACTGTAGAGTGTCAAATATCCTAAGTGAGGTTTGACATGTGAAGTGACACAGTGGCCCAATTTCTCTCCTGGCAGCTGTTAGAGCTGCCACCAAATCCCAGAAGGGGAAAGCTGCTCCTCCCTGACACTGGCTGTTCATGCTCAGCAGAACAGTCTCTCTCACTACAGGACTTGTGGCCGATCCGTTCTGTTGCCCTGGGTGGAAGGAAAGACTGCCCTGCAGTGAGTGCTCAGAGCTGGGTTTGTGCTGTCCTGGGGTGACAGCAGCACTGAACTTTGGCACTGCAGAAGGAAGGACAGTGTCACATCTCCCTGCAAACAGCCCTGCAGAGATGCTCCAGGGTGAAGGGTGAGGTGTGAGGGGTGTGTGGAGAGATTCCCCCAGCAGCTCCCCCCTCACACACCACTGCAGACAAAGCCCACAGTACTCCAGTCCAACTCAGAACAGAATCAGCAACATAAGGCACCAAGATGTGGATTTTTGAGTTCCTTTCAATCCAAAGAGCAACAACTCACCATTTTTAAATGTGAAGCTGTGCAGCAGAGCCATGCCATCAAACCAGTGGTTGTACTTGCTGTCCCCTATCGTGTGCATGCCTGGGCCATTCCGGAGCAGTATCCCTTGCAACCAAGTGGGCAACTGCCCTATAAACACAAAGGAGTTACCAGGATCCATTCATTTAGGCAAGGACAATGTTCCAGCACAGTTCTCCTAAAGACAGAGGCTTCATGTAGTCAGACAGACTGTAGGTGTGTTGAGATTGGCAGTACCATATAATTATATTGGAGTTTGGGTTAACTAAAATTTCCCCTACATAAAAATGTGGCACTAGTGACATTCTGCATGACTATTGCTATCAGAAATTACTAGAAGAAAATGAGATTGCTGGAATGTAATTTGTTAATTATCTGGAAGTAAATAAAATTGGACCTTTCCTTCCTGAATTCATATTTTACAGTGATACATTTAAACCCTTCTACTCGTGCCAGAAAAAGCTAGAGCTTATCAGAAATAAACGTATTTTATAGGTTATGTGACTTGCACTGGCTTTCAGCTCATCATCTTAGACTTCAGGCTAAATTAATTCCACTAAAAATTTCATTAATTAGATTACACAGCATAATATAGTGTCATTTGGGAAGTGCTCTTCTGACACTAGTCATAATGTAGCATTTTGTACACAAATAAAATATAGGAGTATTGTACTGAAAATGTATAAGTGCTGTTGAGATTTGAATCATAAACGTTCCTCATCAAATCCCTGCAAGAAATGCATCACCTACCACTTGACTCACAGAATAATAACAATTAAAGAATGTCAATAGGTTTAAAGAGATGAACAAACGCATAACAGATATTAAATAAAAAGCCTGGCTTTCTTCTTTGTGCATAAGACTTCTGAGGAAACATTTAGAATCACATACTGCCTCACACAATTCCTGCACTGGGTATTACCTTTGCATAAAAAGCTCTTCAGAACTTATATTTCTCCTTATCACTCAGTTTGTGACCTCACAATGATTATGTTGACACACTTTCTTGTTAAAACCCCTTTACAACAGCTAGAAATGTCCTGGTATAGACATTAAAAATTAACTCATTTCAACTCCTGCCATGGGCAGGTCCACTAGACCAGGTTGCTCAAAATCCCACCCAACCTGGCTGTGAGCAATTCCAGAGATGGGACATCATCATTAGGGCATAACTCCATTAGGGTTACAGATCTGGAATACATGAGGTACATAAAAAATTGTTGACACAATGGATGAACTTTCACGGTCATTATTATTATTGTTGTTGCTATTTTCTATAAGAGCCTGGAAAACGAAACCTTACTTCCCTTTCTAACACAAGAAACCCCAAAGCAATAACTATAGTGTATTTTTTATATGATAATTTTGCTGGGAAAGATAAGAAAGGGGAAAAGAGATATTTAAAGCACTGTGGACTTTATTCAGTTTCTGAAATTTCTGATGCAATTCCATGTAATTTCTGACACAATTTCAGTATAAAAAACAAGGAGAAAAGGGTCATCTAGTGAGGTTTGCAGATAATTCATCTTAGTGGGGATTAAGCATTTCTGTAATTCACACTGGCTACCAAATCAACATCCCAAAGTGCTTATATAGCTTTAAAAATGTGGACCTTATTCTTTTCTGTAATGTGTGAGGACACATTAGTGATATATACTTGAAATCCCCAAATATTTGGACATTTATTAGCTATGGTAATAACAGAATCTCAGAAAATCCCATGGCTGTAGGAGAGCATGGGTTAAATTGCAGCTGGTGTTAGAAGTGTGATAGATATTTACAGTGTGTACATATTGAGTAACAAGGAGCCAAAATATTGGCAGAGCTCAGGACTATCAAAATATTTTAAGGGGTCATGGCTCTCTTTTACTTTCTTCAGCAATGAAGGAATGTTTGTATGTGTAACTTTACCTTCTGAAATATGTGGTCTTTGTTCAAATAAACTATTGCATAATATAGATCAGGTCTGATAAGTTGTTTGTTTGCAAATAACTTCAAATGTTTTCATAAAAAGTCGTTATATTGAGAAAAAAAATTGAAAGGCATAAACCCATAAAAGCATAAAATAATTCAAAGGCATTAAAACAAAGCACTTTGTCTAACTCGACACAAAATCTTCCAATTCAGCCACCAAACTGAACAGCAACAAAGCCAAGATTTACTAAGTAGGGGTTCCCATCAACAAACCTCTCCTGTAGCTGTAGGAAAAAATGTCTTCTGTAAAGTAAAAGAAATCGGGAAAAATAACAGGCTGGTCGAGTGACATCCCTAGAGAGCCAAAGGATACTCTGCAGTTTCTCGGGATTATCCTCTAAACCCTCTTGCTAACGCTGCCCTGTTGCATCCTGCACTGGTGCTTTGCTGCTGGTGAAGGGCCCCGACTGCGAGACTCTCCCAGAGCCCGGGAGGGCAGCGGAGCCTCGGGGAGGAGAAACCGAAAGTGTGAGCAGAGCCACGGGGAGGCGGGGGCCGAATGAAATCTATCCCTCACCACCAACTTCAGTGAGTCCTGTTCAAACAGACTTTCGAAAAGTACACAGAAATGCTCATGGAGCGAGGAAAATCCCCCAGCAGGGTCACAAATATTATCTGAGATCAGTCCTTTAAACAAAACTCCCTTGTGCCTCTCTCTTGAGTTTCCCTTTTCAGTGCTGCTCTGGTGAAGAAGAGTCGCAGTTTTTACGGATCGGCAAACACCAAAATAGCGGCTCGTTTTCCAGCAGATTGCCTTTCACTTACCCTGCACCTCAGCTTTTATGGGCTCTGGGTGCTCTTCCTTATTCCTGCCGTACAGCGCATCCATCTGGGCTGAAATCCGCGGTGCCTGGCGCTGCCCGGCCGCTCCTGCAGCCGCCGGTGTCCCCCCCGTCTGGGCCAAGAGCGGCTCTTTCCTGTTACATATAAAGATAAGGTCAAAGTGCAGCTCGAGCTGGTGGCCGGTGGCTTATAGATTGACTATTTATAATAGCTGATCTTTAATCCCTAGCACATACACTCTAATTCTTGCACATTCGTATTAAAATTAACTCTTTCACTGGCTCGAAGGGGAAGTAAGAAATACTCCGCTGTTTGCTCCTTATGAACCTGGCAGAGGCAGGCACAGCCAGGGGACAGCTGGAGTGGCTGAAACATCACCTCCAGCTTTCCAGGTAAATGTTACACCCTGCTAGGGATGCTTGTCTCATTTGGCTGGTAGGGAGAGGAAAAGGAAAGAAATCTCTGCTCACTGCTCTGGATTTGGCACTTTGGGAGTGAAAAGCACTTCAGAGCAGAGGATTATCCTTTTCATTCTGTGATTTTAAACTGAACTGTTCTGTAAATTAACAAATTATCACCACTGAATAGTCATGTGATGTATTTCTTTATGTACCAGCTGTTCCAACTGAGTGGCACATCTTTGGACTAAATATCTTTTCACTCTACCATATTCTCCCATATGTGACCCAAATCCATCTATGAAAGTATGGCAGGATTCATTAAAATTAAGGCAGATTTTTAACTTCATGCTTTTGTTTCTAGATAAGGTACTTAACTGAGTTCAATGTTGTTAATTTTAAAATCCTCTGGAAAGAGAATTATTTCAATATAAAGCATGTGATTGCTGAGTAAATCTTAGGCTCCATTGACCAAGAAGGATAAAGAAAATCTTTACACAATTATATATTATGCAATTTCATATGGGGTTACCCTAAAATCCGATTTTTTCTGCTGAATCACCATTGTTCCCAAAATGTTTAACATCACTTCTTAAGACTGACTGATCTCTTAGAACTACAACAGTTATTTTATTCAAAACACAATTTGTGCTACAGACTCTTCTGACACATTTATTATACATGGTTCCTCTTCTCTAAACCTTCTGTCTGTTTGATGGCTGATCTTCACCCCAGGAGATCATCAGGGCAGTGTGCCTTGGTCTCTTTTTGGAAAGCACTGACAGAAGCAGATGATAACAAAATAAAAAGCCAGATTAGAAGAGAAAATATAAGGTCTTTGTTTGAATAAGTAATACTAATAAACAGGAGGATAGAACCAGAAGGCTGTAGGAGATGAAGGGGATCAAAATCCACATATAGATGGAGATACATACACACAGACATGCATATCCACTGTGCATATATGTGAAAGTGTGTGTGTGCATTCTGATGTTGATTCACTTTATACACAAAGTCAAGTAAGGGATTTTTCAGCAATGTTAGGGACTGAAAAGCTGCCCAACTCTACTCTCACTATGCCATGGGGACTTTTTCTCTCTCCACAATATTCTGTTTTCTTTAATATGTTTGTTTCAGTGTATCCTCATCTATTTATGTGTGCAGCTCTTAATGCTGCAGTTTTAGTTATTTGACCCATGAGTTGTCTAATCTCTAGTGATATTGAGATTTCCACAGAGCAAGCAAGAAAAAAAGATTAGTTCAAACTTCTTTTGCCTCCTCCACCCCACGTGTTCATGTAGGTTAAGGTGCATATATGATGAGATTATTGGAAACCTCGTTAAAAGTTGTCTGAATGGAAGAACACGGAGCTGCAGATATCCAAATCAACCTAAATGTATAGTTAATTTTAGGTGTCTGTGACTGAAAGTTGTCTCATATAATGCACAACTTAAATAAAGAAGCTTTGTGAAGTTAGTTTTTCCTGCTTGTCAGTAAAAAATACTTCATTTACCAGAAAAACATTTTTTTTGTTGCTTTCATCACACTAATGACAAATAAGCAGTTTAGTACAGTATGGGGAGATTAATTTTCTTGCCAACTGTATGATTTCCCCCCTTTTTTACACTGAAATGGCAAAATATCAAAGCATTGATTTACAATTATAATGTGTAGTTATCAGCAGTAGAGGGTGTGGATTAGGTGATTTTTCTAATTTTATTATTTCACAATGTTTCTTCTTGTTGCAAAATGCTTCAAATATAAATCTTCCCCCAACCAAATCTCACATTTCTCTCCCCAGTTTCCTCTCTCTATTCACCCCTATTCACCCCTCATGCCAACATTTCTGAAGTCACCAGCTCCCCACCACGTGCAGATTGCTTCACTGTATTTCTTTCTGCTCTAAGCAACTGTGGTGAAGGCCACAAGCTGTTTCCTCTTGGGCTCTTTCTCACTTTCACTTCCCTCCAGTCTCTGCATGCCCTGAGCTTCTCTCCCAGATTTTAAAAGGGCCATGAAGACATTTTTGGAGGCTGGGGGTACATTTGGGTGTGATTTGTGTGGTTAATCAAAAGGAAGCCTTCCAAGGCAGCAGAGCTTGTTAACTGCATTTCTAGTACAACAATAATGGCATTGCTGTGTCCTACCTTTGTACTTTTGGCTCACCTAGCAAGAAGCAAGTTATTGCCTTATAAATCACAGAGAGACCAATATAATTCCTTATCTCTATTACTTAATTTATTTTAATCTCAATCTTTTGCTTACTGAAATTGAGTTCTAATTAAAGCCCATTAACAAACGTCAAATTGACTTGATATATATAACTTTAAGCTGTGCTAAGAACTTTCAGCTATCAGAAGTTATCTATTACTACCAAACAAAACTCCAATAGTAAAACTGATATGAACTTAGGAGTTGTTCTTGCTGAAATCACACTGATGGCTATCTCACTTTCTAGAAATACAATTTTTATCTTTGTTAAATACTCTTTTATTGGCATGATCTCATGTCACAAAACTGCCACCAGGCTATTTAGAAACGTGTCTCTTGCACTGTCCAGACATAATTGCAAAAACAAATTACTACTATAGTTTGTCCAGATTTAAATAACAAGAGTTTCCCTACATTATTCTGATCAGATATTATTTGGGTCAAAGTTGCTTTGATCATATACTGTTTTGCTCATTATTTGGACAAAAATAATTGGTTTTGTGAGATTTTAATTTCCTTGATAAAGTTTTAATTTTGGGGAGGGGAAGTATTTTGTGGCATTTCACAATTTTTTTGATAAACAAAAGTATTGCTTTCTTTTTTATAGTCATAGTTTTAATACCTATCATGAGAAATATTGAATTATTCATTAAAACAAATATATTAATGTAATTTAATATTAAAACCCTTCAAGTGCTGCGTATGGAACTGCTGATCTACCCACATTGGTATCCATGAGACTGAGCCTGCCCAGTGATCATAATACCCAAATATTTAAACACTAGACATTAAAACAAATAAACAACCACAGTACCTATGTAAAGTTCCTCACTGTAAGACTTTTATAACCGTATCTGCAACTTTCAACATCCCTATTTACATGTTTTAATATGTAAATTATACTGTTAAGTCATGTGTTTTCAAGTGGGTAGAATGACAGTGAAGGTTGGCATTCACTTCCATGACTGGAGATGTGGCAATGGGGTCACAAATGGGTACAATTTACAGTTAACAATTCACAATTAACAGAAGTTAATGTTGCTGCACTCTATCCTACCTGGTAGCCTACATCTTTGGAGGAACATAATGAAAAACTCAAAAGGTTTTCATATTTCTGGTTTTAGTAAATGGCAATTGAGTGTAGTGAGATTAACACTAAAACAGTGTTCCTGAACAGGAATTATGGGGATTGTGAAACTGATCTCTTTTGTAAGCTGTTGGATATCTGCTCATAAGAAACATTATCAAAGTAAATAATTTGTAATAGAGCTTTTTTCCTCTCTGTTTCCATACCCTATAAACCCTGAAATGGCTCATAATAAGCAGAAGAAAAATGTGTAACCAAATAAAACAAACAAGAGGTGGAAACTGAAACACCTTAGAAATCTGGCCAGTTTTACACTTATGGAAATCTGGAGAGACTGCAGAGACAGTGGCTGTAAATGATGGCTGTAAATTCAGATCCAAGCTTTTTATTTTATCTCTGTGTGTGCTGGGCAAAGTTCAGTCCATTTGTATCTACCAGTTAATGTTTTACCCAAAGAGGGCACCTTTAATGCTTTTAACAGTTCTCTAATTAAGATATTAAGGCAATGGCAGATCTAAATGGTGCCACTTAGTCAAACATGATCACAAAGGACATATGAGGTGTCATCAGGTTCTTGAGATAGTTCTGTTCTTTTCTGTGTGAACTTGGGGCTCAATTTGACCATCAATAACCTCGGCTCAATAAATATTCTAATGGGCCCACTCATCCCCTTCCTCCTAACAGTCAAAGTTCTGCTCTGAAAGGCAATAACAAAGGGGAAATAGCTGGGAGAGAGGCAGGGATTGAGGCATCCACTGTGGCAGTGAGGAAAGGCCAGCTATGAGCCTAAAGGCAATGCCAGACAATTCCAAGGGGACAGTTCCTATGAGAAGATCATCAGAGACTTATCCAGGTGACTTATCCAGGTAACCATACACATCCTATAAACAGAAATTATGTTCAAACCAACAGCTCCTGAACATAATCCTACTTATCTTTATTCTGACCCCATCATGCCAGGCATGAACGTCTAATTTAATTATTGCACTCAGTACAGATAAGAATTGTTTTCCCTGTTTTTATAAACAAGATAACATCAAAATTGCAACTTGGCAGGGATCACTGGTAAGTTCAGTGTGTTGCCTCATGGAAAATTAGACAGTAGAAGCAACAACAAGACCAAACCCTTTTCAGTCAGCAATAATTGGGTCTCACCATCAGGATAAGCAGCACAGGAGAGCAGCAAGGAAGGAAGTGGGGCTGTGATCCACCTTCTTAAACTAATTGGCAAATGGGCATTTTTAAAGAAATGAAGAGATGAAAGGTGTAGATGTAGGTGTAGAGTCTGCTCAGGACTCAGTACTTCCTACCTATCTGGGTAACAATGCTCTTCACACTGCAGAAGTTTACATGACACAGTAAAATGAACTACTCATGATCTTGTCTCAAGTTCATAATACCTGAAAATAATCTTTTTTCTACCTCAAAGTAATAGAAATCAGTTTTCCATTTTTTCTGCTTATTCAATTAATAGAACACAGTGATGCTTATATTTCTGATAAAAATCTGTATATTACATTCAGTAATATTCAGGAATGTAAAGATGGTAATATCCTCCTATAGAAAGTAAATTTACTTGCTCTTCCTCAAGGCAAATGAGCAACAGCCAAAATGAACAGGGGTGTGATTTATTCCTTCTCTTTGGCAGCTCTTCACTTCCTTAATTCTTCAAATCTAGCACTTTCTGGTCTCTATTATGGATTGTCAAGCTATTCTGCAGTGCTGCAGTTTGAATCACAGGACGTTCTCAGGCTGTCATGATGCAGCTGTGATCTGTGATCTGCACCAGAGTACAGATCAAGACCACTCAATGACTTCTGGCATAAGAAAGCAGTTTCTAAAAAAAGTCTTTCTGTTGAGGAAGAATGCAAAAGACATGTTTCCCACAGGAAGGTAAGTATAAGGAGCACTGTTTACTTGATGTCAAGTGAGTTCTCACTTATGAGCAAAAAGGGTTGTCCGAAGTTTCTCTCTTCCTGAAGACCTTAGGTGCTAATTTTGATGCTTTAAAAGCAGTATTTTCTTTTCATGTAAATGCTTTTCTCATTCTTGTGGTAAACAGAATAAACTGACAGAATACTTTCCTGGCACTAAAGTATAAAAAGTCAACAAACTGCCAAAGAGGGAAATTGTCTTTCTTCCACTCTCCATCTGCTGCAGGCAGCTGAAGAGTAACTTATAGCAACCGTAGATTAGGAAAAAAATGCACATTGCTATAGAAATTGCCAACAGTAGACTCACTTGGAGAGCTTGGCTTTATTTGTAGACATTTCCAAACATTATTTGTTCTTTTTCAGGGCCTATTTCAAAATCCATCAAAGCCAGAGACAAGACTTCCATTAATTTCAATGCCTTTGGAGCAGATTCACAGGGGAGAGCCTGTGGCACCCTCATCCCTGGCATTTTTAGTATGTTCATGTAGTCAGATTTCCAGTAGCAGAGAAAGAACCAGACAATGCTACCACATTCATCACAGAAGTGAGCTCCTATAGGAAATGTCTGTATTTAAGTGGAGTCTCCTTCATCATGCCTATGCTTTCAGAAACAGGCTGTGTTTCTTATATCTAGACGGACAAAGTGGGAGGGCTGGATGCCAGCTGCTGTGAAGCCTGGCAAGTCAGCAGGGCCCAAGAAGCAGGGAGTCTGGAGAAAGCATCATGCAAACATACAGTGGCCAACTAACTGAAGAGCAGCTGCCCTCGGCTCTGACCGCTGCAACAGCTTGAATATAAAACAGTTGGATTGGGAGTTCCCAAACTGAAGCCTGTGAAGTTTTGTACGGGGCCTGAAAGGGACTCCTAACTTGCAGACACCCACAACAGAAGCAGCTGATAATTGTAGTTGCACAGTCTCAGCTGGGAAGGGGATGGATGTCTGGGCCAACTAGCTAATTAGAATATGGATTGGCTTTCTCCAGAGCTGGGAAATCCAGTCCCAATATTCATATCTTAGCTGCTCCATAAGCTCTCCCTATTAATCAGTCAGAAATTCATGTGGGATCTGCTCCAAAGGTTTCATGGCTGAACTCTTGATTTACAGGTGTGGTGAGAAGGAAGATATCCAGCATAGTGTACTTTCTTCTCCTTTCCTCTCACGCTCCACAATTTTCCTACCCATTAAACACTTTCCAATTAACTTTATCTTGAAAACCCTGATAACAGTCCTGCTATTTTCAGCTGAGCAAGACATCCATAAACTGGAAGTCCAGAAAGGGATTGAAGTTCACTCTTAAGATGTTGACTGGATGAAGTGCATGCACTTGACTTGGGCAGAAAGCTTTGGAGTGGACTGGCACACTGCAGGGATGGGCACTGCCTTCAGCCCAGCAGTGCAGTGCAGGAGGCAGTTCTGCAGTGCAGGAATCAAACACTGCTGATTCCTCTGTGCTGTGGTAACTGGCTCACTGACCCATGTCTAAATATAAGTGCATGTTCTTTCAGTTTTGGGTTTTGGTGGTATGAATTAATAATAATGGCATCAAACTCAGTGGAGTTAATGCCAAGAACAGAAGGATAGCAATAGCTAAAATCCTTATTTGTACTGTGCTTCTACTAAGCTGGTGGCTTTGTAAAGCCGATGGATATCTTTTATAAGGAAGCTGAGATGCATTTAGATATTTCAGCTCCTAAATGTTGCTGGGCTTGCTTCCCGAAGTCCATCAGCAGCCTTTGGAATATGCAAATAGGGCTCTCAAGTAGTTCTGATGACTAAGGCAATATTTTCATCTTTCCTAAATCACTGGTTTAAGTTATGGCCTTCTCTTCTGCCTCCCAGCAGGTAAAAATACTGTAGCTCCAAATAGTTGAGCAGCTTATTCTTTGAGGGATGATGGGAGCACTTCACTTGATATGTGGAATTCTAAGCAGACACAACAGTTCAAAATGAAGCTTACTTGGAAAAGCTGAGATAAATCTGCACATATGTAAACAGAGGGCAGGATGGATATGATACAATAATTATAGACATTGCATTAGCATCTTAAAGAAGCGCCTCAAACAATAATTATTAAAAATAAAACCATCCAGACCAATTAAATGTATCTAGAGAAGCAATGTGTTTTCCCATCTCATGACTCCTTGTGTTTCTCACTTTTTAAATTCTCACTATACACAATGAAGCTTTTGATGTAGGAGCTTTATCTCACTTTTCCACATGTTCAACAGTAGCATATATCAACTTTATCTTCTCTGCTCATGAGGAAAGCAGTGATTTAATGCCTTCTCCTCAAACTGATCTCACATGGGATGTGACATTTGTACAATAGAGCTCACAAGGGCCAGTACAGAAGCTTAGCATCAGCTCAACACATCCCAGATGCAATCACAATTATATATTAGAAGTTCTGTTCTGTTCCATGCTCTATTGCTGCTGCTGTGGCAAGCAGCAAAGAGGAAGGAGAATGCTGATGACATGACAAGGATGACGTCTCAAGCTTTTGAAGAAGGCAGCAAAAAGAGTGGTGCCCTGGAAAGCAAGACGAGTGCAACACAGAGCAGTGAGCTGAGAATGTGGCTGGGGGTCACAGTTCTGATTTCTCTTGCTGTGTGCGTGGCTGTGGAGGAAGCAACTGATGAAGGAATACCTTGTTCAAAGTACCAGCAAGCTTTCAACAATTCATGCTACGAGTTTGTTAGACTCCAGCAAACCTTCACAAGTGCCCAGAGCTGGTGTGAGAGAGGAGGAGGGCACCTTGTCTTTATTCAAAATGAGGAAACTCAAGAGTTCTTGCAAAACCATATTGCTGAGGATCAGGAATGGTGGATAGGACTGATCTCAAACTCCTTGCTGAATGAAACTACTGATGGTAGGTGGTTTTAAAATAATGTCTTTAGAATTGTATCAGTTCATGCTGTTTTTTTTAACATGGTAAAAATGCAGTGCCTTTGTAGATATCTGCTGAAAAGCCTCTGTCTTTTGCTGCTGTATCTTCAGATTTGTATTAAGATGTTTAATTGCCTGCTTCACTTCCTTGTTGCATGTTATCACCTTTTCCATTGGATCTTGTGGTTGTGTGAACACACAGTGAATGAGACCAGCTTGCTGACCCAGTGAAACAAATGTGCTGTGTTAAGTCTCCAGTGGAAGCCAATTCACCCCACTAGGAAGTGCTGCAAGGTCTGATGCAAGGAAAATGGGGAAATCATGAGGCTGGGAGCACAGGTGGAAGTGGCAGTGTCTCTTTTCATGATTGTATCAGGTTCAATATAAAATGCAATTGAAGATCCTTACCCACACTAAACCATATCTGCTTCAGTAGGAGCAGGGCTACAGTCCTGCTCTGCAGGCTCTGACTCCAGTTGTATTACAGTGGAACATAAACATTCAGGACACAATTTCTCTGTTCACAGGGTCAATAACTTGGCTGGACACTTCAAATATAAGCTACAGTAACTGGTACAAGGATCAGCCATCTCCCTTCTCATCCACATGTGGGTACATCCTGAAGAACGCCAAGTATCAGTGGGGTGTGACTGAAAATTGCAGCCAGGAATTTGACTTCATTTGTGAGTTTGGTAAGATACACAGCAGCTGGAACAGTGAAGTGAGTGTGCCATGATCACAATGGGGCATAAATTGCCTTGTTGCTTCAAAGTAGCTGGGAAATAAGTTAATGAATCTTACTAAATGTGAACAAGCAAAAATCCATATAACCCCAGCAGGTGCTCTTTTTCCAGAGTGCTGATGTACTCCTTATCCAGAGAACGAAGAACCCACAAATCACTGGGAGATGTATGTGCTCAGCAGCCAGACATTAGGGCCCAGGGCTCCAGCAGAGGGTTGATAACATAGAAATGGATCTGAGAGTGAATCTAATGTGTAGCTGTCCACATCTACAGTGGACATAAGCTGGCTATGTTAAATAAACTCCCACAACACCATAATACCTGGGCTAGGTGGGACATGTATGGTTGCCCTGTAAAAACACTCATTAATGTGTGCCAGAAAAATCTCCATTTGTAACTGCAGCAAAAATACAGTCAGGCTTCCAGGGGCACCACTCCTTGCAGCCTGGAGTGAGCAAAAGTGAGAGCAAGTTTTTCTTGTTTCTCTCAGACCCCTCCATCACATGAAGTTCAAGGTTTTCTCCAGGTTAAGAAGCAGACAGGAACATGTACTTCCTGTGCTCAGACAGAAAATGCACAGACATTGTGTCCCTCAAATTGTGACTTGGAAACAAACAGTTCTGGAAAGGAATGCTGGCAATATCAATCCTTTCAACATATAGATACGAGAGGAATTTTTGTTCCTTGCACTTTGCACAGGAGTATTTTAAACTGCAGCTAGAACTGGGGTCACAAGCACTGGAAGGACAGTCTGGCTGTGGGCTCACTCATATAAAAAGGCTTCCAATCAAGTATGTAAGTACAGATTTCCACAAGCCCTAGAACTGCTACTGTCCTGTCCAACAGTCTACTACTACTGAGTTAAATAAGTTGTTCTGCAATAAGCAAAGCTAATAAAGTTTTGTTTCCTATCCTGATTTTCTGTTCCACATCCCCTCCCTACCCTCCTCCTCAGCACTCCCAGTTTGCTCCCATATCCCCAGCATGTCCCACCTCTGCAAATGCTTCTCACTGCCTCAGCTCCCTCCTCTGCAGCCCTTTCAGAGCTGCAGCTATATGTGCTGGCCACTTGAATTCCATGTCCCAGAATAGGTAAAAGTAGGGTTATAATTCCTACTACTCACCGAGGTGTCAATGTAGCTCTTTTTCTTCTCACTAGATATTGCATTTCGTGAAATTGTAGTGTGTTGGAGGTTTATATCTATACATCAAATTTAGCTGAAGATGACTAACACTAAAAATGACTGGGGGAGAGGAAACTGGCAGACAGCACAATCCCTTAAGCTTATTTTCCTTGCAAAAACAGACTAGAATTATTTTTCCATTACAACCACGGTAGACAACTGTCTGTTTGTAAGGAAACCATCATCTGTTACCATAGGATGTGACTGAGAGCTCATGAAATTCAAAGAGCAGTAATATCCTACACTACATTCATCATCCCACTACCAGGAAAACCAAGACCAGATCAAGGCTACCATTTGCTGCTCTGTAGGTTAGCAGTTTATTCCAGTAAATATGCATGTAGTGAACCAGGGTTCATACCTAGAAACACAGACCAAGTTTTGTACATCTTTCCATGTAAAAGTTACTGAGACAGCAAATACTGTGAGAAATCTTCATATAGAGAACAAAAAAAAGGCATGAGATAATAGTCCATACTAGAATTTACCAGCAAGTTATTTTTCAAGCTTATTTAGAGAGCTCTAATCTGCAAACTGATCATGTTGCTATAGTTACAGCCAGGCTTAGCTTTAGCCTTTAAATAACAATAGCACACAATTATTGCAGTGTGCACACATTGGCACTGTTAATCAAGGGACTTGATGGGAACGATCCAAACAACAACGGGAAGACAATGTATTTAAAACTGGGACTGTTGAAACAAAAACATCCTTTTGCAACACTCCCATATGAGAGCAGTTATTCACATCCTTCTCTTCAGGGTATTAAGTATTCTGATTACTACACGATACTAAGAATTCTGAAAGATAATTAACTGTCCCAGATTAATCAAAGAATGAGGTGTTTGCATTTAGAGCTATGACCTTACCCTCTGAGCAGTCCTACTGAATGAAGTCAGTCAAATATCATGCAGGAACAAAGGAGTCTCTGTTGCAGAAATGGGATCAGCTCCATACTTAATATGCAAATTATTCTCTAAAGAAATTACCTGAATATTTTGCAATCCATACATCTCTTTCTGAAGTAAGGAGTAACTTTAAACCTTCCAGTATTTCTAGTCAAATGCTAAGAGTTTTCCACAAAAATACTATTTATTTTTATAATTAAAATATTTTTGCTTATTGAAAATGTCCTCAATGTTTTAAGGCAGAAAAAACATAAACCTATTAATTTTGACTTTTAAAAAATAAAAATATTCAATTCTTTTGTAATTTTCTTAAATTTCTTTAATTGTTTATCTTACAAGGGAGAAAAGGGAAGAAAGAGAAATGAAACAAAATGCACTAGAATTGCAGGAGGATTTTTCAGAAATTCAAAAAGGTAATATTTGGGTTTTATTCTCCTGTTAGAATCTGGCCAAAGCATTGCTTGTGATAATTACAATGCCACTGTACAGTGTGGATCAGGAGAAGTTATTCAAATTGAAGAAAGCTTCTATGGGCGGAAGACCCCTCACTACTGTGTGTCACAGACTCCTCTCCAGTTGGAAACAGATGAAGGCTGCAGCTGGATCAGCGTCAAGGATGAAGTAGCAGGTGGTATCTTATAGCACTGCTTGTCAGAAACACAGAGTGGGAACCAAAGTTCCTTGTCCCTCAAATACTTTATCTTGTGTTCCAGTAGAGTTAGCAAATGGGAAAGTGGATTATTCCTAAAATAAAGGGAATCACAGATAGGGAGGAAGTTGCTACAGGAGGCTGGATGGAAGGGAGAGGTTTTGTGAGGAGCAGAAATTCAGAGAAGGAGAGGAGGAGCACAGGGAGGGGTTTTGTGAGGAGCAGAGATTCAGAAGAGGGGAGGAGCAAATAAAGGACACAAGGGTGTGCCTGGCTACTCTCACTGTAGGAAGAAAATATTTCAGCACACTGATTCCTTGATAAATTTGGAAATTTGGTGGGATACACATGATTTGATGGAGATGCAAGGCAACACACACAGACAAACTTAACTCCAAAGCAGGAGGGAATTGCTGACACCCATGGGAACATGAGGGCAGGAGGGACCTGCTGCTGCTGCCATGTGTGAGGCACCCAACCTGCTGGAGCCAAGGGCTTGGATACTGTATAGTGACTGTGGCCTGTCCCCAGGGTGATTCTCAGGGCTTCCAGCCAAAATTAAACAAAACACATAAGCTTTAATTTTTTGTACCTTTTCAAATTTAGCTTTGTTCCAATAAAATGAAGTGGTGCTAAGAAATGCCACACAATAAGCAGCACACTAAAGTGATGTGGAAATTTGTCTAGAAATCAGACATGATACTGCTCCTCCTGCCCTTTTTGTTTCTCAATCATCTTTCATCTGAGCTGTTGTGACAGTAAAGGCAAGAGCCACTCGCTGATGTGAAATACTCCCTTTCCAGGCCAGTGTCACGGTCTGCAGGCCTGCCAGGTGGCAGCAGATGGCACTTTCTTTGGAGATCCTTGTCCAGCTTCAGGAAGCTATTTGTCTATTCAATACCACTGCAAGGAAGGTAAGAGGGAGGGGGCACACCAAAATAATGCGCTGTTCTCTGCTGTTACACTGTGACCATTGATATTTATCTTAAAAATCACTGTTCTGCCCTCAGGGAAGAAACTGGAATGGTGGTGATCACTGAAAATAGGCACAAAAATGTAGATTCCCTGTCTTAACTGAAGGTTCTGGGTAGAATATAAAGCCCAGAAATTCAGACACATGAAACGCATTTAGATGAAACTATGTTCCAACAAGAATTTTGATTAGTAGTCACGGAAAAGAATCACTTCCCTGTCATACCACTAACCCACACAAATTAACAGTAGTACCAACCATGGTTTGGAGCAGGTTGGCTCTCAATGCCCGAAAATTAACTGAATTTTGTAAGAAAAATAGGCAATCACTGACACTGAATTCTGTCATTCTGTTTTGCAGGTCTGCAGCTGGTTATGACAGACACATGTTTTGTCTTTGAAAATATCACACTCACTTTGAACTGGCTGCTCTCACCATACTCTGGGAATCTTTCCTGTACCATTAGCACTGGAGATGGTCACACTATTGATCCCTACTACCCTCTAACGTAAGATTGAGCTTTCATTTCTCTTCAGACAAACAGCACATTTCATTGCTTGCACTTTATTGAAGGTGCCAAGTCTCATACATGAGATATTAAAAAATAGATAGCTCAATAATAGAACATATCTACAAGAGACTTGGATTCTGCAAAAACCTGTTCTGAAATCAAGATAAAATTTTATACTAAGCTGCTAATCACAATCTTTCTAATATAACAAGTGTTTCCTATTTCCAAGACTATTTATTTGAGATCTTAAGACACAAAATTACTGAAAACATATTATTAATTGCCAACTAAAAGCAAATATTATTTCCTTAAGTTTAAAGAGTGTTTTTTGATAACAATTAGAATATAACAAGGACATTCTGTAGTTTTCTTTTGTTTTAATTGCATAAAAATCCTATCTCTAATAGATCAAACATTTTTCTGCTGGATTTAAAAACCAGATTTTGTCTTAGTGATAGGAATGACATTTGAATGAATGAAATTTGGGGATGTGTTATCATGTAAGGTGAAGGACTTCTCGAGATGGTCTTCTACAACAAGGAGCTGTTCTCTTTCTATTCTAGACTGGTCAGCAACCTCACCTACATGTACTCCTTTCCTGGGGAGTTCAGTGTTTTTGTGGAGTGCACCACGAGTGAGTGGCATGTGATGGCACAGAGGCAGGTGACTGTCCAGGATAAGGTGGATCAGCTCAGCATTACTGGGTGCTACAGCCAGTATGAAACAGGGAACAGCTCCCACTGCCGTACGCTCTATGGGGAGGTGCTGTGGATCCAAGTGCAGCTCAGTGGAGGTGAGGATAATTTCTCTGCATGATTAAGAGGAAAGGATAAATATAATTGCCATCCATGGGATAGAAGTAGGATTTTCATTATGCAAAATATTCCTTCTTTTTAGTGGATGCTTTCCCTCTAATTGTTGTATTCCTGCAATTTAATTCTCAGTTCCCCTGGAGGGGTTCTTCCTCAGAGATATTCCACCACCCATTTTTCCTCCTGACAGAGCTGACAGCACAAGCATATCTTCAGTCACAAAATCCACGTGATGCCAGTCAGAATATTTCTGTATTTAAAGTTAGAAATTAATGAAAATGCACCTCTGATTAGAGTAAGAGGATTCCACTCTGAGCTGAACAGATTTGCTGGTGTCCAGTTCTTTCTCACTTCAACTTCCTGGAAGTCACATATATGCTGAAAAAAATTAAAATTCAGTAGTGTGTGTTTGAATTCTCTTCTCAAAATATTCCCACTAGAAAACAAAGGATAGATTTTACATTAAGTCACCTTAAGTGACTTTATGAAAAATGACTGCATTGCTGCAGTGTTCTTGTGATTCTTGTATAAACAGTGGAACGCTGCACAAAGCAGCTGGAATTTGCTGGCCTATTGCACAAGCTGTGAGAAATTTTCATGTGTTTTTGCAGGCAATGGAGTAACCTACAGTGTGTTAGCAGATAACATGACACTGACTGAATCCAGTGCAAAGGAAGGCCTTGTCCCCCATAACCTGACACTCAACAGTGCCTCTCAAGAGCTGCTAGGCCCAGGGACACATCAGCTGGAAATCCGAGCATCCAGGAACACGAAGGCGTTGGAGATCTTCGAGAGTATTGCTGTTCATTTAATTGAGCCAGTATCTGGAATTCAGGCTGCAATAGCTTCCCACACTCTGCAGCTGGGGGAGGATTTGGAGGTGAATGTCTCTGTGTCCCATGGCGCCCCAGAGAAGCTGATGTTTGAGGTGGTTGGAGCCAACCAAAGCCACTGGAACAAAGCCGATGGCCCTCGTGGGGAGCAGCGGGCGTACGGCGTTCCTGTGCCCTCGGAAGGTACAGCACACTGACACCTCCTCTGCTGCCTGGACACCCCACATCAGTACAGGTCACAAAAACAGACACAGCATCCTGGGCTAGGGACAGTACTGTACACCTGAATTTGGCAGCTTTTCTGACTGCTCAAACTTAGTCTGCAGAGCAGGATGAACAGCACAGTCCTATGTAAGCGAGCTGCCAAATGGGTCTGCACATGCAGGCTCAGAGCAAGGCTTCACCTGATGCTTACAATGCAAGAGACACAGTGAAAAGACCAAGGGTTTATTTCTTCAGGGCATTTTCTTGAATAGCAAAGTGTTTTCCTCCTGTTTGTTCATAATGTTTCAAGTTTAGGTTCTGCATTTTACACTGAAGTAATTCATAATATGAGGAGTTCTCAGAAGAGGTTATAAAGAAAAGGGGAGTTTTTCTGTGTGTCCATTTCCAACACATAACTTTCATTGGAGTTAATTATGAATAAACATTTTAGTAATATTATCCTTCCATTATTACATAGTCAAAGCCTTTAAAATGTGGAATTAGGCAGATTGTGCTGAAGAGTTAATTAACAGTGGCAGAAGATAAAAAAGTTTCCACCTCTAATGAGCTATTCCAACCCCATTCCAAAGTGAGAACAGTAAAAGCTAATTATGATTTCATTTCATATTTTTAAATTATTCAATATTAAAGTTTTATTTGTTCTCCCTGTACCCATTTGAACATCCCTTCCCCACAGGCAGAAATTTTCAAACAAGATAGCTGCTGTCTCAAGATGCCTAAACTAATTTGGCCTCCAGTGTTTGTACACCTCTAGTTTCCTGTGAGATCTTATTCAGCTGACAAGGAATAGCATGACAAGGGTTAGGAAAATGACAGCTGAGTTATTAAGAAGTTGAGCTAAAGGTGAAAACATTTCAGAAAAAGCATTTCAGCTGTGGACACCCATCAGAAACCGCCCTGAAAACTCTTAACCAAAAAGAAGGGGGTTTTCTTTACAAATTGGATATTATACCTCAAACCTGTTGGACTGGACCTACTGGTACTCTTAACTGGCCCTTTGCCTTCTCTAGGTACTTTTCTAGTGAAAGTGGTGGCCATGAATGCCTTCTCAAACATGAGTCTGGATCTTGGATTCATCACTGTGCTGGCAAACAGTTCCCATAAAAAAGGTAATTGCATTAATCTGCTGGTTTTGACCACGTAAGTGTCTTTTTGCAATCAGAGCATTTCATGGAGTGTTTATGGTTTGCATGTAGTAATTGCTTTCCTTCCAGCAACAGCGCTGAAAACTTTTGTGAAGGCTTCTTCCTGATGAAGGCAGATTCCCTGACTTTGATGTAGTCATAAATTAGCATAACTCTGTACATTTAACACATTGCACATTTGCTGTTTGTCCTAGAAATAATTAGTGAAGTTTATGGCTTGGGACATAGCTTTGAAACCAGAAAATATTTGCATCACAGCAGTCTCATAAATTGCTGTCGCTAATGGCTTCAAGATGGCTCATCCTTACATTTATAAGAGCAGATTAAACCAGAAATAAAATAACCTTAGCACTAATTGTTTTGAAAGTTTTCCAGTGCTTTCCATCAATTTTCCTTTGTACATCAGTGAAACTCCATCACCTTCTGTGAATATATTTTGCTTTATACCATTATGTTTGAAGAATCAGGATCATCTCCTTTGTAGTTTGAGATGAGCCTGTAGCTACAATTTTACCTATTTGACTGGGCTGTTTATCACAGCTCTGGAGTCTGATTATTACAGCTCCATCTTTCACACTGTCAGTAGTCAAATCCTGTGGATTTAAGTCCTATTCACTGAGGATGTCTGAAAGCTTTACAAGTAGCACTAAAATATTCTGTTCTTTTTTGCATTAAACAGATTCTGCTAAGGAAGAAGGCAGATACAAAACAAGTACCCGAAAGAACAATGTAAGTATTATTTAAAGATATTTCTTTTAAATTGCTTAGAAATTTTTCTTACCAGTGAAAGCACTGTATAAGACAGGGAAAAGAAGTATTTGTAGCTTAGTAAATTATGGACTAGATGTTCTGTTTCCCATATGGCCTAACACAAAATCTACACCACAAGTCTTGGAGACAAATGTGTTTACAGGCATTCCATCTACAATTCATAAAAAAGATTAAAGAAAAGGAACTTTCCACAACAATTCCATTTTGGAAGTTAAAATGTGTTTAGATGAATCTTTAATTCATCTACTTGACTAATGTAAACCTCTCTCTGAAGAGTGATCCTTCAAGCAGAGTTTAATATATTTTATATGATTCCCAAGTGTTTTCTACTTCTGTATTGGAGTGTTTTGATTATTTTGCAATGAAAAATTTTCCACTTTATGGAAAACTAAGAAGTTAATGATACACCAATTGCTAGCAGCTGTCCAAATTTAAATAATAAAAATGCCAGATAGAATATTTTATAGTTTTAAAAGTCTAATTTTTAACTGTAGCACTTGCAGACAGACATCTGCTATGGGAGATTTATTGCTCCACTAGAAGCCATCATGCTTTACAAATTGCCTCTAAGAATATATTGCCTCAGAGGAATATAAATCTAATCCAAACCCAAGTTTATCACAGTACAAGTTTGGTACACAGAAAGACAAACTCAGCTATCTCTTCTTCTCTTTGCACATAGCTGCAATGTATCCAATTCAGATAAAAAAGGGACGCACCAGAAGACAAATGGTTATTCAAGAGTTAGAGATTTTGGTCCAGATATGAAGGTTTAATAAGAAATAATTTCCTAAGTACCTGATTTTGAAAATGGGAGCTGCACTCCTAAACCAATTCTGCATTTGGGGGAATTTTGCCACACAATTTTTCTGTGCTATCTGCTTCTATTCCAATACTGCTTCTACTTCCATACTAGCTCTGATAAGAGAAGGATCATATAAACAGATCTGCATCCAGTGATTTGGAGTCTAAACTTTCAGACCTGCTTCATTATAAAGAAGCAAAGTATGTGTGTGTTTATACATGTTTGTGCTCTAACTGATATATTTACTTCTTGTTTAGGATCACAAAATATATATTAAACCAAGTCGCCATGTGGATCCTTTCACGACTGTAACACTTGGCTGGCCAGACAACAACAATAATTCCAGTTTTCTCTGGACCTGTGGTTTGTGCATTTCCTGAATTTTTTTCACCAACTTGTACTTGATGAGCAACAAAACTCACTTGTTGTGTCAGATCCAGTACTGAAAATCTGACTTAAGGATGCTTCATTTTTTGTCTTTAAAGTTTGCCACTCAGTGTACATGAAGAATGTCCTTCTAGTTGACCACAGTTTTGGCACCAAACTAATTATGGCATATAATTCAGCATAAAACTCCATTTGTCTTCTCCCAAAGGTTTCAGTTTTTCAGTTTTTCAAGATCTATCTGTCCTAAGCTTCACTCTCATAGCCAAGGACTAGTCCCAAGTGACTTACACAGTTAGGCATTTGCAAAGTACCTGTGTCTCAATAAAACAGCAATAATTAACATTAAGCATGATGCAAAAACATTTCTGGCTGAAAAACAGGATTGGGATTCAGGCCATCTGTGTTCTATCCCCATAATTATCCCTGACCTCATGCATGACTTTGGAAAAGCCTGTACTCTGAATCCAGATTACCAACTTTTTAAATTGTGTTCAAGAAACTTGTCTATAAAGCTCTTTGAAACTTATGGCAGGAAAATCCTTTATAAGATGCTGTTCTATTTATAAAGGAAATGTTTCTGCAGGAGCTTGCTGGCCTGCCTGGAATGAATGTTTGAAGCAACAGATAATCCTAATCAACCAAAGTGAGGTGCAAATCCCACCTTCCTGCCTTCCTCCTCCGAAATCAGCAGTGACTGTCAGGGTTACCGTCCGAAACCATGGCAGTGAAGAGGGGCAGGATGAGCAATGTCTCTATGTGACTGCAAAACAACAACTGCAACTGGAAATCAGGTCTGGTTTTAAACCCAGTCTTCACTGGTTAATATTATTATGCACAAGCATAGTGCAAGGCCACAGTTTCCAATAATAATGATAATAAAGTGGTCTTGTACTTTTAGAACCATAGAATCATAGAAGCACTGAATGGTTTGGTCTGGAAGGGACTTTAAACATCATATTTTTCCACCCCTCAGTCATGGGCAGGGACATCTTCCATTAGAACAAGTTACTCAGAGCTCCATCCAGCCTGGCCTTGAATGCTTCCAGGGATGGAGCATCCACAGCTTCCCTAGGCAACCTGTGCCAGGACTTCAACACTCTCACAGTAAAGAAATCTTATTGTTCTGAATCCATTTTCACCTTGCCATTATAAAAATTACTGATCAAATAAGTCTTGCTGCATTTTTCAGTCCACGTTTCTGAACACAATCCTTTTATAAACTGAGACACATTTTTCCAAAAACCACTTAGGGTTTTTGACCCCACTGCATCTTTCCAGTGTTGGAGATTTCAATGTGTCAACCTCATTGAAACAACAGGAATAAATGCCATAAGTCTGAAATTTCTCCTAGGCATCTCATACTATGTGTAACTCCCATCTTCTTTACAGGTGTGAGGCAAACTGCAACCCAGTGAATGTTAGTGATGAAGTTGTTTTGAGTGTCTCTGGAGAGGAGGACTACCAGGCCATATATTATAACTGGTATTTAGATAACACATTCCAAAACAAGGTGAGATTTGTCAGAAATACTGCACACACAAAAATAAATATCCACTAAGCCATATGGCCTCAGAGGGATATTTTGTCAAATGGATGCTTAGCAAATACTAGTGAAGACTGAGACAAGGGGGTGCCTGGTTTGGGAGGGGTTATAATGAAGGGCACCAAACTGCCACCCTGCTCCTAATAAATCACACCAGAAAGAACAGCAAAGAGCCTCTACTGCCATTTGTTCTTTTCTGTCTGATTTTCCAGTCTACAGCCCTCCCTCCTGCCTGTGGCCTGACTGGTTTCCAGCAGAACTCTTTGCATTTGCTTCAAAGCAACACATCCGTGTTGAGAATGACCAGCTCCTTCTTGCAGACACAGGGAGAAGCTTTTCAGATTAAAGTAACAGGTAGGGGCTAACAGGGTTTTTAAGGTTTTACAGACTCCTTTGAGATAGTCTCTGCTGGCACAACGTTACATTGGTGTCACACACATAGCCTCACTGACGAATGTGGAGGTAAATTAGTCCACAAGTTGAAAGGTGCTACTTTATATGCGCATTCTTTAAAATAATGAAGAGATAAGTTTGTTCTGGGGCGTCTCACAGCAGGAGAAATTCAGTTATCATACTCCAAGCTGTTAATAACTTTGTTAAAGCTCACCAGAAACGAAGTTATGGTAAATGCTTGATCAAATAATAGAGCTTCACTTCATAATGCAAACATTAACATATTTGAAATAGACTTAAGTCTGGGGTTGTTTTCGTGGGGAGGGGCCTTAAAAGGAGGAATAAAGGCGAGTCTGCCTCATCCTAAACTCTTGACCTTTTCTATCAATGACAATACAAATGATTTCTGGGGATACTCCATTTTTTTAAAGAATGGGTTTCTGGTTGCATTGTCTGTGTTCGTTTGGGTCTGCTCACTAACTTCGTCTTTCCCCATTGTAAGCGCAGCTGAGCAAACATAAAACGACAGACAATTATTTAAGTTTCAGATAACTACCCCCTTCCAACTTTTAATTATTTTCAGCAAGGTAACTAAAATCCTAATTTTCTAAGACTAGTGTTTCACCGGGGCGCCGTTCTGGCTGACTCTGCTCCCTCCCGGCAGGCACGGCTCGGGGAGGCTACGGGGAGCGCCGGTTCCTGGTGAGCGCCGCGCCCGCGCCCGCCGCGCCCGCCTGTGCCGTGAGCCCCGGGCGCGGCTCGCTGCTCACCGCCTTCAGCGTCTCCTGCAGCGCTCCCGAGCGCTCGGGCCGGCCCAGCCCGAGCAGCCAGCTCACCTACTGCTTCTACGTGACACCGGGTAAGTCCCCGGGAGAGCTGCCTGGCTTCTCCTAAAGGCACAACCTGCCCTGCTCTGCTGGGAGACTGCTCACGGGTGAGCCATGCCTGGGTCTCCTGTTCTCACAGAGCAGATGTCTCTGTGCTGTCTGCTCCTGACCCCTTCTTTCCTCTTTCAGATTCTCTTCTGGATTGTAGCCCGCATCCTGAACTCTTCCCAGTTTATCTTCCACTTGGAGAAGAGGAAAATGATTTTATTTTACATGTGACAATTATTGTTAGCAACAATTTTGGAGATACAGCTCAAACAAATGCTTCAGTGAAGGTACAGGTATAATTAATTTCTTTCAAGAACTCTCAGGTTGGTAACTAACCCATAATTGACTTTTGAAGCTTCTTCCTGTTTTAGATAGATTACTTCCTTCTGAATGTGCCATGATCACCATTTTTCTGTCTAACAGAGACTATTCTCTGTGTGCTTATGGTCAAAAGATCTTCCCTTTTTTCTAGAAAAGAAGTCTAAAAGAATTGTTTGGTCATTAACTGAGCAGTGTAAGCCTATTTACTGAGTCTGTGTAAGCCCCAAAAGCCTCCTGCTTCTTCCCCAGTGCCACAGTAAGGAGAACCCTTATCAGGCCATTAAAAATAAAACATTTAAAATGGGGAACATGAAGTTTTATGTCCCACTCTAGGCTGTCATTAGATGATCATGGAAGCTGTTCAAAGAAAATTGTAACAGCCTTGGCAATGCTGAGAGCATATCTGCTTCCTTCATCAGGTTGAACCTGCAGATATGAGGGATGGGAACCTGACCCTGCAGGCTGTGATATCTGAAAAGGCAAACACCATCCTAAAAGATGGGAACAACAGCATGAGTCTTTTCCAGCTGTACAAGTCAGTGACATCTGTCCTTAATCAGCAGATCCAAGAGGAAAGTTTTAACATGTCCTTACAGACAAATACACGAAAAGAGGTCAGCAAAACACTTGCTTTATTGCAGTACAATGTCATATAATGGACTCTTCATATTCTTTGACAGCTCTTAAGTAATAAAAAGCTCACATATTGCCACTTGAAATCAATGAAGGTTTCAAGTTTCTAGCATCTGTCTCAGTGTTTGGCACAGGTTTCAGCTAGTTTTCACTATTCGTCTACATAATTTTTTTTATCACTCATCAATAAAACAGTTAATTCTCAATTGTTATTTCATTAATTTAAACTAGTTAATCTAAACCTGATTTTCCAAAGCAATTTAAATATCAATAAAGTGGCATCTCCAGTGGGATAAATATACTATCTAATTTCCCCCAAAGCACTAGATGGCAGGGAATTTTCTTCTGTCCATTTTAGCCACCAGTTGATGTTTCAGTCATAAGCTGATATTTGTACAGTGCTTTGAGTGGCTCAGATGAAGAGATCTAGAGAATGTATCCTTCAATTAACGTTCATTATTTGAATAACATCAATCACACATGGCTCTGCTTTCTCTGGAAGTGGCATTTACACAGTAATTCACATACATTAGTACAAATTCTCACACGTAACTCTCTTACTCTTAATGGATGTTAAGTGTATTAATTCTCTGTGCTGGGAGCTAACATAAAAACTCGTGATTATATAATTGCTAGGGCAAGTGGCATCTTGTCAGTAGAGCTAATATCAGCTCAAATGATTCTTGTTGTGGAGCCTTACTCTACTGCATAACTTACAGCAAGCCTGGCTGCCAATACACAGCACTACTTTCACAGTCCTAATTAGCATCTTGTTCCTTTGCCTAATTATCCCTTTTCATCCCAAGCTCCGAGGGCAGATGCTGACAACTCTCTCTGTTGTTAACATAACATCAATGCAGACTGCTCTGAAAATGTCAGAGGTACTGAAAGAAATCACTTACAGAAGTGAAGAGCTGTCTGTCTCAGCACAGGTAAGAAGCAACTTATATCTTCTCACACTGAAAGTAGAGACTCTAATTATCCCACTGACCTTGGAAGAGTTTAAGTGACTTATCTGTTCTTACCCATTTTTTCAATTGTACCAGCATGTGTATTTTGACTAGAAGTATTTTGACTCTTTTTAGAGTAAGTAAATTCAACTCTCAGATATTGTCTCAGCAATCTGTATAATCCAGGCTATGACTGTTACATTTATCATACATTTGTGAGACACAATTCTTAACTTTTAGTCAGAAACATGTCAGGGTGCATGTTTTCTCTTGTAAAGAACTTTTAGAACCCTGAAGAAGGATGGCTCCAAGAGGGTTTTTCTAGAATTGCCCACATTCATTCATCCCTGATCCTGGCACTGCACAAAATTCACACAGGCAATGGTCAAGGAATATGTCAGCACTCAGAGGATCTGGGCACAAATGTGCAGGTTGGTCTCACAAAAGTATCTCTTGAATCTTGTCTGGCAACAAGGCATTATTAGTAGATGATGCTATTTATGCTTACAGGGTGAGCATACGGCAGGACAGAACAAACTGTCACTGGGGGAAGATTCCCAAATATGCAGGCAATAAAAACAGCTGTCCTGATTTCTGATGTATTATAGAGCTGGAGCCAGACAATGGCTTGGGAGCATTTCAGCAGGATGTGGTTAACTTTGGCAAGACAAGAACACAGCTCAGGTCCAGCCCTCACCCTACAGAAAGGCTGCTGAGCGTTCACAGGCTGTGATGTTCCAAGCCTGCAGTGAATTTGCTTGGCTGCTTCACTATCCTGGGCTAAAATCTGGCCAGTGCTTTCCCAGTCACAAAGCTGCATCCAGGCACAAAATAAAAATTGTAAAACTCATTCTTCTTTGGCACTAAGATAGAAGCGTATAACCTAATTTACTATTTTACTGTACATCTAAAAGCTATCCTTGCCCAGGGTTTGACAGGCAAGTTATTCATCTTTTTATGGATTACATCTGTAGAAGCAGGCTGCATGCTTTCATGGCTGCATTCCATTTTGGTGTACCATCTAGTATATGATCTTTATTAGCATTTAAAGTATTGTCCCAGCACAAATAATTATAGTAAGAATGGCTTTAGCCGCTAATAGTCTCAAGAGATTACTGACGTTGCAATATTCAGTAAATGATACAAGTGTCACTTCTGTCATTTGTAGTGCTGGCACATATAAACTGCTCCCCATGTTTGTCATGCAGGTAGAAGCCAGCAACACTCTGAAACATGTCAGTGCCTCCTTGCTTGCTGTAAACACAGAGCACAGCAGAGATGGTCAGGAGTTAAAGGAAGCAGCCAACTATCTGTTTAATGCAGTGAGCAATGTTCTTAAAGCTTCTGTAGAAAACAGAGCTGGGAACACTTCAGTGCCAGAGGCAGAACAGGTAAGTTAGATTTGGTCCAGTTTACTATGTGTGAATATTTGTTTGCTTTGGGAGGTTTTTAAATTCTCTGGTGACTCCTGTATTTTTTAATTTGTGCTGGGAAGGGTTCATTGTGAAACCATGATGGACTTGAATATCAGAGGAAATTCCTCCCCAGTTAGATATGTTAGATTTAATGTCTGGTAATGAAGATGATAGAGGCCTCTTAAGATTTGTTACACTGAAAGCTGAACAGGACAGAGAACACAGCATCAGCTCTGACCTCTAATAAATGACAAGCACATTGTGATTTTTTTCAGATTTGCTTCTATCCCCTCCTTTTGCCCCATAATTCAAGGTAGCCACAGGTATTAAATATCCGTGATTGCTGCCACTACTTCACAGCTTGGACCAGCTCTGGTTGCTGCTTACACTTTTGCAGAAAGCTCTGATTATCTGTTCAGAAAGATGCAACATATTTATTTTGTCCTATCCTTTCCTATCTATATGTGAATTGTCACAGCTGACTCTGTGAGTTTCCTGGGCTGAACATACCTTAGTTTCATCACTGCGAGGGAGTAGGGATGAAATAAATCTAACTTGAGAGAAAAGATTATGAACTGGACAAGTTCCCCAACAATAACCCACTAATAATACACAACTGATATGTAATTAGGTCTTGCTTTCCCAAGTAACTAAACACTAACATGTGTAGCTAAGGACATTAATACACAATATATTGATTGATGTCATGCTTGTAATTTCAATGTATAGAAGTTATAAATACTACAATATAGAAGTAAAATCTGTAAGGCATTTATTTGCTATCTGCAATGTTTCAATGAGAATTACAGAAACTGAATTGCAGAAGAATAACTTTCTCTGAGCTGAGGAAGCTCATCACCAAGTTTGTCAGCTTAATAAAACATGAAAATTGAATGGAAGCAATGACAAATAATGTGCAGCATGATGATCCTGAGTACCTTCATTGTAAGTTTCCTCCTCTAATCCTTTTCCAGAGTTCAGTGTCACACCAGCTCCTAAGTACAGTTGAAAATCTCCAGAATGCCCTTCTGTTTGGGAAGGCACCAGGTGATGAGCCAACAGTCCTCACCTCTCCCTCTGCCACAATGTACATGCACAGGTAACAGCTGCAGTGTCGCCCACTGAAGCTTCTGAGAGCTACAAATGTTAATTCCATTGTGCTTAAACAGAATGTTTGGAACTAACTAAATATTTTTAAGTTAAATAATAGCATAATGACAATTTCAGTAGTGCAACAAGGCAGTTGTTAGTGACTGATAGTGAGAACAGCTTGGACTCCAGGAGCATACCCTTAGAAATTCCCATGCTGTGTGTTCTTTAACCAGCAGAGAATTGACTACAATTTCCTGAATGAGGCAGTAGTCACTTACTTTTGAAATTATGTAGAAAATTCATGCCGTGCTAGCTAAGGGTTTCTTTTTTTTTCCAAGTTGCCAATAATGACATGTCATATGGAACTGTAACCAGCTTGGCAGAAGCAAATACCATCTTGAGGAGCCTGAACGAGCATTACCATTCCCTATAATCATCCCTAAATTTTGATCCTGGTTTTTATCCACATCAGACCATGCATTCAAATCAAGAGCATGTTCACACAGAAATCAAGTCCTTCAAATAAGTACATCTTGGTACAACTTTCTTTCCAGATATGCCACTTTCATCCCTTTTTTGATGATTCTGTTAGCAGCATTATGTGGAGTCCTGCATCAGGGACAGATTCATATACAAAGTATTTACTGGCAGGGTTAGAAATAGTTTTGCAACTAAGATATACCCATGAAGAGAGAAAGCTTTCTATGTAGATATGAAGTCCATGCTATTGATGTTTGGGTTTTTTCTGGTGTTTCTTTTTTCTTTTATTATACTTTTTCTCTTTTATTCTGCTTTGCTTATGCTCAACCCGAACTGGACAGATTACAAACAGAAAACATGGATAGCACATCCATTAATATCTCAAATTCCAGCTCTGCCAGCTTTACTCTCCCACCTGCTTCCTCACTCAATGTTTCAGGAGTTGATGATGAAACAGTGGATATAAGGGCAAGTAAACAGCTTTTATCTAACTCTATCTGATATCCAGCTTACATTCCTGATCTAATGGTTTTTAAATCATTTATCCTTGCACAATGAACACACAAGCACACGTCATTCCTCCTGTCATGACAAGAAAATAATTTGAAAATATTGGTCAAAGAAGCCTTCATTTATCTTAATTGCATGAGGTTGGTTCAGCAAGTTAAGGACAACTGAATTCTTAAATTCCCCATCCCATCGGCCCCTTACATACACTTCGATTCACAAGTACAAGACAGGAGCAGGCAATAGAATGAATCAATATCTACAAATCTATTTGCTGTTTGTTTACATCTTATGCTCTGAGGAGGATGCAACAGCTCAGAGTACAAATTACACAAACTAACCTACAGCAGACTTTTTACATCCCAGCCAGAAACACCTGAGTGTGGGGCATTCAGATCCTGCAGGAGACAAATGTGATAATGGCAGCAAATTCCCCCCATCTGAATTAGAACATGGTGTTTCTTCCCTCAGAACAATAGATTGCATATAATTGTCATATTTTCATAATAAATTTTCTGAATATCTCTCTGGTTGATTTGACCCTCTCAGGAGACCCCTAAAATACCTGCAAACATTTGTTTTTTTCATTGCACATTTTCCAACTCTGCCAAAAAGGTGTCACAGTGTAAGGAAACAATAAACATTGTTGTAGACATTTCAGAATGAAAATCACTTTCAAGGTTTATAGACCCACCTTAGGAGTAAGTCTTAATTAAATCTAGATAGAGACTTCATGGAAGTCGACTTCTATTTGGGTCTGAGCTTAATCTTTCACTATTCAGCAATTCAGAGTGTGAATAAAATGAAATATTTACAATAGCTCAGTTGTCTGATTGTTAATGTCTTCTAACAGATGGTGAGCTTTGCCATGAATCCCTTTTTCTCCAGTGACAACAGTTTTGACATCAGTGGAACAGTGGGAGGTCTAAGCCTAACTGGTCTGGATGGTTTGATCATACCAGTCAGCAACCTCAAAGAGAACATTGAGGTAAATCCACTATTTCCTAATTATCACCCTCTTTACCCATTTTTTTCCTTTCTTCATTAACAAACTGTCTATCATTTGTGCTATCATTTGTGAGGTGAATAAAAATGCTGGTAGTGTTCATTATATGGCCTGATGCTGTCTGTAGTCATGATGGAGGGATTTGTGTGATATGGTAAATGAAATAACAAATATTTCTCTCTTCTCTTGAAAAGAAGGCATTTTATTCATCCTTAAATGAAGATTCCTAAATGAATGTAAGAATGCTAATGGTTGTGGAAATAGATTCCAGATTACTGTCATCCCAAAGCACAATGTGAAGTCTGATTTCATCATCCAACCACTGTATTTATTATACTACACTTTGGCTTCCTATCCCATGTATAAAATGACATCTAAATCATTCATATGTGCACTTCATGCAGCCAGTGTCTCAGTCATAAACACAGTTCTCAGTTCAGAAATGCACCAAGGGTCATAGACTTTGTGATGAGTCTACACAGATTTTAAATTAACTTTTCAGAGGTTAGTTTACTTTATCAAGAAAATTACTTTGAAAGTGATATTTTTGTTGGCCATGCTTTCCTGATGTTATGAAAAAAGATAATCTAGCATGTGGCTGCATGCTAAGAAGAAAAATGCTTTTCTGTATTTAAACCTATGTCTTTCTGTTTAAAAACAGATCATCTTGCCACGGCTTTCAGCAGCTCAGGAAGATAAGATTCTGCTGAAGCTGGGCAATTATAGCACTTTTCAAGTCAATGTTACCTCAGAAAACACATCTATAGTGATCCACCTGGAATCTGAGCATGACATCCCGCTAATATTTTACTTGGGGTATGGTTATCATCCAAATGAAACCAACTATGACATGAAAAATCATCTGTTCTATAAGAAAACTTCTGGAGGTAAGATAATTGGTTAGTGACCATGAACCTGCAGAATGAGCCCTGACCATGAGTTCAGGTGTCTAGCTGGAAGTAAACCTCATGTTTCAAAGTTCCAATCTCTTTAATAAAGTGTTCATTAACAGGAGCAAAGATTGGGATTATTTGATCAATAAGCTGCTAAGAATGATTTCATTCCTGTTTCTTTGGTTTATTTATTACATGCAATATAGCTGCATACTTCTGAATTAGCCTTTCTATATATACATTGAAAAAAAATTATTTATGTTCAAGGTGAGACAAACAGCTGGGTTCTCAGCCCAGAAGAACTTATTTTTGGAGAGGGAACTTACTATTTCATGGTTTTACAAGATATGGGAATGGACTCAACAGTCTACAGTGGGCTAACCATAAATGCCACTTGCTTTGCATCCCGCTGTGTATTTTGGGACAAGCACCAGGGAGGCTGGAACAGCTATGGATGTCATGTAAGTAGAGCAAAACAAAACAATGTGTCTGTTACACACTTCAAAGCCAGCCCTCATAACCACCATCATGCAGTAACTGACCGTAAAACAAGATCATTCTGGGATGTTTTAATAAACGCAAGAAGTTTAGTCATATTGAACTAACCTTTAAACAACATTTCCATTTCTTGGGATGAAATTCTATATAAGAAGAAATGGAACCATTCTGACAAGGACATAATATATTATAATTCCCATTACTGGTTAGGTGTTAGAATTAATACTCATTGTTGGAACTTGAACAATTTGGTGTGCAGCAGCTCTCTACACTAAGTTACCACTCTCACCACTGTCTTCCAATTTGCTTGGTAAGTCTTTTATCAGGAATCTTTTTTGGGTTTCAGGTAGGACCAAAAACAAATCCTAGCAGCACTCAGTGCCTCTGCAACCATCTGACCTTCTTTGGGAGCTCCTTCTTTGTCCTACCCAATGCCATAGATGTCAGCAAAACAGCACAGCTGTTTGGTACATTCGTGGACAATCCTGTAGTGGTGACAACTGTAGGATGCATCTTTCTGATATATGTGCTTGTCGTTATTTGGGCTCGAAGGAAAGACATCCAGGATGATGCCAAAGTAAGTCTCCAGCTAATAAAACCAATGTATTCAGGCAATTCCCACCATGTCTAGCTTGTTTTAATAGGAAGCCTTTAACCAATCCTACTTGTTTTCCTGTAACACTATTTACTGGTAAGTAAACATTGTTCACAAAATCACAAATCCCTACCCACAGCTTTCAGGAATCTGTACTTTCAGGACAGCTAACATGCTGCTTGTGTTGTGTGGCTCTGCAGGTGAAAATCACAGTCCTGGAAGACAATGATCCCTTTGCTCAGTATCGTTACCTTGTGACAGTTTTCACAGGACACCGACGTGGCGCAGCCACAACCTCCAAGGTATCAGTGGCACTGTGTGGGAGGAGAGTTTATTTGCTTAGAGAGCTGGATGAATAAAGGAGCACCTGGAGCTATTAAACAGGACTGCTCAAATGCACTGTCTGAGCCAGAAAGCCCTTAGGTTTGATGAAAGGAGAAGTAATCACACATGGGATGAAGATGTGCAAATCTTCATTTTGCTTTTTTATTTTCCAGGTGACTCTCACCCTCTATGGTCTGGATGGAGAGAGTGAGCCCCACCACCTAAATGATCCTGATACACCAGTCTTTGAACGTGGAGGAGTGGATGTTTTCCTCCTCTGTACCTTCTTCCCTCTTGGGGAACTGCAGAGTATTAGATTGTGGCATGATAATTCAGGGGACAGTCCGTCCTGGTAAGTAGAGGGCTGGAGATGCTGGGAAGTAAAAATCCACAAATAATTTTTTATAATGACAATACCTTTCCCTTTCTAGCACTTAAAAATTATCTTCACTGCAGTTCTAGTAAGAAAAGAAGTGTTAGATTCTTGGTTTTGCAGCTAAATAGACCAAATCATAGCCCAAACTGCAGGACCAGGAGTGCTTCCTATATCCCATGTCTAGTACAGGATGGGATATGCCCTGTGCCTTACAGTTTAGTCACCCTAAGAAGCTGAAGGCCAGAGTTTGTCCTCCACAGTCTTGTTGAGCTCTGTGTTTTACTCAGTGACATATGACTGTGCCCTGTGTGTTTTTCCAATAGGTATGTGAATCGAGTATTAGTCCATGATCTGGCATGGGATCAGAAATGGTACTTCCTCTGTAACTCTTGGCTAGCCATTGATATTGGAGAATGTGTCCTAGATAAAGTGTTCCCAGTAGCAACAGAACAGGACATGAAGCAGTTCAGGTACCTCCTATTTAATGGACTTTTTTACTCTTGATAGCAGTCAGTCTGGAAAAACAAGCATGAATAAAACAGACCAAAGCTCAAGAAAAAAATGAAAATAAGGAAGGTCTTTCCACTGTCCTTAAAGGGCTCTGAACAAGGGAGAGAGGAAGGATGGTTACATAAATCTAATCATTACCCTAACAGTAGTACCATACTGAAAATATTGGTGCTAAAGAAGGATAGCCTGACAAACCTACAAAACCCAAACATCTTCTCTTAGGTGTAATTTTCTTAACAATTTAAATAGTTAATGCTATGCTGTGACCAAAAGGAAAGGACATAAGTAGCTATGACCATTCCATGCAAATCAAGCCATGATGTTTGATAATTCCTCCTAGTTACTACTTCTGCTGATAGTGCCTAGAAGCATGCACAGGCTGGGACCCTAAACTAGGGCTTTGTTCTTCCCTCACACCTCTCCTTTCTACATATCCATTTGATTTCCCTTTTCTCCTTCCCAGCAACCTGTTTTTCATGAAAACCTCCAAGGGTTTCCAGGATGGACACATTTGGTACTCGGTTTTCAGCCGCTCCCCGCGAAGTTCCTTCACGCGAGCCCAGCGCGTGTCCTGTTGCTTCTCACTGCTCCTCTGCACCATGCTGACCAGCATCATGTTCTGGGGTGTGCCAAAGGATCCTGCTGAGCAGAAAATGGATTTGGGTAATCCTCACCATTGCTTGGGCAGGCAAAAAGAGAGACAGCAGAATTTGGGAGCAAGAGTTGAATAAATGGGTTTTTTCCACAAGAGAGAGACCTGATGGTTTATTTTGCCTGGGGTTATTTTTTCTTCTCTCCTCTGTTTGACCTTGACAGGTAAGATCGAGTTCACATGGCAGGAAGTGATGATTGGCTTTGAGAGCTCCCTCCTCATGTTCCCCATCAACCTGCTCATTGTGCAGATCTTCAGGAACACACGACCCCGGCCAGCCCGGCAGGGCAGAGAGAAGAGGCCGGGAAAGAATGGCCGAGTGTCCCCAAGCCTGCCTCCCACCCCAGGGGCCACCCAGGCTGCCTCTCTCACTCCAGAGGCTGTGACAAAGGCAAGTCCCAGCGAGTCCTGCACTGCCCTCTGCTGCCACACACTACTGGCTTCCCCCACTCTAATTTCCCTGTTCTGATGCCCTTCAGCCTTTCTGAAGAGAAAAGCCAGTTACCACTGGTGCAAAGCATTCATTTGCCCACCTAAATGCAACCCTTCATTAAGGTCTGTCTTTGTGCACCACAGCCCTTGCACAGTTATTGTGTGTGACCAAATCTCCGTGTTCAGGAGTTAAAGCAAACACTAAGCAAGACTCTGAAGATAAAATGTATCATGGACCACATTTTTCTCAGCTTAGGTCCTCAGGCAAGCACACTGCCCTTTTGAACCCCCAAAGCTTCCTCGCTGAACTCACTGAAATCTGCCTGTCACATCCAGCACTGTAGGATGTGCTATTCTAATCCATTCTGGAGATTTTAGCAGTTGGTGCAACTCCCAGCCAGTGGTACTGTCAGATCACATCAGCTTAAGCCACTGCAGCCAGAGTCACTACTGTGTTGCTAATGTCTTTCCTAGGATATAAGGAGAATTGCAAACTCACTTTTTAAAGCCCTGAAGACTCCATCTCTCACCTCAGTACCAGACCTTGAAAAATCAACTAACATCAACACACTCCTGTCACTAGTTGAGGACATCATCTGTCAGCAGAACAGAGCTGGGCAAGGGTTTTATGATGACAGCAAGAAGGATGGCCCTATAACTGTCACATTGGGTGCTATGGATATCCCAGGTAAATAACACACTATGAAATGCCTGCTGAAGTCTTTGCAGTGAAAATTATGATAGCACTGGATGTCATGACCCAAGCTCTTACATTCTGACTCAAAGGCAACTACAGAGTCACAGAAGAGCTGAGGTTAGAAGGGATCTCTGGATCTCACCATGCTGCTCAGAGCAGGGTCAATGGGAGCAGGATTGCCCAAGAACAGAGCAGTCAGATGCTGAATGTCCCCAAGGATGAAGACTCCACAAATTCTCTCAGCAACCTACTCCAGTGTCCAATATCTACATTTTTTCTTATATTCAGAAATTTCCCGTGTTTTAAGATGTGCCCATTGCTTCTTGTTCTTTCACTGCACCACTGAGCACCCAACTAAGTAAAGGTAACTGGGAAATCTCTGTTTCTTTTGCTATAGAATCAAATGTTTCCTACTAGTCTGGCTTGGGAGCTGAATCAGCATCTACAAAGGAAAAGACTCATAAATATCCTTTGTTTCACCAACTCTTTGACCTGTCCTTTTTTTTTAAATTTCTTCTTGGCCTTGTGCTCTCATTCCTTTCAATCTGACTCTCAGTTAAAGAATATATGAGTAAACATTCTCACTGATTTCATTAAGACTCACATTTGGCTTTTGCAGGGAGTCTTCCAAGCTACTAATTACACAGGTAAACCATGAACAAATTAACAGTTGATTTGATCTGACCTGTCTATTAAGATTTTAGGACTGCTGTTTAACTCAGTTGCCTTCTGGAAAAAGTGCCGGGCCATTCCAGCAGAAGAATATTAAGCTCTAGTACTAAAGCTGCTTTTACATATCCCTTCATATGTTAGTCTTCACTTCATCACTTTAACTCCATTTCTACCACCCTTTGCATTGAACATTGTTTTAATCTGGGACTATTTATTTTCTCAATAAATAAATAAATATTTGCCTGCAGAAAAAACAAGAAATCCAACTCCAGAGAAGAGAATTTGTGACCAGCTGAAGTACAGTGATTACCATCGCTGCTTGTACATGCTACTCCAGCATGTAGAGATGGAGCTGGAATTACTGGGGCCCCATAAATTTCAGATGCCTCAGAGTTACACACAAGCTGTTTGCCAGGTTCAGCACATGAAGAACCTCCTGGAGAACCAAATCTGCTCATCATCATCTATCACTGAGGGGTAACCCAGTTCTCATTCTCAGTATAAGTAAATTCAGGTCATGAATTCAGAATTGGGCAAGATGACAGAGCCCAAATAATTACTGCTTAACATGTGCTAGATAACTATTATTACATCTGTAAAAATAAGCCTTACTATTATACCACTGCAGGAGCTACAAAGAAATTTCCATGTACTGTGAACTGTACACAAAGGCAATAATGACAGATCATTGCTGTTTGTCATTTTTGCTTCCAAAATGGAAAGTTACAATACAATGTCATGTGATAGTAAAGGGCTGAGATAATCATCCAGCTCCAAAGTCACAGAAGTCTCTTAAAGTGTATGGATAAAGAAAAATTAACAAGCAGACAAAAATAGTTCAGTGAAATACGATAATTAGGTTGGAAGTATTGAAAACAATTGCACTAATTACGTCACTTGGCCACTATGGTGATCACAAGAGATGCATTCAGCAGCTTTAATGCACTCATAGCTTTGCCAGTAATTCTACTGGATATTCAATTACGCATGAGCTGAGTAAATAAGCCCATCACATTTATTTTGATTTTAGCTGATGTCTGCACACTTCCTCATTATTTTTTCTCACTGTGCTTTTTGGTATCCATACATCCTATATTACTGCATTAATTAAAAGAATATTTTGATTTTATATCATGAGATGTTGCCTGTTCCCAGTGAACCTGATGACAGACTGATTTTTTTCTCTTCTGGTTGACTCTCAAGGTGGTCCCATACTCCCAACTTGTCCAGTGATGACAAGAAAAGTTCTTCTCCCAGAGGGCTGCCCTGGTGGTTTGTGTTCATTGCTTGGTTCCTTGTGGCAGCCACCAGCGGTGTGTCTGGGTTCTTTACCATGCTCTACGGACTCCATTATGGCAAAGAGAACTCCATCAAGTGGCTCATCTCCATGGTCATCTCCTTCTTTGAAAGTCTTTTCATCACACAGCCCTTGAAGGTGAGAGCCTCAGAAATACAACCATTGGCCAAGATGAACTCACATGCTGCCATAGCGGGAAGACGATGGAACACTAAATTCTAATTCTAAAGAGCTAAAGGATTTAGGATATAAAATGAGAAGTCTTTGCCCTCAAAACAAGAGCAGGCAGGTGGTTTACAGGGTTCTGTTGGTTTTTGCTGACATTAACTCCATTAGTTTCATCTCCCTTGCTTTATCAGGTTTTAATGAGGTTTCTGACTAGTGAGGATGTGTCACAAAATCAGTTCAGCTGGACAAACCCCAGCACCATGCACTGTTTTCTTGTTTACGGGCTTCAGCTGCATGGGTTCAACAAATCCAGAGCTGAAATGTTTTCCTGCAGTGCCTGGATCCAAAGGGATCCAGGTCAAAGCCAAAATCTTCTTTACAGGAAATGGGAATATGGTGAGTCTATAGCTGATTCTTTCCAGGTGCTGGGATTTGCTGCTTTTTTTGCTCTGGTTATGAAGAAGGTGGAACATGAGGATGAAGAAAACACAGCTATTGATGGGCCCTTATCTGCACAAGGTAACTGCCTGCAAAGTTAAAAATTATTAAAGAAAGTGCAGGATTCTCCAAGCTTTTAGAGTGCTTTATGAATGAATATGTGACCAACTGGCTTGCAACAAAACCTGTAACTATTCCACAACTTAGTGAAAATAAATAAGTGACCAGTAAAATATGCATTCTTCATGAAGACTGGTAGCTCTTTATCTGACAAGCATTACTTAAATGTCTCACAAAGAAATTTCCCACATCCTTTAAGCCCTATGTGGATGTTCTCAGGTTACATACTTTTCCACAGCCACAGCTATCTGTATTATTCCCCTAAACTGAACAGTGGCTTCTGCAGTCATAATCATATTTAAATAAAGCCTTCAGCAGCAGACAGGAATCCAAGGGCACAGCAAAGTTATGTGATCTACAGCTTCCTCCCTGCTCAGCCTCAGGCTATGAATACACCACCTTCTGAGATGCTCAGCCTAGACAGAGACACCTGGACCACACCTGGTCCTAAACCCTACACACTGTTTGTAAGTCCCTTCCTCCCCACTGTTTGCCTTACAATTGCTATAGTAATTGTTTAAATCACATCCTCTGTATCCCTGAAGGAAATCATTAGGTAGAAATGTTTCCTTAGAAAGTCCAAACAAACAAAAAGCAGGACATGGATGATCAATTGACTAATCCCAGGGTTCACTGCTCTCCCCCACAGGTGATTCACACCCTCTCTTTGGGGTCCGAAGGGACAGTAGAAGCAGTATTTACCGACCACCTCCCATTGCTGATGTGGAGAAAATGAAAATCAGCTGCATGAAGGAGCAGAAAGCATTTGCCCTCATCAGAGAAATCCTGGGTATTACCCATATTACCCAAGATTATCTTGTTTTATTCAGTGACACTCATCAGTAATTTTACAGAAGTGAAAACACTGTTCTCTTGGGTGACAAAGTTTTGGCATATCTTCAGTTTTCTGCCAGCCATTATGATGTAGAGACAGGCTGTTCCATGGCAGCTGGAGCTGCAGGGAGGTGGGAATGTTAGCTGGAGATAAAAATGTGGCTAAGGTTCCATAGTAAAGAAACACATCATAAATACAACAGATTCAAGAAAAGCAGAAAGGATAAAAGGAGGAGGTCAGCAGTTAAGTGAAGCTGAAATCAAAGAGCAGATGGAGGCCATCTTTCTAAAAGCACATAGTATCTTTAGAAAATGATTTATGCCCCTGTTCATTTCCTCTAAAATCAATGGCAAAAATAAATTACCTCAACTTCACATGGAATAAAGCTGGACTAGCTGGAGCTGCCATGACTACTATTCAGCCTTCCCACTTATTTTCTTGACTGCTACTCATATTCCAAATGTGAAACTTAAACTGCAGCACATTGAAGCAGCTTGGGTGAATTCATTAGCACTGGTCACTCAGAGTCTACAAAACACCTCCTTGGCCTAATAGGTGCTGACAGCAGTAATCATTCATGCAATCTATTTTGAACTGCATTGTTAATTCAGAGCTCACATGTGCTGTCTCTTCCTGTTTTTATTCCAGCCTATCTGGGGTTTTTATGGATGCTGTTGCTGGTTGCCTATGGGCAGAGAGATCCCAATTCCTACTATTTAAACAAACACATTGAGGACAGCTTTACAGATGGATTCCATGATGTCTACAGTTACCAGGATTTTTTCACATGGGCAAACACTACTTTACTGAAAAATCTTTATGGATCATATAAAGGTGCAGAGTCACATTGTTTCCCTTCAGCTTGCCAGATTCTGAAACATTATTTGTAATACTTATCTCTAACTTGCATATTTGAGTAGAGAAAGGGACTTTGAGTATACAAGGCCAGCAAGGAATCTTACAATATGAATACCAGTGGATAACAAAAGCCCACAGCTTGACCCCAAATTAAACATCCCCTGATATTTTCCTTTTATTTAATATAACCCAAAAGTTCTGCTCTGCAGTGCTAATTATTTTCAAATTTTACACTACTTACTCCAGATACTCAGATATATCCTCAGTTTTACACAACTTTCTTTCCATTAAAAAAAAAAAAGAAATGGCAGAGAGGTGGCACCATAAAGCTTTTCCTCAGGAGATTTGTTTGTATCAGGACTTGGGTCAATGTGAGGGCAAATTATGCAATATCAGCATGTTTCTATCTAGCCATATCCAGTAAAATATGACCCATTTTTCAGCTCACATTCAAGGGTAAATATTGAAATATATTAGCAGAGTTGTTCTTTGAACATGACAAGCCATATGAACACTGCATAAAATTACTCTTCTATGGGACTCAAAGTGAGTCACTTTCCCCCAGGCCTCACTTTCCTTCTGCATAAAATACAGATGGGGGTGACACAGAACTCTGTTATTGTGAATGTTATTTAAGAATTCAGTTCAAATCAATATGAGGGTTTAATTTTCATTACTATTTTGCTTACAGTGTTTCCGAGAAAAGAATATATGGCAAAATATTAATGCATCAGTGAATCATAAATGAAATGAAGAAATATTATGAATTTTGTCATAATGCCAGTGCTGCTCTTTTCCATCCCCTGTTTAGGATTCATTACAGATGGCAATTCCAAGCTGGTGGGTAGTGCTCGAATTCGCCAAGTAAGAGTGAAAGGAGACACCTGCCCTGTTTCTCCCAGACTCCAGCACATAGTTGAGGAATGCCATGCTCCATACTCCCTACAAACAGAGGATACAACTGTTTATGGGGAGCACTGGAATACCTCAGTCTTCGATAACTCCTCTGACTTCAGCTCAGCATGGCAGTATCAAAGTCAGTCCAAACTGAGAGGACACCCCAGCTGGGGTAAATTTGCCATCTACAGTGGAGGGGGATATGTGATTCACCTGGGAACAGACCCTAAAAATGCCTCCAGGTACCATTTGTGTTTTTGTAAATTATCAGTGTACCTCCATATGATGCTGTCTCATTCCTGTATAAATCAGATCACTGGCTACACATTCTTTTGGCAGAATTCTCCAGTACCTTTTCAACAACGTCTGGCTTGACACCTTCACAAGAGCAGTGTTTGTTGAATTTACAGTCTACAATGCCAATGTGAACCTCTTCTGCATTATAAGCCTGATGTTTGAAAGCAATGCTTTAGGTGAGAGCCTTTCCTAAGTTACACATTTCTGCAGACAGCAAGCAATTCACCTACAGAAGGCAGATTTACACACTAGCAGTGTTTTCCTAGCTCTTTCTTCAGGAAAGACAAGTGTACTAACAAATCTAATCACGAGAGAATCAATGCAAATTTTCTAAACCATTTGGGAAAAATGCAGCATCACAGTAATACAAACTATAATGGAAAATCTTATGTTTGTTTATGCTGTGGTCATCTGCTGCTGAAGAAAACATGGTACTGAAACTTGATCTCGAGAATTTACACAACAGGAACAAGAAAAATTCTGTTTCCTAATCACTTCAGCTAATCAGTACAATATTAAAACAAAAATGCAAATAACTCTATTTTTTGTTCCAGATGACTTCTAATGTATAGCAATGTAATCACATCTGGATACAACAAAGAGAATAGTGAAAGCAGATTCTGGTTTAAAGGCTACAGGAAAACATTTGGTCTGAACCTCCTTAGGGTGTGTCCAAGTATTAGAAAATGCCCAAACGGAGCTCATTTTGAGATTCAACTCAAGAATGAGATTCGACTTTTTTTAAAAATTCCAAATCCTCCTGTTGTATTTCTGCATTTGCAGTCCAATTCAAACTCAGTCCTGCTGGATTACTATTGTGCTATCCCACAAGACTCAAGCAGACAAGCACTACAAATCTAAAAGCCTTGACTCTCTGAACTTCCTGTTTGAGGAAAATTTCAAACCCTACAGGGTTATTTACATACTGAAATATAAATCTTAGTTCAGCGGTTTGATTCAGCCTGAAGTTTACATGAAAGCAAGTACAGAAGTCTCACTGATGAACGGAGTTGTTTGGCTGAAAGCAGAAAGAGCCCTGAGGTGATCCCTGTTTGTTTTTCAGGGGCCTTTTTCACAAGTGCAGAGCTGCAAAGTGTCCGGCTCTACCCCTACACCAACAGCCTCCACATCTTCGTGGTTGCAGCAGAAGTCATTTATTTCCTTTTTATTGTGTACTACATGACAGTACAGGTGAGGCCCAGTGGAAAGTTTGGCTGAGAGCATTATCTTGTGCCTGCTGTTGATTTCACTTACAAAAGCTTTGGGATTGTACTGTACTTGATTTCAGTAGTGCTGGTGCTGCTACACCTATGGAAGATGGAATCAGGTACAGTGTCAGTACTAAATAATAGGAATGCAACACTTTATTTGGCTTGGATGCTGTTTCTGAGAAAGATAATGAGAAACTAGTGTAAGATGTAGTTGTATTAATGCAGAGCAGTCTGCTTTATTGCGGAGGGCATTGTCCTAATGTTCAGAGGTGCATATGGAGTCATGAGACTGAAACAGTAAAACTCCTCTCAGGGAAAGCTGCTGAAGAGTCTGAGATGGAGATACTTCCATAGCAAGTGGAATCTCCTGGAGATGGCCATTATATTGATTAGTTGGAGTGCTCTGTCAGTGTTTGTGAAACGGACGGTCCTTGGGACCCGGGACATCAGCTACTACCAGGAACACAAGGAGGAGTAAGTACTAATGTCTTTAGTGCATCCTTTGTTGTTACTACTTATGCAGAAATAAATCTATTTTTCCTCTTCCCAGATAGTCCCTTGTCTGTGCTAGATATTGCTATCCTAGATTGCTATATATTCATGAAGCCTGTAAGTTTGTCAAGGCTTCGATTTGTGTCAGCAATAGGATTTTCTTCTGATACTGCTCTATTAAAATCCAGCAGACTTGAGCACCAAGCTCCCTTTTTTAGCTCCTATTTTCCTGTCTGCATCACCTTCTTGTGAACCTACAAGCCTTTCTGCTATAGGACATCCACCCAGAAAGCACACAGTCTGCACTGGTCTTTGTTGTAAAAAGCCATTGATTAGAGGACAATAATGGAATATTTAGTTCAGAATGGAAAGTTACAGCATCTTTTAAAAAATGGTCACACAGGAAAGACGATAGAACCACAGGATAACGAACAGAATTTGAGCTACAGCCTAGACCTCCTCTCCTTAAAAATCTTAGCCACGCACAACTGAGCTTTTTGTGTACACACAGTAGGAAGAGCAGGTGGGAACACTCAAGCAGGAACTCATTAGGTCTCCACTGAAACCCCAGCATAGGGTGATTGGCTTTTCTACCATACCCATTTATGCACTTCAAAGGATTCTGTGTGCATGGTATATTATGTATTTTCTTTTTTTTTTTTTCCCCTAACAGCTCCCTAAGCTTCAGTGAAACAGCGAGAGCTGATGCAGTTCTTGGCTACCTGATTGCATTCCTGGTGCTTCTCTCCACAGTGAAACTGTGGCATCTGCTGAGGCTCAACCCTAAACTGAACATGATCACTTCAACACTAAGGAGGGCATGGGGTGATATCTCTGGATTCATCACTGTCATTGTAATCATGTTCCTCGCTTATTCCATTGCTGTGAGTATCATGGTGCTTTCTCTTGTCTGCAGTCTGCTTCCAGGTACTGTCAGGTTAAATCAACTATTTCTGAATGCTAAAAGCAACACAGCTTTACCATGTAAAATGGAATAAAGCTGCCTGTCTAAATATTAGTTTAGCAGCTTGGAGCCCATGTGAGTGAAAGAGAAGTTAAAACTTGTCTGTTCTTTGCAAACTGAAATTTAGTGAAAAAACCAACACTGAGCTGAAAAATAAGAACTCTCTATGTGTAATAGATGTGACAAGAACAAAGTAAAGGAAAAAAAGATTTTCTGGATAAAGCTTATATTGTGGAGCATTCAGAAAGTGCCATTTGCTGTTTGGCTAGTTTATAATTGGGAAATAATTATCTTTTTTACATATCTAGTGGCAGGCTGAGCATTCTCGTATCTGTGATAAAGCTAAGCACATTTTGCAGCAAGGACTCTGATAATGACACAAGACATGACTTCTGTCTTCTGCAGGCAAACCTGATATTCGGCTGGAAGCTCTACTCTTACAAGACTCTCTTTGATTCGGCAGAGACCATGGTCAGTCTTCAGCTGGGAATCTTCAACTATGAGGAGGTACCACATCTAATTTTGAGAAGTTTACAGCTGTACAATTGGCATCTCAGCTATCAAATATGCTTTTACCTAGCAAATAGAAGGACTTTCAATTAGTGTTAAACATTAATGCAATTTTGCAAGCCCCACAGCTCCCTAAAGCAGCCACCCTTTCTGAGCTAGAAGTGAAACCTCTTTAATGTCTTATTTTGACCACAAGGAGGCTCATAATGAACCTTTCATTAAGAAACCTGCTCATATTTCAACTAGAGAAATTAATAATTGATTACAAAAAGTTTTGAGCATTTTCCTTAGAAAGCTATAGATAGAAATGTGAGCAAAGCCCTGTGTTTGTTCTTAACACCCCCTCTATCTCCCAAGAAAGGCAAGGCCTTCCACAAGGGAACTTCATGTTAATGTTCGGGTTTTTTTGGTTTTTTTTTTGTTATTTCTTATATACCACTTTTTCAGTAAAATCTTTCAAATATTTCAATGTCCTTTGAACATTTGTTTGTGAATTAATTCTTGGACATCTCTGACTGTGAAGTCCTCCTTGGTGCATGTTTTTAGCATGGATCCAATAGAATATGGGTGGCTTTCAAGATCAGTAAATTGGCACATTTTCACCTCTACATCCCACTCAGGTTAATAATGAAAATATATTCCTATGTTGTACCTTGTACGAAAATTAGTGTTTTGATTTTTCACAACCCTTGGTTTATAAGTGTCTCTGCCAATCTGACTGTGCTTCTTTGTAAAGCATACAGTAAAATAAATGAAATGTATACAGGGATTTAATCTATTTTGAAAGCTGAGGCATTAGGAAGCTTCAGCTGTCCTGTGGATAAACAGATCTCCAGGCTTGTCAACTTTCATTGAAAACTGTCAAACCATTACAATCAAACGCAAATACTTTGAAACTCCCAAAGATTGCCCATATTCACACATATATATAAAATATTCTGTTGCCTTTGTACTATATCATATCAACAAAGGACAATACTAGAATAGAAAATTTATATATGTGTATAATATATATGTCATAATTGATTAAACACAGGATTTTCAAGGTGACAGACTTCTTATTGGGTCTTAACTGCTTGTATATATATATATATATGAAGGTATGCATGCTTTTTCTTTTTTCTTTTATTTATGTCTTACCTTATGTATTACACAGGTCCTGGACTACAATCCAATTTTAGGCTCCTTCTTAATTGGATCCTGCATAATTTTTATGACATTTGTGGTACTGAATCTGTTCATTTCGGTGATTCTGGTTGCTTTCAGTGAGGAGCAAAAGCATTACCAGGTTTGTTCATCTAAGCTCTCCTGCTTTTAACATTTTTTGCTCAGTGCTTACTCAGGTATTCAACCATGGATGAAAACCATGTAAATTCAGTCCAGCTCTTAAGAAGGCAACATTGGCTCAGAAAGAACACTTCAGGTTTTCCAGATTTACACTGTCCATTCCTGTTCAGATGAGTCCCTGTTCAGATCTGATTTGTAGCCTTCTGTTCACATACTACATCCAACAAAAATCTCTTAGGTTTGTGCTGGGCTATATTGAAATTAGTGCCAAAACTGCTACTGAAGTGCATGAGGCTTTACAGCTCCTTTTAAAACTCTCACTGTAAGTGCCTGACTCATTCAAGCGATTGATAGTGCAGTGTGAAATCCATCTTAGCACTCCAGTACTGCCCAGAATTCCTCTATGTTTTAAATAAAGTCAAGGGAGATGAAAACAAAGCATGTAGCTGATAGAAGACAGAATATATATTTAGTTTTTCTCATTTACTCCATCTAGAGTCTCACTGTGTATACCACAAGCTGTATGGGAGCTGGCAAGTGCACTTCAGGCTCCTGTAGAAGGATTTCCATAAGAATTCACAGCCAAAATTTCTGTAGCGTCCATACTCATCTGGAGCTTCTGTCTGGATAAAAATATCGGCATGATGTTCTGCTTGGCAGTCACTCATGCTCTGCTGAAAGTTGGCCTACTTCACCTCAAGTAGAGATTTTGTCATGCAACTTTCTCAGGCTTCAGCAAAGACTGAATGCACTTTGGGTGTGCACCTCTGAGTAACTTACTTGCTATTATTTCAGGCTTCAGAAGAAGAGGAGATTGTTGATCTAATGCTAATGAAACTCTTCAGTTTCTTTGGGATAAAATGCAAGAAGGAAGAGAAGCCAGTCACTGGTGAACAAGTAGAACAACCTTTCAGCGAGTGAATGAAGACCACCTTGAAAAGTCACTTTGCTTGCGGGCAAAATATTTAATTGTTTGCTGCAGTGGTTAGAGTTAGGTTAGACCATAGGCTTACGTTATTACAGCTTCTGATTTAAATGGGTTTTCCCGAGGGAATGGCTGGAGCTGTGTCAGGGGAGGTTTGTGTTACAGATTAGAAAAAGGTTCTTCAGGTGTTCAGGCACTGAACAGGCTCCCCAGGGAATGGTCACGGCCTCAAACTTAAGAGAGCTTATGGAGCATTTGGACAATGTTCTAGGGCACATGTGGGATTGTTGGGGTGTCGAGGTTCTAAGGCATATGTGGGATTGTTGGGGTGTCTCTGCAGGGCCAGGACTTGGACTTAGATCCCTGTGGGTGCGTTCCAACTCAGCCTATTCCATGATTCTGGGAAAACTACGCGGTGTTCACCCCCAAAGTGCTGCCGGCGTGTTATTCTGGAGAAATAGCAAAGAAACAGCGGTAACCCTGAGGCGAAAAGTCCCACGTGCACTTGCTGTAGACTCGGCCTGTATTTATTTAATAAACACCGCGCGGCTGTTGCACTGTTTGGTTAAATCCTCTCTGTCTCGGCCGCGGCGGCGCGCGGAACATGGCGGCTCCCTCAGGCCGCCCCGTGCCCGCTGCCGGCGGGGCGCGGAGCCCGGCCCGGGGCTCGGAGCCCGGAGCCCAGCGCGGATCCCAGACCGGGACACGGGGCCCAGCCTGGGCCGCCCCTCAGGGCCCGCGGGCCCCCGGGTCACCCCGCCGGCCCCGCCCCGCCGCCATCGCCGCCTCCCGCTGGCACCGCCCCCGCCCGCCCCCGGCAAAGATGGCGTGGCGGGCGCTGCGGAGGGTCGGGCCGGTGCTGGCGCCGCGCTGCCCGCGCCTCCCGCTGCCGCCGCGGGGGCTCGCGGCCCGCAGGCTGGGCACCAGCTCGCTGCTGCAGTCTGGTGAGTGGTGGCGGGAGGGAGGGAGGTGCGCGGCGGGCGGGCGGGACAGCGGCCCGGTGCTGCGGGGAGCCGGCGGTGCCTGTGCCCGGCGGGGTGGGCAGGGTGGGCTGCGGGGCACCCCCCGGCAGCCGGGGCTGGGTACGCGGAGCAGCCGGAGCGCAGGTCCCGCTGGCTTCCATCTCTCTGTCCCTCCCTCCTCCCCTGCCTCCCGCCGTGCCGTGTACCGGCGGCCCCGCGATGCTGCAGCCGCCCGGGTCCCCCCGGTGTCGGCGGGGCCCGGAGAACCTCGCAAGATGGCTGAGCCCCGGGCGCCCCTCACCTGCCCCCGGCGCTGCTGGCACTCCCGGCCCCGCTCCCACAGGAGCAGCTTCACCTCCGTTACTCGGCCAGAAACTTTTAACCTCGCCTCCACGCTTCAGTTCTGAGCAAAGCGGCTCAGTCCCCCTCTGTTTCCAAAGAGTATTCGCAGAGTGAGCCGAGCGGGGAGCGCACCAAAATAGCGGATCGCTTTTCTCGGGATTGCCGCTCGCCAGCAGCTCGATGTGGGCTCCAAGGAGCATCAGCAGCACAAGAAGGGGCAGGGGTGGGTGTCTGGCGGGGGCAGAGCCGCAGCAGGGACCCAGCGGGCTCGCAGGGCCTTGAGCCGCTCTGGCTGCACAGGTTTGGCTCCGGCTCCTGGGCAGCCGCAGCTGCAGAGCGGCACGGCGGGGGATGCACTCGTGCATCTGTGCGTGCTGGGATTTCCATTTGGTGTAGTTAATTCTGAACGCATCTATTGATGTCAAAGCTCTCTTTGAATAGAAGTTACCCACGAAAGTCTGAAAAACAGAATTTGTGATAGTGTAGCAAACGGAAATGTTTAAAAAGTCAGCGCGAAGAGGAGCAGAAAACGATGTAAAAGTAATGACTGCCACTAAGAACTCATCCTTTTCTTTCCAGACAATCTTAAACCCACCTGTTTAATTGTCTTTTGCTGCAAAAGTGAAAAAATTAATATTTATTGTTCATTACTTGCAAACTCAGTCAAGATCTAAGCTTTTATTCTGGCCAATGTACCCACTGTTTTTCTATACACATCACTTGAAGGAATAACAAACAGTGCTTTTGTTTGAGGCGGAGAGGAAAAGTTCTGTATGCCTCTCTGTGGAGGTGTGAGTTCACTCTTCGGGTATATATGAAATATTTAATGGAGACAAGTTACACTAAATGAAGGTTCAAAGTGTGCTAGTTAAACTAAAACCAAAGTCCTGAAATGAATGAAGCTAGAGTAAATTCACCTGTTCTTCTATAACAGAATGCAGAGAGAGACTTGGTATGCATTGACATTTCATATTCCTTTTGGTTGATTTATTTGATGGGCTGACCACCTAAGCTCAAAGTTCAAATTTTGAGATTACTTATTAACTGTTTTTAATTTGACCTTTACTTATTTGCAGTGTTTTTTGTTGCATGCTCAGAATTTTAATTTTTCACCTTTTTTTGTCCTGCAAGAAAGTTACGTGATCTTCTAACTGTTCAGGACATTTCACTGCTGTAAGCCAAACTGGTGTGAAAATCTCCTGGATTTTTATTAGCCTTGCTTTATAAACAGATTGCTGTATCCCAAACTGGTGTGAAAATCTCCTGGATTTTTATTAGCCTTGCTTTATAAACAGATTCTATACAATATTTATCCTGAGTAAAAATGTAGTGGTTGGCTTCTTTGTGCTATGTAACATCACTAATATTCAGCCTGGGTTTGAGATTTGTCAATTGTCATTCTCCAATTTTATGGTTCATTACTCACTTCCAATAGAATTCCCATGGATTTAACGTCTTGACCCAAAATTGAGACATTTAGCACTGTTCATTAGAGTGTATCATGAGATTTTTTTATAGTTATAAGTCGTGCTAGATGAAATTCTGTGGATTTTTGACTGATAATCCATGAAAATTACTTCATATTTACAGTTTACTCATGTTTGTTTTGTATTATAATTGCAAACCCACATATTGTTCTTCTGGGCTCTACAAAACTTGGGCCTTATTGTAAGACAAACTGTTTTATCTGAGACTTGCTACTCTTGAACTTTTCAGACACAAGAGGATCACTGCAACTGAAGAAGCTTAAAGTATTGACAGTCTGGAAAGATTTTAGCAGGTCTACAGTGAAAGCTTCTCTTTTCCATATGTACAGTTTTAGAAAATATACAAGGATTTGCAGAAGTGTAGTTTGTCTGGTGTTTGCCCTAAAGAGTCCTGCCCAGAGGATGAGCTTGAGAGGAGAATGTTTAGCTCAAAAGGAAGGTGCAGCTGTACTACTCTGGCACTAATCTCTCAGGGAGCTGTTTCAGAAGTCAGCTTTTCCAGCTTCTGCAATATCCCTTGCCTGACTGGATGGGTGCTGCAAGTGGAAAATAAAAATTAATTAATTAATTTTTTTTTAAATGTAAGAAGGTATCTACAGGGAAATTATGTAGAAGTGAGAAAATGGACATGGCAGGCTGAAAATGCTCTGAGTAAGAAAAGATCCAGGAAAAATGTTAGAAACAAAAATGTTGCTTGTTTCAGTTACTTCTTTTGAAGTTTCTCCCATAACACTTTATATTTAAAATTGCGGCTGTCTTGAATCTTGCAGATCTGAAATGTAAGGAGAATTGTAACCTTGCTGTGGAAAGAGTTAAGGTTTTAACAGACCTATTTTAAAGTGATACAGAATAACAACTGTGTTCTTCTCACAGTAACAATATTAACAGAAAGCAAATTCTATTAAGTTTCAGATGTCTGTATGAGTTGCCTTATTAATTTGTCCTGTCTTAATTTGCCTTAATATTACATAGAATTGTGCCAGCTTTGCACTTTGAATGAGATGCTGTAATGCTCACGGTGTTTCTAGAGTCACCAACCCTGGCCTTCCCAGCCATAATAAAGTAGTTATCAGAAATAAACACTAAATATGGTTGAAAAGCCGCTGTGCTATCATACATAGAAATGTATAACTATGAATAAAACACACATCTAAGCTTTAGATTTGCACTTCTGTTTGAAGTAGAGCTGCTCCTTTTGCTCCTGTACTTTATCAGTCTCCAGATGGTTGCACAGGAGCTGATAATACTCTGAGCAGGACACCCAGAGAGCCTCTGCCCTGTTGCTGAGCATGTTCTGTGCTTCTGTAAATTGCATGTGCTGGTTAAAATATTTTGCAAGAAAAATGAACACACTCAGTGAAAAGCCCCTAGTTTAAGCCTGCAAATGCGTTACTGTATTTAAGTGAGCAAGGTGTGATTTCTTTCTGAAATGTTTTGTTTCCTTTTAGCCCGCAAATTCACAGACAAGCACGAATGGGTATCTGTGGAAAATGGCATTGGAACAGTAGGAATCAGCGATTTTGCACAGGTATTGATTCCTCCCCACTTGCCCAGGTCTGCGATATTTATTTTTGCCTATTTGCTCTGTCCTTGCTCTTTGGACATTTACTGTTCTTTTGTTGCTTTGATTGCATGTGCAACACACTGAGCATGATTTTTGGACCGGAGTCTGTCCCATTATTTGTGATGTTTGTGCCATCTCAGCATTCTAATAAGGTCTTAATAGCTTCAGTCTGAGCCTGTGGAGGGCTGAACTTGGTGAGAAATGTCAATGTTCAGGTCTAAGCCTGAGCAGTTCGTGGCTGTGTGAACAGTACATAATGTACATTTTTAGGTCAAATTTCCTTTGAACACAAATATGGTGAAATCCCTCTGGCTAAAGAACAGTTGTGAACAGATGTACAGCATAGCATATATTTCATACTCTAGGACAGGAATTCCTTTGGATTTTTTTTGTTCTCATACAGATATTGGATTTGGAATAGTCACAGGCAAATTCTGGGCTGTATGTAAAACTTAAAAAAGAATGGGATAAGCTATCAATAAATGGAATTTATGTTTCTCAGGACTAGCAGCATTTATTTTAATCCCAGGTTTCTGTCAATAACTGATATTCTGAGATCTCTGGCCTTTTGTAAGATAGGGTACATGTGTCATGTGGGACAAGATAGGGAAGAGTTGAGCCAATTCTTATGGTGATAAGGGTCCCAGTTAAGTCAGTAAGGACAAACTGTGTGCTAACAGCTCTCTGTAGCTGATGTTGAGAAGATCAGCAGATGTTATTCCTCATTTTCTGCCAGAAGAAATCTGCATATAAACTGAGCCTGAGGGTTAGTAGCACTGTAATATAGAAACAATAATTTGGTATTTGGGGCATGATAACACAACAGAATGAGAACAATATTTAGAGACAAAGAATACTTCTATGCAATTCCAGAGTTACTGTATCAGTTCTCTCCTATATATAGTTTTGTTAATGTATGTTCTGATGCTTTTGTTTTTCTTTTAAGGAAGCATTAGGAGATGTTGTTTACTGTAGTCTTCCAGAAGTTGGTACAAAATTGAGTAAACACGGTAAGTTTCAGTTCTAGATGCTCTTGAAGTGATTATTCTGCTCATCCCACTCTCCTTTACAAAGATAGATTTTCTGAAATAATGGTTATTTATGGTTATTAACACCATTATAAATCTTCTGGATGCAAAATAAATTCAGGTGTTTCTACAAGAGGCAGCTTTAATTTTAAATTCTCACTGCCAAACTGCTTAACAGCAGAAAATACACACTTTTTAAACTGTGAAGATATTTATTCAAAAATAAAGTATTAATTTTTTTTTGTAATAATTTTATCTATACTCTGTTTTTAAAATATTTATGCTTTGATCTGAACTTGCAAGTGTTTATCTGTAATTCTCCAGTTATGCACTTTGGGAATTGTGTGATGTGAAACTTCTAATTGATATCAAGCTCTAATTTTAGTACGGGTACAGAGACTCAGTAATTTTGGGGGATCAAATGTGATCACAGATTTTTTTGCTTGTTAGTGATGTACAAGTTGTTACATTCTTCATAATTCAATTATGTAACTTTTCCTGTTGAAGTGAACATTAACAGGTAGAAATTAAAAACCTTTTAATGTATTAACATAGAGAGCTGTCTCAGCAGTATATGAAGAAAATCTTGCCATTATTTTCAGACAATTTTTAAAAAAGAAACCAGGGGTTATGTGGTAAAGTAGAATGCCTTTCTTCTGCCATCCTTCTTGTGGAATAGATCTCTATCAAACTGTTTTAGCCAAATCTATTACATTGAATGCTGACTGTTAGACAGAAGGTCTCTTTTGTGTAGGATTTTAATTAACCAATTTGTAGTTTTGCTTTATTTGAAGGAATTTCATTTAAGTTCTCTTTTCTACCCGTTCCGGCCTCAGTCTAATTCCAAGAACAAGTTGTTCTCAGATCCCTTGTGCTGGTGCCTATCTACCCTTGTGACAGCTCCTTGTTCCTTCAGCCTCTGTCTTGTTTGCTTGTGGCTGAGAGCTGCTCTGGATTAACATTGCTCCAGGCACCATTTCCATAACTCCCTAGAAAACAGGAAGAAGGGAAGAGCTGCTGGGTGCTTCCAGTGTGGTGCTTCTGAATACTAATGTGTGTTTTCCAGTGAGTGCAAATGTAAGACTTCATATTGTTTCTGAAGGAAAAATGGGATTGCTGAAATTGTGGCTGTGTTGATTTTGTAACCAAATTACAAATAAAAAGGTTTAAATTGTAGATAAATGGCATATTTAAGTCTCTTGCAGCAAGAGCTGGGTGTTGTTCCTTCTAAGTCTATATATGTGCTGTAGGTTTTAGGCAAAGGATTAACCAAATGTAAGGAATTCCTGTCCCTTCTGTAGTAGCCAGCTAGTACAGATTCCCCAGAATTCAAGAGCATAAACATCATATTTAATAATGCTGATCCTTGTCATAAAGTGGGTGACTTCAATCTCTTTCTTGCTCAAGATCAAGACATTTCTTCACTGTTGTGTCATCACCAGAATATCTGACAACAAAGGGAAGTACTTTGTGTTTTTCCCTTAGAAACTTTCAATCACATTCTCTGTTTCAGATGAGTTTGGGGCTTTGGAAAGTGTGAAAGCTGCTAGTGAACTCTACTCCCCTCTCTCAGGAGAAGTGACTGAGATTAATGCTGCCCTTGCAGATAATCCAGGGCTTGTCAATAAATCCTGTTATCAAGATGGTAAGATGTCACTTTTATCTTTCAATAATGAATACTATGTGGCTTCTTGCTACTACAAATGGCTCTGCAATTCCAATTCTTTCAGTTTAATGGTGTGGAGATTTAAATGGAATACACTGAATATAGTTCAAGCCCAGTAAAATTTAATGTAAAAGCATTATCACAGTGTCATTTTTGAACATCTGTTTTACAACATGTTATTTTCAGATATACACTGTGGCTGAATTTAAATCTATTTGCCTTGACTGCATTTCTGGGTTCTAGATCTTTTAAGAGTTCACAATAAAGAGAGATCAGCTCCTTGTCTTTCCAGACAGCATTTCCCTCTGCCACTGTCACAGCCAGCACTAAATTACACAATTGCTCTGACTCAAAAGGCCATTTCTTATGATGAGTTGGTTGGTTGTTCATTTTTTAAAAATACTGAAATGTTGTTTTGCCTGCACAAAAACCTGGCTGATTCTCCAGCGATCCAAGGCTAGTTGTTCCTGCTGGGAGTGCTTTCCTAAGGCAGTAACATGAATGAATTGTTCTTGTAGGATATTACCAATTCTTTTTAATTTCCTAACTACAGGTTGGCTTATCAAGATGACTGTGGCAAAGCCTGCTGAACTTGATGAACTGATGACTGAAGATGCCTATGAGAAATACATAAAATCCATTGAGGACTGAGCTGGAATAATGAAATAAATTAATATAAAATCTCAGTGTAGTTTGTCATCAATTAAGGAAATACTGAATATCCAGTTTTGGCAACTTGAAAAATACCACTTAAGATCACATGTACAAGACTAGAAGTAATTAGAGTGTTTCACATCTGTGTACCTGTGAGGGTTTTTTATTCTGTTGTCTGACTCATGTAAATGCAGATGTTATCTATAATATTTTGGGAAACAAAATTCACTTGCTAAAATATATAGTTCTATAGATTCATTTGACATCAAATTTACAGCCTTAACATGCCAATTTTTCTGTAGGCACATGACTGTTCTCATAACCTGGACTACAGTTTTCCCTGAAATATTTTTCTAATTCTCCCTAACCATTGAAAAGCAGTGTCTTCCTAACCTACTCGTGTTCTTTTTTCTTAGGGTTGCAAAAATGATACCAAAAAAGAAGCCATGTCAACTACCTCTCTGCATGATTTTTATTTCTTTACAGAACTTATTCATCTTTTGCTCTACTTTTTTTTTTTTTTTTTTTTTTTTTTTTTCTTTTCTGTGTAATCAAATAGTTCTGCCTGTGAGGCAGGAGGGATGGGGGCCCTGCCTTCCCCTTTCTGTGCTTTTTAGTGTGCAAAGCTCCTGCAGTGATTGTTTATCAAGGTTCTACAGTGGATTGTTGAGGCTGTATTTATGTCTTGTAAATACCACCTAAGTCACAAGTAATTAAGGAATTAATTTTACATCTTTTGCCTGGCAATTGTGGTGATTTCAGCAGAGCTGGTACTTGTAGAAGTTGTGTGATCAGCAACAGTTTGCCATATCATGTATCCATGTGTGTCTGTATTTAAGATCATGTAGCCAACTGCTCTAATGACATCTGGGACTGAACCCAGAACTTCCCCTTTGCAAAGCAGTGAACTAAAGCAGCTCATTCCATTAGGCTTAATATTTAATGAATCCTCAATTGTGAACTCAAAGTTAATGTGACAACTAAACATCTAATGTAAGGTGGAGCTGTACACATCTGCACTTTAGGAAAACACAGTAGCACAGCAGAGTTTTGATCTCAAACTTTCCCCCACAATTTTAAAATTATTATTAGCAACTAAGCATAAAACGGCAACAATCCCCAATGATTTAAGCTCATCTAAGAGGAAGCAGGGGAATGCTTAGTTCATGTAAGATGACTAAAGCAAAATTCATATCCTTTGAAAGTTCCTTCTTTCTGAAGGGATGTGAATCACAGACCTTCTAGAGTGCGTAAATACACTGCTGGTAATACAGAAACCTTTCTAATGTATAAAAAGAGGGTTTTTTTATTATCTGAAGGGATGTCAGAGTAATTGCTATGGTGGTTTTTGGGTTTAAATCCTAGGAGCAAATTTGCTGCACAAGTTACACATCAAAGACCTGCCAAGAGAGAAACCACTGTGTATTTAAGACAGTTTCATCTTCACAGGAGTTGAACTGCAAAATGGGTAAGAGGAAAGAGGGAGTTTGACTGTTCCACAGAAGTTCTAACTTGGCAGTGGTTGATAAACAAAAGGCTTTTGTAAACCTATTGTAAACGTTTCAAAAACTCTCAGTACTTATGCATTATTCACAGTTCCATGTAGTATTTATTGTGACAACCTTCAGGGCTCAGACAGCTGGGAGCTTGGTCCTGGCTCCTTTACATCTCCCTGCCTCAGCTTGAGCCTTTCACACCCGGTGCACTTCGGAAGAGAAAGTTTGTTTCAAATACAGTAAGTGCAGGCAAGTTGAGGTAGGAATGCAGGAAATGTTTCTATTTGATACTGTTCCTTTCAACATCTTTTTTTCCTACTTGACTAGAGAGCAGGCCCTTCATTCCTTACCCTGTAGTGTGTAACTGTTGTTGATCTCCCTGTAGAGATTAATCCAGAGCACTGTAATGCATTTTTATACCATTTTTCTTTAAAATGTTCTTGTATTTTGATTAATAAAACAGTAATTTCTGTAATGACCTAGGGTAGCTGGGGAACAATAAAAACTGGCAAACGATCTTTTCTTAAACTTGGTCCCTTTAAACTGTATTAGCAGTTTACATACATCAGTGTGGATAAATGACAGCTGTCTGGGAAAAGTACCCAAAACTGAATTCAGCCTCTCTTTCATGGTGTACAGGTGGAAAAGTGATGCTCCATTGCTTAAAGAGGAGGATCAAGAACATCTCTCTCTATAACTATTTTAAAATTTTATACAACTTTAAAGTGACTTATTCCTCTTAAAATGGGAACAAGGGTAATTAGGTGCCTTTTTTTTTTTTTTTTTTTAATGTGGTTTATGCCAAGAGTTCAGCAGTTTAGGATAAATTATTGTATTGGACCAAATATTTTTATACCTTTTTACAATTTACTCAACTACCTGAATTATGCTGCCAAAAAAGGTGTGTCCTTCCTGGTTTGATGTTTGCTACCCAAGCAGAGATCCAAGCATCTCATGCCTTCACTAAGTTCAGCATCAGCAGGAAGCCTCAGGCAGACCACCAGGCACTGATAAACCAGATTGCAAGAGTATGAATGTAGCACTTGCTGACATGAATCCACAATGAATGTTTTTAATCAACATAAAAAGATGGAGTGAATGTGCATTACCTTTGGTCTGTGACACAATTTTAAATGCTGTTGTATAAATTGTTGGGGAAAATGTCAAACTTGTTCACTAGTGTGTGCTCCTATAGAAATTAATAAAGGAAGTGATTCTTACAAAAATAATAACTTTATCTGTGACCTCTTAAGTCTAGATCCTGAGCTTAAGAACTTAACAATTACAATTACAGGATAATTTATATACATTATAGATTCAATAGAGAGATTTGGTTTACAGCAAGTTATAATCCCACAAGCAATAATTACATCTGTATCTCCTGGGGGTTAATTATATCATCACCTTTCTTTGTGCCAACACTTCCTCACTGTTCCACAAGTACCAACCCCTTTATCTCCCCAATTATCTGTCTGGCTAATAGAAACTAAACTTGGAACTAAGTTTTCCAACCATATTTTATTTTCCAAGATTTTTATCAACATAAGTCCCCAAAAGCTTGAATACCTTACATTTTGTCTGTTTTTCAGCCAATGGGGTGCTGTATCTCTTTGTGAATCTTGAGCTTGTTATGTATATAAATAGAAATCATGTAACTGTTACTTCTTACTAGAGAGAGAGGAAAAAAATTAATGTTTAAAATGAAAAGAACTAAAATACATCAAAACACTTGGCAGTGTTTTGATGAGCATAAAAGAAGAGCAATGTCAGCTTCACTCTCAGTAAATGAGCAGTGAGACAATCTGTTAAGCAGCTCTGATTAGAAGTGCAGCAAATCTCAGTCTCCAATGCTTGCCTGAGCCAGTGTCTGCAGACAAGGGATGTCCTGTGGCCAAGGATCCTCTTTCCCTTTCCTTCAGATTGATAGGTTGGGAATCTAAAATCTCCACGTAGAAATGGTTCCCATCACTGAGTTTTAATCTGCCAAACTGACAGAGAAAGGATGTGATATCCATCTTCAGCCCAGCCGAGAGAATAAACGGAACTGCAGCAATCAATCAATCTCTGGGCACATGAGGTTTTTCTGCTGTGATGTCAAGAGATCACACAGCAAAGAGGCAAAGGGAACTGCACCACCTGCACTAAATATTCTGGAGAAGAGAAAGGAAACCTAAGAATATCGCAGAATTATTTAATAAACGCAGGTGACCAGTAGAAAAAAATGCTTCAGGTTACAAACGGTGCCCTGACTGAAATGACTGCTAAATAATCGCTGAGATTCACCACACGGTGGCACTTGGGACCTGGCAGCCAGGGCAGGGAGTGCAGCCTCCTGGGGCCTCCAGCTCCCAGGGCTGCAGGCTCAGCGCAGCTCCGGGCCACCCATTCGCCCACGGCAATGCAAGAGCAGCAAAAAAGGATGAAAACCCTGCTCCACTGCAAATGTTTAAAACATACAAACACAGTTCTCACAGCACAGCATGTAACAAAGAAATTAACTTCAACCTCGTTGTACCCATCGTCATGTGACTGAACTGATGGAAAACAGCAGCCTTGGGGATGCTATTTCCAATGAACAGGATCTGTAAGGCATTAAAACTCTCGAGCAACGTCCAGTCATTGCAAATTACCACCAAGATATGCTGCAGATAGCACAGACAAATTTTGAGAGCAGCTTGGGAGTGTCCTTAATGTAATTTTCTCCACTCTCCCCACACTGCTTGAGCCACAGTCTAAGAACAGTCCTTGGCAGAAGAATTGACTCTGTGGTATCTGGATTGCTTCGAGTTTGCCCCACAGTATTGATGTCTCTCTCTTCCTGACAAAGCATAATTCAGTCACTTCAGACCCAATCTATTTTAATGCAGTACAAGTATCCTACATCCTTTGCTATTAGGCTGTTTGATTTGTCATTTGTTTATAGCATTTAATTATTTATGCTGTTGAATGTATTTTGCTTAGAGAAGGCTTTAAATGCAGATACAGCACTTGTACCTTTCTCTGACCATGAAAGTCAATCCACAGGACAGGAGGATGAGTTTGCACTTCTCAGGACACAGGAGAATTTCTGCTTTCTGCCATCACCTGCCTCCCTTCTTTACTGTATGGGTCTGGATCAAGAGAAAATTACAGAATTAAGTGTTCTCCTGGCTGTTCTGACAAGCCCTCACTTGTGCCACAACTGGAAAGGCAAAGGCAGTGGTAAAACTGGTATATTATCACCATTGTACATCTCTTTTTTCCTGCAGTGTATTACCCTCATCCACAATGATTATTATTATTATCATCACTAATAGTAGTGCAACTGAATACATCACTTATTTTAACTCCTGTTATTAATAAGACTATCTACAACATGTAATGCTGATTAATCATCACATGAATTAGCATAGTAATATACTGTCCCATGGAAAAGTGAAAAAAACCCAAAAATTAATCCAAGAACAAAGTAAAACTAATCTTCATTATAATCTTCACTCAGAACTGTAATCTCATTACTTCAGGACCATTCAAGTATAACAGCAGTTTTAAATTCAAAGCATATTCCTTACCAAAAAGAAATCTAAATTACACTCTGTGATTCTAACTAAAACAGTCTAATATTTATGTAATGGTAGCTTAAGAAAATAGTTCTGGATTCTGTCATTTATGTGGGGTAAGAATTCATTTTTACTTGAACAGAAAGATTAGATGGATGTTAAATCATGAAAAATTCCCTCTGGAAAAAAAAGGAAAGAAATCTAGGGCTAATATTAATTACTGCACCCTTCCAAAGAAATACACGCACAAAATAAAGTATTAATGAGACAGGTAGGCAGATGTTCCTGAAAGAGGATAGAAAAATAAGTTGTACCAATTACATGAGAACAAACAGAACATTTTTTCTCCTTGTGGCTATATGGCTTTTCTATGTATTATAAAAAATACTTTAAAAGTGTTAGATAAAGAAAAGCTGAAAACTGTTCTTGGCATTGCAAGAGAAGATGCTGAGTACACTAAAAGATTGAATAGAAGCACATTGTAACAATTCAAGAAACAAATATTTTGACATAGGCAATGAACAAAGAAAGAATATTTGGAAGAGTGCTTGGGATCATTTAGCTGATACTGGAACAGCTCAGCTCTGCAGTTCAGGCAGCCCTTCCTCGATCACAAAACGCTAAAATGGGGCTGAAATGGTGCTGTTGAAACAAGACAATAAAATCAGCCACATCCATTTACATCCACTCCCATCCCCTCAGCAGAACTCCTGCAGCTTCCTCAGAGGTCACTCAGTGGAGACACCCTCAGGACAGGCTGCCTGGGAAACGTGCCCCAAATATCAGGTATTGGTCTCAGATTTGCAGGTACATCCCAACATGCACAGTGGAGGTTTTGGAATATCATTGCTTCAGATCTTCAACAAAAAAAAAAATCACAGTTTGTCAGTTTAAGGAAAAAAGTTTATAGTCACCACATGCTCATGATTTGTCTCACTAATCTTTAATGGCAGCTAAAAGCTACAGGTTTATAAATATATCTTTTTCATAATTGTGACAAGCAGTGACTAGATGCAGTTTTGGTGGAAAATTTTCTGAAATACTGTAAGGCTAGTAAATTACAAGGCATAATTAGAAAATGTTGATTTTGACTTTTCGTGATAGTACATTAACTTTTACAAACATTAGAAACAAACATTATTTGGTGAAATATAAACATTGCAGAAGACACTACAACCAAAAGTAATTTACTAGTCAAGTAGAGAGTTAAGTAACATTTTTTTTTTCAGAATGAAGTCACAGTAAATTAAAGAAACAGTAATAAAAACCTGCATGTTGAAGAACAGTCTCTTCAACAGACAGAACCTCTATTTGTGTAACACCACAAGGGAGGAGTTGGGTTTGTTCAAACCTCTCCAAGAACAGCAATTCTATCACAGCAATTTTCCTGCAGCACAACCTGGATTGGTGTCCAGATGTTGGCAGGTTTTGCACCCAGGGTGCCCCTCCATGAAGGGGACACAGGAGGTACACAAAACATTTTTTATACCACAGTTCAGAAACTTGACATGTGAGTAATCCCAGCCAATTTTAGTTTGACTATTTTCAATAAGCTTTAAAAACACACTTGTTAGCTCTTTGTGTTTAAAAGTGTAGCACAATTTGGCTTTTTGTTTTAAGATGCAGAAATACAAAAGTTTTAAAACTAACAACAGTAACACAACTTTTGTAGAAGGTGATAAGTGTAACATGTGAAATTTCATTATGCAGTGTTATGAAATGTTGTCCTGTTATTGTTATTCAGAGGAATTTCTTATGATTTAGTGAAGTCAGGTTGGACAAAAAGGAGCCTAAAGTTGTAACACCATTTAAGACACACAGTTTTCTTAATGACACTTTAAACAGAGTATTCTATACATAACACACTGATACATGAACTACACCAATCAAGTTAATCCCTATAAAAACAGGTGCACCATAGAATTGCATAGAAAGAAATCCCTGGCATTAATAGTTTGCACTGGAGACTAGGACTTTTTCCCTGCCTTTCTAGATCAAAGCACATATGTTTTTTAAAAGCACAACTCACACTTGACATTATTCTTAGCTATATTCTTTGGAGTCACTAGTGCATATGTTATTTCAAGCCATTTTTATACTTCATGCTATTGTTTAACATCTAAAAAATGAAAATTGCAAGGAAAAAAAAATTCCTGTCTTCCCCTGCAGAAATCGAATATAAAATAATCTTCCTATCTAGCATAAAAATAAAATCAAACCTTTCCTCAACAACAGAGGCTTCAAGCAAAAGCCAGAGAGGTTAATGAAGAGAATATTCACACAAGATGAGGAAACCCAGGGTCAAAAATCCTTTCTGTGAGGGTATTTTCAAACAGTATTTGTAAGTTGGATAAAGAAAACCTCCAAGCAATAGCCTGTGATAGCAAGTGATTTTATAGCTTAGTATCCACTTTGTTTATGGAAGACCTACATTCAAGCCCATACATAGATGTAAGGAAATACTCTTACCACTTCTTTGTTTTAGGGCAATTCTCTCCTATCAGCTGAACCTGAGAAAACCTTCACTGAAACAAACAGGTGTGTTTCCCTGAACAAGTTTAATTTTGAAATACACCACTGTCTTCCATTTTAAACAACATACTGATCAGCTCTACATAGGGACAGTAGGATTGGTTTTACAGAAATATTTACTATATTTACTTCTTGCCCTGGAATTATGTATGTTGGAAAATCCTTAATTTCAGTGCTCAAAAATATTTCTCTTCCATTAAGTAATCTTTCCATTTACTCCAAGCACGTGCACATGGAGTACCTACAGGAACCAGAATTACTGAAGATTTGCCAAAAAGCCATGCAGAATAGCTGGAAGGTAAAAGTAATTTACTTCAGATATTTCTTGCACTGAGCATTTTTGTTTCATGATATAAACCCTGCAGACAGATTAAATCCATCAAAAAATTTTAACAATATGCATTATGCAGCATCAGATAAGTAACAGTAGAAACTGAAAAGGCCAGGTCTCCACGAACAGATTTCACAGAAAACTAGAACTTCTGGCTTCAGAGAGGTGAATATACGCAACAAATATATCCTATAATCCTAATTATAGTCACAACTGGTTATTTTTTTATTTAACTATATAAATGTAGAGGTGTACCAGAAAGTTATATTTCTGACTGACATTTCTTTTACTGTAATATGGGAAAATATTATCAAATCCTTCTGGCTGCTATAGTTACATGATTTCTGGCACAGCTAAAAATGTGTCAGGAATTAGGATTATTGTATTTTTGTAAAAATTTCAATGACAAGTTCATTAATGGACTTGTGGTGGGAGAGCTAAGGAACACATGAGCTTTATTTCTAGGAAATGCTGAAAGGCACATAAAATTTTTAATATATGATATGTTAAAAAATCAGATTCTGAGCATTTCTGCAGGTTACTTTACATTAAAATTAGCAGCTGCTTGCCTATTGGCATTATGGAAAAAACATTTCATATATCTGTAAAGGGATGATGCTCATGCATGAACAGACATTTGTTCATTCAAGTGATATATTTGCCCCTCACATCTGCTGAAACAACTGAGTGTGCACTTACTCTGTTGTTTACTGAGATACTGAGGCACACACATTCACATCAAAAAGTTACTTGCAAATGCTAAAAGGAGAAAAAAATTAATTTACCTGAAATTATGTACATGAGTATGACACCTTCAGTTACTGATTTTATGCTAATAAATAATATGTTTAGCTATCTGAAATTCCATTTACAGTCACTTAATAATTCTCATTTGTTTTAGGATTTCTAATAATTAGGGTAAATCTCCAAAATCTTGCCACAGAAGGCATACAAAACCCCTACCAGTTCCAGTGTGAAGCTGTATAAATGAGCATTATAGTGCACATAAAATAACACGGCACATTTCATAAAGCTACAACTTTGCACCATAGATGACAGACACATTTTTGCACCTGCAGTGACATAAGCAATGAAGAATTCACTTACAAGTGAAGTACACAACCTAAAGATTATTGCCTTGCCTAAACCATTCTGGTATCACTTGGAAAGGGAGCTGGCATGGACCCCATTCATGCATATAAAACCATTTTTTCCAGAGATTGGCTGGAAAATTTTCAAATATTTAACTTTGCTTGTGAAAGCTTTTCTTGAACAATATTCTTTAGAAATATGATTTTAAAAAGATGTTTTGGTCAAGCTCCCAATAAAATAATTGGTGTCCTGTCAGCTTGGAAATCACCCCCTTCAACACAGGTTTTTCTCTTCAAAGTCATTGTTTATGTATTATATAAATATAATTTGATATTTATATTTCATCACAATGCTTCTAGCAAGTATTAGATGGAATAGATGGATGCAGATTGAAATCTAATGGATTGAAAAAAGCATGAATGCTGCCAGTGGAAAAATAATCCCACCCATTTAAACTGAACATGTGTTTGGAAATGTGAATGAACCTTTCTTGGAAATAAATTCATGTGACAAAATGCAAATATGTAATCGAAATAGTGCAGCTTTGGCATATGCTACTGATAATTTCTATGAAAACACCTCAATCTCCTTCCACAGACTTCATCAATATCATAAATAGCATTCTCTGGTCAAAGCTGGCTGGGTGCAGCTTTCCCTTTCCAGACATTACAATGGAGCAGTCTCTAAATCTTCTACAAGACCATGTCTTTTACTGGACTTGCACATGTCTTATCAATAATCTCTGATCAAGCTCACAAAGTTACTCACAAAATTTAGGTTGAGGTCAGGATTAACTGCTCAGGAGAATTTTTGCAAAACACTCTGCTGGTATGCTATGACTTCAAAAGGTTGAATATTCAGATTGGTGTTAAGCAAAGGTGGCCATAAATAAAAGACCAAAAATATCTGAACAGTATTACAAAGCCATAGCCCAATTCTGCCTGTAAAATTCCAGCCAAGAACAATAGTAAGTTCACCTAAGTCATGATTAAAAATAAATTCAAGTACAACAACCTCCTTGTGCACTTGATACAGGTACATCCCCTTAGGTAATTCAAATTGAAAGTGTTTAAGCCACAGGTGCTAGGAGGAGGTTTTAAAACTTTTTTGGACACTTCTGGAGAATTTTTAGAGACCTACATATGCTGCATAAATCAAACGACAATGAAAACTGCCAATCATTGGAAAATAATTTTGGAGTTCTAGAATTGTTCCATGTTAAAAATGCTCTTTAGCACTGCCTGTGTTTTTTAAAGCCATTGAAACAATAAACAGGAAATCTTGTTAAAACTTCATAAGCAAAGTTGCAGCATCAGTTGATCTAAAATGCATAGAAACTACTTTTTTCTCCAAGCATTTTCACTAGTCCACATAAATGCTGTTAGTTCACTCTGCCATTTAAAAAGGCCAAGCTTTGGAAAGCTACAACATAAATAAATGATGGTTTGCTATATTTCTACCAGGTTTCAAAGTGCTTTCAAATGGAGACAAGTCCTTTTCTTTCTCTCCAGTATTAAGGCTCTTATAAAAAGCAAAGTTCAACTAAAAGACACTTGGGCTTGCTTTATCAGATACACCACTTAATATGTTTTAATCATGAACATTTTAAGACCCTAGTTGTGCAATTCTAGCTTGATAAACGTGTTCTAGTAACTCACAGATTACTGTATTACAAGGTGGGGACCTTAATATACTAAAATGCGAAATACTCAGAAGATGCTGACAGTGTATTTCTGCTAAGTTTGGTTTCATTAAAATCACAGGGATTAGAACACTGATTGGGAAATTAAAACCAAGCTACCAATACTACAGAAAGCAGTCTTGCTATTTCCTTCATTAAATTAGAACCAGTAATCTGAAATGAAATTAAATACTCTTTCTCTATTGAGTTTCCAGATCTCTTTTTTTCCCCCAGAATTTATAAGTTTAATTATTCTGACTGAATCAGACCCTCAGGAGAAAAAACTGCTCTCAATTCTCACCAGAGTAAAAAGGTTTTGTGAGAACTCATTACTCCACACATTACTCAAACTGCTTGGGACACTTAACCCTTTCAAGAAACACAAAAATGCAGTTTTAAAAAAAAAATTGCATTTCATCCCAAAACAACCTACAGAAAATGCAAAACCTAAAGGCCTGATCTTACAGCCCTTCACAACCAGAAAATTACACTGACATGGTTTTACCACTCTCAAAAGTTATATTTGCAGAGGCCCCTCTCCAGCAAACAGACACATGCCTCAATCCTGGAAAATTAGCACCCAGATTTGGCACCAGCACACCTGTATTCAGCTGAACTCCTGAAAAAGCATGTTTAAAAAGGAAAATGCTTTGTTTAGTGCTAATATAATTTAAAACATATCTTTGAAGGCAGAAGCCAGTATGCTGTGTAATTTTGATTGATATATTTTATATGGCAAGGTAGAACTTTGATTTATCTGATTAAACCTCACCAGTTTTGTGAAATGCATCACTTACTGAAATTATGACAAAGAATTTGGAGCAGGAAATCAGAAAGCAGGCTCCTGCATTGATACTGCTTAATTAAACTGTTAGCAGGAATAAAAATGAAGGTGTTGCTCCTGATGCAGACTGGAAATACGGATTCAGCTCTTGCTGTCTCTCTTCCTTTGGTGCAATTCCACGACTTTCTTGCTGACCTGAACACAAGCAGCTTTGTGGAACCAATCCGACTGAAACAAACACCAGATCCTGACAAACTTTTCCATCAACGTATCACACAAATTCTAAACCAAAACACTTTCTTTTAAAAATCCCTCAATGAATTGCATTTCAAACAGGATGCGATGCTGATTTCTTTTATTTCTAACTATGATTAAATAACCGAAATAGGGTTCAAAAGTAAAAAAAAAAAACTTCAAATCTTTGCTTTTTATCAAACATTTTCAGTGCATAATGGAACACAACTATGCCTTGGGGCATCCGTACTTTTGTCTTTTTGGGTTCGGAACTACCCTGTCCCTCAGCCCGCACTACCAGGCCCTTGACCCCGCGGGACAATTAACACGAGAGGGTCAGGGAGGCGCTGAGGGCGGATCCAGCCCGGCTGGAGCCGGGCTTTGCTTGAGCAGGATTAGGCGAACAGGACGGAGGGACGCCCTGTGGTAGTGCCCTCCGTGTAACCTGCTGAGGTGACAGCAGCTCAGCCTGACCTCCGGGGCCGGGAGGATGTGCACTCACCTGAGGAGCCCGGTCCTGGCCGGCAAATCCCGCACATTCCCGGCCCCTGTCACCCGAGCCCGGCCATCAGCCGCTGCTTTGGTGGAAGTCACAGTGCTCGGGACACTGAGGGGATCCCTGCCCACACCCCGCCAGCGCCTGGGAGGCGAGCCAGGGTTCCCCCAGCCCCGCTAGTGACACAGAAAACACAAATCACCCCTCTGTAAACAGAACTGGGGAAAACTCCTCCGGGTGGCTCTCGGGGAGTGCGCCGAGCCCCCGGGCCTGGGCTGGCTCCGCGCCCCCCGGTTCAGATGAAGTGGATCCAGGCGGAGCTGTCGGGGTCCTGCGGGGGCCCTGCGGCGGGCGGGACGCGCTGCCGGCCCCGCAGCCGGTAGTTCTTGCCCTCGTTGTTGTCCCAGTACTCGGCACCGGCGACGCGGTAGCGGACGGCGAACTCCAGCGTGGTCTCGGCGGCGGCGGCGGCGGGGCCCAGGGGCAGCAGGAAGGCGAAGCGGTCGGTGATGCCGTCGGGCGGCCCCGGCGGCTGGTACGTGGCGGCAGCCTCAGCGCAGCTGGCCCAGCCATTGAGCGTGTAGCGCACCGACACGACCTTCTCGTAGGCGAGGTTAAGGACCCGCACGGCCCCGCGCAAACCCGCCGGCTCTGCCCGCACCCACTCCAGCCTCACCTTGTGCTGCCGCACCCGCTCCGCGAAGCCGGGGCTGGCGCCGGGCTGCGGCGGGAACAGCGGCTCCAGCAGCGGCGGCGGCGGCCCGAACAGCACCGGCTCCAGGTCGCCCAGCGCCGGCGGCTTCCTGGTCTTGAGGAGGTCGGCGGGGCGCGGCGTAGGCGGCGCGGGCAGCGGCACCCGTGGCAGGTCGGCCTCGCAGAAGAGGTGCACGGAGGTGAGCTCCAGCCCCAGCGAGTCGGCGAAGCGCACGGTCTTGCGGCGCGCCGGGCTCTGCTGCAGCGCGGGGCGCAGGCTGCGGTCGCCGGGCGTGGGCAGCGACTTGGCGCGGCGGCGCTGCGTGGGGCTGGGGGGCACGGCGGGCAGCGTGGGCTCCCGCCCGCGGCTCGGCGGCGGCTTCTCGCCCGCCGCTTCCCGCACCACCGGCGTGGGCGCGGCGTCGCCGTCGGGGCTGCAGCCCGCCCGGCACTGCTCGGCCAGGCTGCCATAGAGGCAGGCGCTGCAGCTGAAGTTGCGCGGCAGGTAGAGCCGGGGCGGCGGCCCGGGCACCGAGCTGTGCAGCGAGCCCGCCTTATCCATGGGGTGCCGGCGGGAGCGTCGGAGGGGCCGGCGGCTGGCGCGGCACCCGGGGCTCCTCCTCTCGGACCGCGGCGTGCGGACGGCGAGGCGGTGTTAGCGCCCGGTCCGCGGGCTCTGTCCCTCGCCCGGAGCCAGCGGGATGCCCCCGGCGCTGTCCAGGTCGCGGCCGGCCCTGGGGGATGCCGGCGGGTTCATGTGTGCGGGGGCGGCGGCGGGACCGCGTTGCTGTGGCTGCTGCCGCTGGTGACGTGCCGCGGTCAGGCAGCGACACACGCCCCGAGCCATCCTTCCTTCCCCATGGCTCCCACCCGCCCCAGCGTCCGGCTCGCTGCCGGCCTCGCCGCGGTCCCGAACTGCAGCCCGCGCCTCCCCCTTGCCGCTCCCCCAGTACCGCGGATACGACGTCCCTCTCCTCCTCCTCCTCCCCCCCACTCGCTCTGTTCTGGGTCTTTCCTCGAGGATCTCATCCAAAAGGAGGAGGCGGCAGGGATTCCCCAGTGGAAGCATTAAAATTCATAGCGGCGCTCTCGCTCGTCCGATCCCGTTACAGAAATAGCTGAGAGAGGAAGAGGCAAAGCCGGGCTCGGGAAGATTACACGGGCCGATAAGAAACAGCTGGCTTGCAAGTTGGATCTCACAGTATACATTTAAAGGAAGAAATCCAGCTCATCTGCTGTAATGCGTTTACAGTACATCTGCCGAATAAAATAAAATACACCTGCCACAGTCCTGCCACACATCTCCATAGGGGTAAAAGGAGCTCCGGGTCAAACAAGGGGGGATGACTGTGAGAAACAAAAACCATGCTGCCTCTTGTCAGAAGAACATTTGGAAATTGCTGAGCAATATTCAAATAAATTACAGTTTAATGACAGACTCTGGTGCAGCAGGTTCAAAGAGCTAAACCACCACTTTAGTAAGCCGCTTCATTCCAGACTTTCCGTAATCTGACACTCATTATTAATTAGTAAATGGCATTAAAAACAATGATCCTACCATCCTACCAGAGTCTGACCCTGAACTGTGTTGACATGTGATTCTGATTTAGCTTCTGAGCAGGAGCTTTTTACACCTCTAGCATTTTATCTGCAGCACTTGGTGTTCCTTTGACAGTCTAGGCAGTGGAAATGCGGCTGATAAGATTAAGAATAGGACAAGTAAACCTGATAAGGACTAAGAGTAAAAAAAAAAAAAGGCCACCACGGGAACACAGGGAAAAGTTACCTGCTGTCTCATATTAGAACAAGCAGCTTTAATTCCTTCACTAATACGTATAAAAATAATTCCTAGATTATTGCTGCTGGCTTCCAAATCTTTCTAATGACAGATGTTAAGTAGGGAAAATTATGCCCATCTGAATTAAATTTGATACTATTATGTTTGTGCCACTGTCTCACATTTGCAGCCTGATTACAGGTTTTGAAAAATTAAATAGTAATAACATAAATAAGTACATCTGAATTCATTAGCCCAGAATCTTTAAATTGTCTCACTTGTCCTTTACTGCACACCATGGGAAAGATTTTTTTAGGTCTCTTTCCTGTGTCTCCCTCACAGAAATGAATATTTCAGTAAAACAACATGAATTTATGTCTGGTTTTTGTCTACTCATATTAATATGGGGGAGAACAAGAACAGACTCAAATAATTGTACAAACAGGTTTTAGGGCTACATCCTTTTGAATTATTTTTCCATAATTTCTGTCATAATGAACATATTTAAATGAACTAACACTTGGTTTTGCCAATGTTCATTTTGCTGATGTTCATTTTAAATCAAGTAGAGAGAACTTTATTTTCTACATCAATATGCGATCTTTGCATTTTTAAACCACTGTGAAACTATCAGCACCAGTAAGCTAAATAGGTTTAAACCAAATTACATATTTAGTCCGGTCTGGATGTTTTTGTGGTATGCCTGGGAACACAACTTTGGAATAATTTAGCTTCTGCTGTACTTTACACAAGCGGGGTACCTTGTAAAGTTTCACTTCCCCTCTTCTGGTAATGTTAGTTGCCCAACTTCTTATCATAAACTTGAGTAATACTATTGCTTTTTTTCTTTCTCAGGTCTCCCCTTCCACAACCATGATATTTCATGGAATCAAAAACCTCAACTTCCTTATTCTCTGGTGATTGCAGGTCAGGTAGTTCATGTAACTGAGTTGAAAATACAAATTACTCCAAAGTAGTAAGCACAAAAATAGCATAAAACCTGAGAAATTACATTGAAAAGAAAGAAAAAAACCCCAACCCAATCCAACACAATAAGCTCTGGACTAGCCAGGTCAAGGCAACATGAGATATGGGGGCACCTCAGCTTTGTCTCAACACTGTCACTGTGTAAACATCACCAGAATTCTCACAATAGTATTTCTCACTTTCTTCTCTCAATCCAAACATTCCCAGCAAGTCTCACTGAATATGAGGATGCTGCTGCTTTCTTTTTACTCTTGCTCACTTGCCAAGTGTGCTGTGGGAATTCTTACCCACGCCTTTCACTTCTGAGGGTGTCCTTACTACCAAGCTGGTCTGCCCCCTCCGATGAATTTTAAGACAGATGCAGTAAATGAAAGTCTTGAGCATGAAATTTAACAAATATACACATAGACATTTCCTCAAGTAGCCTGCAGCCTCTGTGACATGGAAACTGTGGTTTGAATTAAAGATAGGAAGCATCAGGCACCATTTGTAAACGAAATTTAAAAAGCAATTTTGGGTTTGCCTACTATAAATATTTGTACAGAGCAAATGCTGAAATCTTTAGAAGCAAGTAAGCACTACCACACACAGAAACTATGGTTTAATGTATGCAGTAGTAGGCAGCCATCCACCACCCCCTCTCAATCTTAATGTAGTTCACAAAATTTTGAACACTGAAGTTTTGAAGCCTAATCTCCCTCTGCTTTTATAGTGCTATGGTAAGGACATTCTTCAAGATTCTTTTGTAAATAATACTGTCAAAACCAAGCTGATATAGAAATCATTAGTACTCCCCTAGCTACCCCCCTTTAAAGAAATACCCATTATCTTTTTGCTGGAAAATAGTATTTTTATGACAAGATAATTTTGAAGGTGCCAGCACTAACAGAGACAGCATCCTGTAAATTCTAGAGCCATGCAGCTTTGCTCTATTATAGGGCAAGAAGAGCAGGTGGTCTTAAATTGCAATTATTGTCAACAGCCTTAGGAAACGGTGCTCAGGCATTGTTTTCATTCCTCCAGATTTCTCTCCCTCTGCAGATTTAAATAGCACAGTCACAGGATAAAGGTTTGTCCTAATTAACATTGTCCTAATAACATTTTATTGACCTGTCTCTGCATCTTGCATCTGACATCAAAAATTTTAAAGACAGCTTCCTGTTTGCCTACGTGAGCTGACTGCTCCTGACATTTCTGCCATGCCAAAGTGCAATTAAAATCTGTCTGATGCTTGAGAATTTCCAGCTAAATGAACAGAGACGTTTGGTCCTGTTTTGTTAGAAGATTTGCAAAGAAAAAGAGAGAACTGTAGCAGAAAGTGAACGGGGAGCTTTCTTCTGCTGCTTTTACTGATGAGAGTCCAGGTAATCTAGGAGAAAGCAAACACCAGTGCTGGGGAGCATTAGGCAGAGCTATGATGGAACCATTAATAGGGAAGAGTGTCTGAGTGCTGGGGCTTATCCAAAGTGGCCACTGTCACATGTCCACTTTAACTTTCCAGAACAGGTTTATATTTAGCAATGAGAATTGCAGGCAGATAAAATGGATGTAAAGGCAAAGTGCATTACGGTTACAGAAGCTTTGGAGATGAAGTTGTGACTCAGTACAAGAACTGTAAAGGTCAACTTCTACTCTCATTTGTATCTGTGCAGCTCCTCTGAAGCCTATGAGCTATATAGGTGTTGCATGAGAATATCACTCCTGAGTTTAATAATCTTATGTGACTACATGAATGTGACAATGGTATTTACACTGGCAGTCTGTAAGCCTTGCCTGATACAGTGTTCTGCATGCTTCTACTTTAAAAATACCTTCCCACACTGATGATTAACTCAGACTTTATTTATTTCCCCAAGAAAATATCTTAGTCACATCTCAAGAAGTGCCAGATTAGAATTAGATAGCATGCTTGAGTTCTCTAAAAGAACACTAGTATTGATTTCTGTGTCAAAAATTATCTTTATCAACCAGGTTATGCAGTCTTTATCTATTCAGGTGAAAATTCTTTGATTAATAGTGTTATATCAAGGTTATTTGATGTAAAAAAAGATCAGTGAATAAAATCCAATAGGTGAAAGTTCTAAACAAAAGATATTACACTTGGAAAGGGTGTTTTGTGATTGAGTGCTGGTTTCTAGGGGTTTTTTTTTTTTTTTTTTTATTTTTTTATTTTTTTATTTATTTTTTTTTTCCAAATATTGGGATCCAAATGAAGAGATGGCATTTGCAAGAAAATAGAATTTTAACAGTTTACCTACATTTATGACCTTGTGAGTCTGCCTTAGAGTATGATGAAGCTCATACACAATTTTAGTAATTATGCATTAACTGTTGACTCTTGAGTGGCTTAAGACTTTTGGAGACAACAACAACAACAAAAAGCTAAAAAAACCCCAGAAACAGTTGAAAAGAAAAAATACCCTAGAAAAATCACCCTAGAAAAATCACCCTAGAAAAATTCATGGAGAAAATGATAAAGAGCATTTATTTTTCTTATATAAATAATTCTGCACTTTTTAGAAGGACTGAATTTTCTTAACAAAGGTTAAGTAACAGCAAGCAGGTCTGGGACTCCTTCAGTCCTAGAACTTTTAACACATCTCTTCATACAAGTATCTGAAAAAATGCACTTAGGGATGTCCCCAAATCCCATCTTCTGGTAAGAGTCCTTGTGACTTAGTCTTCATAAAATAACCACAGGGCTTTCTAACAACTGCAAATGGTCTCAGTAGCACTAGTTCATGACCTTATAGACCCAAAAATAAGCTTGTTGCATGCTTCTTTTTTTTTCACAGTTAGGTCTAATAGACCATTTTCTTCCCTTCATTGTACCTTTCTCCCTATGGTAAAATACTTTCTAATCTGTTTTCCATACTTAGGTATAAAATGCAACCTCTACAAAACAAGCATCCTTCACAAATAGGATGTGGAAGCATCCTTCACAAATAGCCCCAAGAAATTAATATATACTTGTTTCAGTCACATTTTCCACTAAATAGAAAATGCAAACATCCATCCATCTATCTCTAGCTCTGAAACTAGAAACATCTTTCAAAGACCAGAAGGAGATTTCTTTCATTCAGACAAGTGAAAATAATGCTTCTTCAGTGAGAAACCAGAAAAATGAATGCATTACCAATTAAAAGTAAAGACAAAGATGTTTTTTATACTAATTACAAGATTCAGCCATTGCAGACAGTCAGGTTTTTTAGGACTACATGAAAAAAATAAAAGTTGCAAGGAAGACTATAAACATTATTTCAATGTTTTCCAGTGTTTCATGCCCGGTAAGAGTTTTGCTGTGTTTTTTGAAACTGTCAAATCAGACAGATTAGGTTTTGCCACAACCTGATACAAGAACATAGACCACACTCAGAGATTATTCTACAAGACCTGCAGCAGAAGGCCAGAAAAGCTGCTGACTAAAGACCTAGAACATTAAGAAACAAATACACAACACTTCAGCCATCATAAGATTAATCAAGTTATGTGCCTTTGAAAACACTGGGTTCTTCCAGCAGAGGAAATTGCAACTTCTTGTTTTTGTGTTAAGTTCTCTCAAGAACAACACCACTCCTGTTCAAGGAGAGGAAATAAAGTTACAGGCTGGATCAGCCAGAAGTGCTTCCTCTATCCAAGGTGCCAAAACAAAACAAGTGAATTGTTGACAACAACGTAAAAATGCAATGATGGAACACCTGAAAGTTAAATCAACATTTTTCTCCTATTGTTTTAGGTCCAAACATCCAAAGGACTGATTCACTGTCAAATCCTGGAGCCAGAAAGAAAATCAGCCTCTACCTGTATTGTTCTGATGGAAAACAATCAGCTTGCCAGCATGCAATTTCTTCAAGTGAAGGAAATTTAGGAACTAAACCCAAACCAATCAGGAACACTTCCACTGCCAGCAAAATTCTCAGCAACAGCAGGGAAGAAAGTAGTTTGAAAATATACTAGTTGAAAATAGATGGGTCTTCCCTAAACAGCCACTTTCTTCTCAGTCTAATCAAGAGTTAATTTTTCCTGCCTTTCGGACTGTCTACCATTTGTAAAGTTTCCAGAGATGCAGTCTGTCAAAATACCTGACTTTTGCCCATAACTCAAATCTTTTCTCAATGATGAAAAGCCTGAAGTAACAGTCTCATCTAAAGCAGAATCATCCCCACGATGGAATATGTCTGTTATTCTCAGAAGGATCTTACACATCTGACCGTCCCATGATTGTAAACTCTCTGAACAGGAATTTACTTTCTAGATATTTATGACATCCTCCCTTCCATAAATACCCCCCTTTCTCCTCTGGAAATACCTGAATGCTGCTGTTTGCAAATGCTTACCTGGGACTGTGACAGGGTTGAACACAGCAGCCTCCTGCTGTCCATCAGGGAATGCTTCATTCAGGAATACAGATGAGGAACAGTGCAGATAAACCTTCAGTCACAAGGCTTCTGCTCATTCACCTCCTCTGAATCACACATGCAAGACTTGCAGGTAACAACAGAAATCAGCATTTTATATCCTCCAACTAACAGAAAATGGTGAGACCATCACTAAGCATGGGAACAGTATAGGAAGAAAAAGGACAGAGTATGAGACATACTCAAACCAAGCCACTCTAGGGTTTGGGAGTTTTTAAATATTTACAGTAGCAAAGATATCCTCTCAGTTATATAAAATACATTACAAAATCATAAGGTGTTAGAGAGAATAGGATACTTTGAAAACCAACCATCATAATGCAGCTGAATTTCTACTTGCTGTTATGACACCAGAGATCTTAAAAGCTACAGAAGGGGTGGATGGTAAGGTTGAGAAAGAAAGCAAAGGAGCCATGTCCTGAGAGTCTGTTGTAGAGGTGAGGCATCTGTCACAGAGCTGCAACTGCAGAGGTTTCCATTCCACTGTGTGTACAAGGTAAAGATTACATTTTGCATGTGCTGATGAGAGGTTTGAGACAGAGAACCTTTTAGCACCTCCAAAGATCAAGAACTGACACAGTAAGATACATTTTGAAAGCTTTTTGGTAGAGATTTTGTAAAATAAAACCAGGATGTTCAGGAGTAATGGGTGGTACTTGCCAATAGGCGCTGGACCTCTGCAGGCAGAGGTCATGGCCATTAAAACAGAAGGCAAAAAATGATTGAAGTTAACTTTATTCCAAAATATGTATAATTTACAGGACTGAATAAGTGCTTCATTTGTGAACAAAACATTTCAATACTTGTGAATAACTTACTAGTAACTTTGTGTAACACTTCAGTTTCCAACAGAGGGAAATATGAAACAGTATTTTGGCACAAGGTTTTCTCTGCATGCAATAAAGTAATTACAAGTTTCACAGTTGCTAGGACAACATTCCTTCTTTGGGATTGTCACTTGTAAAACAGGTCTAAGTAATGAATGCTTGATTTTCTCTGGTCACTGCAAGCTTACTGACTTAAATAGCAAGAATTAAACATGAATATCCTTTGAAAACTAGATTTGTCCACTAAATAAAAAAATCCCACCAGTAATGAAAAGAAAAATATTTTAAAGACATTACTCAGCCTTGCTGAGATTAACTCATACAAACTTTGAGAAAGACTCACCCATGAGATTTATTACTCATTCATTCCAAATAATTACAAATTTAAATGAGATTGTAATCAAGTGTTGAAGTCATTAAGCTGTAAAGATATGGCCATCTTTCATATGTAGCATTATCATAGATGCACTTGCAAATGTCTGTACATAGAGGTACTGTCAATCTAGCTCTGCATGCAGATGCTTGAAGCATGTAAAGCACTGGATGTTGTGAAATGTAGAGCTGACATCACCACAAGTCATCTATTATAATCCATTGCTAGTTGTTGAAGGTACTGTAAAGTCAGCATATGAAAAATGGTCACAAGTAAAGGGACTTCTGTTATTTAACTGGGCAGTTCCTTGAAGAGTTTCCACCGTTTCAGGCTGTCCGGTTACGTTTTCAGTGAAGAGTCACACACACAAACACAAACACAAACATTCCCTCACCCTGACTGTGGGGCTGAGCACTGAGTTCTGTTCATTGCATAGCAATGGCACTTGAAACAAGAGAATTCAGTCGTGTTCTAAGCAGCAAGTCCTTCTCGCACACGTTTAAGTTCACTCTTAAAAAAGAACAACAGAAGAAACAGAAGATGCATAACTGCACCATACACTGGTTTGCTACCATTGAACAGCCATATCCTCACAGTGTTCCTGTCATCAATGGCAGCCTGTTTACAGGAGGCCCATCCCACCAGGACACAAGCATAGCAGCACCTTAAACTAAACAGGAATGAAAAAGCTTGCAAGGCCCAGAACATTACCAACAATTTGGTGTGAATGTATTTGGAACAGTCAATGGTACATATTAAGATAATGCTTAAAAAATCAGCATATATCAGAAATATATTAAAGCAAAGGAAGCTGTACAACCTTAATGTTAAAGGCAAGTACATTTGGTTCACCTCCAAGCTGCCACTTCAGGAACATGTTCTTTTGCAAGTTGAGCACACTGTTGATTCAGTATCAGTTCTATTAAGTCTCCCTACATTTAAAAGGCTATTAAACCCCCTCTAGCCCCCTAAGCCCCCAATCCTGCCAACTCTTAAGCTTCTACTCACCCTCACAAAAAAATCAATTCACATCTTAGCAGCATAAGGATTTAGAACAAGTGGAAGGCAGCCACCAGTTCTTTGTTCTGTTGCCCCTACACAACTGGGGTCCATATGACTAACAGCTAAATTCAGCGTCTTGTTTTCAACAGAAAAAACCTGTGTATTATGCCTTGGAATAAAAATTTGTAAGGAGTTAGTTACATACATTAAGTTACAGACATTGATCAAGTTGTTCAAAATTAAACGAGGTTTCACAAGGTTTCTTTTGTAGCTGTTTCATTTACAGCTGCAAGTATATATACATTTTTTAATGCTTTCATATCCTTTGGAAGTGAGAATTTTCTAGACACAAGCAGCTTTGCATAACTAAGAATACACTGCATTAGCAAACTCTGACTTAAAACTACCAATTTTTCTAGGCCAACAAAAAGTTTTGGGGAGAACTCCCTCCCTACCTATGGCGTATTCACAGGTGTATTAGCAGAAATAGACACAAAGCAATAAGAAGAAAAAACATCTACTGTCAGACAAATTTTAGCATTCTGACAAACAAATATGGAAGGCAACAAGACAGACCTTTCATTTTTTAGCTTATGTTCTCACAGAATGCAAGTCCCAAATCTGCTGTTTCCTTTGTTCGACTTTTTATATATTAAAGAAAAGCACAAATGAAACTACAGAAGTACTAATTCCATTTTATAATAGTGTTACACAGGCATTCAGATCAAGATCCAGCAATCACAGCTTAACAGAATTAAGCAGGAAACACATAGGGTAAGTACACGTAACATTAGTATCACTTCCAGATAAAAAAATTGGGCTAAGAGGCTACAGAGAATGTGATGTTATTTCTGTATAGCAGCTCTAATGGCAAGAGGATACAAAAAAGAGTAAGATAGTAAGCCACTGCTGACCAATACTTACAATACAGTGCCTTGATAATCAAATCAGAGACAAACTGCAGAAAAAGGGAGATAAGTATAATTTTAGTTCTATCCAGAAATAGTTGTGTTTGAAGTTTATTTTCTAACAAAGGCAAATATAGAAAATCAGACTTTTTCAAGAATTTGTTTAAATGTGAAGAATTCCTAATATTCAGCAATAGTGTTTCAGATCAGGTTTCATGAAGTTTTATGTGGGATTCACCAAACTATGAAGTCTGGCTGCAGTCTCCACATTTTCAGAAAAATACTTAATAAATCCAAACTGAGTGATGTATACCAGACATACATGATCCAAAACTGTTTTTCATTTTTATGAATAATTTGTGAAGAACTAAATTAGTGAAGAAAGAAGTTAATTTTGGTCAGAAGTTAATTTTGTCTTTTCAAAGACAGTGCAGACATTTAATAAGTTTCTTAATACTGCACTTTCAATAAATGCTGTAGTACTGTGTTCACCTAATTAAAGTCCAAACTGTTTTAAACCAATGGAATGAGTGAAAGAATTGTGATTTACACATTCTAATAAAACACACAAAGCTCAGAAATACTTTTAATTACAAAGTACAATAACTGGGTAACAATTACATTATATGACTTCATCCACACAAACTTTTAGGTCTATTCCTGACAATCCCTGATGCTAAGAGCTTTGGAAATTAGTTTCAACTTTAAACCTCACTCATCTACAATTCAAACCCTTCAGTAATTCTGCTCCTTAGCACCCAAGATTCTTTCTCTTGCAGAGTAAAGACTGACTTTCTAAATTCAGAGGTAAAGAATAGCTTCTACAGCTGTGGAAAATACCCTTTCTTCCAAACCAGGTTTATAGTAACTATCTCTCTTTCACATGCCAGCTTGCATGTGGGAAACAAAGAAATCAGCATATGAAGAAGTGTTCTCTGGTATTCCAGCCAGAGGAAGAAAGGAGAAGGAAAAACACTTTAAAAGATGAAGTTGCAACATTACTAGAAAGATACTGCAATAGAATAAATTATCCTAGTTTTGTTCTTTATCTTATCTCTCAATTTCAAAGTAGGCAGGTAAATATGAGTCAGTCATATCTTCAAAAGAAACAAAATTACAAGTTATGTCTTCCTTTCTTAAATATATCCCACCCTTCAGATGAGAACTCTACAGACATTGTGAAACCTGGGGGCATTCCCCACAGCAGAATTACTTTCTCCTGAGGAACTGCAAGATTCTGTTCTGCAGTTTCTTCAGCCAGACTGGAAGTGTCTGAAATCATACCTAGAAATGTTGAAAAAGCAAACAGGCAACACAGATGGGGTTTCAGAAGGAACATGTGAGTTTCAGGATTAACATAAAGAGATTATTTCAGTAAAGGCAGAGACACTCACCACAGCAATATAGAGTATCAGGAAAAGACAAAGAAAAAAAAAGAAAAAAAGAAAGGTATTGCTCATCTGCAACAGAAACAAGCTGGCTGCAATGGATGAGTGATTTCACTCCCACATCCTTGAATTGAGAATATGCAGCACGAAGCATAGGGAGTCCTCAAAACCTAAGGCTTGGACATACATTTGCTGCTGGGCTGCACAGTAAATATGCAGCCAATACCTCTCCTCTAACAATGGAGGAGAAAAGTCTGTTACAGGCCCAAGAATTTGACATAAATAGTTTTCTCTTAAGGTTACAGAAACTAAAAACTGTCTAGTACAAAAACAGAGGCCTATATTTCACAGATATTATAGTAAGAGATAAAAATTACTTAAGGCCAAATTCCAACATACATTCACAACTGGCTTAATGTAAATGAAAAATACTGCAAACAGTGGCATGAGGGGAACCTAAACATTAAAAAAAAAAAAAAAAAAGGTGCCAAGAGATCATATGCTTTTTCTCTAAAACATCAGTTTGTATGAATTTGAGTATACTCAGGGAGACTGTGAAAGCTGCAGGAACTGAGGGCTGCAGATCAAAGTGCAAAAGCAAGATAGAGCTGCTCTGGAAGAGCTTCTGTGAGCTGATATCCCAGCTCTGAAAAATGGATTCCAACTGTTTTTGGAATCAGGAAGTCCAAAAACAGAAGTCAAGGTGAGTGTTTTAAGGAATTTAATTTCCCGTTTTTAAAGATTTCTCTTAAGGTAGTAAACCACTGTAACGTTTCTCAACTCGTATCTCAATACAGCTAGGAGAATTTCAGCAAAACCAAATGATTCCAGTCTTTGAGGCACACACATTGTAACATTTGCATCTTACAGACAGAAATAATTTAAGCAAATCCCTTCTGAAGACTCTAAAAATGTTAGTCCCATTTATTACACTAGCTAAAAGGATAACATACTAATTTTCCCTACAATTACAAATTCCAAGTTCTTTTCCTACCTTCAAAGAGCATCGGTGCCACTCAGGGCAAAAAAAAAATACTGCTTTCTATACACATTTTTAACAATAAATATTTTCAACAATTCAAGAATCTCTATGTGTCTAGTGTGTTGGACAGGTAATTGGAAAATCTCAGCTTATGCAGGAGAAAGAGCTGTGAAGGCATAAAGTAAAAGAAGACGATACGGCTGATTATGTTCATGGCGGATTTAAAATACAAGCTACTAAAAAAAGTAAACAGAAGTAGCTTACACTAATAGAATCCTCCCCAGTAAGTTCAGGGAAGCATCTCAATTGAACAGGGCAGGGTTTTGGTCCAGCACATTGGAACCCTGCATGTAAGCCAGGAATAGAGAGAGAGATATAGAGAACAACTTTAAAAGTTCTTCCACTTAGATGAAAGCAGTAATAGCTTTGTAAAGAAGTTTGAGCAAAAAACATAGGCACCACATAATGTTTTTTAAGGTTCAAATGTACATTAACATGTTACAGCTCCCCCTTTCCCCTCTATTTATACACACATTGTTTATGTGAAGTTACATGTTCAATAGAGTACCTTCAGCATGAAAAGTCTCTTAGGTCAACTGCTCATGACAAGTACATTCAATAATGCTAAGTGGATTACTTGGTAAAGCCATCTCTCCCACCCCAATAAGTTAAATTCAAACCACAGGAAACAGTTATATTACGTAGCACTCAGTGGCTGGGCTTGTCAGAGCTCTGGAACAAGGAGCACAGCTCTTCACAGGTCTGTGTTTCTACTGAACTGAACTGGGACTCCATTGTATTCCAGGCTAAGTCAGCCAGAAGGAAGTCATCCATTGCTGTCTGTGTTTCATTGCTGGTAAGGAATAAACTCCCCAGATTCTCAAAGCAGCTATCCATAGTCTGTGTCTCAGCACTACTGAGCTGGACTTTGCTTTCAATATTCTGAGTGGGTGTATTTTTAGTAGCCATATATACTTCTGTCTGGGTTTCTGTATCAGATGAATCAGTGCTCATTGAGAAACTGGACTGTTTCAGAATACTTCCTAAAGGCAGATGGGTAGTACTGTCCAAAAAGAAATTCAAGTCTGTTTGTGTCTGTGTATCAAACATCTCCAAACCTAAGAAGTTAGAATTGCCTCGGCAGTTATATGATTGAGTGGCACTATCTGAAAATAAGAAATCAGTCTGAGTTTCAATGTCCAGTGACTCCAAAACTGGCTCAGAGTTCAGGGTACCAAGCTCACTCTCTTCAGTCTGAGTTTGGATGTTGGATGCTGAAAAGAACTCTTCAATGTCAAAGTCTATCCCTGTGCTCTGTGATGGACCAGATGGAAGATGTGTGTCAGCATTAGAACTTGTCTCAGACAAAAGAGCACGATTATCCAGTGTCTGGCCAGACATGTTTCCTGAAAAGATGTTTTCCAGATCACTTAGCAGGTCCATTGTCTGGGTTTGATTATCTGTTGTATTTTGAGGTGGAAGTATATTAGTCTGTGTATTGAAGTTGATAAGGGATTCAGACTTAACTGTATCCTGACTCAGGCTCTTGCAACTACTTCTTTGCAGCAAGGTTTGATCTATATTTGCAGGCATTAAATTGTTTTCTGGAAGTTCAATGTGAGTAGAAACATTATATGATGAAGGAACATTGTCAAAAATGTCACTGCACATTACAGCCTGGTCCATCTGTACTCTTCCATCAATACAGTCCTGTGTCCTACTGGTTTGAGTCTCTCTGGAAATGCCACACGTTGGAAAACAGCCCTGACTGAAAGCATCAGTCTGAGCAGCTATGGATGAAGTCAGTTTGGAAGCAGGCAGCAGTGTCTGTGTCTGTACACTGATGGGTAATGAAACCTGGGAACTGAACGACAGATCTGTCTGAGAACAAGAGGACACAGAAGAATTAGGAGTCCAGGCTGCAGCTGGTACAAAGCTCTGTGAGATAAAAGATAAGTCAGTCTGTATATTTATTGAAGAAATTTTGTTCTTGTGACAAACATTTCCCAGGTCTTGCCCTGTGTTATTTGATGTAACCTTGTCCAATTCAACTTGTACACCAGTACTTACTGGTTCACGATCACCAGAAGTCGTCACTTTTGAAACAGGCATACTGTCTTTAAATACAAGTGTTTCTGCCTCCAGGGCTGGAATCAGAATTCCTATAGATTGAGGCAATAAATGAACAGTACTTACAACTGAACCTTGATTATCAACAGCCACTACAGCAGGTTTGACAGAAGAGTCTGTTGCAGATACATACACAGGCAAGTGAGCAACCTGCATTACTGGAAGTTTAACCAAAGCCACCTTGGGCTTGGGTAAAAGCATCTTTGGTGCACATTTTGGCTGCATTTGGTTCGTAAAGTTAGAACTGCAGGAGCCTTCAAGAGAGGCCACTACTTTCACTTCAGAGGACTCCAGTTCCTGAGTGCCAGGAGCAGTACTGTGTGTATTGCTGAATGCTTCATTTGCTTTCTCTGCCAACTGCTGATTGTGTACGGAGGACTCCATTTTCCTTTTCTTACTAGGAGGATCCCTGTGAACAGGAGATCAATAATTTATACTTCTTTCAAACACAGAAAATCTGCCTTCCATTCTTTTGAGTCACTGCATTGCAAATACAAACTGAAGTCACAGATGAGGTTGGATATGAGAAGACAATTAATCCAGATTAAAACATAAAAAGACATAATGAAGGTCAATTTTGTTAAATGTCATTCCTTGTTCTCTCATTTGAAAAAAGAATAGACACTACCCCTTATGGAGACCTATTTCCGAAGGGATGTACAAATTTATATGGTTTCTTCCCCTCTGTACATTAAGCACTCTGATTTGAAGACTTTTAATGTGTTATTTTGACACTGACTCAGACTGAGCATTGAAGGTACAGAGCTCTTAAAATATGTGCACAGGTAATGGTCTCTCATGAAAATGGAAGATAAAAATTAGCAATTCTTCACACAAAACTTAAATTTTGCAGCAGCTGAACCTCAAAGACAGGCCAGGCCTCAGAAAGCAGAAGGCCCTTTATTAAATATATGTATATATTAAAACTGTAAATCTAAACATGCAGAGACAGAACGTCAAAAATACATCCAGCAACAATTGCAACAATGACTAGACTGTACAAGAAAATAACCTGAATGCATTCCACACCTCAGTTACCAGCTATAAACATTTCCAAATTATCTCTACGCTCACAGAACTGCAAAAGCAGATGCAACAAGAACCACCACCATTTATGCCAACCACTGCAGTGTCATCAGTACTTTTTGTTTTCTATGTAGGGAAACCAGATCTTACTGATTAGATGATCACCACTGCCTTCAACAAAACAGAAACCCCTAAAAGCAACAAAGAAACTGCAAACTGCTTTTCAGCTAAAACAACATCATACTATTTCCTATTTAATCAACAGAAAGGAGACAAAAAGGCAGCACTGAGACACACAGGACTTGGTGATGAATGTATCATTACTTCACTGTTTCACTTTTACCTGTGTTCTGCAGGAATTTCATGGCCAGTTCTGTAAATGTGAGACAGTAATGCTGTTCTGCTGGCATAAGGGCACCCACAAGTACACTGGAAAGTCTTGCCACAGACCTCTATATGCCGTTTCAAATACCATTCTGTGCCATAGGAGTTACTACATTTATCACATTTGTGCTTCTTTTCAGCATGCATTTTCATAAAGTGCTAGAATACACAAGGGAAAGTAAATATTAGCTTTCAGTGATGATTAAAAAAAGAAAATCATGGTTAGGGAAGAAAATATCTGCAATTATTTAGTTGCTAAGTAGCGCTGAAGTGTAGCATTTATTGTTTTTTTAAAGCGTTACTACAAATAAGTTTAAAGAAGTCAATAGAGAGAATCTGAAGTTTGCAAATCTGCTGATGCTACATGCATCTTAAACACACAGATAAACATTTACCTATTCTAATGCCATTGAAGGTTTCCTGTGGACATCAATAAATCTATAGATTAACCTTGCCACAAGAGCACATGCGCACACTCCTGAAGATCTGAGACAACTGAGCAAACAATCTTAAGTAGTACAGGTCAACACCACAACAAACAGCAGAATTTTTCCTTCTCATTTATGGCACCAAGTGCTTGCCACTGAGCTCCTATAGGGTCCCCAGCTCAGCACAAATAACCAGCTGCAGCACAGTGCTCTCGTTGCTCACTAATGCAGAAACATTTTCTTAAACATGTTAACTAGTAAACAAATGCATTCTGTTATTAAAGCAGAGAAAAGCTCTTAAACCTTGACCACTTGAAAAAGCAGTTAAAAGCATCAGCCACAGTTTAAACCTTCATCAGTTGCTACTGTGATTTTCTCCCCCCACTCTTCTTTAACCTTTCTCCATCTATTGGATTTATAGAAAGGAGCTCTGATCTAGTTTAGAACAACATACTGACATCTGTCTGATCAGAATGTTCAAGTCCTCTAATATCAACATGCAAACATGCAAACTCATGAATCACTTGTGCGCTTGGAGTTGTTGCATAAATTTCCCTAACTTCTGCCTATGTGCTAAGAGGCTATGCTTGTATCTGTATGCAAAAGTGCACACTCTCTGGAGTAGAGACAAGACTAAATCAGTGTGAAAATACTTCAGGAAACAGGAATACCTGTTTTACAAGAGAAAATTGGGAAAATGGTCTGTTTGGTCCTCTAGGGCAGCCTTCAATAGGACAGCAGTAGAATTTCTGTGAAGTTTTCAAACCCTTCCTTATTGGTGCATTAAGTTTTCCATCCTGAAAAAGAACCAGTTGAGAAGTTGACAGTTCTACAGGTTTGCATATTCAAGACAATATTCAGAATACACATCAACTATGCCTCACTGAGTTTACCCATCTCAATGAGTTGGAGGCACTTTCCTATGTGATTTGAAAATTCAAATGGAGTTTCTTCCCTGTGTGGATGCACTTTGCAAAGATCCCATCAAAATTACCAGGTGCAATTACAACAAGCTCTATGGAGTAGTGGTACTGTACTATTTACTTTTACCAAGACACTCCCTGTGCCATGTTTCCTGTTATTTGAGAAAAAAAAAAAAAAATTTCCATACAGATAAGACTCTAGACTGCTGATTCAATGTGGTTTTACTTGTTAGTGGCACAGTATGTGAAGCTCCATTAAGATTAGTCACTGAAATAGAACACTTCCTTGATGCTGGAATTCTGTTAGCACTATTCAGAGTTTACTTGTAATAAAATGAAAAATGCTAACTATGCTCTGCCACTTAATTTAGATCATAAACCTTAAGTCTATGAAACAACTGGTATGCTAATTCTGACCCTCCAAACACTAAGTGATCAAGCTATCCAGGCTTTCCATGGGAGTTGTCTCACTGACCCTCACAAGTACACAGAAGAAAGCAACACAACTTTTTCAAAGAGGACCTCAAGACTACATTTAAGGAGGACATACTAGTGGGATTGTGTAGATAGTTCAACCACATGAGAGTCCCTTCCTACTGAGGGCACAGGCATGGAAACCACACGAGACATATACCTCTAGACATACCCTATCTGAAAGGGTCTCAGTGAAAGCATCAGGCATCTGTGTCTAAGCAAAAAAGTAAAAGCGAACTATTTAAAAGCTGATGCTCAGAGTAGCTGTGAGTCTCCTTCCATCCTGAGACTGAATTGGAGGCCAAACGTAGTCTCTAGAGCCTGCAATTACAGAGTTTTTGTAGTCCATGGTGGCATCCCAAGATGATTTTTCAGGGAAGAAATGGGACTGTGCCCTGTTTGAAGTCTGCACCTGATTTTCCTTAGCGTGAGGATAGAGAGCACAGTCAGTAGTGGAAGGCTGATTTCACACCTATCACTTCCTAGCTATCTCTATGGGCAGATCTCCAGCTGGTCGTGTTTACACAGGTTACACCAAACACAGAGAATGCACAAAGCACAACAGTCTCCTCCCAAAGTGAAGCAAACAAAACATGTACCTCAGCTTCCAGGGCCCAAAGGGCTTCACTGCTCACAACCCCACCTCTTACCCACCTGCAGTTACTCACAACCCAACAATGCTGTCCTCAGCCACTCATGCCTTGCTTTTGAAGTCCTCTCATTTATATCTCAGGAAGCTGGGGAGGAGGATATTTCAATGATTTTGTTTTCCCTCAAATCATCTCTTAAGCTAAGCTACTTTATAAAATGTAATCCCTTCAAGCAATATTTCAGTTATATTTCCACACACTCAGCACTGCTACTTGCTGAGATTGCCACAAGTTCATTTTTATAAATGACATACCAGACTCAAACAAGCAATGTTTAGAGACTCTTGACCAAAATGATCAGCCACCATATCAAGAAAGCCTGGAATAATTCTCTAAAAAGGGAGTTTTCATGTACCATTTTAGCCTTCTAAGCACCTTTATGTACAGCAGTTTTCACTGTGGACAGCCCATTCATAAACAGGCCTGTTCTATCTCTGCTGAATCATCACTGTGACTATTGTTGTACCTCCTAGAGCCACTGTCCTAAACAGGAACATCAAACAAAGAAATCTGGCTGCTCCAGCCCAAATTCCACTTTTTAACCCTGACTTTACACAAAACATTTTCATCACATGTCAAAGTCCTTAGGAGAAAAGATGATCTGTCTTTAAGTCAAAGCTATGTTTGGCCTCTCCCACTGCAGATGATGCCAATATGCTGAGTAACTGGCAATTAGAGTTACTTATTTCTAAATAAAAAGTTATTAACTGTGTTATATTTAACATCACAACCCAACAACTGACAGGGCAATATGAGAAACATGTTTGGTCTCTTAACAGGTAAACCACAGTCAGGTTATTTAAAACTACTGAAATACTACGGTATAGAATAATACTGGTCGTTTAAAAGCTTTAGAGACACGAGTAAGATGCTTTTTTAACAGCTGGAACACAGCCTTTAGTGGCAGAGACCACAACACATTAGTTGTGACAAGTTGAGAGATACTCTACACATACAAGATATCATATATGGACAGTAATCTTGTTTTAACCTATCCCAAGTCCTCATGGCTCTAATTTTGCATCTTCTCAAAGCCCACCTGGCCAGTCCTGTTTCAGACATTCTCACACCTCCCTTTCTTACCTATCTGATTTTGTGTACCACGTTTCTACAACATCCACCCATCAAAATTATTGGTAGATATTGGTCCAACAAACTTCTCCCAATGCAGACACTTGCACTGTAAGGAATATTGACTTGTGATAACAACTCAGAAAATGGGAATTAATAGTCCTTGCTACAGACTTAGTCAAGGTGAACTTAATGACATCTTGCTTTCCTGCCCCAGAAAGACTTACTCCTAAGGATTACTTTTAAATTATAGTGCAGCAGACTATAGTCAACTATTTAAAACATGGGGGTTTTTGCAGCAGAAGCTCAGCCATTTCTTTACTAAATAGGACACGGAGAGAAGTGCATTTATTCTTATTATAACAACTATTATGGTAGTGCAGTATTTCAGTAACCTACCCCAAGGGTATGCTATCCTTTCCAGTTCACACTGGTTACAGCCTCCCTGTTATCACAGGAATCCACAGAATCCTCTCCTTACAAGAACTCTTCTAGATTAATTTTAAACTACAAAGAAGTAGTTTCCCTTCTTCCCATAAAATAACACAGAAAAAAGACCAAAAAAATTAAAATAAAAAAGTCAAGTAATATTAAGTGGCTATTTTTATCATCTGCTCCCATTTTTTTTCTTGGTTTATCCTCTGTCAAGGAGCCAGTAAATCAAAGTTTACATATCAACACCTTTTATCTTCCTTTGTTAGGCCAAACAAGTCAAATTCTTCTAATTTCCCTTTGTCAGAAACACTTGCCATTCATCACCCTTAGCAGCTATTTTCTACACATCTTCTGGGTTCATTTTAACTTATTTGAATCAGATTCTTACCCTACAGTACTGACATAGAATATCCCTCTGCCATGTTTTAGGACTGTTCTCACAGCAGCTTTACCCTAAAGGCTCATTTGTGTATGACCAAATTGTTTTGCAAATTATTATTAGATTATTTCTCTACAAACAAACCAGAGCTGATCAAACTGTTTGCTATCACTTCACAAGACTAAAACCTGGTAGTGCTGCACTTGACTCTGTTTTTACAAGGTAATCTCCATGTAAATGTCCTTCTTTGCCACTGCAATCCCTCATGGGTTTTGGTATCAAAACATCCTACTGGTGCTATTTTTATTAACAAAAATCAACTAAGTCATTCTCCCTTCTCTTCAGGAGTATTATGTTGTCTCCTTCCCCAACAGCTTCTTACCATCTCATTTGAAAAGCTGCCTCTTCACTAATTTTCTATTTCACTAATAAATGCAATCTACTAAATTCTTTTTATCTGGGGAATCAGCTACATCTTAAAAGGGAATAATATTAATATTAAAATATTTAGCCTCCATTAAGCATCAACAATATTTTAGTCTCAATTACAATGCCCTTGAAACAAGTCAAGAAGTTTCTGAAAATCAGCATCCATCCACGTTTCAGTATTTATTCCAAGCTATCACAAGATTCAGTAATAAGGTGTATGGAGTACGCTCTAATGCTTCAAAGCACTGGTGGCTAACAGCAAGCTAGGTGAGAAAGCAGCTTTTCCTCACCCATCCTACCCTGAGTTATGTAACCCACCAGCTGCAGTGCACGCTCAGAGCATCAGCTCACAACCAAACTGACTCTACTGACCTGAAACAACACTTTTAACTTCTGCTGTACTTCCCCCCACCTCAACATGTGAGAACTAACACCTAACACACAGTAAAGTTAGTACATATAGGAAATGAAATTAAAACATCCCAGAGACAGGAGACAGCAAGTACACTTGACACTGTTTCCTTTTGTTCCTCACCAAGGAGCACGTGTGACCCACACTCGACTCTGTAGCCATTTCACAAAACAGGGATGTTTATTGTTCGCCCACTGAGGCTGCACTTTCAGAATGCAGCTATGAATGCTGCACTTGAAGTTTTCCAGGAATACAATTTGTCCTTGCACACTTGGCATTATGATTCTGGGAAAAACAAGGATATCTTTCCGAAAGGCCCACTCTCAATGTGTGCCTGCTGAACTGTGGTTCTCCTCCCCACTAGCACATGCTTAGCTCAGGAGTATTATGGAAATGAGGGCTTGTTTCCAAAATGGCATCCATCTGTTTTGCTAGTTTTTTTAGCTCAGACATTTTAAAAAAAAACAAACAAAACCCCAGCATAACAGCCCCCGGTGTTGGGATGGAGATGGTTTGCCAGCTGATAAGGTTAGAAAATGCTGCGTGTTTGCACAGCACCTCACAAGTGGGGCTTTAAAGCCTTACTGCAGAAAGATTGGTGATAAGCAAGTAAAACAACAGAAGATGAGTCCCAAAGAACTCTTAACTACCGTGGTATGTTTACAAAAATGTGCAAAACTGGTTATTTCTGTAAGCAATTTTAGAGGAATCCTCAACACAACTGGTCAGCCCATCCCTACACAGACTTGTGCATTTATACATGGACCTGCAGGGGCTTTACACAAGGGGGAATTTAAACAAGAGACAATGAGAAACACTTCACTATTCCCACCTGGAATCACAGAATGGTTTGGGTTGGACGGGGACCTTGAACACCATCTTGTTTCATTCCCCATGCTATGGGCAGGGTCACTTCTCACTATCCCAGGTTGCTCCAAGCCCCATCCAACCTGACTTTGAACACTTCCAGGGATGGGGCAGCCACAGCTTCTCTGGGCAACCTGTGCCAGGGCTTTCCCACCTTCACACTGTAGAATTTCTTCCTAGTATCTAACCTAAACCTTCTCTCTTTCAGTTAATCCATTCCCTCTTGTCCTGCCATTCCAGGCTCTTGTCCCCATCATTCCTGCGAGCTTCCTTCAGGTACCAGAAGGCCTCAATCAGGTCACCCCAAAACACCCTGTTTTCCAGGCTGAACAATCCCAATTGCCTCAGAATCTCTCGGAAGAATCCCAATTCTCCTCCGGGTGAGGAACCACGCCCCCACTCAGTCTCACTACGAACCAAACCCCAGCACAGCCAACACCGCAGCCGCCCCCCGGACCCGGACCCGGACCCGAGCCGGCCGCAGGCCCCGGGGTAGAAAATGGCGCTGCGCCACGACAGAGCCTCGCAGCCACGGGGAGGGGCCGAGCGGGAGGGGGCGGCGGGGCCGGCCCGGCCTCACGGCGGTACCTGGAGCGGGTGCGCCTTGCTGAGGTGCATGTTGAGGGCCGGGCTGTTGGGCAGCACCTTCCCGCACCCGGGCACGGTGCACAGGATGTTGGTTCGCACTTGGGACAGCTCTGTCACCGAGGGCCGTACCAGCTCCCCGGCGGGCGGCACGTCCCTCACGGGCGCGGGGGGCCGCCCCAAGCCCCCGCCACGCCGCCCGGCCGCCGCCGCCATGTTGCTGTCAGCTGCTCGGGCCTCGCTCCGCTTCCGGGGGCAGCGGCCAATCGGCGGCGGCGCTGCTGAATATTCATGAAGCACGTGGCGCCGCCCCGCCCCCGCCCGCCAGCGCCCCGCGGCGGCGGCTGCGAGCGGTGCGGCCGAGCGCGGGCCCGTGCGCGCTCCCGCGGCACCAAGCGCGCACACGGCAAGCACCGGGACGCGCGGGGGAAACGGCGAGCGGCAGCCTGGGCACGACACCGGCCCGCACACCGCTCAGGCGGCTCCGCTGCACGGCCGAGCGGCTGCGGCCATCGTGCTGCACCGGGAAGCGGAGAGGCAGGCACTGACTGCTCTGCTGAGCAGTGACAGCACACGAGGGACCGGCCCGAGCTCTGGCGGGAGGCTGAGGCTGGGTATTAGGAAAAGGTTCTCCACCCAGAGCGTAGTCGGATACTAGAAAAGGCTCCCCCGGGAAGTGGCCACAGCAGCAGCCTGACAGCGCTCCAGGAGCATCTGGAAAACACTCTTAGTCACAGGTTGGGATTTAAATAGTGGGTCCCTTTCGAACTCAGAATATTCTGTGATTTCCTGATACTGGAATCACCAACACAATACACAGATTTTTCCCCTATAGCTGGTCAAGTTAAGGGAAGAGAGGAACACCGTTTATTGGTAAGTTATGCCATAGGTGTAGGCCCAAGATGTGTGTTCCTCCTGCAGCCCCTGTGCCCTCAGCTGCAGGTGTTCTGCTGCTTGGGGTTAGCAAGAATAGTTTGGGCTGAAAGGGACCTTTAAACATCATCTAGTCCAACCCCAAACTTCCAACTTGCTGGAAGAGACCAACTGGAATGGGGAAGAGAAGATTGGTCTCCACATTTCCCCTTTGTCTTATCTTCTCCTCACCTCCTCGATGGGGAGACCTGCTCAGCAAGAAGGAACCCCAGAGTTGTAGATGTTTCCTGACAAGTTAATAAATACATACCTCCTTGCCTGGAAATGCAGCGCTTTTCCTGGAATATCCCTGCTTACAGAAAGTTAGAGATAAAACATCTCTGAAAATCAGAGATACCAAACAGGGGATGTTAAAAGGGGGATGAGACTGCCTTTCCCAGAAACAAGAGGCAGTAGGCCAGGCACTCACAGTGTTTTAGAGCACCTGGGAACTTTATGGTAAATCACTGCCATCTCAGGCATTTAGGTTATTTGGGAAAGCGCATTATGAAGAACAAGCTGCACAGAGTGAAATGCATGCTGGAATCTTAATGGATCTGAATCCTGGAAGTATGGTGGCATGTGAAGAGCCAGCTCTTAATGTCTATCACACCAAACCTGGAATTCTTCCAGAATCCTAACATTATGTTAAGTATTTTGTCAAATCAACATTTGGATCACACAGGTGGAATTCCTAAAATCCATACCACTAGCAGATAGTCCCAAATGTCTTTTCATGTATGAATTGTAGAGGTGCTGAAAACCAAACCAAACCAAACCAAACCAAACCAAACCAAACCAAACCAAACCAAACCAAACCACACCAAACCAAACCAAAAATCAGTATATGATAAGTAACATTTTCAAGTCAGGCCAAACAAACTTTTATAAGATGACTTAATTTACAGTCTAAAAAACATGCCCATACAACCTCTGGAAATACAGATGCTTCTGCACACTGAGATATTAAAAGTATATTGGAATTCTACATACATCAAGTACACACAAAACAATCCAGATAACAGAAGTAAAAATAAAAACTTGTACATTTTAAATGAATCTTCAGATCAATCTCAAAAAACAAAGTGGGAAATATCTATACAATTACCAATGTTTACCAACTGTAAAGAACTCCAATGCAAAGCATTAGTGACTGTTGCCATGTTGATTTCATCTTTGTCCCCAGGCAAGAAAACCGGTGGCAATGGGCAAGGATTTCGGAAGGATCAAATACTGAGATATTCTAAAACACGTACCTTTCTCAAAAGAAAATACTGCTTCTTTCAATGTGTTCTTCCAACATAAAATTTCATAAGGCATTAATAGCAACAGGCAGATTTTCAAGTGTTTGTTACTGGCTGCTGCCCTTGGTGAGAAAGACTTTGGAAGCCGAATTAACACCTCCTAAAGATGGATGGGAGGTTTTCATTGACATCTATACCCCAAACGTCCCTTCTCCTCTATGCCCTGAAATAGTCTTAGAATACAATTTATCTACTTAGATAAAAACATGCCTGAGCTGCAGCCAGGGAGCCCCACCCATGTGAATGGGACTGCTCTCCCTGTTCCTAACAGGGCAAGTGTTTTGTCTAAAATATTAAAGGCCATCTAGAGTATTGTAGCCACTTACAGCTATGATAGCAAATTGAATACCTACAGCTTGACCTACAATACCTACATTATTGTGTCTTTATTAACTTCACAAATACTATTAAAAGTACAGTTAAAAGCAATTGTCACATTTAAATTTAAAATCTCTACAATCTCTGTTTAAACTTGTGACTACCTTTTTTTATTAGTTAAAGATAACTTCTGTTAAAGATAATTGTGGAAAAATAATTAATGAGCTATAATTTGGAAAAAAACTTTAAGGCATTAACAAAGAATAAGCTATTTTTGAAAGCTTATGATGATTTAGATTAATACCAGTAATAAATAAGTTGCATATTTCTCTATGAATCAGTTTTAAATTAAGGGCTTACAAAACTTTCTTTTCTCTCTCTGATTTTAAAATAATTCCTAGCTTTATGTGGTATGCATGTAAGGAGTGGTGAAAGTGGTGCATCAGCCATACCTGGGAGGGGAGAGAGAGAGAGACAGATAATTGCAGCTGTACTCAACTGTTAGTATGGAACACAAAACTAAACCACTAAAACAAACCACAGCTTTAATATCCATGTACAAACCAGTAATTCTAAGAATAAATAGTCAGATATTTAGACATAAGTTGTTAAAGTGGTAACATTTTTATTCCACTATGTGTCTTTTTCTAATGAAACCATGAAGTTGTTTCCTTATGCAAGATACAAACAAAATGTAAGATGACAAAAATATGCAAAACTCTGGAATTTCCCTCCATTTTACAGAGTTGGAATACTTACCTGCTGGTGCCAAGGATTTCAGTGATTCCAAAAGATGTGGACTAGAAAACCTGACCAAACATCTGAATGGTTCCTTTTTATCCAAAACATCCATTTTAGGACCACTTTTAAACATTGTCTCAAGCTGTTAACACAAAATTTATCCAGTGAGTATAAGTAATGAATATATTTCATTTATATGTTATTACATATTACATTTAAATGTTTAAATAGGACTGTTTCCAATTTGTAATCATAACATGATTCCAGCTGGAAGAATGTTGTAGTAAAATCTGAGGCTGCCACCATGTGGCAGAGTTTTCTGCTGAAAGCAAGAGTCAGCTTGTTCAGTAATACTGCAAAACATTAAGTATTTCTTAGAATTTTCAACTTATCTGTTCATGCAATAAAATCTCTGCATCATCAAGAAGTCAATTATGGTATCATACATAGCATAAGATTTACATATACTTAAAATTATCCTAATTTCTCATGCTCCAATGCACTGCTAGTCTAAGTCAAGTCTTTATTACAAAAACAGGTTGAAATGCTGAGTTCACAAGGCTGAAAGATTGAAACACGATCTAAAATTCTCACCAAATTTCAATCTGTTTCTTACAGAGACCTTTAACTCACTTATTTTAAAATGTCCTCCCTAAAGTTTAAAAAGCCCTATAATATTTCTTAAATTTAAAATTTAATCTAACTATTACTACATTAAAATTTGAACCTCAAATCAAATTGGCTGCTTTTCCTACCTTGTATTGTGCAAATTCGAGTTTTGGTTGGGGACCACTACCAAAAACTTCCTGATTCAGTCTGTGGATTCTTTCTTTCTCACTTCCATTTTCATGAATTATTCTTATATCTGCTGCAGGGGAAAAGAGAACAGAAAGACAAATTGTCAGCTTCTGTAATACTGGATTTCTGATCAGATTATTCCAATGAAAATTTGTACATAATAGTTTTAATGAATTCACTGCAATCTTTTTTGGTAGTTATCTCTACCATTTATATTTTCAGTTCTTACCAAGAGTAAAACACAAGCTAATGTGAGATGCTGGGCATTGAGTGGGTTTGGTTTCCATGTCCAGTGCCACTCATGGGAAATACTGACCTCTACCAGTGACAGCCAGTATTAAGGCACCAGGGATGGATAACATAATGGGAATGGAGAATATGTACATTTCCTTTTATCAATCTCCTTTCACAAGCCAGCAGGAATGATATTTAAACTAGCTTTATATTTCAAATATACATACCATATTCTGGTTCTACATTCTCTCCTTGCAGAGGTTTTGGAGTGTAAGTTTGGAAGTTCTAAGTAGAGAGAGAGAGAGAGAGAGAGAGGGGGAAAAATATTTTAGTTCAGTTCTACTTTTAGAATGCCTAGCTGAAAAATACTTCAATATATTTCCTTTTATTTCTCATTCTGGAAGAATGATCTTCCAAATTTTGACCCTTATTAGAAGTCTGGAAGCCAAACTTATTTTGAAAAAATTGTCTGTCTTAAAATATTTGTGAAGATTTCCCTATTTACAAGTTTTACATGGATGAGCAGACTAAGCATCCATTCCAACAGCCTTCAACTGATGGCTCTAGGAAGCCTAATGAAATGAACCTAAAAAAGGTTAGGACTGAATTGTCCATATAATTTTTAGTCTGAGTTTAGCCATCAGGAATTACAATAATAAAGAGTACATGGGATACCAAATAATTAGATCCTCACTGCAATGTTACCTTCATGAAAGGCTGTCGACCTCAGTAGTTCAATATTATTTTAACTTGATGGTCTCTTGGAAAAGGTGAATTTTCCCCCTTGCTAGGGGGTGAGAACTAGGCCTGAAACAAAAAGCAAGACTTATCTTAGGATTTACTTGTGAAGTGGCTCACCTGGCTATATCTTTTAAACACAATATCTTTAAGGGAGTTTAAAGAATGACTTCGAAGCTCCATTTCACGGATGTCATGGTAATTGGAGGCAACAATCAGGGCCTTTAAATAAAAATGGAAATTGTTTTAACATCAGTCTTAATCATCACTGTGTTTGTAATATATAAGAAACATAGCATCTCTAGACATTGTGGTGTTTTTGTTTCAAGGTAAGCAATAACTGCCCTTTAACTAGGATTTTCATATCTGAAAAAATGTTGCAGAGATTGTTATACAGCTATATTTAATTAAAGTTAATATTTAAAAGCATTCACAGTATTAACAAGGTAAGTCCCATAGTCTTATTAGATGAAAAATAAACAAACAGAATCATAAAATACTACCAAAGCTGATCACCATAAGTTAACAAAAATGAACAGCATTTCCTTATGAGCTCATATGCTTCATTCTTGAGGTTAACTGTGCTGATCTCATATTCTTCAACTTCTTGAAGAGATAATTTAATAGAATACTGCCCAAGACTTGGTTAAGAAATTAAATTTAGGAGCAGTAAACTGAATAAACTGTATTTATTCACAATGCACCAATCCAAAGATTTGGAGTTTGCCCCATTTTTATCATGAGCTAAAGAGAACAAAAAATATGCATTTTTAGCAAATTATATTAAGTGAGATGTCTTTACCAATCCTCTTAAAAGCTAATGCAATTATAGCTCTAGATGACTGTGGGGAAGTCAGGGTCTGAGCAGTTTCATTTTGTACCTGACACAGCAGAGGCAAGTTGCTCTTCAGCATTGAGGCAGAAATGAAGACATAGGGAGTCTGTGAATGGTACACAACATAGCTGGGTTTGTACTGGTTTGGTTTTTTATATGGTGTTCCCCAAGCAACTCTAATCCAGATTGCATTATCCTCATATTCTTTAAAGGTGATGGTAACCTGATAGAAAAAGAAAAGTTTTGATTTACCAACATATTTAGGTATCCATAAAGATTTTCTTATCTCTTAACATCTCTGTTTACAAGATCCAAACATAATTTAATACCACTGCTTGAATAAGAAAAAAACCCACTAAATGTCGTAAGGATTGTATTTAAATAAAATTTCCACACAAAAACAATAACCTCACAAACCGGGATAAAAAGAAGAATCACCTTTCAAACTCAAATTTTACTTTTCCTTCTATATACATTTTTTTCTGAAGGTTGAAAATAGAAAATTGCTTATTACAAAAGCACTGATCTCTCTTTTGAGAAAACAATACAAAGATGTCTGTTTAGAAGGAGGGCTAATGGCAATAATATGTCAATTTTTGGAGAAACTAAACTTTTGATCAACTTGTGATTTTAGAGATATTTATTACTGCTCAAGAATACACAAAGTCTGAACATCCCCTTTTCTATTCTTGTGGATTTGCTCCTTGTTTCTTCTTTTTACCTTGACTCAGGTAGTAGACTTAAAAAAACCCTACAACAACAAAAACTCCAAAATATTGCAAAACTTTATTTTAAAAAAGTGATGTGAACTGCATCTGATTGGCTGAGTGATTTGGATTTGTTCCCCTCTCCTGTTGTGTGTGTCATGGAGTGACACAAATGATCAGCCAGAGGCATTTTCTATTCCCTTGTCCAAATGAAGCTGGTGAGCTAAAGCAACTAAAGATTCCTGCAAACTGGGCAAAGATTTGATAAAAAACCACCAACCTGCTGCCTTTCTTGAAGCCAGTCCCATTTTAAGATAAACTTACATTTTATTTCCTTCCAGCATAATTGTGACGTTGCTAAAACAGATACGCAATACATTTTTCCTGTTTTACATGCAGTTCCTATCATGCCCAAATGAATAATTCCATTCAATTCTTGACTCAGTCTGTAAGGAACAGTTATGAAAACAACATATTGACACCAGAGCCATGAAATAAATTTAGAATGGATTTATTCTTACATTTTTCAAAGCTGACCGAATTCTTCTTTTAAACTTTTTTTTGAAATCTGCTATGTCAAAATAGTCCACTTCTTCTCCTGTTACATAAGACAAAAAAACCCAACCAGAAATAAGATTTCTGGGTACAAATGATGTTGAGAGATGTTTTTAGTTTTGCAGAAACAAAATTAAGCAGAAAAAATAGAAGTTGCATAACCTTATACTAAAAGCTGGATTTTAATTCTGACAAATATTATTCCTACACAGCGAAAAGATTAATATTTAATTAGTAGTTACTAATGTGTAATAATTGCTTGAGAAGTTAATGGAAAGTATACTAAAAACATTAAAGATAATCTTCATTGAAAAATCCATACTAGGCTGCAGTAAAATGTTAAAAAATTCTCCACAGAAAAAAATCCAGATGAGATTACATTTGTGGTTAAATGTAGGATATGAGGCAGTACAGCACTAAGTTGCTGAGAATTGTGGAATTACAGCAACAAAAGATATTTTACCTGATTTTTTCATCTGGTAAACACTCCACATTCTTTTGTTTTGGTAGATGTGGTTGTCTAGGAAAAAATGGGAATTGCTCAATAACAATGTATCATCAAACAGAAATTAAGGGACAAACTATTTCACAATACTTTTATAGACAGGTTAATTTAAAAAGTATTACTTCTGATAATGCAATATAATGTATTAACATTCTTAAACTACCACTCATAGCAATCATAAAAGCAAAATAGGTTTTTTTTTATTAAAAGAGATGTAAAGTTCTTTTGTAATTTGGTGAGCAGCTAATAAAGGGCATCCCTGGGGTTCAATGTTTAAGGAAGGGTTTTACCTACATTGCCCAATGTAAGACATGTAGACTGTTAGAAAAAACCTTGAGATTTAAACTATTGTCTAATCAAGTTGTGAATTGGTACTGGATTTAGGAGTTAAATACTTTTGTTGATCTTGAGCTTTTTGTTAAAAGGGCACATCCAATAAGATTAATCTAAAATGTGATGTGCTTACCTCAAATGCATCTGCACCCCACAAGGGTCATGACTATGTAATTAGGGGCATTATGAACTTACTTAGAAAAATAAATGTAATTTTAATTCACTTTTTACTTACAAATGATGTCTAGAGCTGCTGCTTGCTTTATGCCTGCAGAATTTTCCTAGAAAGAACATGAGAGCATGGTGAACTACAGGTCCAGAATGGCGGATCCCACTGTTTATCAAGTGAAAAATAATCTCATTATTGGTAGTTTAAAGGACATGGCATTGAAGTCCACAGCACGTACACTCTCTTCAAAGGCACCACACCTGGTCCCAAGTTTTGAGAAATCAATAACGAAAACTATTTCAGCAATGTTTAAATGTTCCTCTGCAGAGGCAGCAAGAGGAATATAATCCTTACTGTGTGATGTACAAAAAATTAAAAAGAAAGTTAATGAGTATTTGTGACAATGCAACAATATTTCACTGTTCACTGTTTCAACTAGTATTTCACTGTCAGGAGTTTTAACATATTGGTTATTTCTTATTTATGCTCCACAGTATGAGAAGATTTTAAAAAATCTGCATGACACATTTTGTTACAGATACAAGTATTTCAGAAAAAATGCTATTTTAAAATATGGCATTTACTATCTTAAGAGAATAACTTAAGAGTTTCTTTCCTGTAGTTTGATCTACACTCAGGTAAGCAATTTTTGGGTATGAAATTCAAAGGGAATCATACCAAAAGCTACAGAATTCAAGATTTATCAGTAATAATTGCATCTATCTAGGTTATGATATTAAAGCCCTCTGGTACACTAACATCAGAGTTAGATCATATAATTGTTTTGCTTACAGCATTCTGAATGGAAGTAATTCTGGCTAAAAAAACCCAACAACATTAAACATCTAAAAGATATAAACTAGTGCTATCATTACCCATACTAAATAGCTTTAAATCAAGACTTTGCAATGAATGGACATCTCCATCAATGCCTTTATTTTATAATTTAGAAATACACACATTTTTTAAAGGTTTAACATACTGAGCTTTTATGTACCATATGTAACTTAGAGCTCAAAACATATACTTGCATACTTAGTATAGGTCTGTTCTACACATTTCCTATAGATCAGACAATATCGATGGTGTTACCCACTCAGCTTTACATTTTCCAGACTCCTAAGTGCCATTTGAGGCTGTGTTGTGCCCAAAGATTACTGTTTCAGGTTTTTCTCATGATGCTTCTCATGCATCCTATATGTCACTGACATTTTATGAAGGAGAGGATTTACCTCACAGAGTTGAACAACTTCTTGAGAAATATTGTCCTTGATCTGGTGGAAATTTATTGTCTGCAGTTGTGCCTCAGACAGAAAGCCCCACTTCTGCAGCATCATTTTGATTTCATCCCTTGGCATTTTTAACACAGTTCTTCGGATGTACTCAGCCACAGTTACATCCATAATGGAACCACCAGGAAAGCTGAAAGGTTAAAGAAAGTAAGATCAAGCAGCAGGCAGGTTCAGGGGACTTGCTCCCTTCCAAGGTGTACAGAGCTGCGCCTCGGCGCTGGCTGACATCGATGTCAGTCCTAAGTGCGGCACTACTACAGATTTAGACAGTGGCAAGTTAAAATACATGCAATAACTTACATAGACCCTGAATCATAGAATATCCTGAGTTGGACAGGATCCACAAGATCAGAATCCAACTTCCTGTGCGGGACACCCCAGGAATTCCACCAGGTGCCCGAGTGTGTCTTCCAAACACTTCTTGAGCTCTGTCAGGCTTGGTACAGTGACCGGTGCCCTGGGGAGCTGCACCAGTGCCCAACCCCTCATTGGATGAAAAACCTTTTCCTGATATCCAGTGTAAATTTCCCCTGACACAGATTGAAGCCATTCCCTGGAATCCTGTCACTGGTCATCAGAGATCACTGCCTGCCCCTCCACTTCCCCTCACTGAGCTGAGCTCCCCCTCAGTCTCCTGTTCTTCAAGCTAAACAGACAACTCACGTCAAGCCCTTAGAAGTCTCCCGGAGTGACCGAGGCCTGGTGCGAGCAGAATGATGGGGCGCTGGGTGCCCCCAGGGCTGTTGCTGTGTATGCGCTCCGATGAGTGTCCGGAGCCCGCGGACAGCGGGCACTAGTGCGCAGAACCCCGTGACCGATCGGACCCGTCCCGGCACGGCCGCCTCACCCCGCACCCGTCGCTCCCGCGCCCGCCTTTCGAACTGACCAATCAGAGCCCGCGCCCAGCCTCACCCATCCAATCACAGCGCTCCCTTCCTGCAGCCCCGCCCCGCTCCGGCTCCGGAGCCGTGCGCGCACTTCGCTCTGAGGCGACTTCCGGCCGGGGCCGGCCGAGTCACTGCGCCCGCCCCGCACCGGGGTGAGTGAGGGGCGGCTTCGGGCAGAGCCAGCAGGAAAGGGCAAAATTCAGGGAAAAGAGGGAAACTCTCCCCTCTTCCTGCCGCCTTCCCTTCCAACCGCCTGACTTGCGGGGGGGGTGGGGGCGAGTAGCGAGCCGAGCTCGGCTCCACCTTCTGCGACTCTGCGCAACGTCCTCCGGAGCTCCCGGGGGGCTTTGGAAGGGCAGGTCTGAGTGGGATCACGGGTCTCTCCGTTGTGGCTGCCGTAAGCTGCTTTTCCTGTCTGTGTGTGTCCCGTCGCTTCTTTAAGGCCTCCCGGGAGCAGTGAGGAGCTGCGGTCAGCGCGGCCTGGTTCCGTGGGACCCCCCTGCCTTAACCTTGTGACAGCAGCTGCCCCAGTCCCTCGCACCCCATGGCGGAACCGTGTTACTAAACCATGTTTGCTTTCCGCCGAGTGCTACTCGTCACGAGATCGGGCTGCTAGAGGGGTCAGAGCCCGTCTTCCAACAAGGAAATGTATCCTCTTGCTCCCTTTTTCTCTGGAGGGGAAGAGCTTGCGAACCTATCGCAAGATTCTGATAGGTTCGTAGAGTTCTTTGGGAAATTAATGAAACGGAGATGAGATGGAATGAAGCCTGGTCTGGTGGATGCAGTTGAAGCACAAGGGCAGCTTGGCAAAGCAGGACAGCACCTTGTCCTTATGTAATTGTAAAATGAGTTGGGTTGGAACGGATCTCAAAGATCCTCTTGTTCCAACCCCCTGCCATAGGCATGGACACTTTTCACTAGGCAGTGCTTTAGTTTTATAGTGTCTGGATCTTGTAATTCTTAACTGTATATTTTGAAAAGGTATAATAGGAATAGGAAGAGACAGCTTTAGTAATCTGTTATACAGTGTTGTCCTGTGCAGTGGTGCTGGCTGTATGTTATAATAAAAATATCCCACTAATCCTGCTAAAACTCTGCTGATGTTACTTAAATAATTAAATAAATAATAACCTTAAATAATTCAGGAAGTGAAAATATCTTGTAGTGCTTTACTTAATCCCCTATTTCAACCTTAAATAAAATTGTAGAAATTAGTATTTAAGTTGGTGTTCCATCTGCTCTATTCCTTAGGATTAACACCTTCTTAATTTGTTTTGCTAAGTATGAAATCAGGTATGATGTAGTTTCGTCAGGTACTAAAAGCAGGTGAGCTCATTCTGCTGCTGTGAGGGAGGTTGAATTGTTGGCAGAAAGCGATCTTGTAAAAAGAAAATAATAATCTTATTTATCAGCATTAAAAAATATTATTCTTTAGGTTCAGGGAAAGTAAGTACATTCTACATAATTAAAAAGATCTCGAAGTAGACATAATGGATCATTTTTCCATTTCCTTTCAAGTCTTTATAGATATATTTCTAAATTAATTTCCCCCATTCTAATAAGTAATGTTGGAAATCCAGTGCACAGTTTTAGAGACCGAAGTTCAAGAGTAAATTTTGTATGATTTAGCTAAGCTTGGTTGATTGGAGATGCTGGAAATTTTGGGGTCATTCTCAATGTACCTAATCATAGCCTTATGAACAGCAGCATAGAGTGACCCTTCAATATCCTGGTCTGGAAGATATTAATGATATTTCTGAAAGGTAGAAACAAAGTCCTGAGTTTTGAGTTCCTTTGGGTTTTGAAATGGTGTGCATCAATTGTGATTTCTCATTTCACTGATCACGGAGTATTCAAAGTTATTATCAAAATTCTTTGTGTAGTAAAGAACACTAGGAATGCAGGAGTTCTGCTGAAGTGGCATGGATGATACCTTGAGGCAGACACCAGCCTGTTAGGTGTGGAGATGAATATTTTATACTAAAATTTTGTACAATCTTAGAGAAAACAGAATTTGAGTAAACAAAAAGTTAAGATTGTAAATATTTTTTTCCAAACACCAAGCAGAACAATGCCATGTAACTGAGAATGTGAAACTCCAAATATTTTGTATTACTCAAGTTAGACAGTGCCATTAGCTGCAAAAAGAAATGTTAAAGGTGGAGAGTAGAGTGACTTCAGAGGAATTGCGGGTTTGTTCCTGTCCCTGCTGTGAATCCCTGCTGTGGTTTGCACGGTCCTGCTGCCGCCTTGTGGGCGTCATTTGAGTGTTTGCAGCACGTTTGTGTTTTGTGGCGCTGTGCAAAGCACAGGTCTGTGCTCTTGGTAAAGAGCTTCATCATTAGCAATGTACGTGCTCAGGTATAATTTTTCATCAACAGGGTTGCTTAACAAGGATTTGCATTTTGCTTTAAGAAGTCATTTTTCTGAACAGTATGTGAATTCATGTGGTTTGGGGGTTTCTTTACCATTGACTTTAGAAAGTTGAAAAAATATGATTGTGTTCTTTTCAAATAGAAAAAACAGTAAAACTCGATTTAAAAAGTAGCCTTCTAATATGTTTTAATTAAATATGGAAAAAGCATCTTATGGAAACAATTACCTAGATCTAAACCTTCCCTTCATTGGTGTCCTTCAAGCGTGGAAAAATTAAGCACTGGGCTAATCTGCAAAACTAAAGGATCCTAATTCAGTTTTCCGTCTGCATCAGGGAGCTGGTTAGTTCATATTTATGGGAGATTCTGAAAAAGAAAGAAACTTCCCTGGACTCCTGACATGCTGACCTCATAGCTGATTTTGGGAAGAAGTTAAATTGCACTGAACCCTTTGTTTCTCCACACAGGAAGTTTGAGGAAGTCAGGAGGAGAAATTGGCACACAGACAGAAATGATAATTTTATCCTAAGTTTTTGTGTCAAACATGAAATGCTCACAGTGTTCTTCCATGCTCTTTTGGGTCAGCCTTTGGTTTCAGCCTATTTCCTGGGTGTCTGCAGTTTTATTTGAATTCTGTAATACATGTAGGCTCCTTTTGCAGTTAATATGAAATATTTAATGCATTGAACACCTGTACAGGTCAATTTTCAGATTAGGGATGAGTATCACATCTTGATAATTTATATGTTGATTGCTGTTGGAAAGTTTGAGGTGCTTAATGTCCCAAGATTGCTTACACAAGGAATTACCTCATTATTTTTCTAAGCAGAAATATTAGTATTGGAAGTTTAGGATCATTATCAGAAAATTTCCAGCTTTAGGCTTTTGATTGTTTAGAAAAAAATCTGGTTTATGTTGGAAACCATACAGTTAGAAACTCCTATATTTTCCCTATTTAAGGAGAAACCAGACAAGATATGATACTGGAATGAGACAATTTCTTAATTATTTTTTTTTCCCAGAAGAATAGCATAGATCTAGAAACTGGTTTAGGAAGTTAAAAGATTAATTATCTTTATCCACTTCTTCTATGTTCGGAGACTATTAGTATATAGAAATTTGTATTTTAAACAAATCATTGAGATACCTATGTAATGTAATTTTTATCAGGAAAGAAAAAAATTGCGCTGAGTCTCATATCAAACACATTAAAGGGCAGAAAATTTCTGTGCAAACCAGTGAAATATATCAGTGCCATTATATAAAGAGATAATTTCTTCTCTCCAAATACTCACTTCAGATATTAACATTTGCTTAGCATTTTCCAATTCTAAAGCAATTCCTGTATTTTCTAAATATTGTTCTTTTACTTCACTTCCAGTATTTCTTGTACAGAAATTGTGTGTTTATCTTGGCTTTCTTTGCCCCACATTTCTGTCAGTAGTTTCCTCAGAGCAATTTATATTGCTTATTCACGATTTTTTCCTGTGATTTTTTTCATGTTTTGTTTTGTTTTCCCCGTATTCTTTTACATATCAATTCCCTATGAGCTACCACCTATACAAATTTCTGTCCATTTGGACTTAGATTCTGGTAAGATGGCAACTTGCAATTCTTATTTTTCATTAGAATGTTATTAAAAAGAAACTAATGAAACCAATGTCCTTTCGTCACTCACAATTTTTCGCTTGAAACTTTTTTGTTTGTCAGAGTCATTCCCCTCCAGCAAAAAGATTTCAACCTTCCCTGCTTGTTTATAGACCACTGTATAATCTGACATTTCTAAACATCAGTTTAATATTGAGCACTGAGAAAATCGCTCTGTCCTAACTTCAAAAGTGCTTAAAGCCTCCAGGGAAGCACAAAAAGGTGTTTTGTTACTTTGTCCATCACATCCTTCAGGAACTGAGTGCTAGAACTTGAAACATTGTAATATTGAATGCTATTTGAAAATTTCAGGAGTAGTGATCTTCGAACTGGTGTGACAGTTAAAAACTTTTATTTGTGTCATCTATTCTAAAGAGGTGCCATTGGAAAATCCCTTGGAGTTGTTAGAAAGCTTTTAACTAATGGAGTGCACCACCACCTCTGTTTGTGCCATTGGTGACTTTCATCCATGGTCTGAGAATTCTTTTGTAAACAATGGCAGTGATTACTATTCTTATTTTAGAAATAACGAATCTTTCCTTGAAACGCTCCCTTTGACATCCTGGCCTGTGCTGATGTGCATTCCCTGTTTCATTAGGACACTGCTCTTTCTGCTGAGACTGCCAGCTCAGATGACAGTTTTAGGAAGTGCAGGCAAAGGCTGAATGATGAAGAGCTTTAATAATCATCTGGGTTCACACATGTTAAAGTAACACACAGCCATTGAGCAGGTCACCCTCTCAAGGGAATGCTAACTCAAAAAAGCTCTACTGATAAATTTAAAACATATTGACTTTGTGTGGCATGCAATCAAAAGCTGGTGGCAATAACACAGCAGGGTTCTTAATCACTTTGCTGTTACAGTTGTGCTCCTGCTGTCATTTTTCTAAAGGTTCATTTGTTAATTTGTTGAAAAGAATGCTTAAGCAAATTGTACATTTTCCAACAACTTCTGTGCTAAGAGTAAGTGTAGTGTAATATTAGACTTCCAGATAGTATGGGGGAAGGTTTTTGGAAGAAATCACTACAACACCATGTAGAACATATTCTCATGGTTCTCAAGTGACTTTTAAATGTTTGGATTTTTAAAATTAAGTTTGCTTGTGGGAATCTAACTCTTGTTAAGCTGAACACATGGTGAGAAGTACTGGATATGTGAGTATATGTGGCTCTTTAAGCTGAATATATTCCTTGAGCATTTTAGGAATAGCTGTGGAGATTGTAACTGCTATAACTGCAGCTGAATTTTGGGATTTTGCAATTGTAAAATCTGACCATTGGCTTCTTGTACTTGTCCAGTCTGTCTAGTAGGAATGTTAAGACAGTGATGGCTACTTAGTACAAATTGTAGTGGTGTTTGCGTGATGTATTGCAACTGGAAGGGTGATCTATTTGGGAGAAGGGGAAATGACAAAATACTAAGTAAACAAACAGGCATCTCTCTAATTCAGTGGCAATATGGGCTATAAAAATAAAATTTTACCAGGATGAGCCCATTTGTCCTGGTATGAGCTGGACTTTTCTCCTCCTCTTTCTGGTGATCTTCCCAAGCAAAGATGTCATCTTTCTTCAGCCACTGTCATATGATGCTTTCAGAAAGTCCCATTTCAGCTAAAGAACTCGCTCCCTCCCCACAGAATCTTGCAGGAAAGGGTGTTCCCCTTTAGTTTACCAGAGAGAAAACATGAGGGAAACCTAAGTGCTTCGTTCCACTATCTGATGGAGTGGGGGATTCATGTTGCTTTTCAAAGAAGTACAGTGAAAGAGCAAGAGGCAAGAAGGGATATTTCAATTCTTAGTGATTTAAAATATATCATTATGTTTTGATAAAGTGATTAAGTACCAGTTTTTAAAGCATCACCAATGTCTGGTTTAGGATATTTTTAAAAGTGTGTAGATAGCTAAAAAAGATGTCAGTTCTGAGAGTGCTGTAATGGAATAGCACTGTGCCTCCTGTTGTAATCTTTGTAAAAGGTAGAAAGAAAATCACATACACTTAACTTTTTAAGGCAAGGAAGCAGAAAATTGAAGTAGGAAGCTGAAAAGATAATCTGGAGTTCAAGAAAGATTAATGCTGCTAGAGCATTAAAATTAAAATCTCAGCTGCATGCTTATGTCTGTGATAGCCAAGATCATAAACTCCTAGTTGACTGGTAACATTTGGGTTGTGTAGAAGATCAGGCATATTCTGGGTTTAATGACTGTAACTGTGTAATATAACTAATACACATTAAACTGCATTTTGATCTCCAATATTGTTAAAATAACACTGATAATATCTTACATGTTAAATCAGACTTGCTAGTGACACTATTTTAATGTTGGCAGGTGGAAATTTTCTCAGATTCTTGTCCTTGTGCTACTAAAATCATCCCTAACTAAAGATGCATCCAGACCTGTCTCCTCATCTGCACACTGAAGAGTGTAACCTAATTATCAGTCTGCTCAAGCAGTGTCACAAGGAGGTAAGAAGTGTTGAGCAGAGAAAAAAGTGGGTGGGTTGGGGAAATGAGTGTCAGATAAATTAGTGATGATGTTATATGATCATGGAGAGAAAACCCTCCTCTAGGCAGAGCAGCCATGAAATATAGCTAGTGTGTTTTCACTGAAAAGCTGTCTGATGACTGTAAAATCATTCCAGTGATTTATTTAGGAAATACAACATACCTTAAAATTTTCTGTGCTACAGCTTAACATTTAAGGACCTATTTTAAGGACTAAAATAACTTCTGCACCTCTCAGTGTGCTGTGTACCCCTTAAAAAACAATAATAAAACCAGCTTCAAATGCCCTTGTTTTGTATGCTCATGGCATTTTCATATTCCAGCTGTCCCTGGGGCAGATGCTTCAGTGTGGTTATAAGCAGATGTGCTGATGGGGATCCTAACAGCCACATGCCTGATGTTCAGTGCTTGGAGAGCTAGTTGAGAATTACTGCTTGACTTCCATCTTCTCAATAGGCACCTACTCAAGGATGGAAATGCTAAATTGTCTTCAGGCTTCCCCAGGCTCTTCATTGCTTCAAGATTATTAAATCATCATTTCACTTGTTGAAAAGCCTTTTTAAAAATTTGCTTTGTCTACATCTTCTGCATCTCTATATGTAGAAGATTTGGGCCCTGCATTGAAAGCTTTCTGCATCATTGAAATGTTGTTATTTTCCCAGTAAATTCTAAATACATGTTCTGCAGAGATAATTTTGCTGTATTACTGCATAAAAAGTTAAATTTCATAGTTTATACTGATATAAAAATATATTTAAATATTCACTATGAATGTGAAAACTCTGATTTACACCACTACAAGCAATCTACAATGTGTAGATACGCCTCCATGGTCAGTTGTGATGTTGATTCTTTTTTCTAATATAGTTAGATTCTAAGACAGTACAAATGTTATTGTTTTGAACAGAATTGTAAATTTTTTGTTTTGAAAGCTGTTACAGGATGAGGAACAAGGCTGATAATTCCCAAAATGTGAGAGAAGACATTTTATCTGAAAGAGGGGGTAACAAGATTTTTGCAAGATTTTTTTTTAGCTAAAGTAACATATTAAAAAACATTTTCAGCACCACACGTTATGATTTCTAAATTACAGCAATGAAAGGAACAGAGTTCTAATATTAAAGTTCATTTGCAGGAAGTATATTGTGCTGGTTTTCTTCAGCAACATGTAATTTGTTTTTGTTGGCACTTGGAGTGCAGTATCTTGAAACATAAACACACTGCAGTCTTTTGATACCATCTCATGGTGGTACATCCCATTCCACTGCTCCTGTACAGAGCATCTCCAAGCTTTAAAAGCTGAATTAATGTAGGAGTTATACTTTCCTTCCAAGGTCAGAAATTTTAATTTGCATAAAAATGCTTTAGGTAGTTTGAGTGATTGTAGAAACTTCCTTCCTTTCATTTTTTACTTGATTTTTTAACAACAACTTTAATGTTGTAAGGTAGGTAAATATTCAGTAGCTAGAGTTAAGTGAGAAGACTACATGTACATTAACTACTGTTGTGTCAAAAGGATTGCCAAATGACCATCAGTTAGAAGAATAGGCAGCATGTAAGCAATATAAAGTGAAAGTGTTGTAATTATTTTTTCATAATTGTGAAAACAAATCCAATCAGGAAAGAAAATACATTCAGATTTGTCCTGCATACATAGGAGGGTTTCTGTGCTTTGAGTAGGAATGCAGCAGTATTGATTTACTAATTGCAAGTAATGAATGGTTGGCTGGCTTTTTGTTTATGGTTTGATTTTTTTTTTTTTTAATCAATGTCAAGATAGGAGTATCATGGACTTGTGTGAATTAGACTTCCTTGAGAACTGGCACTAAAAGGTGCACTCTTGAACTCCTTGGCAGCAAGTGATCCAAAGGAGTCTATTGTCAATCTGACTTATGAAGTGACTGGAAGCAGCAATAATAGTCATGCACAGAATTATGTTCTCTTGGTTTTATTTGAAGTTGATCTCTACATGAAGAGGAATTACTTTTGTCAGTCTTGTGCTAAGCTGGGAGAGGATGCTTGTGTTGGCAGTCTCAGAACTGAGAGGATGAGGATGACTTTTTCACACTCTGTTGAAAAGGAGCAATACTTTTTCATTTGAAATTCAAGGGGAATGTACTGAAATATTCTTTTTAAATTGAACTCACTGAAATCTGAAGTCAGTGATCTTAATGAGTTATTTGTGACTACTTGCTGTTTTCTTATAATGCCTAAAAACCCTCATATACAGTTCTAAGAACTTTCATCTACAATTTAATCACCATTTCTGAGGGATGAAAAGCATTATTTTTTAATTGGGTGTCCATTTTCACAACAGTCAATTTGATTTACTTTATCACTAATCTAGAACCTGTCCTAGATATCAAGTTTTGTATCCAGTGAGGACAGGTTAATGGGATTCCTATTTGATGTCACTTTTTTTTTTTTGATAACTCCACTCTGGTGCCAAGTATGTCCTATAAATAGACACATTTTTATAGGTAGCAGCTCAAAGAAATGTGTACTGTCTCGCAGTTGTGTCACTGTAATAGGTGTAGTAGCTATTTTTGAGAAGCTGATTCTTTGTTTCTGTTATAATCTCAGCCAAGAAGTTGACATTTTAGGATTCTGGCTAAATAAACATAGATTAAACCCACTGTATGCACTACTCAGAGTGGAGTTAGCTTGAGTGTTCACCTTGAAATTGAACGTGCAGGTATGCAAGTAGAATACAAAACCAAATCTGTATCACCTGGAATGAAAATGTTGTAAAAGCAAGATTGGTGTGCAGTAAAGTGACCACTTACTCTGTGCAACTGCTTCAGAGTCATCTGATGCCCTTTTATAAATCACAGAGCTATAAACAGGCTAATTATAGCACTGCTATAGTGAAGTGTTTGTCATAAACTTTATTAACCCACTCCTACTTCAGTTGTGTTCTCTTGGATGAGTTCTTGTTAATTTGAATCCTTAATAGTGTCCAAGTATTACTTGTACAAATCCACCCAGCTGCTGGTCAGCTGTGGAAATGCATAAAGGTTTCCCTCTGAAATATGAAATATACTTTATTTGCATCTGTTTTGTTCTTCGTGGTGTTTTCTATTTCAATTCATTAGCTGCAAGATAGGCTGAGTTGTCTCCATTCATTGTGTAGCTGCAAATATCTGCTAAAAGCCCCCTCCTTCAGGTCTTCTAAACCACTTGGATGCTCTGCTGCCAGGTTCTGCTATGAGATTCTGTGGCATGACACAAGCATCCCCCTGAAAGAGCACTCCTTCTACAACTGTGCATTCTGAGAGTGGTTTAATGCCCAGTATTATGGAATTGCTTTAAGAAATCCTGGCTAAGAGGACAGATTTTTATGGTGAATACCACCATGTTAGCTATGGAGAGCCCTCATGAGGACAAGGCCTGCAATTTTTTAGAAACTATGGACCACTTAAATGTGAGTAAGGCCTGCAACTGAGCTGTACTGTAAAGATGGTAAATGCATCTTATTTATTAACTTCAAGATCCAGAGATACTTTTTATACTGCCTCTAATGTTCCAGTCAATTAAGCCTAGTGCTGCATCTTCTGGACCAACACCACATTCTTTGTGCAGCTGGGATAATGGAGCAGTGAATCCTTTGCCTCTCTAGGTCACAAAGAAATAATGAAAACTAATGCAGGGAGGACATTGCCTCTATCACAACCTGGAGTTCAGAATATTTAGTTTTTGTACGTTATTTAACCTAGTGTGAGTGAGAGTTGTGAGACTAACTTCTAGATCAATAAAATGTATGTTCTGCATTTAAACAATAGCTTCAGCTTAGGTGTCCTCCTTTAGTCTGGTGAGTACCTTCAATTTTCAGCAAGGCAGGGGTGGCTCAAGTGGGCTTCAGGAGTAGCTTGAACCTTTGCCTGCTTGGGGAAAAATGTTACAAAACACCACTTTTCACAAGAAAGGGAAAGGAAAAGACCAGGATATATTGAAAAATGCAAATGAATTTAAATAAATTTAGAGCTTTAGAGGAAGAAACCTTTGAATTGTAATTTTTTTTTCTTCTTAACTCATCAGCACAATGTTTTGAAGTTTTTTGGCCATTGCAATGATATTGACCGTGAGATGAGGAAGTGCTTAAAAAAAGAGGTAAGCAATAAATTATAAATACTGTGAGTTAAAGGCTTAATAAAAAATGGGAGAGTCCTAGAGTTGCTTTTTACTAAATAGTAAGAATCAATAAATGTAAGCACATCCTGCTGTGGGCACTTGAGACCAAATCTAAACTTTTAAAAATAACTTTGTCAAGTAAAATCTGGCATTAGCAAATGGTATGGTGTATTTTTTTTTATATACAAAAATAGGCAAGCAAATTTTAATGAAACAAATATTGCAGACAGGAACTGACACTTCACAGATTGCTTCTGACTTTTTTCTTAATTTTTTTTTTGGTAGTGGCATTTGCACAGAATTTAATATAAAGCAGTAATGGTCACCTCTACATAAGTAACACTTAAAGCTGAAGTCAGTTACACTGACTGAAACTACTTAATGAGTTGCTGAGGTAGGCCCTAAATGAAAATATCTGCAGATATGAAGGAAGGAAGACTACGGTTTAAGTGGATTAACTGTTTAACAGGCAATTTTCAGAGGAGTGTTCTTTATATTTATGGTGGTTGTGCCTACATGACACAACGTATAAATGAACATTTCACATACCTTTTAACTTGAAACTATAGTTTCCAATTTTTACATAAATTTCACCATACTAAAAAGTTTCTTTCCACATAATCTCATTATTCTTATATTGTCTTCCATTGAAGCCTTTACATTAAAGGAGTTCTTGATGATTATATTTGTCTGCCTTCTTAAAATGTGCTTATATTGATATGCCATTACTAGGAAGCCCCTGAAAGGTTGTCCATAAATATTGAGTAAGTACAGATGCAGCTTTTAAATATCCATTGTTCTCATTCTACATAAAAACATGGATGGGTTATTGAAAAATTAAATATTGGCAAGGGAAAAAGTTAAGCATTCTGTAAATGTTAAGTAATGTTTTGGATCATTATTTCAGTTATAGACCAATCAGTATAATGGATGAAAAACTGCAAATCCTTTTCAAAATCAATTTCTTTAGTAGTTTATTACATTATATGGAGAATTGAATATTTGTGGCTTACTTGGGTTTTATTCTTCATACCAATTATTAAAATATTGAACAAATATATGCTGTAACCTAAGGACAAGAATGATTTTCTTCTCATTAAATACATATCAAATGATTGATTTTTAATTTTTCATTTATTTGAGCCATGAAAATGTTTCCTTTTTGTTTGCAATGAAAGAAAGGCTCTTCATTCTTCTGCCGGTGCAGGGGCATACTTGAAAGCATGGTGACTTTATACGTGTATCTTAACTCTGAAGGCTTTCTTGATTCCATTTTACACTGGGGTCCTGCCTCTGTTGTGGTTCTTGTTTAAACCATTAAAAATCCCCACATGCCTTACCCTCAAATTTGCCTTTGTTCCTTTCATCTTGGTATCCTGCTTTATTTATGTGTGTAGTTAATGACCAAGATCAAAAATAGACCAAGCCTGTGATGACAAATTCATGTTTCAGAAGGCAGATGCACATTAATCAGTATCTTGTAAAAGGAGAAGAGCCTGACCTGTGCTCTAGAATAGCACCAGTGCAACTTTTTTTCCTAGTTCATGTGTGAAGTGTAGCTGTCTTATGTTAGATCACTGTATAATTAACTTCTTCCTTAAGATTAACTGAATATTCTTTATTGAAATGTTCTAATACCCCTTAGCTTAATAAGCTAAAGAAAAACTTAGAAACCTCAAACTTTATAAATAAATATTAATTTCAAAGTAAAAGTGTTAATTTCAAAGTAAAAATGAACCTATGTCTAGATATTAACAAGGGCTGTATTTCTAATGCATCAGTCAAATATATTGTTTCTATTCCTGGGTAAAAAATGCTCTCTACAGTTTTAAATTTGACATGATAAGTTTAATGATAACAGCTGATCTATTGATTTCCTTATGTGTCTTCCAGTATGAAGAAAACAGGCGCAGAAACCGGGAGAAACGACAGAGGATAATAAATGCTCACAAAGCCTCAGAGAAGTGAGCTGTGCTGAGGCTGGACAGCTGCAGCTCCACAGGGACATTCACTTGGCAGTGTTTCGTCACCACTGTCCAGCCTGTGGTTTGTGAAATGGTGACAAAACGAATGCATCGAATACATATTCATTCCCAACAAGGCAAACAGTGTGCAAAAATTAATGCAATACATTGCTCACAACCTAACTTAAATTTTGACCTCTAAAAGAAAACTACTGTGGCAAGTCTTTGTTCTGGCAGTTTTATGATTAAGCAGTGAGGAATTGTGTGAGATACTATGTGTTCAGGGCAGCTGTGTTCCACACTTTGTACTGAGTTGCATTTACTTCCTCATGTTTAGCAGTTTCTCTTTCATATCTTGGGTTTTTTAGGGTATTTTTTTGTTTGTTTTTCACTGCAAAACACTAAATTATTTTTTCCATCATTCTTTGTAGTGTTGTGATAGCACTACTTAAATGGATTAGTGTAAAGAAATTTTAAACAGATATGGCTTGAAGTTGGAAATTGCCTATCAAGGAATAATTGGAGTTCTAGTATTTTTATTGGAGCTAAAAGGATGAAGCTACTGTCTTCAGCTGAGAAGATTACAAATCCTCCCTGCCAACCATTTGTACAGTGTAGACTGTTGTAAGACAATTTGTTCATCATACCCAAAGCAAGTGGCTTTAGAAATTCAGAATGGAACATTTCCAGGGATTTACAAAGCTTCCTCTTGATTTTTGTTGAGTACAATCAATGTATGCTGAGTGATTTTTGAAGAGGAGTGCTGTAAAAATTGCAAGCTAAAGTTCTTCCATTTTCTCAGTTACAAAGGTAAAGCTAAGTTATGACTGTTGAGGTTGAAGCAAAGCTGACACTGAAGTGGAAGGAAAGTGTAACTTTCTCAGGCAAGTTAACGTGTGTTACTAAGTTGCCTTGTTAGCCTATAAAAGGTGTTTATTTGCCATCAAACTGCTGAAAGCCCAGAACAAGCCTCAGAATTCATAAGATTTGATATCAAAACATACACTGGTTTGTCCAGTGATGGAGCTGCTTCTCTGCGTGTCTGCTGGATTCACATTACTTTTAAATAATGCCTCTGTTGTGCCTAGCAGCAAAAGACTTTTTTAAAAAATAAATTTTATTGAGCCAAATATACAAAATATCTAGAAACCTTTTGGAAAAAGGGTGCCTATTCTACAATGAATTACATGGTTTGTTGTAAGAACCATTGTTGATACTCAATCTTGAAATTGGTATATGCCCCTGTTTTTGGAAGAAAATGGTATTTTGTGAGCTGTTTTGAAGGGTGAATTAGATCAAATAATTTCAGTTATTTTTCAATACCTGGATGGACCCAATTAAATTGGTAAAATTAAACCACAAATGTTTTCAGTGAAAGCTCCAAGGAAAGCTGAAGCAATTGTTTCTGCATCTTGACACTGTTTGTTTCTTAGAACAAGTAAATGATGCTTACATGGTTGGAATGGTGCAGCCTTTATTGGTACTTTCCAGAGTATTTTCAAAGAGTACCTTGTAGTGAACTTCCCTATCTGGGAATTCTGCATCCATGATACTTCTTCCACTTGAGATGACACAACCTACTTCAGGCAAGCTCTTAAATAGGATTTGTAGTCTTTAAGTAAATAAATAAATTGAGACTTGTTCCCGAATTAGGTTGAGAAGCTGATATCTGAGTGCAGAAGCACTGAAGCTTTTGTTTCTTTAATCAGCTTCTGTGAGTCCCAATCTTTCACACAGCAACAAAATAAGAAACTAAGAGCCACTTAACACAGCTCATTAGTCAGAATCATGTTTGCAAAGATCAATGTGCTTAGTAAATGAAAGACCAAAAGACATACACAATTCCTATTGATACTTTCAACTACATTTTATTTATAAATCCTTTCTACAGATCAGCTTTGTTTACCTAGTAAAAGTCTGGTCATGGTCTTCCTTCTGTTTCCCTTTGCTAATTGCCCACTAGTAGTGTGATATGAGAGTGCCCGTTGATTTCTGTGGGTTTTGTTCCTTTTTTTTGACAGAGAGTTCATGTTGCTAATTTGATCTTGAAGCTGAAAAACACTGATGTAATAGTACTTATGATTTATCTGACAGAGAAAGGGTTAAGGGTGAAATAGTAAATGTGGGGTTTTTTTCTTGATTCCTAAAGTGAGCTTGTGTGAAATAAACCTTATCTCTATAGACTTTGAAGACACTTTATTGCAATATCATTTGTCTATAGAAGCATTTTGCCCATTGTTCTTTCTGAAAGAGTGTATTTGAGAGAGAAAAGAAATTTGATGTAATTTGTGTTGAACTGCATGTGAGAAACTCAGGGGTGTTTTATGTGGGAAAGTGAAGAAGGGGGAAACAGAAAAGGGCAAATGGCAGCTCTGGCCATAATGGTGAAGATTTCCCATATTGAAGTGCCATAAAAGTCTAGGATACATGGACTGGAGGAGGACGGAGCAAAGGGAATTATAACTGTCCAGCAAAATCCCTCCAGTTTTACTAGAAACTAGACTTGGTAACACTACTCATAGCATACTTCCTCTTGCTGGGAAACTAAATGACATTGTTTTCCTTATTTTAATTTTTAAAAAAAATTTAATTTTTATTAGAGGGAAAAATATTCTGCTGAATAGCAACAGCATAATGTAAGAGCAGCAGGGTGAATTTTTGCTCTGGTATTAATTTCTTTATACAACAATACTTGAATCCAGTGCTCCTGTTAAGCTGCAGTGCTGAGTGTTAATATATTATGAATGTACTGTTCATCTTTCCCTGTAAACTTTAGTTGGTAACATCCTCAAGGAATTACGTCCTTTGTTGCTGATAAAGTTAATATGTAGTTTCTGGAGCTTGAAGCAAAGTCTTGATTTAGTTGAGCTGACTGTACAATTTGGGTGAGGACTAGTCCTGAATGTTTCCAGTGTGTTACACACTTTGCTGAAGCTCCACACCTCATGTATAAAGTGTATTCAACAGTCAAGCATTCCTGAATTTGGCACTGCCCATGCTTTTAAAAAAAAATCATGACATCTAATACAGATTTTTTTCTGATATTAGTGAAAACACATGTCTGTGGAATACCTAAAAGGATTTGAACAACTGGATACCAGATTCTGATAGTTGAGTTAAAAATTAATTATTAGCGTAAGTGCTTAAGCAAAGGAGATTCTCTACCTGGACAACATAATGGATTTTAGTGCTGCAACTTATATTACACATTGAGTTTTATTAACATGGACTAGAATGGAGTATCAGCAAATCTTAGTGGTCCCATTAGATTGTTTATTTTACAGGCTCAGTGATAACCATGCTGCTCATCAACAGAACCTGCCTTGCAGTACATGAAGGTCTACTAAGAAAAACTTGAAAGTGAATAGTAAATTCACATCAGGTTTCCCAAACCTACTTAAATTGTTGTGTACCAAAAATATATATCAATAGGAAGAAAATATATATATTTTGCCTGAAAATGGTTCTTGTGGACCATCATGCTTCAAAATTATTTTATTGAACTATTTGGTGACATTTTAAAGGCTGGGAACTTTCATGTAGAGCTATTGCTTTAACCAATGAGACTTTAATCGGTATTTTAATGTAGACCCTTACATAAAACAAGATACATTTCAAAGATATAAGTGAGCAGAAAAATCTTTTGGGATAGTAATTACCTGGAAAGATGTTACTGATGGCTTGAGAGAACTCATTCCCAGTACAGACGTCATCCATCCAGGACCTGGAGATTTGTTTCAGCTTGGCAAAAGCGTCAAATGCCTTGAAGAGTGTAGATATGTTACTATGTGGCTAAGTTACAGGAACGCTGATGTGACCGTGTCATTCCCAACACAGAGGTGCTGCTAGCAAAGGACGTGTTTTGTTAGCATGACATTAGCGGTCTAATTTTTACAAAAACCTTTGACAGAAAACTGTTCGAGACCTTTGCTGCCAGCAGCCCGACGCTTGAGTTGTTCGGCGTGAAGTAAATCTGATTTCCCCTCCAACCCCGGGCTGAGGCGGCTGCTCCCCGCGCTGGCATCACCGCGCTCCGGCTGTGCCACGGTGCCAGCGGGGACTGCGGCTCCGTCCTGGCCGTGCCACTGGGAAACCCCTTCGTTACAGACGCTAGGAAGAACACTGGCCATGTTTTGGTATTTTTCCCGAGCTCTGGCAGAACTCTGTCAGCCGACAGACACCGGACGTGACCGTGCCCGGAGCGGGGCGGCGGCCGGTTCGGAGCTGCACAAGGCGGCCTCCGCTGCCTCCCGGGGCCAGCCGCCAGCCCTGGGCGCTGCGGGATCACCGCCGCCCACTCGCCGCCTGCCAGCCGGGAACGTCGCCAGGCTCGGAGGCCACGACCTGGCCTTCCGTATCCCATTCTCCTCATCCGTATCTCGTTCCCCTGTCCCGCATCCCGTTCTCCCATCCCGTATCCCGTTCTCCTTATCCCGCATCCCGTTCCCGCTCCCCGCGCTCCCGGACTCGGCAGCGCCGCCCAGCGGCCGCTCTGTCCCGCGGGAGGCAGCGGCCTCCCCGCCGCGCGGGGGGGCTCCCTCAGGCCGCGCCGCCATCTTGGCGGGGCCCTGAGTGCAGCTTTTTGGCCCATCCTTGCCGTGTTCAGGGCTTGTTCTGTGCCGAGGTGCTCGTGCTGTGCTGTGAAATGGCCTCAGTCTTTGTAAGAACCGAGTGCTGGGTGCTGGTGAGGTGCCATCGCCCCTGGATTCTGTGCAGCCCAACCACAGACTCTGCCTCAGGTAAAACGACATCCATGCTCTTCCCTCATGGGTCAAAAGTTGTCACAGCTGACCCCCGTGCTCTGACACTCTGGGGGTGCCACTGATCACTCGTTGATGCTGAATTCTCTTGCACAATCCAACTTCTGTTTATCACCAGCTTTTTTTATTTATTTAAATCAAGTCCATGTTGTGCTGAGAACACCGCTGTTGAAATTAGCAAACGTGGTTGGACTTTGCTGTGTCCAGTGCTGAGCAAGGCCCTGGCACAGGGCCCCATGTGTAGCCACAAACCACAGCAGGGATCAGTGCTGACATTACCAAAATTCCTCTCTATGGTGTTTTGTAGGATTAGAAGACTACACTTTGTTTCACCCCCTGAATTGGTAATTATAGTTATAAGAGATATTTTAGAAACAGCTATGTTGTGCCCTAATACAAGCATTCCTGTTTTCCAATGTTCAGCAGGATACTGGAACTGGCTGATGCACCTGGCTCTGGAAGCAGTCAGGAATAAAAGGTCGTCCTCAAAGACAACTGGCATGCCTGAAGTTTTGATTTATTAGTGATTCATTTTGTATAACATACTGGTTGGTTTGTCACTTGCTCTGGGTATTCTGTAATATTGTAATTATTTATCCAGTGGTACCTTAGACCATGCATGCAATGCACAAAACAATCCACCTCAGTTGTCTCTGTTAATTGAAAACTGCAGCTTTAAATTCTTAGCTTTTCCGTAGCTTTCAAAGCTACATATTTGTGTGGATTATTTAGCTGTGTTTTGGGTTGATTCATATTCTAACATTCCTGGTAATGAATATATAAATTACTCTGTGTCTAAGTGGCATTCGTTAGACAGCTGCGGTTACAAACAGCCCACATAATCACATTAAATCAATATTAAATGTGTGTTACTGAATTGTTGTCTTTGGGTTGCTGATGGTCCCAATTTAATTTAAACTTCATCCCACTAGTGCTTCCAAAAAACCTCAGAGGAAAACAAATAAAAAATAAATCCCCAAACGTATAACTCCAAATGGAATAACAGGTCTTTCATAATTGGTCCACAGTGGCTTCATTTAGGTGGATGTAACAAGTGTGTGGTATACAGGAGCAAAAAGTCCAAAACCTGTTGACTGTTCACTACAAGAGAGGGGTCAACTGTGGAGAATGGGTGTCAAGATACTTTTTCTTTCTTTCTTTCTTTTTTTTTTTTTTTTTTTTTTTTTTTTTTGTGATAAGCGAGTTTATTTGAACTAGAAAAATAGAAAAGGCTCATTTGAGTTACAATATTTTGTGTGAGGAGAAGATGTAAATATTAGAAGTTTCTTCAGAAAGCCAGTTTGTCCTCAGTGTGATGCAGCTGTGCTGCTGTTGGTTCTGTTTGTGGGATGGCCAAGAATAGATGGTAAGGGCTGAAGATGGGCAGCAACAAGGAAACCTGACGCTTTCCTCTGGAGCTGCTTGCTATTCAAACTGGAGACTCTTAAATCATCTGGTTATAACAAGAGCTAGACATTTTTCCATGGATTTTTTTTGTGTTGGGCTTGTGTTCACGGGCTTCTGTTTCCATGCTTGAGGCTGTATTCAAGGTGAGGGTAAAAATTATTTAGGTTATCTAAATCTCCTGGTTGGGAAGTTGCAGATTATTGCAGGGAGTGGTGCATTGGGTGGAAACCAATTCCAGTGTCCAGTACTCACCGGAGATATAATTTTTATCTCTAGTTGTTAATTAGGTCTTAAAATGTTTTAGAAGAGACTGCACACAGAAGTTGTGTACTATATGTATTAGGGGAGAAACAGAAAGTGAAGATACCTGCAAGGGAAGTGAGAATTCTTCCTTTGAACAGAACAGCAGGAAGGGAATCTGATTTGTATGAAAATATGTCTTTTAATGGATTGAGTATCTGAGGAAGAACTTGGGACTTTCATCATCAGGACTTCTGTTTGTAGCTTGATGTAGTTACAGATCATCTGGCCATTTCAGTGCTGCTAAGGTGAAGTTTCCTTGTGCCCTTACACCAAAGAGGTGCAGAGAGGTGTAGGTCATGCCTGTCAAGTATGGGTCAGGTGAACCTGGGTCTCTGCTGTGTCCATTCCTTAGTTGTGTTCCTTCCATTTGCTGCTGCTCCAGAGGTTGCCCAGCAACTCTTGTCTGTTTTACGCTAGTGAGTTATTAAGGAATGAGAAGAAGAAGAAGTAAAGGCAGAAATGTTGGATTGTCGAAATTATTAGTAGCATCTAAAATAGGATTTGGAGTAGTGTTGTTTGTGTGCATGTGTACCTATATCTGTATGTATGGATATGTATAAATGTATAAAAATTGGTACAGTTGTGAAAGAAAGGAGATGACCCATTTAGCCAACATTTCCAATGTGGAAGGGTTATGGTCCTTGTTCTCCTCTTAAGCTGTCTGATGGATCAAAACCCAGCAGTAATATAACAGTGCAGCCTTAGTGAGGGCATTTACTTTTATGTGGGGATTTTGAGTCAACATACGAAAAGTGAAAAAATATTACCAAAAATCAAGAGTGAAAACAAAATACGTTAATCTTTCTGTTGTTTTTTGAGACACTGCAAATAGGCATTTTGATTCAGGTGTGTTTGCCTTGGCTTTGACAGTGAGAGAAGCTAAAATAGCTTAGCAGCAGGAAGAAGTTTTGGATTATCATCTGCCTCTGTGCTAACCTGCATTTTAGAATTATTTCAGCTAAGTGCAGAATTATGTTCTGAGTCTTAGCATTCCCAAACAAATCAGATCACTGATGTAATGACAGATGTGAATAGTGTACAAATACAGCAAATATGAATTTTGCTATTTTTCAGCTCATGGGAAAGGATGACTGACTAGTAGATTTGCATATAGACTACACACAGATGCTAAGTATTTTTCTTTAAATAATTACAATAATTTCTTATAATAAATACCCTTATTTCAATTTGATCAGCAATGACAAGTAATGCAAGTTATTTTTGTTGATGCCATAAAATCTTTTAAATAATTATGGTTTACTCTTCAAAATTAAATCACCATGTTTCATCTTCATTTGAGCTTTCTACAAAAGTGATGATGGATAAATACTTGAGCACAGCCCTTTGGGGTCTGTGGCACATTGCAGAGATCCAGTATTTAGCAGGTACAGCCAAAATCAGCCCAGGGAAACCTTGAGTTTATTGAGTCTTTTAGATTTGAGCTAGTGATGGGCTCCTCCAAAAGCCATGGTCTTAAACAGCTGTGAATTTAAGTTGAGATTCAGATCTGGTTTTGTTTTACAACTTCCTCTTATCTTTGTAAGCGGAACCAAAACCATAGTTTCAAGTCTCTTTTGTCCCAAAGATTAGATGGGTGGGCTTGAAACTTAAATCCAGATTTGGTGGTTTAGGTTTGTGCTATTATTTTCTTTTAAAAATGAAACAAAGTATGAACAACCACCTCAGCAGCTGGCCAGAAAAACTGCCATTTTACCATACTGAAATTGGGATTCTCAGTTTAAGTGTAAAATTGGCCTTTAGGAAAGGGAAGAACACAAGATGCTGCCCTGAGACGGCTGGCAGGTGGCAAGTTGACAGAGCACTTTCCTCCAGACCTGTCCTGGGCTCCTCAATCTTGACTTGAAACCGAGTGCTGGAATGAAAATGTGTTATTACTGCTGAGTAGAGAGTGCTTCCAGCACAGAGATCAATTGTACACATACAGAGTGGGTGAAGGAATCAGAGTACATACAGCACCCATTTTCTCTTACTAGTGAGTATGTAGACAGAGAATTTGTAATTGCTGCTGGTTTTCTGTAGAAATTGTTCTGTTCTATTACTTTCTTTTCACAGCAGGGAATTCTTTCAATTACACATCTTTTGAAATTGGTTTAAAAAATTTGTATTCTTAGTTTGCAAATAGGCACTGGCACCAGGCTAGTGGTTTTGTTTTTTGCATGGTTGTGGGGAATTGTTTAATTCTCCTTTCTGAGTCCTCTTTCTCTAGGTCAGCAGCCAGCAGTGAAGAACATCAAGTAAAAATAAAACTCCTATTTTTAGTTCAGCTACATAATGTCCTATTTATAATACTGAAATTTCAGCTACTACCTGGCCCCTTTCAATTCAATGAACCATCTCTTCTTTGTTAGCCCTCATTGCTCTTTTTTCACATCTGCCCCTTTTGATTCTTCTGCAATTATTCTTGTAGGTTTGGGGATGCTTTTCCAATGGGGCTTTTAATTCTGCATAGTGCTGAGAGTGATCAGTTCAAGTAATTTGACTAGAAGTAAGGGCAAGTAGCAGCTAGCAGGGGATACTCAAAAGTTGACATAATTAATCCTCAAAATTTTAACAACATGAAACTCTTGGGGGGGTGGGGGGAAAACACCTGCAATCATAAATGTATCAGTTGATCCAGATAAATATTTGCTTCTACTTTTAATCCCTCATGACTACTGAAAACATGATACTTTAACTTCATTTTCCTTAGGATGATTCATGACAGTAACTTTCATCTCTATCTCTCTCTCTGTCCCTGCCCCCCTTTTGTTTTGTATAAATTTTAACACAGGCCAGGGCAAGGGAGACAGAGAGAAACATTTCCTGGCTAGACAATAAACTGGCTAGGGTCTGGAAGTGAAATGGTTAAAAATGTGTTGAAAACCTTAGAGTGTAGCTGAAGTCTGGAGTTTTGGCAAGTAAAAGATGGCTCTTAACACAGGACCTTAGGAAAAACGCATTTGTCCGAAGGCAGTTTTTACCCTGCCCGCAGTCTTGGAGATAAGGCAGGAACTGCAACAGGAATAGTTCCAAAATGCGTTTGTCAGCTCAAAGAGCAAGAAGGAAATGTTGATGTGCTACTGGGTGAGTTTCTGCTGCCATCAGAGAGTGGGCTTCAAAATGGGGATTTCACTCTGGTTAAGCCAAAACTAATGCAGAAAAATTTCCAGTTAGAAGCAGCTATGAAACTAGATAGACCCTATTATCTGCTGGGGACCAGACACTGAAAACATTTTATTTATTTCCTCCATATGATGTATCTCACTTGAAAGAAATGAAATGACTTGTAAACCTACAGCTTTTCAACGAGGTTGAGTCATACTAGAGACTGATGAGAAGTTGGATGGGGGCGGAGGAGGAGGGAAAGTAATTCTGGTAATGTGGAGACCTTGTCATTGTGTGGCAAAGTTTGAGTTTTAAGAACCATGATTATGCTTGAGTGAAATTTTTGCACGATGTATGATACATGGTGCTGAGCTGTGTTGGAAGCTGAATAAATAAATTAAGCAAGTGCTTAGCCAGGCATGGTCACGTTGTTGCAGCAGAGGTAGCAAAGTCTGATGGCTGGAAACAGCCATTCTTTAGGAAAATGGGGAGCTGCTTTAAAAGAGCCAAAACAATATAAAAGCACAATTTAAAACCCCTGAACAACAAGCCCTGTAACCCACAGCATTCAGTGGCAGAGGTACAGAATACTTTATGTAATTAGATTCCAGGTACAAAGACTCTGCATTTCACAGAATTTCAGTTATCTTCTGAACAACAACGAAAAGCTATTGTTTCTTCTTGTCCTGTTTCATCTCCTTGTTTGAATATAAATCCAAAGAGAGTTCCTACTTCTCAAACAGCTCTTTTTTTCTCCCTCTTTAATATGCAGAATAAACAATATAAATAAGTGGAAATAAGCGAGGTATAAATTAAGGAAAAATATCTATCTTATCTATCTATCTTATGACTGCTCAAAACCTTCATCTGTAGCTGGGTAAAAGATTCTTTTTGGAGAGGAAGGTGATGGCTGGAATGAGGTTAGGTGAGATAAATGTGTAATTCTACTGTTAAATTTAGTATTGCAGTATCTATGAGCCAAGAGAAAGGTAGCAGGGTACAGATGTGCAAAAGAGGAATATTTGAGGGTTTTTGGTCCCTGCTTGATGAGAGATCATATGAGTGAATAAGGTCAACTGAAGGGTAAAAATAGACAATGTGAAAAAGGGATGGAGGGAGAAGAGCCTCCTGGAAATTGCCCACAGGGTGTGAAGGGAGGAGGAGGAAGAATAGACTATTGAATGGAGTTCTAAAAAGAAGGACAAGGAGGAAACCCACAGTATAAACTGTACTAAATTGAAGTTTTAGGGAGAGATGGGTAATTTGTGATGTCAAAGATATCAGTGGGGATGTGTAAGAGATTTGGAGAAGACAATGTTGGGTCTTGAATTTACAAAGGTCAGCAGTGATGTCTGGGACAGGTGTTTTAGCAGAAGCTTGAACCTACCTTTCTGTCGACATGAGGTGGAGACTCACAGCAGCTTCCTGAGTAAAGAGATTCTCATTTTTAACCTTTACCTTTAACAAGTTACGATCATTTCATGTCTTGTAACAGATATCCTCCAGCTTTTCATTAAGTGACTAATATTCTTGCACTTTATACAGTCATAAATAATGTATGTTAGATGTGACCATTCCTGGCAGAGCTCCAAGCTCTTTTTCCACATTTTTTTGCCTTCTACCTAATAACAATCAAAGCAATGAAGACACTGCTATAGTATTTTTGAGGTATTTGGAGTGTTTACTGCAGTGTAATACATTCACTGCTCATTGCATTCTCTAAATAATTTATTTTAAAGACAAACACCCGCCCCTTTCCTGAACTCCCTTCCTCCATTCACCTTTCACTTTGAGAAGAATCCTTTCCAAAGCAATCAGCTGGATCTGACCCAAGTAGAAATATGCTACATTATGCCATTGTTCTGTTTTCCTTAAATATTTTTTCCACCCCCTGCCCCCTTGTTTAATGCAAATGCACTTGATCCTGTCCCCTTGGGTTTGTAGTACACAGCGCATACATTTAGTGTAGCCTTGCAATTATTTCTGTGTATTTAATTTCAGTATCTCTTTTTGTCATTTGTTTTTAAATAAATCTTTAAACAGTTTCAAACTGGTAAGGTTTTCAAAGGTCGTGCTTTCCCTGTTTCTGGAGCCTGAAGTGCTACCTTAGTATATCTACATCCATATATGCAATTAAAGAGCTTCACTTCACTGGTTTAACACAGGAAGAAAGTAATATGGAAAACTTGTCATTTATAGACACCGTGGTAATTCCCTCCATTTATACTAGAGGAGAACAGTTCATGGAGGCAGTGATAGCTTTAAATATTTTCTCTTAATTAAATGAAAAGCTACTATTGATCTAGAGCATAGAATGTGACCACTGGTTGCTTTTGCACACCTGTGCTCTGCCTGCTGTGGATGAAAGGTCCTGAGAAATAATGCAAAAAGTGTATGAAAACAGTTTACATCCCTGAATATTTGATCCTTTAAGGTCACCAGTGTGCTGAATGGGATTGAAAATATTCTGCATAAGCAGAGAGAGTATTTAGGAATGTAGATGATGAATGATTTTCTATGGTGATACAACTGTTCAAGCCTGTCTGTTTCTTGGACATTAATAGAACAAATTAGGTTTGTTCCCTGGGAAAAGGGACCAGTGCCTGTCTGTTGGGTTGTATCAACAAGAATTACAAAATAAAACTTAAGGTGAAATTCCACCAGGAAGATAGCTGATCCTCTTTTTCTGGTGTGAGAATTATGACTGGAACACTGCTTCAGTTTTTGCCTTAAACGTCTAGAATGAAAAAAAAAAAAAAAAAAAAAATATATATATATATATATATATATTATGCAAAAAATTACTGAGATAAAGGAGAGATACAGATTCCATTTGGTATTTGAATATATATGAGAAAGAGGAGGCTATTCTAGGGGACATCTTCATATTAGAGAGTCTTATTCACAGGAAATTGGGAGCACAGTTCAAAGAATATATTTAAGAAGGCAGCAGGCAGCATTGAAGCAGCCAGAAGAGGATGTGTGATGAGAGAGTACTGCACTCATAATAAACAGAAATACAATGCTACTGCACCCAGTAATGACATGGAAAACAGTATGGAGCTATCTTCCTCTGAGATAGAGATAATGAAGCAGAGATAAAGTAGGATTTAAGCTTGAGATACAAATGGTGCCTTCAGAATCCAGAGGTTATTCATTAAGTATCTTGGATACTGAGAGCCTTTAAGATGCCTTTTCCTTGAATACTTTCTTTCTGCTTCTGAAAATCATGATATTTGTATAAAGATAGCAAAAAATCCTGAAGAGAGATGTGTGTAAACCTTTGAGCACATATACAGCCCCTGGTTTTCATCTGGGGGTCCATACAGAGGACTGGAAATCCCAAGATCATTAAAATGCCATGAAAGCTCTGGCTTTGAATACCATTTTGGCTCCTCTAGAGCCAGAGGATGAAGAAAGATGAGGAGGCAGGACTTGCAAAAGGTTGATCTCCAAATCTGTGTGTGATGGTTTAAACACCAAGCTCTTCATTGGCACATTCTTGCCCTTTCAGCTGAAATGAAGCTTGGAAGAGCTGAAGACTGGTCTGGGATTCTTGAGTGCTCTGCTCTCCAGGACCCTTTATCATGTTCCTTTGTTTCCTGGTTTTTGTTTTTTTTTTCCTCCCTTTTGGGAGGAAAAAAGCCCCTGCATTCATATTGTGTATTTCTGCTTCCACATGGAGATTTTGTGTGCTTGAGCTCATGTTTCTAAGGGAGGAAACTTGAACAAGAAGGAAGCAAAGACATATGCATCCCTCTTGTGTCAAAGCCTTAGTCATTAAAATGAACTTAGAAAATTTTCTGTGTGAGATTATTGTGATATTGTAAAGCAAGAATATTTCTTAAGCGGCTGAAGTGAACTATGGACTTAAAGAGTAGAAAACCACTAAAATAGAAAAACTTCCATTTGGTTAAAATAGAATTTTTTCCCTCAAGAGCAGTTCTGAATCTGGTCTGTTCAGCAGACCCTTTTTTGACATTAATTCATGTTTTGCATATGTGTAAGTAGGACTTGTCTGTTATGGTGTTGGATGTCCCAGGCTCTGAAGGTTCTCACTTCAGTTGGAGAAACAGAGAAAAGCAATAAAATTATCAGGTATGTCTCTCCTTTAGTTCAGCTGTAGAAAAACTGAGTTGTTCCATCAATCTGAGTGACAGCTTTGGACAAGAAATTATCATGTTTATTTTACTCACAGTCATCTTCCTCATTGTTAAAGGACAGGCAAGGAGATACTGTTTCGCTGATGGTAACGTTCATGGTAGCGAAGAAAATTAGCTTTAAGTAGGTGTATTTCTGAAATGTATGTTTTTCAGTCCTGACAAGGATTGGAATGTATTTGCTGTTATGGGTTTAGTTGCTAGTTAACATATTTTTGTGTTTTATTCTTGGGACCTGTTTCACAGATGCCTGTGGCTCATCGATGAGTGCTCTGTGCATATTTTGCATGGTAAAATTTGGTACAAAAATTAGGCTTCAATACAAACTCCCATTTGTCACATTTTTTTTGGTTTGAAATGAGGACAGAGCCATGGTTCTAAAAATTGTTGTCCTGTTTGCAAATGGTTAAAATTAATTTATTCGTTGCAGAAATAGTTTAAAACAGATAGAAATCCTCTTCACTTACTCCTCCTGTTGTGTTGTCCATTAATTGATGGCACATTAAGAAAAGGAGGAATGTGCTTTTCATTGTTTCTTTCCTGTTAACATAAGGCAGTTATTCTTGACTGGAATTTTGAAAAAAGCAGTGATGTTTCTAGGGAATTATTCCTGACTTGATACTTAGTGCCCCTGACACTATAATTTTCATGCAATCTCCTGAATTTTCTGAACTCACTTAAGTTTTGGCCCTTTCTATGTTTTGTTTTTTTTTCTCCTTTCTCCATTACTGTGTATAAACATAAACAAACACAAATTAGGGTAGTAAGTAGTGTTTGATAGGAATATGTGTAATAGAAATTTCCTCTGTTGCCTGACCCTTTAAGGATTATATCCCACTCCTGATGTTGTTACTAAAGATTTGCAGGGTAATGTGATCCATTTTGGTTTTCCAGCTGAAAGCAATGAGCTGTGAGGTTCCCCTCACTGCTTTTTCTTCTGACGTTTTGCTGTGATTCTGGAGAAGGAGGACTAGGACCTAGTCTAGGCAATCACCACAATTCCCTGGGAAGGAGAGTTTTTGCATTCCCCTCCAGTGTGTGCACATTTTACAGCTTTATTAACCTTTAAGACAGACAGAACTTCTCCTGAACAATGGAGCACACGGTGCATAACAGGAGAGGACAACCTGTGCAACCTCTCTTTTCTAGGAATGAAACTCTAACGAGTGTTGGGTCTTTTGTCCTGGCTGTTCATCTTGGTGCTGCTGCCTCTGTCAGTGATCCAGTATTGATTAGAGCACCCATGGAGGCACATGGAAGTGATCAGTGTAAGCTGCTGTCACTGCTGAGGGCACAATGTGTGTGGCTGTGTTTTGCCTCCGTGCCAGGTTCTCCTGTAACACACTTCCAGACTCGTGGGACACCAAGCTGGGTAAGCTCTTTTCCTTGGGTAGTTGTGCATCATACCAAATTTTCTCCCAACTTTCCCCTGAGCTGGCAGTGATTCCAGAGCTAACAAAGCAGCTCATTGGCAATCATCCAGGAAGTATTGCTTTGTTTTCTTTATTAAACTGTGAGTTTAGAAGACAGAGACTGGAATGGGCTTAGTTCTAGAAAGTTAGAACAGCCAAGGGGGCTTTCTGTGCTACCCTAGCAGTCTCCTGTGTACCACTGGTAACATCCCTACTGTAGTGTAAATCACTGGGTAACTCAGCACACCTTTTATTTAGTTGAATATAAGTAAACAGCAGGATGCTTGAAAGAAATAACACTCTTGAGAAAACACAATCCTGGTGCAATTAGAGCATTTCTATTTAGATAATTGCTCACAGAAATTATAAGCTTGGATCTAAACCTCAAAGGATATAGAAAATTGGCAGTTCCAGGATGATCTGCTTTCACTCTTTTTCCTCCCTTAATGCATTAATATCTTTGTTTCTCAAACCCTAAATTCTGAATTTTTTGGCCTTTTTTCCTACTATACCGAGAGTGATACTACAAATGACAAAATAGCAAAGGATGCCCTAGATATAATCTAATTTTTGAGAGAATCTATGTAGAGAGAGGAGTGATAACAAGCATGGTAATTTACTGCTGCTTGAAAGAAAAACATGACCTCATGAAATTACAGAGGGGATTGCCCTAATTATGGGTGCAGGCAAGTTGGTCCCTGGGGTATTGGTGAGGCAAGCAGTAATCTCCACAAACAAGTATTTTCCTCAATGAGACTGTTCTCTCCTATGCCCCCTTTGTAGGAATTGGCTTTTTGTGAATATTGTTTCCCATTTCTAAGAGCTGTAGCTTGGTGCTCAGGTGAGGAGGGAGAATTAGGGTTCTGTTCCTGACTGTCCTATTGACCTGGGCTGGGAGTTCAGGCAGGTTAACTCCATTCCTTTGCTTTACCCATGTCTATAGAGTGGGGATGACCAGCTATGGGTAGAGTGCTTGCAGTTACTTCCCATGCTTTAATTTGGTGTCTTTCTTCTCTTCTCTGTTGATTTTTTAAAAAATATCCTTAAATTTTCTGAGACTGAGACCCTTAAAAGCTGGAAAATTTGGAATACAAAGAGAATTCCCTGTTACACTACTCAGCAGAGTGCTCCAAAAGAATAGAGTTTTGGCCAGAAACAAATACTGGCATATAAAAAATACTGGTGTATAAAGCAAATTACCCCTGTAATCCAGGTCACCTCTTTGTTCAGTGTTTTCTTAAATGTCTCTTCAGTCCTCTGTTTTCAGTGCATTCTGTGAGACATATTTGCACTTGCAGTTTATAGAAAGACTTGCTGAACACCTGCCAAAAAGTAGATTTCTAAAGGGTGAAACTAGAAAAAAGATCTATTTTAAAACATAGTTTATGTTGCAGTTCATCAGATTAAAATCAGAAGTCTTTAAAAATAACACTTCAACAGATTAATTGCTGAAAAATAATTGAATTAATTGATAAAGCAAAATGTGAAGTCAGTTAAGATGTGTATGAAATATCCTTACTGGTATGGAAAACTGGCTCAGTATTTGTATGAGAAGGTTCCAGATCAGAAAAATAATATGTTGCCACGTGTATGTTATTGGCTAGAGGAGTAAAACATACCTTTGTAAGTAATTTGTTCTGTATGCCATTTTTTTTCCTGAATATTCCACTACTCAGATTTTTTTCACAATATATGAAAAAATGGGTAGATATCCATATGCAGTTTCTGTGCATGAGGCCTCTTCCCCAGCTCTTTAACATTTAAGGGAAGGGAAAAAGTGTGGGTGTGAAAGTACGGGGGCAGTTTGAGAAGGCACTCTTTAAATGGTATGGAATTGTGTCATTCTCCCTCATAATTTACATCCTCAAACCATCATTTACTTTTACTCCTTCTTTGAATAATGAATATTCATCTAATCTGTTCTTGGTTCTCTGTGTAACTCCCATTGCTGAAGAACATCTTTCCACAGCCACAGAAAGTCACTCTGGATTTCACTTCTCACCGCTGTGACTTGGACTTGCAGAGGCTGCTCTACTGCATTTGAACAATTCTGGAAGGTCTCGGCGCAGGAGGAAGAGATGGAACTGCTGGAGTGTGCTGGTGTGTAACTGTTCCAGTTCCCAGAGTAAATTAAACCCAGTACAGGCTCAGCCTGCCTCAGTGTCTGGGTTTATTGATTCGGAATACAGTGATGGTTTGCTCCCAGTCCTCCCCATTCATTGTCTGTGGGACACTCCCAAATGGGTGCAGAGGAAAAGCCACAACAATTGAGGATTCTTCTGAGCTGAGGAAATGCTTGTTGACAAATTTCCTTGATTTTAATTTTGAATCATGCTGTTAGATCAGGGCACAACAGACTTAATGGCTGATGAAGTCATCCACATTCTCCATTGTTTCTTGTGGTTGGCTGAATGTTCACTTGTGTTACTGCAGGACACAAGTTTATGAAGTTGATGTGTTGTTATCAAAGCCTTCTAGTGTGGCCATTAGACACCTCTTTTTTTTCTCCTCTTTAGCAGTCAGCCATCTGCAAGAGCTGTTTGTTGTATCCAAATGATTGTGAGACCATTCAGTGAGGGTATAAACAATTACAGAGCTGGTTTCATTAGCAAAGGCCATGTGGGATCAGTGTCCAGGTCTGATTTCGTCCTTCTTAACTTGTAATGCTGTAATTCACATTGAAGTGGTTAACTTCTGATTTACTTGAGCTCAAGTAAAATAGAGAGGTCCACACACTGACACTATTCATGTTGATGGGAGACCATTTATATTGCTGCCAAATTGTTGTGGTGTTTTATTACCGGGCAGTGAATAAAAGCCAGAGTAAATTTTTAATTTCACTGCCTGTTATATGAGAGAAACTGAGCTGTCTTATAGGAGCAGCCCTAAACTAATTCACTGCAGTCATTTATTTTCTTTGTTTTCTGCAGAGATTGGCTGAATTTTTAATACACATAGTTTTATATGGGCACTGATTATAAAATTTTGTTACCTTTCTTACTGTTAAAACACTTTTCAGTAATTATATAGTGTTTGTTCCAGAGAGGAAAACAGTAGAAGGGCTCCCATGTAAAATTTTTATTCCTTTAGTTTCTCAAAGAATACTGGAAAAAAAGCACCAAAATCTCATGAATCTAAGTCTTGGCTGTGAGATTTCCAAGCCCTGTGGGGAATATATCACAGATGAAGCAGGCTTTCTCAGGGGGAATTATACCTTATTACCTGGGAAAGTTAATTGGTACTGCAAACCCCACAGAAGCATCTACAAGATACCTGAGCTGTCCACAATAACCTCATTTTCTAGCCTTAAAAAGGAAAAAAACAGAAAGCCCTCTGCACTTAAATATGATAGATTTAACTAGGGTAAATCTATAAACTGCTGAAGTGAGTGATTCCACTTGGTTCAGTACTGAATGCTGGCAGGAATCACATTTCCTGTCGTCCCTCACGCTCCAGGACTGCTCTGCCCTGCAGCTTTTAGATTGAATGTCCTTGGGGCAGGGACACTGTGCACAGCACTGAGGAGCACGTGCATGGAGCATTGCATGTGGATGTTCTGGGAGGGAGTTTACCACCAAAACCAGCTGCAGACTTCTCTGTGTCATCAGATTCCTGTGAATTCATGTCAAAGACAGTGGGACTGGAAGACAGTGGCTTGCCTGTATGGAACATATTACAAAAGATGTGAGTCAGAGGAACTGAGACACATCAGCCTCCTCTGTCATATCACGTAAAAGGCTGCCTAATACTTAAAACAATGTACCTGCTTTTCCATTTGCATAGGCTTTTCTGAAATACAGTTTACTTTTGCTTTGAATCTCCTTTAATGCCTATATTGATCTTGTTTACAGGAACAAACGGAGGCTTTTTATTTCTGTATGTCTGTGAGGAAGGTCCCTATGTTTGTTCAGTATCCCAGCTCAGTGGATATTAAAATGGTGCTGACAATATCATGTCATCACCAGTTCTCTGGAACTCTCCACAATGTTGAGTATTTCTTAGAATACTACATTCTAGAGAGCATAAAATTACCAGTGCAGGAAAGGGGCTGGATTCTGTGTGAAAATAAAATCAAGATTGTATTAAAATAACACGACATTTATGACAGTAGAGGCTTCTCAGCATTCACTGCTGTAGCCATTGTTGCCTCTTAGAGACAAGTGGATATTTCACACCTGGAAAGTCTGTATCATCCTTCAAGGTTTTTATGATTTTTCTTACTGACAGTGGTTAACACACATCAATACCTAGAACTGTTCTGAAAATACCCTTTCTTGTTCAAACTGTTCAATTAGGAAAAAAACTGCTGATTTAGGTACTTTAGACAGGTTTTGGGATACCGGAGATGCTTTTGTGACAAAGCAGTTTCAGGAAAATGCCATTCTCTGCCCTGAATGGCTTGCTTTGTACCTGTGCAGAGTACAGATGGAATGTCACTAAATCCAGAAGGCTCTTCCATAGGGACAGATCTATTGAGGCGGGATTGTTTCTTACCTCCATCTCTACTTTGCATTGCCTCTTTGTATGCTGTCCATGCTCACAATAGCAGTTGTGTAATTCCTCGATCCACACTGCAGCTGTTTCTGCCTTTTTATCATTTCATCTCCTTCAGAGATTCCTGGACCATAAAATGAAGCTCATTTTTCTGAGCTACAGCTTGCTGACCCCAGAAACTTATCTTTGCTAGAGGTTTCTATATTGTGGCAGGAGCCATGTGAACATTCCCTATGAAATTCTTCCTAGAGGTGTTAATCCACCTTTGCTGGAAGGCACAGTCCTTGTGGATATTGATGAGAAGGTAGAGATGGATTTAGACTTTGGCTGAATCTAGCAAAGATGTCTGTCTGTGGTTCCCAATAGTGGACAGGTGGCCATCTTCTAGCCCTGCAACCTATTTCTGTCAAGTTAGAGACCTCTTCTACAGCTTTTTCTTGTACCTTGTCAGATTTGGCTGAAACATTTGGGGCAGTGCTTACTGAGCATGTCTGAGGAGATGGTAGGCTGCCATGGTGTTGAAGGATGCAGATTCTTTCAAGACATTTGTGTGTTTGCAAGGTTTGTGATGTCAACCCTGTGTACACAAATGTGGCCTGTATTGGTTCACACCAACAAAAATATAGCCCATAATCGTGGAGAAGCAGGAAAAGCAGATCACAATGAGGATACAGGTCCTCTCAGTAGTTTTTCTCCTTTGCACCACTTAGGTCAGGGTCTTTCTTCTCTGCTAGTGTCCATTGTTGATGTTCTTTGGAACAGTAATGTAGTGAGTTTTGGTGTTAAAATATAAGGTCAGGACCATCCAGAATATGAAAAGAGGTAATATTATATTCCAGCAATGATAAGGGGGCTGGAAGAGCTAAAGAAGTGAAATGTCATGCCTCCTTATCATCTCTCATCTTCCCTCCTCTCAGCTTGAACTGACACTCACAGCCATGGTATAAAGGCTCTTGGGCAGGGTTATCCATTTGGTAAATGTGAAATATCAGCTCTGGAGTAACGAGGCAATGCTGTGAAAGGGGTCTCAGCTATGAGGCTTCAATGTTTTGTTTGCCCCAGGACCTAAACCAGCTTTGTGGTGGGAGAGCTGAGGTTGAGCTGGAGTTCTGTATTTTGGGGTACACAGATCAGTATGTTGGTTACAAAGAACGTTGGTTACAAAGGAAGAGCTGACTCTTTCCTGTCATTTTCATCTGGCAGCTGGAGGTCAGAGAGGGGATTGTTGCAGTGAGGGAAGGGACCGGTTCGTTCTGTAGAAGCACAGCACAAGGCGCTGCTGGCAGGGTCTGCGCCCCCCGGCAGTGCTGGTGCGCATTTGAACCACTGAACTGTTATCTCTTCACAGCCACTCTGAGTCGCATGGGCTTCCTTGTTTCCTACTGCCTCTGTGTGTTGGGGAGCGCTGTACTTGCTTTGAAGAACTCGGGAGTGGAGGAGGAAATGCGCACACACGCACGTAAGCATGCACACACACACACGAGGAAATTAGGAGTCAGCAAAACAAGCAAGATTCAGCAGCCAAAAGTCATAGCAGTGAGGAAAGAGTAGCATCTTGAGGAAGTCTTATAGGGGTAATTTTTGAGTCAAATATATGTTTTAGTGATAAACCCAGTGAAAGGTTTACTCATCTTATAGCAAAGAAATGGAAAAGTGGAGGATTCTAGATGGCACTTTTTTTTTGACCAAGCAGGCAATATTTGGATGAAGTAAACCTTTATTGTTTTGACAATAAAGTAGTGCTTAAAGCCATGTTTAGTTTAGTACTCTTCACTGCAGTATAAAATGCCCCTAGCTTCTGCCCTGAAGAGCTTACAATTACAAGACTAGGCAGAAGAATAAGGAAGTCCGTGAAATGATGAGGATTAATTGTCATTTTTCAAACACAGGATCAGTAATTTATGCTTTTACCTGCAGAACACATGTGCAGTGTTTTCTTGTTTTTTTTTTTTTTTCTTTAATCAAGCAAACACTTGAACACAGACATAAAATTAAATGCAGGACAAATGCTGTAGTTATTATATGCATAAGCAATAAGGATCATTTTGAATATGACAGCATTATCTGTTGTACTCCAAAATAGAGAAACTATATCTTTTCTACTCTGACAGAAGCAACAGTAAAAGTTAAAACATAATTTCTCAGGTTCTATAAACCAAACTGACTGATGTGCGGTCTCCTGAAAAACACATTGCTTTAGAATTGATGCTGCTGTTAGTTTTTATATGTCTAAACTTTTAGCAATTTGTCTTCCTCAAAGACAGAACAAAGAGGTGGAGGGAAGAGATTCCTAGCATCTGCACATAATGGAGGATTCTTTTTATTCTGTATTTCAAATCTTTCTTGGTCAAACCCATGCCATTCTCTGAGCTGCTTCTCAAGAAGGAAAAATAATGTTTAGCCTTAAAGGCAATAATTAAACAGCTTGCCCTAGAGGGCCCTAAAGTAATAGAAAGGGTGAACACTTGTAATTATTCATTCTGGTATTTCAGGTTTGAAAAATGTAAAGTAAACCAATCTGAATAGTCTTTCTAAATGGTGAACAGTAAAATATTTTCTTGTCATGAGAAGAATAGAAGATCTTGATCCTAAAGGAGAGGAAGACCTAGAATAGTTTAGACCTGTCTTGCAGTATACTTAATTTATACTTTTCTGAACTGTTCTCTGTTTTATCTACTAAAGAGGAAACATATTTCTCATTAAGTGAAATAAATTAACCTTCCTTCTCCCATTTGTGTAAAGCCATGGCTTGCTGGTTACTTTAATTCAGGAGACATGAAACTGGCAACTGAAGAAGGCTTTCCTACTTTCTCCCTTCTCCTGTTTTTTCTCCTGTTCAATAAAAAAAAAAAATCATTATTTGTCTATTTGACATCCTGTGATGCCTGAAGGGGTCAGTTAAGTGCTGTTGCTTGCATGAGGGAAAGGATGAGTGGATAGGCGGGGGAAGGGCAGGGGATGTATTGCCAGCTTTCATCGGCATTTTTCTAACACTATTAACAGGCAGGTCTGTGCTAATCTACTTTATTTTGGCTGAAGTGGTTTTGGTGCTGGTTAGAGAGGACAGCTGGGAGCTGCTCTGAAGGGGCATAAACCTCTGCAGCTGATGGTGATGAACATCTGGGGATAAACCTTTTCCACCAATACAGTCTTCACAAGGTGGATGCTTGTTCACACCCCAAATTCTTCTCTGCAGGGCTGAAGGAAGAGTCTGGTGAAAGATATGGCTGCCTGCAAACCCTTCCGGTACTCACTTGATGTGGAAAACTCTCCATGTTAATTTCCCATTCTCTCTTATCCACTGGAATACAGTATATTAGTTCATTGGAATACAGAGCCCAAAGAAATCTTGCTAAGATATGTCTCAGTAAAATACACTTGAACATACAGTCAGTTAAAAGATTGGCAGAGATCCTTTTTCATGTTTGCAAGAAGATGTTGAGAATACGTTGCTCTTTATTTTCTTTTTTCCCATTAGTTGAGTGACATTTCTTGAGGAATTAATAGCCTCATCTTGTTTCTCTTCTCATCTCTTGATAAAGACTGCTGAGGATCTGTAGTAAGGTAAAGCAGGGAAGAGCTGATGGCAGAAGTTGTGTTTTACAGTATTGCAAATCTGGTGCCCTTAAGCCTTAATGAGACATTGATTAAGAACCTGTGGCATTGTTTTAACAGAAAAACTGAAATCATAACAGGGTGTGAACTCTTATTTCTTTCCTCTAGCTCTGCCACCAAAGTGTTGGAGGAAACCTTGCTATGAGTGAATGTTTGGTCTCACTTCAGTGAAGCTACTGCTCACCTCTGCTCTGGAGCAGCAGTTGTTGGACAGTTTCAGCTGTCCCCATCAGCACTGGGACACTTTCATGGGTGTCTGCAGAGCAAATCCCTTTTGTTTTAAAAATTGGGAGCAATGTCCTTAAACAGTAATAAATGAAAAAGCTCCTTTATGTGGCATCTCCTGTGGGTTTATAGTGTGTACTTTGTAAGCTTTGAGTTCTTGATCATGTCAGAAGATGAACCAGCAGCCAGTCTGTTATGAACATTCTTATTAAAAGAATAATAAGATAAGCAATTAGTATGAACTCCTGTCATTGCAGGAGTTTGGTACACACAGTATACAACACACCTAGGGCAGGTTAAAAAAATAGAAAGATTTTCTTAGATCTTTACCATCCTCTTTGTTGTCATGTTTTTGTTCTTTATTTTCATGTTTTGAAAATATTGTAAAATGTCAACAGCACAGAGCTTGGAAATTAAAACTTGGATAAATGATTATCTAGTATAGCAGAAACTGATGTAATAAAAATTATGGAAGCAAATATCTTTTACTAAAGCAGTCTTTGTGCAGATCATAGCAGCTGAAGTTGGTTATTTAGCCTTTCAGAGAGCTGGTTGATATTTTATGATGGGAGATTAGGAGCATTATTGAAATGTGATAAAAATCAGCTGCATGTTTTGAAATTAGTGACACTATTTCATCTGGATGTGTTGTTTTTTGTACGGTTCAGTTCCTTCTGTAGTGTAGTGCTCACTGGAGGACCTACAAAATCAAAGCATACTAAATTTGATGTTTGTATCATGACCAAGGGACAAAATATTAAATGAACAAGATTCTCCATGGATGTAAATTATGATAGTTCCATACATTTTACTAGATCATGGTATATAATTTAGAACTTGTGGATCTTGTTCTGAAGAATTTTCCTTACAGTATATGATACCATTAATATTTATGTCTATCTTTCTTGCAGCCATTATAATCTAAATGTTTTACAAATATCTACATTAAAAAATACAAGTAGAAAATGCTTTACTTGAGAAGTTTGAGAGAAGGAATAGCCAATCCAAGTACTGTCTTTGAGCTTCATTCAGGCTGTGAAAATGACACAGGGATCATGTGTTGGTTTTAAAACAGAGAAACCAAGTTTGAGAAATTGATGTGATCTCAGTCTCCTGCTGTGTTCACTGACACCTATAAAAGGATATTGAGTGTTGGTGTGCTTGGATAGATTAGTGTTGTTTTTGACAGATGATACAAACTAGTAAAAAGCTGGTATTGTTTCCTACAGATCAATAAGAAACAAGAAATGTGTTTAGAATTTTTAAAAATATTATATTCTTTGGCTTTGGCTTGCCTTGTATAAAAATATTATGACAAAGTACTGTGGTTACCAAATCAACCAGCTTCTGCAATGTCATTCTCATGTACCCCACCTCTCAAATTCTGAATTGAAACATAAAGAGTGAAATAAGTGAAATATGTACAATGAACTGCATTTGTGATCTTGTAAATGCTGCAAACAGCTCAGTCTCCCTAGTAGGTCTGTTTGAGTATTGGTGCTTCCCAGTATCTGATGAAGTGCAGCTGACTGGAACAAGAGGCTTTGGGTTCATTCTAAGCACTGCTGAAGACCATAGGATCAGAATGCAGGAAGCTTTAGGGCATGTCAGAAAGGGAAAGTAAAAATCTTATATTACATGAGGACTATGGAGGCTGAAAAAAAAAATCAGTTTAATTTTATCTGTGGTTGTAGGCTTTGCTGAAGTAATCCTTGCACATGAATGCATGCATTCACAGCTGTTTTTTAACATAATAAGCTGTGCACATACTTTTTCTGTTCCACGTTGCGCTTCTTCCTCTTCTTTTCAGCAGTAGTGGAAGCTGCTCTTGCAGATGCTGATAATACCCATATACAAAGACTGGAATAAGGAAGCCAGGGTTTCCAGTAATAAACACATGGTTCTGCAGGAGTGTGTGTGTGTGTTTTCTGAAGTACTTATAGTCAGAGTTCAATAGGGGCAAGTTATTTTTGGAGGTTTTAGTGTTGCTTCATGGTTAATTTCTTCTCTTTAACAGCAAGAATTCGTATTCTTGCTCTGTGTGGAGCTGAGCTAGTGCAGTAGTAAAATAGGTTCTGTTAAGAAGAGTAGTGATGTTGAGGAGGATCTGCGATGCAAAATACTCTGCAGTCTCCTTTGTCATGGTCAGAAAATAAGGGAATTTCAGTATATGCATGCCCCCATCAAAAAACTGAAGGTTTGATTGCTGCTTTCCAGCTCATTGTAGGTTTATATGTCAGCTGAGTTTAATGATGAGTGGTATCCCTTCTGTAAATGCTTTATGCAAAATGGTGAAAGCACATTGTCAGATTTACTGGAAAGGTTGTCATTTCAAGAGTGAAATTTGTGAATTAACTCCTTGTACATTAAAATGGACAGCAACTTGGTATTTTGTGTTTTTCTGATTTTTTCAGTTGATCTATGCACAACATTCACACTCAACCACATAGACAGACAAGTAGATTAATTCCTTCAGAGGCTTTCTTGCATATTTGTTCTTGGATTATCATTTTATTTCAAAACAGTCTGAGTGATGTGTGTAGCAGCCCCATTTTACAGGTAATAAACTGTAGCAAAGGAAATAAATGGCAGTCTATGACTAATTCTGAGTGCCTAAGTTGTGACACCTGGAACACAAGTTACCTGTTTTGAGCCCCGTTGTGGCCCAAATACTCCATGATCAGGGAACAGCTTCCAGTGCAGCTGGTCAGTGTTCAGAAATTTATCCAGTCAGAAGATCTGAAATTGTGGGACATGTTTGAATCAAAACATTTTCCAACCATGAGAAAGTAAACTAGAGATGAGGATGAAATCCCTATTCTATCTGCAATATGCAGGTGGCCTACCATGAGACTTGCTTCTTTTTACTTGCCTTCCTCTGCCCACTCCCTGCCATTTCAATTGTGCTCATGACCTTCAATAATAACATGGGAGCCTTTTCCGCCTAAACCAAGCTGCCCATGTTTATGTCCTGAGCACCAGGGAGTGTGAAAAAGAATATTATGAAATTAAATAATCTAGGGCCATGTGGTACTACATAATGTATGGGATGTTTCTCCAAATACTAGTTCTGCTGGCACCTTGCATAGCACCTCCCAAGTTCTCTCCTTTCCCTTCCCGCTGAAAAGTCTTATCCTGCCAAATGTGGTTTAGTTCTCTTCCCTATTTATCTGCTGTTCTCCTCTATCTAGACAGACAGCTGGCATGGATGTGTAAAGTCTGGCAAAGGCATTGTGAGCTGAAAGGAGAGCTGCTGTGCTGGGCTTTCCCTTGCTGGGGCTGCCACGCCAGAGGCGTCCTGTAGCTCAGCTGTGGCTTACTGAGCTGCTACTGAGCAATTCCCAAGCATGGAATTGTGCAGGAGGCTTTATTAGGCTTCAGGTGCAATGATTTGTATACTTGAAGAATAAAGCAAATAATCAGGTTGAGTATCATTGTTAAATGTACTCACAGTCACTTTGTGTAACCTCTCACTACTTTTTGCAATGAAACCTCTGTAATAGACAGGCTTGCTCTGGGAAATCATACCTTTTACCTGGAACAAGAACATTTACCTGCTTCAATAAAGGTACTCTTAGCTTAGATGTGCAAGACAAGTTTAATTTTTGTTCCAAATGTGAAAATTCAGATTTCTTTGCCTAGTAGGAGTGGTTATGTGTTGTCCATAGTCTTATATGAAAAATGTGCTACTGTGTTGACCCTGCATTTGTGTATAAAATAAGACAGTTTGTTTTAACCTTTGACTGTATTTATATCCCTCTACTTTCTGCAGTGCATAAGAATAAAGAGGCATCCTAGAATTTTAGCATTTACCAGCAAATTCTCTTCTGATTTAGAGGTTTTACTGTGGGTTATGGTTGTAGAAAAAAAAACAGTGTATCTGTGGGCATTGTATTGCATTGATTGAGGAGCTATATTGAAGCCTTAATCAGTGACACAGAAGGGTGAATTTTTCTATACAAATATCCTCTGGCAATTATTGTTCACAGAGGTAACAATAGAAAATAATTATTTCTTAACAGAAGTTAGTATTTCAAAAGTACTGAGTATATTGTGGGACTTGTGACTTTCTGCAGTTGCCCACAGAGCATCCCAAAGGCATGTTTAACGTGCACTAAGCAATTCCTATTTAGTGTTTATTTTAAAACACTTATGAGAGATATAGCACGATAGAAGAGAATATTGGCCATGATCTGTATTTTCATTTGCAGTATATTCAATGGAGGGTCTGTAGTTTGTGTTACCCTTTTCGAGTACAAATTGCCTTGCTTGTGCTAAATGTGCAAGCATGTGCAGTTGAGCTTCTGTATCATGGTTTTAATTTGTGGACATTTTTACTTGTGTGTGTAAGTTGGGAGCTGCAAACTAGAAATCAGAGATCAGTGTGGCCTGTTTTGAGGACATATATCTCCAGTGTTGGGGTATGAGCACCTGAACATTTTAAAGGTAAAAGAGAACAGGGATGATTGAAAGTTGTTGAAATATGTTAGTGGAAGGGTAGAAATGTTGAAGACTGTGATTCCCCTGAGTGAATTCTGTACGTTGTAATAAAAGACCAAGTGTGTGTTGGGATGAATGAGTAATTCAGGGAACTGTCATATCTCTCTCCCACTCAGCCTGTGGAATCCCCACTCAGGGGCAGTCAGCAGTGATCTTGGCTGCAGGGCAGAACATGGGAAGTTCTCAGCTAATCTGACACACGCACACAGTGTGTTAAAAATGTTTACTTATTGCTTCAAAGGCATCACTGTGAGCTCTCACACTGGAGTCCCAGTAGACATCATCAAAAGTTACTGTTTGTGAATGTGCAGACACAAAAGGAAAAAGGCTCAGTAAATAAAACACCAGTTTGCAAGTGATTCTCAATATCATGTTTGGTTTATGCACTTGATATTTTCAGGTATGTTCTGCTCGAGTGTAACTTCCTTCATAGGTCATACTTAAGCCCCTGCAACTCTTCAGTTAAAAAGTGAAAGTAGCTTGATGCAGCAAGGAAGCAAAGTTTTGAGATCTACAAAGACAGCCTGAATGGAGTAAGTAACCAACCTTCCCTGGGTGTGACGTGTTTTAAAGTGTGCTTGGTAATGAGTGATGTGGTTAAATTTAGACTTGCACAGTAGGCCTACTTTAAAAACTAATTTCTTTTCAGCAGATTTTTTTTTCATCTTAAAGAAGATTTTAAAAGATTTTAGATTTTGAGAAAGATTGCAAAATCTTTCTTTTCCTCTCTTATCCCCATGCCTCTTATCCACATTCAGACCAAATAATAATTTCTGAGTGTTTTTAATATTCATCAGGCTCAAGCCAAGCCACATTTCTGATCTTTTTGAACATTTTGTTCCCCCAAGCCTCACCCCATTTCACTCTTGTGGCCTTCCTCCTTGTCCCTGCTTTTATCACTCTTTCCCCAGGGCGTCTTGGATACATTTCTTCTAAACTAGAAACTGCTATTACCCTTCTGGAAAAGAAAAACTGTAGACAACTTAGAAATTCCTTAGCTATGTAAAAATGCAAGCCATGGATTAGAATGCCCAGTGATGTAACTGATGGCATTTGAGTCTCTGAAATTTCCTTACAGGGACAGGGAAATGGGGATTTGATGTGCCAGTAATAAAATAAAATGTTTTAGGAAAATTCAGCTTTCTTGCATGCTTTTCCCCTGTCCCTTCTACTTTTAGAGACACATCCAACATTGCTGAGAAATACAAAAGACCAAAAAGAAACTTATCTTGATGATTCGTCCTGAAAAATTGTATCATATTTATAATTCATAATGCCTGAAAGCAGAAATTGCACTCAGTGTTCATGGAATCAGAGTTAATAAGAAGGAAATATGTAGCTTTGCATATCTCAAATGAGCACATAGCTCATATGCTTAGGGTAGCATTTTCAGTGTACATGTGTATATACACTGAAAAAAACAAAACAAAAATTATTCATTAACATGAACAATATTTCATGAAGAGAAGGTTGATTAATTTAATATTAATATTTTCTAATTTCCTGCTCTTCTGAGAATCACTTTTAAACAGGATATTGATTCTGTTTACAAAAAAGAGCCAGTTTATTAATATAAAATTGGAGTTGTGCCCAGATGGAAATATGTACTCCCTTGCAGCACTCTGCCTTGTATTGGAGCTAAATGCTGAGGTTCACCCTTCCCCAACTAGTGTCTGTCTTTATAGTAAAGGACTTTTGGGACTTCATTTTCTTTTAAATGTTTCTTTCTTTGTATCCTTGGTAGATTTCCTATAGAGAGTGGATACAGGCTGAGAGCAGGGAGATGATCCTGGAGATGAGAAGGCTCCAGGGAAACCTCATTTGTGGTCTTCAGTGCCTTAAAGGGGGCTTATAAAAAGGAGAGAGAGGGACTTTTCCTTTGACAGGACAAGGGGCAATGGTTTTAAACTGAAAGGTTAAGACTATATGATAGGAAGAAATTCTTTACTCAGAAATTCTGTACTGTGCCTGCACTGGCACATGTTTCCCAGAGAAGCTGTAGCTGCTCCATCCCTGGAATTGCTGGATGGGGCTTAGAGTAATCAGCTGTAGTGGGAGGTGTCCCTGCCCATGGCAGGGGGTTGGAATGAGGTGATCTTTTAGAACCCTTCCAACCAAAATCATTCTATGGCTCTGTGAAACTGTTGATGGAATAGGGTTCTTCATTCATTGTCTTGTTTAGGGGATTTCAGTGACAAGTGTCTAAATATTTCGCGGGCTGATACCAAAAGCAATTCACCTCACACCATGAGTGTAGAGCACCTCATGCTGGAGCAGAGGATTGAACCTGGGTTTCATAGAGCTAAACCCACCACCTTGACCTACTTAATTATTTTCTCTCTCTAAACTGGCTGATTTATTTGAATTAATTTGAACTTCATTGAAGTTCACTGATTCACTGGAATTATTTGAATGCACTGATTTATTCAGAAGTATGACCATGAGAAAAGTAAATAGCAGATTGCAACAACTGTTCATTGAAAAGAAAGGGAGAGCAAATTCGATCTGCTGTGATGAGTCTAACTCTATTGGCTGGAGTTTAATTTGGGGAAAATATAAAAAGTATGATGATAGAGCATCTGATATTTTTCTGGGAAATAAGTGGTCATATAGGAAAACCTCTCAGTCTTCCACCCTCACAAATCATTTAAATTCCATTGTTCCTTGGGGTTTTAAAATTACTTCCAGTACATTTAAAAGGGGTTGTTGACTAGAGATGAGTAAGCAACCCTTCTCTTGAGATAAAACAGACTGTTTGGCTGGCAGCCCCTCATTCATTTGTCTTGCTATCAGTCACAGTGGAAATATCTTTATATTTTTTGAATCAAATCTTCATAGCAGTGAACCCAAAAATCAATCATGTGATACCCACTAACAGCTAGTTTGCTTATTAATGTAATTGTGCACTCTGAGAACACTCAATTTTCAGTATTTTTAAATTTCTGTGGTTATTTTAACAATTGTTGCTTCACATTCAGAAGCCTGTGTAAATCCTGTGTCCCTCATGTTCAGACTAGTCCCTACTTCCCTTCAGATCACTGAAAACCCTCTTACCCAATACCTTTCACTGTGCAGCCTGACAACAAAACCATTGAGTAATTCCAAGTCCTGATTTTGAGAGAAACATTTTATTCCTCCTAATAATTACCTTTATATAAAAATGCACCCAACAATCCTCATGGAGTAAAGCCCCATTTTCAGCCTCTTCATGAGCTTTTAGTTTCTAAGCCCTGTATTCAGGAAGATATTTCACAGTTCTCTTGAGTTGTAACGATTTGTATCACCTACTAACCTGTGCTATTACCTACTTGTCTTTTGTCTCATTGTCTCTTGATTCCCAGCTTCAAATCCCCATTTTTGCATTTCATACAAACCTATTGTGTCTGTTTCTCTTTTGTATTGATCTTAAAGACCTCCCTCTAATGTGATGATTGTAATAAATGAGACTGTGCAAAGGCTAGGTAGAGGCTGTTGAGCAAAACTGGCAGATCTCCCATCTGTGGGCTCGATCCATTCAAATTGGTGAAAAATCTCTTATTGATTTTAGTGCAGCAAGGTCAATATCAAATTTCCATGTATCTGTATTTATAACTGTATTTCTCATGGTGAATTTTCTTCCTCCTTGGACAGGAACTGCCTTTGTGTTACCACATCATCTTGGCGACAGAGATGAATATGGATTTAGGACCTCATCTCTTATAATAGCATCATTAAATCATTTGGGTTGGAAAAGACCTTTAAGATCCTTGAGACTAACTGTAACACTGAACCTAATGTTGCTAAGTCCATCACATGAGTGTGTCCCTTAATACCACATCTGCCAACATCAAAGACTGGGAAAGAAAAGGGGAAAAGAATTTAGGTGTTAGTGATCACCTTGCTGCTACATTGGAACCAGTGAATTTACCCACTGTCTAAATTCTGAATTCTGTGTATCAGTGAGTGAGAGAGAGCAACATTGCATTGGGATTTATGGCTCAGGACACTTGTCTGGGAGGGTGGGAATGAAGTTCCTGTTGTGTTTCAGCAGTGTCACTTTGTGGATTATCACATCTGGAAACCAAACTGCTGTACAAGGGGAGTTCTAAAGTGATTGAGGTGACTGTGTACAAATGGGTTTATGCAAAAAAAGGTGCATGATCAAGCAGCAGTAGATGCAACCCAATCTTTATTTCTTGGCTGGGGCAGCTCAGCAGTTTCCTTGATGACTCACTTACATGGTGAAATCAGCTTTCTGAATCCAAATAACAGAAATGCCGTTTGTAACAAGGGAAAGTTCTTTCTTGGTAATCTGTTCACAAAGTAGAACATTAACCCACTGAATATCTTACTCCCTTAATGTAAATGTCATCTTAATGTTCAAAGCACAGATTATGCACAGGGAAGATTGGGAGGTCTTGCAGAATAGAAAGGAGAACATTTTAGAGCATTAGTTGACTTACAGTGGGAGAACCTCACCGCAAGTGTGTGGGTTCAGCATTTTGTACTTGGTTGGTTATAATTCTTTATATATCAGTTGAAGATGACCTATTTTTTCTAGTTGCAAGATTTTAATCTTAAAAATGAACCATTCTTGTCAAATGAACAAACCTTCCTCCTGTTTTAAAAATGTAGGTCTTTTCATGCATATAACCTGTGGTAAACTGCTTTAATTGAGAAAAAAAACGACCAATGATTTAGTGTTTTTGTGGAATGTCTGCAAGTAATACAAAGGCAAAAATAATCCAAATCTCTGCAAATTCAGTTTCTCAGCCTCTGTTTTTGAAACAGTGATAGGAAGGTTTGTGATTGATAAAGAATGTTTTTAAACATATGGGCATGTTAGGAATATGACTGTCTGAAAGGTGTATTACTGAGCACATGCTCACTGACCATGCTGGAGTCAGGCAGTGCTCACAAAAGCAGGCACTTTGGTGTTTTCAAAGGGATTATTGGCACAGTTCTAGGTTTGCCAAAGCACTGAAAGCTTGCTAGGGCAGACACAAAAGACAGGTTCTCAAAGCAGCACTGTGGATTTGGTATCTAATTTCCATTAATGCAAATTTTGAAAAAATCACATAAGTAGATGCCTGGTCTTTGACGTGGAAGAAGCCCCATTGCTGCCATGATGTCATTCCATGGATTGCCTTAAACACAAGTGCAGCTCTGGCCTTGGGAAGTCAGAGGGCTTCAGTGCTTCAGAGATGTACTCTGTTAGTTTGCAAACCATAAAATAATTGAAGTTGGAAGAGCCTGCCAAGCTTTACTTCACGGACAGTAAAATTAAAATTTTCACAATTATTATGTGTATTTATGAACTATTTCTCACTGTAATAATTCTATGAATGACACTTAGATTTGATTTAAGAACAAACAGGCCCATGTTTGCAGCAACCTGTGATTAATTAGTCTAAGAGACACCAATGGCTATTATGGAGGAATATAAATATTTATAAGGAATATAAAGATTCTGCAAGAAATTTTGGGACCTACTAGATTGTCAGCTACTTACTGCATTTATACCACAACTTGAGAACTACTGTCATCACAAGAGGAGCTGTTAGAAAATCAAAATATCTCTGTACTTGGTGTTACTGTTTTTTTATCTTTTAGAGATAATAGTATAAATTATATCTAAAATATAAACATTTGTCTGTCCAGTATTTTTATTTAATTTCTACTATGGTGGCAGTTTTGTGAATTTCAGCTTTACCCTTATGTGTTTTTTTCCACTGAGCCTTTATCTTCATTGACACGTTTTAAGTTCTAAATATTTGCATTTTCTTTTGGTTGAAATTCATCTGTCTGTGCCAAGTTCCTTTTGCCTACTGCACGTTTTGCTTACCCACGAAGAATTATATTTATCTCCCCTTACCTTGCTGCAGCAGAACATTTTGGTACCTTCTCCTCCAAGTTTACTTTTGAATTGAATGCCTCACCCTTAGACATGTCCTGTGGGGGCAGGTTCCTGCTGTGTCCCCCGTGGTGAGGTCAGTCAGTATTATCCTTCCTCACAGGTTCTTCCTTTTTTCCTGGTGGTTTTTCATCATGACCCTGCAGAAGAGCTGCTGCCCTCACTGCTACTGCATGCTTATTTGTTCCTGTATGTGTTAAGAATATTTTCTTTTAATTTCTGTAGCTTCTCTGAGAGAAGCTTAGAGTGTGCTTTTAAGTAAAAGGCTCTCCTCTGTGATTGAGAACCTAAGTTTTACAGCTTGCCTGTGCCCTGGCCACTGTACAGTGGACATTGGAATCCTTTCTGTTTTCAAATGGATTTGCACAGCGTATGAAAACTGAATGTGGTCTGTTGCAGAATGGTTTTGGCACTCTTTTTTAGTAATTACATATCATTATACTTCTATTTAAATGCAACCTGCCTAAACATTTTATTAGTACTTTACTACTTAATTACCAACTATTGCTGAAAACAGTCCTCATACTGAGACTTATTCCTCTTAAGCATCCATGCTAATGAAATATAACTCTCTTTTTGAAGGATTATATGACATTCTGTGGAATGTTTTTTCGTGAATGTTGGTTCTTGAAAGTGAGCCACTTATTTAGTGCTGAGTATCTGAAATTATTTAAAACTATATCTGCTAATGCTTTTTGCATTATAATTGATAATACATAAATAAAATTCTCAACAATTATTCACATTGTCTGGGTGAAGAGCCTTCATACAACAAGCCACCAAGCTCTAAAGTGTTCAGATATTTCTGGTGCTAAATCAATGATTGTGTTTGCCTTGTAGTGTCACTACTTGTGTCATTTCTTGTGCTCTCTGACTCTCCTGGTGTGTTCCATAGGTTCCAAGCAGTGTAGAACGGAATAACCTAGAGATGTTGTCATTTCCCAGGGTGGTACACAAAAAAAACCAAAGAGATGTTTGTGTTTGGGAGAAAAGTAAAAGAATTTCCTATTTGTAAATTGATTTGTTTAAAAAAATAATTTTTAATGGAGAAGTGCCGGGTATATGAAATAGTGCTCCAGACAGTTCTGGAGCTCTGCAGGATTTCTGGGAATTACTGTTGCTATAATGATGAAAGATTACTTAGAGCCTTCTGCATACAAGAAAGAGGTGTGTCTTAAATTTCTTCCATAAACTGCAAGCTTAATATCGCACCCTGACAATCTTTCACATTTCTTGTTCTTTCAGAATCTCAGATGGAGGAATTTAGCAACATGCATGGGGAATTTGCTTTCTAAACTGAAGTTCTGCAGGACTTGATTCTCTTCCTAACACTTCTATAAGTCAAGTGCAACCCATGGCCAAATCCTTCACAGTGAGTGCCATTGGTTTCTCATAAAGTTATTCTTTGGTCATAGTTCTGTATTTCCAGTCTGTAAAATGATGGAGGGGAATGTGGTGTTTGAAGAGAAAATCTCCTTCCTGCTGCTGTGTTCTTCTCTGGGATATTGTCACCTTTCAAGTGTCCTAGTTTCTGGTCAACCATTTGAGCTCACAGCTCAAATTTATCTTCTGTGGCTCAGATGTGTCTGTGTAATCTGCAGCCCCTGCTGTAGTTGTTCACATCTGGCAGAAAGAACTGAAGGATGAGGGGAAAGTCTTTCTGACCACTCCAGCAGGGTTTGTCAGGCCCTGTCTCTTAAGTGCCATAGGTGGTGGTTTTGTCTAAACTTTGACTTAGCCTTTATGAGGGTCATAAGATGGGAGAAATGACTTTCATAGATCTCTGAAGGGATTCTTACTGTATTTCCATCCTGGACATACTACGTGTCTACACAAACTAATTCTTATCTCTGCCAGTTCATAGCCCAGGCTTAAACAGGGCAGGACAAACTTAACAGTAAATGGATGATATTGGCTGTGAGTTGAGTTCCTGGAGGAAATGGCTCGGCCATGGAGGTCAGTGGGGCCAGATGTTTAAAAAATCTGCTTTGTGTAGGCATTTGAAGGCTCAAGCGGTGTGAGGACAGCAGAGGTGGCTGTCTTCAGCCTTAACTGGAACTGTGTCTGTTCCCTAAAGGTGGAAAGCTGTAAATTCACAGCTGGTCTGTAATTGCCCTTAACTAACACTCTGAAGGTAATAACTGGAATCTTTTCTCCCCCCTCCTTTCCCCTCTTCCCCAGCTGTCCAACGTGGTTATTTACACCTGTGAAGAGTGAGTAAGAAAGTAGGTATAAAATGCTGACATTCAGGTTTGGCAGTGTTTAACAACCTTGCAAATGAGTGTTCAAATCTTCAGGTGGATGATTGAGTACTCTTTCAAAATTTTATTTTTAATCCTCACTTTTTTATGCTCTTTTTCCATCCTAAATAGAGTAACCTAGAGTGATCATGCACAGTGATGCTTCAGTGGGGAATTTTTTATGATGGGTTAATTTAAAAATGATTTAGGAAATCTCATGATTTCATCAGCCACTCCACAAGAACACTGTGAAGCAAAGTGATGTGCACAGATACTCTTTTGGGACTAGGACAGATGAGTTGAACTGTATTTTCATTAGGAAAATGTACTCCTTTTTATTTCTGTGCAAGTATTAAATATTATCAATTCTAATGCTCTCGTGAAACCCTTCAGCACTGAGTCTTGCCAGGGTTATCACTGGGATTTTGGTCATAGTAAGGATTTTAGGAATGTACTGAACATGTTCATGAATCTCTTTTTCATCAGTTTGCTGTTCGTTATTTTCTTAAGTGTTTGGCCTAATTTAAAATTTGAGAAATTCTGTAAAGTTGGAAGAAAATTGAGATAGCTGCCTGTATTGTGGTTTAGAAGTTCCAGTAATTTTTTGCATTTTTATGGTGTGCTTTCATTCTGCTAGTAAGAAGAATGTTCTCTGAGTGAGGGTTAAATGCATTCTTGACACTTGATTCCCTCCCCTGCCTGCTGACTCACCATTTCATTGGCATACAGCCATGGTACAGTTGTGGAGTGTGTTTACCAAGTGCTTGAATCACAAATGGAGAGCTGCTGGATTTTCTCATACTTGAAATGGTTGGGAAAAGTTTTAGCCTTTCAAATCAGCCACATTGCAGACTGTTCATTTAAAGCTCAGTTTTAATCTTGGAATATATTTTCAGATGAAAAGCATTTATTTAAAAAGCATCCTTTAGAAGGAGACAGTGTCTTTGTGTTCTAAGTAGTTACAGCTATATATGGAAGATGAGTCCTACCAGGTCTAATGTGCTTTGGGATATTCCTTTCCAACTGGAATCACATTAGCATCCAGGAAAATAAGTCTGCTTCATCCTACTACTTGTAAATACATAAAGACTAAAATGTGCTGTTTTTCTGGTCTGATGAAGGCAGGTGCTGGGGGTGGGATCAGCACCATGTCTGGGGCTTTTGTCAGATGCACTGGCCATGGGCATAAGGAGCTTGTGGGTTGCTTTATAGGTAATAAATTACATGGCTTCAGACCTCATTCTGGGAGCAGCCCTATGGAAATGAGTGATAAGAGGTCATTACATGAAAACTCGGCTGGACCACTGATTGCAAGTGAGGCTTGCTCTCAGAAATAAAGGGAAACTCTGGAGCCTACAGTCCAACCAGAGGGATGCTGCTGGCAGCCATCAAAGCTGTGCTCATCTGACCTTTGGAGCAGGAGCATCTCTCAGCAGTGCTGCCATCCAGAGTTTGGAGGTTTTGCTCTTTTTGACTCTAAGGGGCAAAAGGTAGACTGGAAGGGAATTGTTTGTCAGAGTCTGAGCCTCTGACAAAGTTACTGCAGCTGCATATAAATAAAATTAAAAAAATAAACAAGTGAGAGGCTAAAATAATGTAGATCTTGAATAATTAGTTATGGGAGGAGTTTTATGTGAATCCTTGTATTCATTTAATGAAAGTGAATACCCCAGAGCCTGGTGGGCAGCATATGAAGTAACCAGGTATCTGGAAGGACAGAAGCAGAAAATTGCTGATCTTTTTTGAGTATTAGATAGTGAGATAGTGTAGTACTTATTTACAGACACATCAGAAACATATTTCTGGATGACGATGAACAACTTATTTCTAGATGATAGTAATTAACTCAGTCCTAACAAGTCAAGATTGCTGCTTAGTGTTTAAATAATTTTTCATTCTAGAAACTCCAATTTTAGATGAAGCCTTTTATTTCATCTTAGGAAACAGCAGCAGTTTAACAGCCCATTTCAACCACTGACTTCTAGTTGCAAAGAGCATTTGCACTTTTCATAGTTGTTCACCAATATATTTCTGTCGGTGACCAATGTATAAAATCAGTTTCACAGATGTGTTACACAGTCATCCAGAATTCAAGCTGATAAATGTGACTGAAGAGTCGAGGAAGGTTAAAACACAGCAGGGCATGACTTTCTACTAACAGGAGTCAGCAATAACATCGAAAAGGTTGAAATCTATACAAAATTTCATAGGCACTGCTGTTAAATTTTGAAATAATGGAACCCTTCCTCCAATGCTAATGATGTGTTTCTTATGAGAGCACTCTGTCTTTTGAAGAGATGGCTACAAGATATTCCTGTACTGTTACTGTGAAGGAGTTTGCTGTGGTATCTGTCAGCCATTGGGGTTTCCTTAGAAGCAAGTGAAGTCAGGAGGAGGATCTCCATTGATGTTGGTGGCTCTTGACTTGGATCCATGGGCTTTGTTCAAGTGACACCAGTGTCATGAAGTGATAAGGAAAGGTAATACAATCAAACATAGAATTTTTAAAGTTACTAAATATAAAATGTTTCATTTTCTCAAAATGAAAATTGCCTTCTTTCTCCCATAGTGCTCTTAACTATTCCAGATGAAAATTACTGAGTCACACCAGATAGATTTAATAATTGGAATTTAAAAAGTTTCTCACAGTTCTATTTTTATTACATATCTCTAATGAGCAAATTTGTAAAACCAAGGAAAGAGTATAAATTAAAGCAAAGTGGTGCTAACAAAGTTCAAATAGTTTGAATTCTAGAGGGGGTTGTTAGTCTCGCTTTCTTAGTAATCTGAAACTCTCCATGCTATGACTGGAGATTGGTTTTGAGGTTAAGCAAGAGTTGTGAAGAGATGCATTATGTTTGATTAAATTTTACTTCTGAGGGGGTTTCGTGACAAATGACACCCAAGGAGAGGTGAATTCCTGAAGTTATTATATCCAGCATCAAACCTGACTTCGTCCTTTGCAACCAAACTCTCTCCCAGTCCAACTTCTGACAATTGTTTTACTTTGAACTCTCCCAGTGTTTAAAATTGTCTTTCTGTTTTATTTCACATGCTTTCATTTGCTTTCAGAACCTCTCCCTGTTCTTGCCATACACAATATTATTTGTTATTCAAAATGAGAGGTGGCACATCCTAGTGTATGCAGAGCGTTGACCTGTTTTTATACCTTAATTGGGACTATTACCTTCCTGTTCTTTTATACATGCAATTACTTCTTGATATCTACTTAACAGGTTGCTCTTCCATGTAATTTGTGTATTAATTTGCTGCAACAAGGACTGGCATTTGAAAAAGCTTGAACCCCCCCAAAATATCTGAATGAAGTTTTTAATTTTAAAGAATTTTTGCTTTTAAAAATGAGTTATTTAAAATGAAATTCACATGTTGAAAATTTGTGTCAAAACTAAACCAAGCTCATCAATAAAACTGTTAGACAGGAAAGGTCTCACACCCTGTTCATCATGTGCACGGTGCTCACAGTCCACTGGATGCTACAATAAGTTAATTCCTGACAAGAGTCACCGGAATAAATAATTGGATTTGTTGATAGTGAAGCTAGACTAAATTGCTCAATCCTCTGCTCCAAATAGCTGACCACAGTTTTTACTAACAGTGTCTGTCAATATAATTGCTAGGACATAATTGTTTCCTTGGAGTGAAGTGTAGGTAATTTTTTCAGACCTTGTTGTATAGCTGGGCTGGATAACCCTGGGTCTCTGTAAAAATATTCTGCCTCTCCTGCCCCAGGCAGGAGTAATTTACAGTTACTCTTCTAATCACAGGAGATACATGATTGGAAATAGCATTTGTGGATGCTATGGGCAAAGAATCCCATGGTACACAAGAGCCCCTGGCAAGAATGTTGTCTGGAGCTGGGGAGCCTAGAGGCTGATCCACCTTTTCCTGCACCAGGCTGGGGCTGGGCTGAATCTTGGCCCTCATGGCAAATACCACTTCAAAATCAAATTCTCTTATGTGGAGCCAAAATCCTGCCTGGAGCAGCTGGTTCTGGGCAGGGATGCTTTAGGTGATGTGCACATATCAAATAGTGGAAGTGATAATGGTGTCCTAGAAATGTTTTTGTGAGACAGTTCTTGGTGGTTTTCTTGGACTTGATCAAGAAATGGTCATTGAAATGGATCATAATTAATTTCAGAGATGCAGTGTCTCTTAGTGGCCTGAGTTTTGCCATTTGAAAAAAAAAAAAAATTCTTTGGAAAAGCCCGCTGTGTGCCTGGTCTCTTTGGCAAGGCAGAAGCCCATGAATAGTATTATCATATATAATGGCTACCACTTATCATGTTCATTCTGATTATGTAAAACTGAAAATCACTGCATAGAAATGAAGTTTCAATGTTTTTATTCAAAGCAGCTTCTCACAATGTATAAATACTGCATATTAACACACATGAAAAATACAACTTCTAAGGCACCCAGAAATGTGTCCATACACTAGTTACAGGACCATCAACAAATAAATTGTGTACAATTTGATCTAGACAGTCAATATTTGATATATCAGAAGATACAAGTCCCTCAGTACTGTACCAGTTTCAGAAAATATTTACAACACTGTGATATAGGGGTGCCTGTACCCTTATAATATTATAATATGTACTCATCATTACAAATATTAGAAACTGTTTTAGTCTGTTCCATGGCATTCTGACAAAATAACTTAAGGGCCTAATTTGCAAAGTTCTACAATTAATTATTTGTGCAAGTATTGAAAATAAATTTACATTGACATAACTTGTGAATTTTTGGTTCTTTGCTTCATCTCAGAGGTTTGGTAATAAGCCTTACCAATAGACATGCCATCCCAGCTGAACATCACTCCTTTCCCAATAGCTCAGTGGATACATCTTTCCCCCTTATACCTGACATGGATGAGGACGCAGTGTTTGAAGCAGAAAGAGACTGTTTGATCTTCGGTACAAATGTCAAACTAGTTCACTGGCAAAGGAACTATGCTTTGTTAGAATAATGCAACTCTTTGGTCCTTTGTTTTTTTATGGAAGGCATAACATTTTTATTCACTAAAAATCGAAATCCTGTCCATGAGCAAGCAAGCTAGTGAATGACTTTCAGTGTAGTATTTAAACCAGCAGTAAAGAGATTTAATATGGCTTAAAACATACGGTTAATTGGGCAGACACAGATAACACATCGAGGATAGCGAGTACCCAAATGTACTATGATAAGATTGTCTATAAGTCTCTTATGTAAACTTCTTTAGTGTCTCCTAAAGAGTGCTGGCTTTAGCCAGATTTGACTTTTATAGACCCAGCCACACAAAGCCTGAGATTAAACTACCATGGTTGGGAGCACAAATGCACAGTTTATATATAACAAAGCTCATGCTGACAAGTCTACCTATGTTGTTCAGAAGAAACAACCCGTATTACCCTTTTCACAAGAAAAACTTAAGGCCCTGTACTCTGATTTGCTAACTTTCTTACAGCAATTATTTGGGGAAGTCCTTAGTGCTACATAAGCAATTATGCAGCTTTAAAGATTTCTTGTACCTAATGGTAAGGCTTATTCACAAATGCAATACATTTATAAATTATATTTAAAACTGTAAAGGCTGGCAAAATAATTAAAAAACCCAAAACCAAAAATAAAACAAACCCCAACCAAAATTATCTGTTAATCCCTAACATTAAAAGAGCATTTTATTCTAATGAAAAACTATTGGCACAAAACCATTATATTATAGGTTAAAAGAACAATCCATAGTAGTGAAAAAGATTGCCTAAAACGCATACCCTAACCTACCACAGAAATATAAAAGTTTATATTTTGAAAATATATACTGTATTAAAGTTTGTAAGCTTATTTATTTAAACAGAAATGTACTGAAATAGTAAACTAAGCAACACTTATCTACAGCAGAAATATACATGCAGGACAACACAAAATAAATTGCTTACCTTTAATATCTACAAATGCAAAACTGTAGATTTTTAAAGATTGTACAAAACAATTTACACAAGAATAAAATAACATACTTAAACAACAAATTGCATTTTTAATCTTAAATACTGTGAATATTAGTAAAGGTACCCAGACTAATATGTACAGTACATCTAGATATCTGAATACCTAGTAGGATAGAAACACAAGAGAAAATTCAGATTCTGATATTTAAATACTGGAAAAGAAGCTTTCAACATTGTTATTACTCTTTTCTGAAGGGAAAATAGATTCCATGAAAACTAGATTGTAACTGTATAGATATGAATAATTAAAAATGTTAACTATGGTTAGCGCTTGCTTTAATGGAAAAATAATTATAGAAAATGTATTTCAACCATTCCTTTGTCATAAAAAATGCTAAGATACAGATATCTGAAAATTCAGATGAAATGGTGCAGTTCAAAAGTTCCAACAACATAAGAGTCTTCTCTGCAAATCTCGTTCGGAACGCATTCCTTCACATTGCTGAGCAATCTTGCTATATTTATCTACAAAAACTAAGCATAGTATTGAAATAAACTTCTTAATATCTTATTAACACATGACTAGGAGTTATGGCTCTCTGGACGGGAATAAAGGAAACAAAGGAAATTGAGGAACCGTGGTACTTTCCATTGCCTTTTTTTCTTTCTCTGAAGGTATATGCTGGAGGCCTGATTGTGCAAACTCGTGTGTGTGTGTGTGTGAGTAGTTTTCTCTTGGTGATCCCTCTTTTTCCAGGTGACTCTGTGTGCACTGCCCTGCTGGGGGCCCGGGGCCTCCATCCAGCGCGCCCTGCAGCGCTGCTGGCAGGCTGGGGGACAAAAGTGCATCCATCACTTCAAATAGTTATTGAAAGAGTTCTCTTTCAGTCATTTTAGAATAAGCTAATGGTTTCTATAAGTTGCTTTTAAAAAACATTTAAACAGGCTAATTAGAAGCCAGATTCTGTCTTTTTAATGAAGAATTTCCATCAGCACTTCTGCATTTTAGAGTAATGATTTCCTTAAAATTCAGTGGTACAATTAGGGCATAAAAACAGCACTTCTAATTATTTGTGGAAAAAGAAATGTTACATTAATATGTTGAAGGCTACTGTTTACTGTAATCACCTGTTTGTTAACTTTACAAAGGCTTTCTTGAAACTCTTTATGGAAATGCTAAGAGGGAGAAAGCTGAGCAGCCTCATTTGCAGAGGTTTAAATCATAATAAGTCACTGAGCTGAAGGATGGGGAGCAAGTGCACAAATTACAAAGTAAACAAATGTGCAAAGCTTCTGCTTCAAGAGGTTTCAATTTGGGCATACTATAATGGCAGGTGAAGTCTTAGAGCATGCTCCTGTCCTTTCCACATGAACTGCCCTTAGCAGGAAAGAACTGAGAGAGATCCAGTGTTCAGGAGTCAGTCAGTGTCACTGAACCGTACTAGATCACATTCGAAAAGAGCAGATTGGATTTTCCTTGTTTATTGTGAACTGCTTTTATGGATAGCCATAAGTTCTGGTAACAGGTGGTGGGGTGGCCAGATGTGGAGAGCTGGAAAAAGCAAAACTAAACCTCTGCCTCCACTGAGTTCAAGCCTAGCACCTTGTATAAACTGCTGGCCCACACCCAAAGGCCTCCAGAGCAGAAATGATCTTACACCTGAGGAATCAGGCAACTAGACTAAGGCTCATAAGGATTTGCTTTTAGACTTCAGACCAAAAGGGGTATTTAAACCTGAAAAACAGTACAATGCCACAGAACGGCACCACTCACCCTGTTACTGATATCTGGCTAACAGGAATATAGTAAACTTAAATAAAGCATCTGGTTGGTGAGCCCTTTAGTGCTCCTCAAGAAGGCAGAAAGTGAAGAGAGACTTAAGGGGGACTCACTGTGTCAGAACCCATTTTTTTTTCTCTTAACCCTGGCAAATGAATCTGTTTTCATACATTTTTTTGTACAATTTTACACATAGAGGAGCATGCACGTGGCTGTTTCATTTACTGCCCACAACATTCTGTGGGTTTTCTATATATTCTTTATTTTTCTACTCGGTCTGCTGCTAAAAATGTGTTTGCATTCTCATGTGATGCCTTTAATTCAGTCAAAAGGGAAATATGAAAATAAGATCTGTGATCAATAAACAGCTGAATATGAACACAAAATAAATAAGTTAAATAAATTTAACAAAGAAAAAATTCTAGTAGTTTTTGTAAACTAACTTTACATATTATACATATAAATTATCAGATTTTTCCATTAAACTGTTAGAACTTAGAAAAAATAATTAACATATTTCTAACATATGGTTTTTGGGTCTATAGAAGGTCATTCTGACCCAGAATTTAGACTGAGCCCTCTGTATCAGCCTAGATGTGCTGCAACAGCAAGAATAAGTTAAGAAGGACAGACAAAATAAACCCTTACAGGTGGGTGAGCCTTGCTGGGCCTCAGTGGTGCTTCTCAGCACGTGGAATGTAGAGTTGGATGTGGATGAGCAATGTGAAAGATGCAGCCCCTGCACAGGTTATGTGCACTGAACGCCTGCCCACGTCTTGGTTACACAAAAACAAACCGGCTACAAGCAGCTGTGCAGCTCACACAGCCACAGGCATTGGGATCACTGTCACAAATTCCTCACTGATGCATTGCCTCTGCTTCTCAAACATGGTCATGCCTGACTCTGGTCACAACTGGAGCAATTTCTCTTTGAGTTAGGCCAAGATATCAGACTTCATAAATTTTGTCTTGCAAGTAGCTGAATAACGAATCCAGTCCTTTGGAAGAACTCCACAGCTGTTTTAACATCTGACACTCTTTCTCGTTCACATCTTCAAGTCCGGATTTCAGGAAGCTCCGCACGAGACATTTGGACTCTTCCAGTACCTAAAGCCAAAATACAACTCAGTATTTTATTTTAAATCTGAAAAAATTACTATGGGTAATGGTGTGACCAGCATCTTTAGAGTACTAACTCTGTTTTACAATCTAAATAATTCCTTTTGGCACAGAAATTACATTTGATTTATAGCCACAACTCCACTTGCTGATAGTCAGCTTCTTTAAGAATTGAGGTTGATGGGTTAGTGCCAGGTTTTTAAAAGAATGAGGGATTCTAAGGTACCTTAGTTTATTGAAAGTCTGCCATGAAGCACAAGAAGGAGCTGAACTCCCTCACTTTGAAATGAAAATGTGTGAGGGACAATATACTGGCTTCCTTTTCTAGAAGCTGGACTTTAAGGTTAGACATGTTGGAAACTCAAATGTGGATGTCCATTATCTTTAAGAATTTTCCCTCATGTATTATTTCTTTATCAATACAGAAATTAATAGGAAAGGACCTTTACTGCAAATCCCTTTTTATTTGCTTATATTTTTGTAAAAGTGAAATATTTTGTAAAAGAATGGTGCTAAGCAAAACAAGCACCCACTGACTGTGTTCTGGAGTTAGATTTTCTTGGCAGATACAACAAATCACCTGAGATCTTTGCAATAGAAAGCCCAACCTCAAGGCCTTCGTAAATTGTTCAAGTTCTGAAAGGCACAAACTGCAGGTCCATGGTTACTCCCATAGTTCAGCTCATTTTTCCCAGACCCATTTTTAAGCACACTGAGATTGATTCCTTTAAAATTAGTTTTTAAATACACATCACCAGTACGTATCTCACAAGGAACTCAACTGGTCAAACAAACCAAAGGTAGAAATAATTCCTACATTACTGACTTTTTGAGGATAGGAGATTTAATATAACTAACACTGTTCTGGGGAAGAGAAGTGCATTCTCTTCACTCAGCCTTGTCAACACCTCCATGTTAAGCCCAGTTCCTGCGTGTTGTGGGTTTCAACACTGCTATTGCAAAGTAGTATTTGTCTTTAAGTCAAGTAAATGGTGTTAATAGCAAATCAAGGGCCTGTGTATTTTTGGTGGTCTGTTAAAAAGTCTTTGAAGGTTTATCTTTGTCCACAAATCAGCACCAGTCTTCCTAAGGGGTTTGAGAAAAATTTATTGACAGCCAATAGCAGTAAGGGAAGGAAGAATTCATAGTAAAGCCCAGAGGTTTTCCCAACTCAAATAATACACATTATATCAGCATCATCAAATAAAATTCTGCTACATTTCTAGAGAGTTTCATTCTCAATGTCTGCTGTGAGATCTAATCTACACTTTGTTTAATTAAAAATCTCTTGTGTCTCTACCTCCTTTTACAGCAGATCTTTTAAATGAAACTGAGGGATGCTGAGACAGTTTGAGGCATAGGAAATATAGCACAAAACTATAACAATTTTCACTTTAATTACTGCAGTTTTATTGCAGCCAGTATCACTTTCTTCACTGCATGTTTTTTAAATAAGGATATACTCAGAATAGGACTATGTCTGCCTGAAGGGAAAAACCCTTAGGAAGTAAAGACAGGAAAGGATTTTCTTTCAACTTTTGTGTACAGAAAAGGAAAGTTATAATACACTGTGACCAGACTGTGTTCAAATTCCTCTTGTCTGGATCTCACCTCTCCTTCACAGCAGAGCTTAGCTGGCACTATCCTACCCTTCTGGGGTGTTGTGTAGAACATTCTGCAGCAGCAGGAACTGTGCAGGTGCAGAAAGAAGGCAGATTCAGCTGAAATATGGCAGGCCAGGACAAAGTGAAAGGCAAATCTGTTTTCTTACAGAGGTTTCCCAGTACAGTTGTAGGGTTTAAGACTGTTACACCTTCATGAAGGAAACCTGTACTAAAATCCCCTTTCAAAATCTGGGGCAAGGAGATGCCACTCATTGAATAAATGCAAATATGGTGAAAGGAAATAGCCCTCCCTCCCCCAAGCTGTGACAAACGAGAGACTCCATGAGCTCACTGATCCCTATTCAGGTTTTCTGATGTCAGCCTTCTTTCACAGGTATGATTGTGGAAACTGAGGTCCCACATGTGATGAGCCTTGGGAGCATACCCTACCTCTGTGAAACGTCATTTAATGTTTGATTTCTTACCACTGCACTGCAGGATGCCATTTCTTTCACTCGTAGCATCACTTCTTGGCTAAATGTTGTCGGCCAAAATACTTGTGACACCAGTCCTCTGCTGCAGGCTTCCTGTGCTGTCAGCTTTCTCCCACAGAACAACATTTCATTTGCCTGTGAAACCAAAAGATTCTGGTAATCTTGGGTTATAATTCCCTTAAAATTTTTCTCATACTTGCCTGCTATTTTTATGATTAAATTACAAATATTCTTCTGTATCTTTCCATACAGCATAATACTTTCAAAGGAGTTTCAGTAGCTATTTAAGGATTGTGCAGGTGGCCAGAGCACAGCATGGGTTTAATTTAAGAGAAATGTGCTGGCATGCATGGTGAATCTGTATTGCTGATCTTACAAGAGTAACTGTCAGTGATACTGTGTCAAGAGTCATGGAACCCAGTAGGAAATATTTTTGGGACAAATTCTGATTTATTATACTGGTAAAAGCTAAGCAGTCTTACTGGAATCATTGTGGATTATCTTTAAAGAGCAGAGAGCTGTATCTGGCTGTATTACTGCCCACTCCTAACATAATGCAGACAACTACTCTGCAAGATTATTCTGCTAATGGATTTCTTCACTTTTCTACCATGATGTTGACAATCTTTTCTTTTTCAATCTTTCTTGTGTATTGCAGGTGTTGTATATTGAATTCTGAGAGTATTTTGTGATAAGAAGTTCGTAGTGATTATGAACTTTTCACAGATTTCATTTCTATTAAAGACAACTAAGAAAATTGTTTACTTTTTAGAGAGAGAGAGAAGATCAGGAATTTATGAAAGGTTCTTCAGCAATTTGAGGTGGAAAACCTTACCAGTGCAACACCCAGAATTTGTGGGAATGTATATGATGAGCAGCCAGCTGGAGTGAGTCGGATTGTTGCATATGGTGTCTGAAACCAAGCCTTCTCACTTGCCCAAACGATATCACAGAGTGGTAAAATAGAAGCTCCTAACCCCAGAGCAGGACCGTTGATAGCAACCACAATTGGCTTCTTAAATTGAATAAAAGCTTTTACAAAATCCCTAAAATAAAAAATAAAAAATAAAAAATAAAAGAAAGATCTTGAATACAGAAGTAACACATAAATACCCAAATTTAAAGTATTTAATCTGAAAACAAATCAGAACCAGAGAAGAATACAACAAATGCCCAGTTTTATGAGGTCAGAACTGCAAGATACTTTTTAGTTTGCACATGGAAAGGTTTGCTTATTTTTAGTTATTTAATCTGAGTACCTGGCACATAGTTTTGTGTATGTTGTATATGGCGTGATTAAGTGGATTGCACTGAGTGTTGTAATTTTAGCAGAAAAGTTTGGTTGGGTTTAGTTTTACTTCTGGACCAGTAACTCCTGAGTTTGTACACACAGCACTTCTTGGTTTGCTCCACAATGACTGAGATGGACCTGGTTTGGCTGCTGATGAAATATTATAGTCTGAATATTTTTTTCAAAAAGTTCTCTTTAGATCCTCTGTCAAAGGTTACTGCAAGTCCCATCAGTGGATTGGGAGATTGCCAATATTTATGGCACACCAGCAGAAAGAACAAGACATGCAAAGGGGAGTCAGAGAGAGAAATGTTTGAACAGTGAGTGATCTTCAGTTGGGTCTTCATTGCTAAAATCTTCAGCAAAGCCATTACAAAGCAGATGCCCTTGCCTGACAATCCCAGTAATGTGATGAGAAATAACAGGCAAGTCAAATGTCACTGGATTCATCTGGATGAACAAATTAGAATATGTTAAATTCTGTGCAATGAGGAGATCTTTTAAATAAGTTACCTACCAACTGTGGAAAGGTATCTGTTGAATGGAACAGCCTTTACACCAATTAGGAAAAAGCAAGAATGTAATTGTGGGCAAAGTATGGGCTCCAGCAGCTCAGTGCACAGCAGGTATATGGAGGCAAACGAGATGCTCCGTTACGTTAGAAAAAAGACATGGATAAATGAAATCCCAAGCAAAATAGGAGATTCTGTCCCTGCACTGGATATTTTTTAGATCCAGAGTGCAGATTTGCTGACAGATTTTAGGAAAGAACATTTTGTCAAATGTGCCCTTTGATGACTTGCTCCTCTCCCACTGAAGTCAAAAGGATCTAGGCCTCTGTACCTGAGCACAGGTGGGCCTGGCAGTTTAGAGAGCCCATGTAGCAACTGGGTTGAAGTCCAGGGGCATTGGCTGTATTTTAAATGAGGACAAAGAGTCTTAGATGACCCAGCATTAAATTTTCAATTAATACATTCTGGTTTTCAAGTACTCTAGTAAGGAGTTAATTTTCAACCATGAGAAAATAGAGAATTGATGGAGCTCTGTTCACAGAAGTAAACCTTTAAATTTAATAAAATTTAAGTTTAATAAAGTAAATCTTTAAGTGGAGTGGAAGGCTACAATGTTGGGAGATGATGAGGGGAACACCATCTAGACAAAGAGAGTGAAATAAGAAATCTTGTTTTTGCCTGATCAAGACCATTTCTGACTAGAGAAGAACAGGATTAAAGAGAGTTGTGATTTGTTTTGTTGCAGAAACGATGCTGTTTTCTTATCTCATTATTTCTTTGATTGTTTATTTCTGAGCAGTGACTGTGGATCACTTCACCTCATTAATTCCGGAATTTTGAGAACCTCAGTAGTTATGTAAGCCTTCCAGACAGGACTACAGTTGGGAATAGGGATGTGATGAACGATAGGTAAAAAGAAAGCAAACTAAGGATAAATGGTGGCAGTAAATCTGAGGACCATGTGGAGGCAGATAAAACCAGTGTTGTGGAGAAAAGCAGGAATCACGGTGATAAACGGGGTTGGAAGTGAATATGGAAAAGCAATTAGGGATGTGGAGAAGAAACAGGTAAAGTGGAGGAAGAACAAAGCAGAACACATTAATGGAGGGGAAGGGTTGAAGGAAGTCTTCCTATGAGTGAGCAAGGAAGGGAGAACCTGAAGAGAGTAGAATACAACATTGAGAAGGCACAGCAAGCCTCTGTCATGAGAAGAATGGAGAGCACTGAGGATGGTAAAATGGATGGGTGTGGAACATTCTACCTGTAGGATGGAGTGGAAGGCTACAATAATGGGACATGATGAGGGGAACAAATGCCTGCCTTTGGTCTCTAGAAGCTGCAGTGACCTGCACTCCATTTTTCTTTGTTTCCTGTTTTGTGTGTTGTTTCAGTGGGCTGTCTCTGTAGCCTGAACCTGGCACATTTCCTTGTCTCCAAACCGTAAGTTCACACAGGGAGTTTCATGCCTACAAGATCCTTGTTTCAATTCAAAGCAGTCTTTGAAAAGGATTTTAGATTATAGCTATTGTTGCACAGTAGATCCAGATGCTCAAAGATAGGAAAGAGATACTCCTGCAGAAGGCTTCTGGATTTGCTGGAGCATATCTGGGAGGCTGACCATTGAATGAATACATGCTGGGATGCTCAGACACCTCTGCACTGTTTCAGGCTCTTGCTGCTGGTCATGGCTTGTAGGTAGTACATCCAGGGCTGTAAAGAAGCCGAGCAAGTAACTTTGTCCTTGTCTGTTTTCTTCTGAGCACATCCAGAATGTTGTGGCTCAGGTCCCAAAACACAGAGGCTGAGGACATGGCACCAATGAATGAACCATTCATGGTAGAGGAATCTGGATAGGGATTGAAACTTCAGTTTTAACTTGTGACTGCTATAGGAGAGCCATGCTTGGGAAAGTGGAAACACATGGTAACCAAGAGTTCAATTTCATTTTGATACAAGTCTAACTTGATGTAAAGCAGTGGAGGCAGAGATCTGTGGATGCATTTTAGGACATACAAACCACTGAAAAAAGCAATGGACATTTTTTCTTCTCTTATTACAGTTTATTTTCCATGAGCTGAGTCCTTTGTTCACAGAAAGCACAGAGAGTGCTAAATGGAAAACGTAGGGTATTGTTTCCAGAAGTACAATAAAAATCTATTTTCAGTGGGCCTGAAGCCGACATTCTTGACAAGGAGCAGTACATTGTACCAGTATTTCAAGAGTGTTCTGTGAGACCAAGGGTGGAAAAACTGAGTATCAGAGTCTGGCTTATACTTATTAAAATGTTGGATTGATAAGTATACCTGAATATTAGATGTGTGCAAATAAATGTAAATGTATATAACAACACCTAACTGCACAATTTTTACAAGAATAATACTAAATTTGTGTCTTTTGGTGGGTGGTGAATATGCCTGTGTTTTAAAACAAGAATAGTGATTTTCTTCCCTCCTTTTTTTTTTTTTTTTTTTTTTTTTTTTTTTGTTCCACATTGTTAAAAATCCCTCGCATTTGAAAAATAAACTTAGGCTGTGCCGTTCAAAGGGTTTCTTTTTTAAAAAATCACTCCATGATATTCAAGCATAGTTAGGGTCTTATAAAGAGATTGTAACTTACTACATTTAAAGAAGTATCTTTTAAAGTCTTTCAAAATAATTGCTACTTTGAGAATTTCAAAAGTTTTTAGCCTGGAATCCAAACTGATCTGCAGTAGCTGTAACCAAGGTAATTGGTGGTTAATATATTTTGTGTAATACCTAAACCTGATTTTATGTTATACTATTAAATCCCAAGTAGAGATATCATGTAAAAAAATTCCTTAATATTCCTTCATAGAATTGTTTCATAAAGTTTTAAAGCTCTGAGAAGAATATTTATTTGTAGGAAATGGGGGGAAAAAAGGGACCAAATTGTCTCCTGGTACAGACTGGTGAAATACCATTGGCTTTAGCGGAATAATATTGATTTATACTGGAAAATCTACCCTGTGGATAATGGAATATTTGGTGATGTGTTGTGCAGATTAATTTGCAGACTGCATGTCATAAACCCTGTAATTCTATTAAGGTGATGTGATATATATATATATATATATATATTTAAGGAAAGTCACATTTTAGTTACAAAAATAAAACTACATTTACATATATATTAAGTAATTTAAATTTAAGAAGAGTGGAGACCCTTCTAGTAAGGTTCTGAAATACAGTGGCAGACTGCTATTTCAACAGAATATGAGTAAGCCATGGATTCCCATTTTGACTGAAACTCATTAAAATGATGAACATTAAAACAAGTAAAAGATCTGCCTTTCAGGAGCCGCTTTAGAACATGAAGCAATACTGAATTTGGAAAAACAACAAGGAAGTTGTATTTGAATTTAGAGGAATGATTTGAAATATTAAATACAAAGAATAAGAATAAAATAAATCCCTATGGATATTAGCACTGGAATAAACGTGCTTTCTTTTCTAATACGGAAAGGTCCAAGTTTCTTTTTACTAAACAAATTAGAATGCAATCAACATTTAAATAGACAACATTTTTGGACCTGATAAATATTTTTATAATCACACACTGCATTTCATAATTTAGAGATCATAGGTAAGCTTGGGTCACCTTATAGCTTCTGCAATCCTAGTGCTTTCCTTTCTTCTGTCATTGGATAACCTGCCAATTAAATATGAGTAATCTAGGCCACTACAGAATACACTTCCCACTGCGCTGAGAAGTAAGAGTTTACTGTCATCAGCTGATGCATTGCACAATGCTCTCCGAACTTCCTTCATGATCTGTGGATAAAGAAAAGTAAACAATTCGACATGCATGCCGTGGCAATATCATTTCCCTACTTTTACAAACCTTATTGATTTTGAGCGACTTAAATTTTGGGAACTATTAATAGTTACATCAATTATATATATAATTTTAATATAGAATGGTATTTGAATCATTAGAATGATAACATTGAGAGTTTGCAAAATATTTTATATTTGGCAGTGCTTTGTTGACGTTTTACTAATTCAAAGAGGTTTTAGGACTTGGCGGTTCTTTGTTGTATGTGAAATTCTACCCGGCTTATGCAATTTGATTGCAATTTAATAATTTCAACTATCACTTTTTAATTTTCATTGTGTACATCACTGTATCCTCGGGAACATGTTTATCACAGCAAAAGCCTATTATTAACCTCAACAGCTTGAAAGCAAAATTTGTAAATCCAATTTTCAGTTTTTCAACTACTTTGGTTTATATGACTTTAAACAGAGCAAGGCAGGACAAGAGGACATCATATACATCAATATGACAAATATATTATTCACTTTTCTGTGACATTTTTTACAGTTTACAAAAGTTTAATCATAAAATTTCCTTGAAAAAGAGATATTTTGACTTTCTTGTACAACTGGATCAAGCTATTAATTGCACCATAAATCAAATCTAATCAAAATCTGTACAGAATTGAGCTGCTGGTATTGTAGGAAAATGGCCTTTCACCTGAGCAGAGAATTGCTTCCTAATGATTTTTAAAAGGAAGTATTATTTCATAAACTTCTGAGGGGTAACTTTTTTTTGGTCACAGTTGGGTGTGATTTGGGAGTTGTAACTCATTTCAGCCCCCTCTCCTCTATAATGTGCTCCTCACTGCAAATAATTTGCTGCTCACTGCAAGGGCCCTGATTTCATCTAGTGTGACACCTATCTTTAATCATACCCATGTGTCAAAGTATTTCCTGTAGACATGGTCCTGCCCTCTCACATTTTTCTCTTTTGCACTGGAAGATTTGCTGCTGGTGTACATTTAGGTAAGAGAGAGCTAAATGTGGCTGGGGATTTAAATAGAGTTTACCATGTGAGAGAAACCCAAGATTTTTAGTCTGTGATTATTTCTGTTCACTACTTTCTGTTACCAAAACTTCTTTAGATCTCTAAAGTTCCTTGTTTAAGAAATGTCCCTAAACACTGAGGTTTTATTGATGCCACCCCCTAGGTAGGCTTTTAATAGCAATCCTATGGATTGTGCTGCTTTCTCTATGGGTTTATGTAAAGATTAGTATTACTGGCCGCTGGGACTGGGCATGAGAGCAGGTGGTGAACTTTTAGATGCTTCACTTCTACAAGAGCACTTCAGAATGCCTGTAATACCGAGTGTGTGACAGTGGGTGGAAGTGAAGTAATTAAAAGCTGTAGAATTTGGAAGTGTATTTGAAATTCTTATGCAGGTACAAAAATGTCATCAGCAATTTTAGGAGCACTGTTTATTCTGAGAGTCTCAGAGACTGTCTCAGCCCTCAGATGGGAGAAACACAGCAACACTGCACATATAATAGGGAAACAAAGGGGAAAAAACCCTAAAACCTCTGTTCAGAGTTAAAAGAGAAACTTTAGAATGTGGTAGACATTAAAACAAAATATATATATATATTTTGGTTTTCCTAGTTCCATATGAATGCAATGTTGTCCTCTTAATTCACTGTAGAAGATTTCATAATCTGCTCTTAGGGTGAATGTGTAAACAGTATTAGGGAACACCAGTCAAACATTTTTCTATCCAGTGAGGAATGCTGCATTAAGTAAGATGCCACGATACCCATTCAGCAAGTTTCTTTATTACTCCACTTCCTCCAGTGGTATTTGCCTATGTGCCACCTCTTTGCTCTTACCAGTGCTCTCCTTCACACACTTCATTACTGTCACAAACCTGCCTCTTTTTTATCTTGCCCCTCATTGATCTGGATGAGTAAAGCCACCTAAAACCAATCCAAATTTTTTGAGCAGAGGTTACATTTCTTGTAAGAAAAACCAATATTCTGCCATTGCTGTTTTTTCAGTGTTCTGGAGAGGATGACATTGAGTCTGTTATTAGGAACTAACTCCTCAGATATGGATAAAAGTGGGAAGACTTTGGTTACTATTTTTGAGTAGGAGAGGAAATTTAGTTCCCCTGCTCCACTTGTTTCTATCAAAAGAAACCAGGAAACCCTTATGTATCAATATTTTCAGGCTCCAAAAAGTATGGGTTTTTTTTCTAAAGAGCCTTAAGTTTGTCATTAACTTTCCAAAGGTACTTGGAAGCTCATTGAGTCCAGTAATGCCAGCCAAGTCAGTGCTTACTCCTTGGTCAGGAACCTTGTCATGGTTCCTTTGCTGGTGCAGTCCAAAATTCCCCAGGTCTCTTTGTCACTCAGCCTGGCTACAGCAACTGCTGCTCAGCGCTGCCTCTGGAGCCTTGGCTTTCCCTGTGGGTTATCTGGGGTTGGGCATTTCTCTCCAGCTATTTCTATCATTACAGGGAAGCTACAAACAGGACAATAATTATAAAAGAGCTGGTTTGTCTGCAGGGTTGCAGATTTGTGTATTGAAATGTAATATTGTAAAGTAAATATAATCGTAGTTCAGAACTGCTCTCTGCTTTTAAGGACAAATTTCTGTTTAATGGGGTTGTGAATTCAGTTCTCAAATACAGAGATACAACCTGTCTTTAGTTACATTTCTTTGTCAGATTCCATATTCTTTTTCTTTCTTCCAAAGCCCTTAAGCCTTTCCCCATCTTGCTAAAACTATGCATTTGTCCAATTAAATTTTATTTTCTCTAGTGGACCAGATCTAATACTACTATTTCCAGAGCTCCTTAGCAATATTCTCCAGATCCATGCTTTTATTAATTAGCTTTTTTATGGCCTTTTAGGTAATTTTCAGCTGGGGGAGACAGTATTTCTATATGAATGCATTTGATGAAAATTTCCAAGGAAGTATTTACAGAACAGTATGGGCCCAGTTATTTAGGTTTTGATAGTTGACTGGATTGTAAATTTAGACCAGACCCAGTGCTTCACTTACTGTTTTATTGAAACACAAATATATAATAAAATTATCACCTCCTCAGAAGCTGCTTGTATTTTTAATCCTGCCAAGTAAATAATCTTGTTAGTTCTTGAACAGGACATCTTACATTGCAAAATAAACATGAACCAGTTAAAAACTTCATTAAATTTCTAAGAGCTTATTTTAATGCCTTTTGCTGGATGAAGGAAATTTCCAAAGGCATTTGGTGGCCTTTGCTTTCCATCTTGCTTACATTCTGGGAAAATCCAAGAGCTGGGAATTTATCACCATAATTACATAAAGTATCTTGAACAGAAGTCTCTTGTTCACATAAATAGAAGCACTAGTTAAAAAAGTTAACCTCTCTGAATCTCTGAGGACTCACTGTGATATTCTTAAATGTATTTTTTCTGTAAATATTACTGTAAGTCCAAATTTTAAAGCTATTCTGTTGTTCTTAGAACCTCTTCCCCACTTGTGCCTTTTTACATAAATAAACTTTGTGTTAGTGATTCCAAGTCCTTTCTGTCTGCACCTAAAGGACTTGGGAACCTCTAAAGCTGCAGCCACAAGAACTAGCCAAAACCCACAATTCAGTTTTATATAGAGAGCAGAACTACAGAGAACAGTAAATGTGTACCTGACTCTTTTTTATTATTTCCAGGTTAGGAAAAGTGAAGGCAAACCAGTGCTCCAAAATGCACCTGGCAGAACTTTAAACTGGTATTCACATTTGAAATTTGAAACCTGATTCTTCTGTATGAGAAGGTACTTGAGGTAGTTCTGTCACTCTTCAATGGAAACACTGGCTGTTTAGGGAATGTTTCACTTTTAATTCAGGGGAATATTAACTCCTAGCTCTGTTAATAGTGTTAAATGAGAAGAGCAGATGGGTCCATTTAGTCTGAAATAGAATTTGGATCCTTGAGATGTGCTGAGTTAAAACAGCAGCAGCATCACTGGAGAAAGAGCTTCAGGAGCAGCAGAAGTCCCACAAGAAAAAAATGATATTAATAATGAAATATTTCACAAATGTATTTAAAAAACAAATCTTAAAAGTAGCAAGCTTAAGCTACTGAAATAAGAACAAGCTGTGCTGTTTCATGACACTGTCTTGGAAATTTTATAAGCTCTTGTAAAAAATAAGAAAGAATTTCTATAGTGCCCTGAACATTTTTGTAGAAAAAACTCAATTACTGAAGAGGCACTGAGTCAACTTCAATCAGAGCAAAGGCTGCTGGAAAGAGCATTGGCACATTTCATGCTAAAATCACCTGCACAAATGGGATTACCAACAACATAGGATGAAGAGTCTCTAGACTCTGGTAGACTTCTCTAGACTTTTTTTCTTTCCTTTTTTTTTTTTTTTTTGGTAATAAATAGATTCTTTGCAATTTAAATTAAATTGGCATATATGGCAGGGGCCAATGGTTGAACACAACTATCCATTTCATCTGAAGATTCCTATAAAGCGCAAAGGGAAGCAGAGCTGTTGAGGGGTGAGAGGGATCTTGTATGAACTTAAGTTTAAAAGTTTAAAATTATTGTTTACAGTGCACATATTTTTTTTTCTTTAATGCAGATGGCCAGGTATACCCAGGCCACTGTTTAAGCACATAAAATAGACCTGCTCTGAATAAATGATTCATTTGCTATTTGGCAAACATAATTTACTGAATGTCTAATAAAGCTTGAAGTTAGCATTTCTTTATACAAAATGAAATACATTTTCTTCATTTTGTAGGAATTGTGTGTTTGTACTTTGTATTCATTGGGGATAAAAGGCATCAAAACTGAAAATGCTCTAAACCTCCCTAAAACACTTTGTCAGCTTGTCTCACCTATGGCTATGGGTGACAAACTGCAGGGCCAAGTCATTCAACACATTCCTCCTTTCAGTTCCTGGGGTTTTTGCTGTAATTGCCAGCAAGAATGTGAAATTGCCAGTCCTGGAGGTGCTGGATTTTGTGGTGTGAATGATCATGGGCAGCAGCCTGGACTGAGGCCAAAGAAGCTGTTTTATGTTTACAGCCATGAGTCTTCCAAGGGCAAGAGCCTGCGATTGCTCTTGGCCTGGATGAGGTTTAAACAGACAACCTCCATGTGGAGAGCTCAATACCTGATTAATTCCTGACCAACCTGGTCAGTAAAGTGGTTTTCTAAAACGTATTTCCTGGTTTTCAAGTGAGCTTCAATAAAGGTTCTAGGAATAGTCTATGATGGTGATGCAAGGAGAGGACTATTACATGCTTATCATTTATTCTTCCACAGAGGTGGGTTCCTGGCATATTGAAAACTTTCAAAGGATGAAATGGATTGGTCTGGCAAATCCAAAGGGTCTGAATTAATCCCCTGGTTAGAGCATCTGAACACTGCTGATGTGGAACAGCACAGCCAGCAATGTAAAAGGTGTCTGTTGTGACTGAACACAAGAAGTCCATGATTTCATATTTTTTCAGGCCCTTGAGCTCCTTCATTTAAATTACCTGCAGTGTCAATTAGTGGTAATTAAGACAGAGATGGAGTGATGGATTTGATGCAATCTAATGCATTTTAAGGAATTAGTGTTAAAAGTGCGCGTTTGGTGTTCTGTGATAATTACCAAGCTAGTTCTTCTAAATATTAGGTAGTTTAAAAACTAGGAGTGATAAATGTTGCATACTATCAGTTTTAGCCATTTAATATCACTCCGTGTATTACTGCCCATTAGCTGCAATCTACCCTTCCCCCTCAGGTGGTGCTCAAACTGGTATTTCATCCACTCTTATCTTGAAGTTGCTGTGTAGGACAGAGCTGTGCTGGAGTGTGTGGGGGCAGAAAGGGCTGAGATCTCCCCAGTGAGGGCAGCCCTTGGAGAATCTCTGCCTGCAGGATGCTCACACAGGCCAGGCTGGTGCTGGGCGGCTCCTGGTGTTCCCTCCCTGTCCATCAGGCCACTACTGCCAGTGTGGAACAGGGCTCAGGTGTGCTCTCTTCCCTCCAGGATATCCATCCTCATGCAAGCACTTATGGACACCCTCGTTCTTCTGACATGCGAATGGTATAACAGAGCATTGCAGCCACAGGGAATGGAAGGAAAAGCTCCTCAGCCCTTCCAGTGATCCATGTGTGTACTGGGGTAGTACATCTGCAAGTCTGAGTCTGCCCTTGTGTGTACAATGTTTGGGACCAGGGAATTCATTTATATCTTTTATATGTTGTATGACTTTATGCAATTCAGCTGAGGATAGAGCCCCTAACTGGTTAAGATTTCATAAATAAGGACTCATACAGTGATTCAGAGAAAAAGTAATTAGGGATCAAGAAAGAATTTACAATGGCTGTCTCAGGATATAGACTGAAATTCTCTGTATACAACTGGAGGACTGTTTAAATTAGTAAAAGGAAAGAGACCAGATTTCTCCTAAGGATAGTAAATATCAGTAACTTCAATGTGTGAAAAGCTGCTTCACACAATTCCATGCTGGAAATACTGATTCTGCCATTCCTTTCATTATTTTTATTTTTTTTTCAGACATGTGAATTAAAATTTAATTTCCATTGCATTCTTTTGGATAGGAATCCCAAATGTGAAAAAGTTAGATATGTCTGTACTCCAGATTTCTTTCTAAATTCATCAATTAGGGAAAAAAAGCCATAAAATCAAATTCAAGTGCAGTGTTTGCAAGACAACCTACACGTTAGGATGGCTTTCTTTGGCTTTTAGGGCTAAGCACTTACCTCTGGGGTCAGTGCATTGTTCTCTGAAGTCTGACTTGACAGCAAAATATGTGTGAAACCATCTTCTTTCCGGACCACGATGTCCCTGAAGCGGCAGTTACTTTCATTTTGTCGCACGCTGTATCTCAGTCTCTTATCGAAGACATAATCTTTCTCTCCATCAAGTTTCCTTTTCACAGTGCTGTGTAGGTTCAAGCTTCCATTGGCCAGAGAAGAACCTTGCACATGGAAAGAATCGAAGCATAATTATCTCTATACCATCAAAGAAATGGAGTGATACTCTCTATTAGCTTCAACAAAAATAAATAAATATAAAATAATAAGAAAAAGAATAAAAAATGTGCCGGCTAGTCAAATGTGGCCTCAAGCCATTGTTCTTATTCTGTACTCCAACGTGCAGAACTTTTTGTTCTCTAATCAGACAACCTCTAGACCTAAGGAATGATGCCATTTTGGAGAGTATCCAGCAGCAGAGGAAAAAGAGAACTGTGAGAAGAATGATATAATTCCTCCTTAAAAACAAGTAATAGCAATAGTAAGTCAGTTTTAAAAGACAGTTTATTCTGACTTACACTGTGTATGAACTGCAAACCATTCCTTTGCTGATGTCTGCAGTGTTTCTGTAATAGGCAGTAGATGATGATTGGTAAGTGCTGAGCAGGGGTGTTGAAGGAGCTTTACAAGGTTTGTATGCAATAATCCTTTACTAATTACAGATGTTTTACACTATTGCCATTTAAAATAAAGCAGAGACAGGTTGTCAAGGGACAGAGATTAAAGTCACTGTTTTTTGTTTATATAGATCCCAGTCCACAATGCACCATTTTAAAGAAAGGCCAAGAGAGAGCTGAATGAAAACACCTTTGTTTGTTCTGTTCTTTACTCCTGCCAAAGCTGACCTGTTCCAGCTCCTGGTTTCAAATAGCCAGGAATTTTTAAAGGGCAGACAACATGAATATTAGAATATAGATTTAAATTTTATGGTTTAAATGACCACCATCCAAAAAAAATTCTCTGCTGGAATAGAATTGAACAGTGAATGGATGACAGATGACTCTAAACCAAAATCACTTACCCTCATTTTGGATTAGCTGTTTCTGCCTGATGCTTACGTATGTAACTGATCTGTCTGACACCTCACAGTTGGCAGTTGCCTGTGGAATTGTTCACAGTGTGTGAAATCCTGTATGTGCACTGCAGTTAGGGATGGGATGTGAAAACACAGCCAGTGCTTGGTGTGTGACTGGGTCTCATGTGGTGTGTGCATGTGGATACTCACACATCTACACACGGGGATCCACCTTTGTCCAGGAGCCTGTTCAGTCAATCAGGAAACTCTTTTTTGTTGTTGAATTACGGGACACCATCAAAAGCACTGCCTGGGTTATACTGAATAGAGGATTTACCTGGTGCAATGCAAACATGGCCAAATTCCATTAAATCATCACTTAAAGAAGTAATTTGAAACCAGAAGTGTTGGAAATTTGTTTTCTTCACGAAACGTGCCTACAAGTGTAGAAATTACCCTGTGCTTGAACTTTAAATGCTATGAATAATTTCCTATGGCATATTTCTGCTTTTTTCAAATTTTTTTTTGACATGTATTCTTACAAACAAAAATCAAATTGTGAAATTACTAATAGAGCATTGGGAATAATGTACTGAAACGAATGAACTCTTTGACTGAGGCAGGCTGTTAAATATTGCATTTTTATCTATTCAGTGCTTAACCAGCAACAAGCTATTGAATTGTGGTGATTTCAAATTCCCAAAAAAGTGTAAAGAACTTACAAAATCAGAGGCACAAATTTCCACTGAATAGAAGGTGTGTCAGACTAACTGTACTGATTATCTACCTAGTGTGTGAGATTATGCTACATCTATTTTAAATACAGATGATAAGAGAATAGAAGATTAATTCACTCAGATAATCCACCTCAACAAAAAGCCTCACAGTAATTTTTTTGGTTTGTTTTATTCTTCCTAATGTATTCAGTTTGTAAATGAATATATGATGTAAGAAGCTATAGATTTTATCACAGTATTTTAACTATCTGGATGCCAGCTGAAAGAAATTTAACCAGAGGAAAGATCTAAATTAAATATGAGAGAAACATAAATGAAAAAGTGCCATTTCCAGAAGTGGATCATTAACAGAACAATATATAGTGAGTAGTTTGTTGTTTCCGTGTCTCTAGTGCATCCCTGTAATCTTGTTTAATCCGATAAACTGGAGAAAATGATCAGCGAGCTCTAAAGACAACACCGACGTGGAACCAGGCCAATTTAGCACGTCTGCTGCATGGAGGTGGTGGAGCACTAAAGGTTTGCTCTGGAGCCACTGGAGCCACTGGGATTGTCCCTGCATGAGGGTCACTAGTCAGCGCCTGCTCAGCGCACACAAGGGGAGCAGCACCTGAGCATGTCACAGTGAAAAATGGCTGTGACAGGCAAAAAATGACATTCAAAGACTCAAAGAAATTTATACTGAACATGAAACAAATTAAGGATGTCACATATTAACTAAGGAGCCTTCAGATACATCTAGGTGTGGTTTTCTGGCTTAGTAGTAAGTGAGTATTTGATGCTCAGTCTAAGTACAAAAAGAAGACAGAATGGGAAAAAATACTCTTTCCTTTACTGAGAGTTTAATCTAATTACTACTTTGTGTTTAATCAGCAGTAGAACTTGTGGAATACCTAAGCCAACATTTATAGGAATAAGCCAACATATATTTATAAGAAGCTTCAGTATCTTTTTAAGGGAACCCAACATGTTCCCAGACCACTGCTGCATGCAGTAATCCTTCTCCAAGAATGGCAGTAAAAGATGGCAGTAAAGAATGCTATTTAAGGAGAAAATGTGAGCTTGGTTGCTTTCTGCAGTCCTTTCCCATAGTATCATCCCTAAGTGTTGTATAGAAATATGAGAGGGCTCATCCCTCCTGTTTTCTTCAGTGTTTGCTTGTGGACCTTTTCATGGATTTCTCTAATCCCTTTCTGAGCCTGTTGATGCTCTCTGTCTCCACAGCTTCCTGTGGTATGACTTTGAGGTTGGGTAGCCACTACACAGAGAATCTTCTTTCATCTGTGCTTTTATCTGATGTTCCACCAGTTTCAGTGAGTGGTCCCTACTTCTGCTATCAAGGGATTTCAGGAGCAACAGTTCTGCATTTAGTGTATCTGAGACCTTGATGATTTTGTAAACTTTGATCATGCTGCCCCTCAGCCACCCCCTCTCCTAAGTGAAGCCTCTTTTATTCCTGTAATCCTCTTCATTTTACCTACCCATCCCTGCAGCTTCTACAGTACTCTACCACTGCCAAAGGGTGTGGGACTGGGGCTCCAATCTAGCAGGCATTGCAGAAAACACATTAGAAATTTATATTCTAAAAAGCTGAGGCAGACAAAGAGTGTGAGAGGAAAGTGAGGAAAGATCGCACTGACCCTCAGTGCTTTGGGGGACTTGGATCTCCATATCTCCTTCCACTGTTTCTGCCCACTGCTAGAGGACACCTCAAGCTCCTGTTATTTTCAGATACATCTTTTCTGAGTGGTCCATTAGAGCCAGTTCAATGGTGCAGTGCCTGTGCCACCACCCACCACGGCAACCCCAGTACCGGTACAAGCAGCCACACCATGAGCTGGCCTGGTGATCTGCTCTGGCTGAAAACTCACCCTGCAAAACTGGTTAATTTTCAAACAGATGTAGTTCACCTTGTAGCCTCAAGAGTACTAAAACTGGTGCAGTGGGAGGGATGGGAATAACAATCAGGGTGTCATGGGAAGGACAGCTGGACTGCTTTTTTTTTTAGCAGTATGCATTTATGCTAAATGGAAAGGATGATGGAACTGTGGCTTTAATTTTTCTAGGTGAAGTAAGCCATGCTCCCTCACTCTCCCTGGTAAAGCAGCTTGGCATTCCTCAGTCTTCCCAATAGCCTTTAACTGCCTTTTTTCTGTCTTTCTTGTGGGTAATGGTTAATACTCTACATACTTATAAGCTGCATTCTGTTGATAATTTACTAATAATTTCAGACTTCTCCAGCTAAGGGAGCATCTGTAAGACATCTAAAAGCAATGAGTTTTTATCCAAACTGAGAGAGCAAGCATGTTTGCTTGTCTTTTACTGCCAGTATTCTTTCAGAATAAATAAAACAGAATAAGCTCAAAAACCAAGAGGAAGCAGTGACTAAGACACAGAAAGTATTTAAATCAAGGGCACCATGAGACTACAAAGATTTTCGTAATGGAGAAAAACAGTGGTTAGTGATACATGACAGGCAGAAATTCTTCAGCAGATGGTACAGAAAAAACAGTGTAGAAAAAGGAAAGAGAAAATTAAAAGGGAATGTTTTTTGATGCTGTCAAGAAACTTGACAAAACAATCCCTCTCAATTACAATATCTGGAGAGAAACAGAAATGTGATAACAGAAGACAACAAATATCATCAGAAAGACCAGTACTGTTAGCTCCTGTTAGCACTGTTAGGGCAACAATGGATATTTTTCACAGAGTATTTCAATATTTTCCAATCTGCAGACCCTTAAATAACAGTAAAGATTCTGCTCTCCTTATGGCAGGATGTGTAGAAGACAGTTTTTGGTATTAAAGCTCTGTCCCAACTTCCACAACATCCCAGGCCTCCACTGGGGTGCACTGAACATTTTGTGCACGCACCTGTAGGTACATGCTTATCCTCTGGGGTAAAGAGCTCCCTGATGAGAGTTTGTCTACAGGTGAAAAAGAAATACTTGTACCCAAGTGGATTTATGCACAAAACCAAACAGACTGGTGGAAGTTCATTCAAGGAGTCATCAAAAGTTGGTTTTCAAATAGCTGTTATTTGTTTGAATATAACAGGCATTGACAGACAAACAAAATAGCTATTACTTGATTACTTCTAGTTTAAACATTACTGTCTATATTGCTTTGTTCAATGCACTGGTGATTAAACATTATTATAATATGAAACAATACTGGTTCAGGTTGCTGGGGTTTGGAGACCTTCAAGCATAGGCCCACACTGGTAGCCGAACTGGGCCTACAGCTGGGTTTTTAAATTGTAGGGAATTTTTGACTTTTCCAAATCTAGGCTTCATCTCAAAACAAACCTAAAATTTCTGTACATATTCTCTGTGCAGTCTTATACTTAGCTGTGAAATGAATCTGACATTCATTTGGGTTCCATACAAGCAATCTCAAAGCTGACAGAAATGTCTGCTTCCTCGGATTCTGAACAGGGCTGCCCAGGAGCCACAGCTTCTGGGAGCCAAACTAGGTGCTCCAGGCTCCCTCTTTGTTCCATCTAGTATCTGGGAGCCCTGCGAGCGCTGGTGGAGCATGCCAGGCTTTCAACTACCAGACTCAGTGGCAGACTGCCTGAAACCTCTGGCATAGCTGGCTGCCTCCAAGCTAAACGTGGGAGTCCTGCCAAGCAGACTGCCACACTGCTTCTGCTCCCCAGGGACACAGCCTTAGGACCTTGGCTCAGATTTGGAGAAAGTTTTGAAACCCAAGATGTTTGGAACAAAATTTCTGTTATTCAACAAATTGGGCATTTTTCTCTGAAACTTTCTTTATGTGTAATTTGTAAAATTTCAGCTTGGTTTTAGTGTGGCATCAATCCAAATTAAAGTGGGTTTCTGTGATAATAATGGGACACAGGGCAGAATCACACTGGCATCCTCTCTGTGAGTGTGAATGCTCAGGGAGTTCAGGAAATTGTTGGGCTTGGTAAAGAGTAGTAGAAGTTTCTTCCACTTGACATTTCAGACCTCTGTATCAGGAAATACGGCTTCTCTCAAGCTTGCAGGGCAATATTAAGAAAAAGCCAAGAGATTTGATTTTGACCCTTCTTCACCAGTTTCTGTCTGCTCTTACTCTGGCAGTCTCATCTCTCCTCTTTGTAGTTTTCTCCACTCTGCATGTGTTGGGTATCACACAGCAGGACTCAAGGCATTTCTGACCTTGGCAGTGCTGCTGAGTATGGGCTTTTCAGAAAAGAACCAGGCAGAGATTTAAAGATCTCTTACTTTTGCCTAGAGAATGCAAGGGGAACAACATACAGAACACAAGTGATGGATTTGGAGAATGCAAAAGTTCTCATAAAGAAATGTTTGAAAGGAGCTGCAGAGATCAGCTCTTGGGCCAGGAGAGAACACCTGGGTGCTCAGGCAAAGCAGCTTTCCACTGAACGAGAGCTCTCTGACAGGGATTATTCAATCAAGGGTGCTGGAGGCCATTGCTTAGCTCTTATGGGGACAAAGGAAAGGCTGATTTGACCTTACAGTTCTTTGTGACCCTTTAGTTCTTCATTAAACAAAAGATTCTAAAATAGGGAATGAATGCATTTCAAAAATATATTTTGTATCAGAACTTCTCCACGAATAACATGAAACAAACAATTAGAAAAACTTCATTAGAAGCAGTAAAAAAACCACCAAAACTTTATACACATCTGTAATTAGATATGCAAATTATCTTAAAGAAGCAGGTAACTTTTTAAGCATTCTAAAATTAGCTCAAACTCCTCAAAATGCAGAAGCCAAAATACACTTTTAAGTGCTTTAATTTCAAATTTCATTGACATCATAGGGAGTACTTATGCATTTAAATCTGACCATGCATTTTGCTGGTTTGGGACTTTTTAATAGCATATTTGATGCCTGGTTTGAAGGATCCCAGTAGCTATCATGTACAGCCAATAAGACTGAGCAAGGTCAGTTCTCCTTCCCAAATCAAGGAGCATTTGCCAGGTTGCCAGTAGGGTGGAAAATGGAAAGCAAGGTGATATAATTTATGTTGACTTCTGAAAAGTTTTTGGCAGGTCAGTTCACCAGAAGCTGTTAAGGAAATGAGTACTATCATGGGCTATAGAAAGTAGCTAATAAAAATAAATAATTGGAACAAATGGTTACTTTTCATCATGTCAAGTTGGCTGTCCCAAGGACCTGCAGAAGGATTAGTTTATTTAATGTATGTATTAATGAACTGGGAAGAGAAATATGAGAGGAAAATTTGAAGGCAATACAAAATAAGTAGAGTGAAAACTAGGAAAGATTTTGAAGAGCCTCACTGAATCAAAATAAAAAGGTGAATTGGCAACAGTAAACCAGATTAAATGCATAGTGAAAGGGATCATACATAAAACTGTGTTCTAAATTAACTGTAACAAGGAAGGAAAAAAACCCCAAGAGCAATTGTGGATCACTCACTGAAAACCTTTATGCAGTGTGTAAGAGCAGACAAAATAATTCTCCAAAGGCTATCGTCACTGTGTCAGTAAGCAGTAGGAAATCATCTGGAACGGCTCCTGCTGTTTTTAAAAGGTATTAAAACCACCTCCCACACCAATGGCACGAGAGTATACTCAAAACTCTCAGGAATCAGTAAAGCCTTCCAGGTGGTAGGAAGGCTGAAAAGGCTGGGGCTGCCTACTCACTAACAGGGCATCCTCCACTTCATCCCTTCTAGAGGGACAAGAGGCTGTTCAGTGAAAATAAAGGCTATGTCCCTCCCAACAAAATCCCAAATCCCAAAATCTGATCAAATAAAATGTACATCTTATTGTTAACTCCTGGAAATTACTGTCCTAAAACACAATTGGGGCTGTAAATTTGGTAGGATTAAAAACAAACAAACCAAAAAGATTGAACAGATATAGATAAAGAGAAGCTATTTAACTTCCATTAAGCTGGATAGTTTTTATAGAGCATGTAAACCTTAGTATTTGAGAATTAAGCCAGAGAATAACTATGAGGATTAGAGAGAAATTTCTCCTCTATCTTCTTATGCGCTTCAAGACTGTTTGTACCTTCCTCTAAAGCCTGTTTTGATGTGTCCAGTTACTGTCAGAGACAAGGACCTGGCTATTCTGAGAGTTCCTGACTATGACAAGCATTAATATTGATTACTTGAATCTTATTCAGCCACACTTGCCAGGGTACTTTTGCAAGAGTGGTATTAATTCTAAAATAATTCTAGACCACTGGTTTCTCTAGACCACTGGGTTTGAGCACACCTAACTGAGTAGTGATTTGTTATGTGGTGATAGAGAAACCCACAGTTGCAGCATTGTACATATCTCAGTTGTCATTCCTACTCCATGCCCTGTCCTCGCTTCCCATAGGGATTTACACTGCAAAGACAATAACAGAGCCCACACTGCTTCGTGTCACTCCATGGGAAAAGGGAAGAGAGAAGCCAACTGATAAAAAAAGGTGTATAATACATAGGGAAAGTGTGGAACTTGTTTGTGTGCTTCTCATCATATCACTTGTGTATGATTTTTCCACGAGTGGGCCCTACTTACAGTTGCTGCAATTAACACCCCCCTCCCACACAGAGGAGTTTTTAAATCACATACCAATTCCATTCACAACAGGGGAATTGCTACTGACTTCTAACACGCTGGGCAAGTTTTGTTCTCTTTCATGATCATTTAAATCCACGTTTTGCTGCTGTGAGCCATTCCCAAAATGTGTAGAATCTTTCTCATGGCTGCCATCTCCGTTCTGCAGACCATTATGCGGCTTTTTCAGTGGCATGATCTGTAAACCGCTGGGAGTAGTTCGGTAAGTCACAGTTTTAGCAGCCCTGTCATTTGCAGATCCTGGCTTTGCTGCATATCCTCGTTTCTGTTTTTGAAGAGATGGATTAATTCTCTTCCTTTTGTGTGTTGATCCTTTAGACTTCCCAGATTCAGAAGGTCTATGTGATATTTTCTCAACAGATGACCCTCGGCTTTCCCGCAATAATTTTGGCGCGCTGGCCTGTTTCCCGTGCCGGGATCGCTTTTCTCTGGTAACGTGTAGTCTGTTGAACTCATCAATAAATTCCTCACAATGGAGTAGGTGATGTTCAGGTTCCCAGGTGTCTTCATTGCTCCCATAGCCTTTCCACCTGATGAGATATTCCCATTTGCCCTTCTTGTTCTTCCTTTTGTCTACAATCCTCTCTACCTAAAAGGAAAAACCAAGATTGTATTAGAAAGAATTTCTGTGAATAGATCTGACAGTACAGGAGTGAAATGCAGAGCCCCAGTGGTATTTTGACAGCAAGGCCACTGCCCTTCTGAAAACATTAAAAGAGACATAAACACATCCTCAAATCTGATCTGGGCACTTGCAGTAGCTCTAATGTGAAGAAACAAGAGGGAGTCTGAAATCATTAATCAAAGCACAATTTCTTTGAAAATCTGGTTGCAAAATGAGACTATTACTGTTATATTCCTCAGCTACCTCTTGTTTCAAAGAGCCAAATAAAGCTTTTTTTGTTGCTTTGTTAGTTACTGTTCATTCTCTTGACTCCAAACATGAATTATGTCTCTATAAGCTCCCCCAGTCTTCTTTGTGTCTTGGAACTATCTTGAACAGAACTGATGACAGCAAATTGCAGTATTTTACAGCAAAGATCTTGTTTGCAATAGTGCACATCCATTTTGATGCTTCCAACTTGCAAACATTTTAGGAATGCAATATTTGAGCAAATATACAAAATTTTTGAATGCACAAATTCAAAAATAAAATAGCAAACAAAGGGCATTAAGGCATACATGGAAGGAATTAATTTTATCAGCCTGTGCAGGAGAATGTCATTGTAAGGAACATTTCTACACCAAGGGCTAAAGGACTGTATTGGGGCTGCATCCTGAATGTGAATTAACAGCATCATGATGCTGTGGAACCTGGATGCTTGTCAAGCCTCAAGCAGAGGGAGAATGCAGAGCAAAATCCAAACACACCAGTGGCAGCAAGTTAGGGTTAAACTGCACCAAGTGAAATTCAGATCAAATCATTAGGAAAAATGTTGTAATGGCAGTAGGAATTAAGTATTAGAATAAGACTTGGTAACGTGGGGAAAGTAGGGAGGGTTTTTAGAACAAACCGTTTTTGTTATATATGTCTGCCATGAAAAGTCAATGCTGGAAGGTCAGCTATGATAAGGAAACCTTCAAAGACTTTCCCAGGTTTTATTTTTTCATTCTTTATTTTTTAAATTTCATTTTTAATATGTGGTTTATGAAGGATAAAGATGCCACTAATGAAAAAAAATCATCATTATTAATTATTATTAACCCAAAGCCATATTGTTAGTTTAGAAGAATAAATAAGTGGATAGATCATGTAACAGTGTTCACTGCTCTTCAAAGAAATCATCTCATGTGAAGAACAACAGTAGAATCTGTATGGAGAATTTAACCTTGAAGAAGGGCAATTGCAGCAGTGTATGTAATTGCTCATTTTAGGTCCCTTGTTAGAGCAAACCAATGGATTAATTTTGTCTGTTCACTGGCTGGAACTGTACATTCATAGAAATCTTGGTGGGTTCCCCAAAGGAGTCTAAATGTAATTAGCAACTAAACATTATACTTCTATCTCAGTTCATTTACATGGGAACTGTGCTAAGATATCTGTTTCTGAGTCATAGTGGACACCTTCCTCCATCTCCAGGACTCCCACTGCAGCATCCCAAACAGCTCCTTCTTGTGCTCTGGCTTATCAAATATCTACTCAGAACCACCTCAGAAGCAAAGCAAGGCATCCTCTTTACTCTGAATTTAGCACAGTCCCCTTCAGGATTGCTCAGAGAGGCAAAACAATTAACTGAAGCTCAGCCTGGGCAAGTTTGAGATTATTTGTCTGAGAAGATGAAAAAGGCTTCATAAAATAAATGAACTGACAATTTTTTTTCCCCTCATGTGGGATGTATGGCTTTCAATTGTCAAACTAATGGTAGACTTATTATGATCTTGTTAACTTTATAGAGAGCAGCTGTCCAAATTATCCTTTGCTTTAAAATACTTTCATCTTCTATCAGGGACTAGCCAGAAAAACTGTACATTGAACCATGGAACTCCGTGTAACTGCCTGTGGATTTGTTACCTTAATTACTGCAGCTCACTAAAGTGCAAAACACATACATGTATGTCCTGGGGAAAAAAATTAAATGGCTGCTAAACTCGGTACACCACAGCTATCAGTACTGGGGAGTCTGGGTTACTGCTTTTCTGTCTGTACCAGATAAACAACACATGCATTCTCCTCCCTTTTAATTCAGGACTTTGGACTTGGAACACAAACTTTTTGTCAGGTTGCTGCTACTTGGGAGTTACTTGTCTTTGTTTTGAGGGATTGCACCAGCTTTGTTCCCCAGCTTACACACTGAAGGAAGAACCTCAGAAAGGATGGACAAATATACCTCATCTTTTTTAGGCTCACACACAAAAACCATCTCTCCACCCTCACCTTTTTCACTCATGCACATATCTCTACACAGACTTCGTATTTTCACATTGTTGCTTTATGTGAAGAGGTTTCGTGGAGGGTGTTTTTTAATATGGAACACATTCAAGTATTTTGGTGATGAGGCATCCTGCATTTCAATTAGGAGGATAAAAGGAGAAAATATGACTAGTCTTTGTTCCTGGGAAATAAAATAATGGCAATGGAGAATGTGATTAACCAGTTAAACATATCATGAAGTAGGAGTAAAAGTATTTATTAAATTGGGTCAAATTTAATACATAGTTTCTGAAAAACACATTCAGAAAGCAAGTATATTTGGGAAAATCTAACAATTTAATTACAGCATTTTCAGAAAAAATCAATGCTCAAATTTAACTTACTACAATAAAGAAGGACTAAATAAACTGAAGACAAAATGTTTTGTTTTTGGTCAACCCGCTTTTCAGTTTATTGTTTAGTTGGGGAGATAATGAAAAAAATGTGGTTTAATCCAAAATTAGTTTGTTTTCCTTGATTTTTTTTTTAGTTCAACCATAATACCCACTGACTTGGCTAATGATGCATAAAAAGTCTGAGTAGATATTTTACTGTCCTCATTACTGCGTCATTGTTCACTGAATGCATCTGAGGGTAGCATCGAATATACTTGACCTCTCAACATGGTCCTTTTCTATCACAGGGCTTTAGGTTCTTCAGTAATATTTACCCCCTTTGGAGTGCCACTGGGAAGTGCTTCAGTGGATGCATAAATATCAGAGTTTTAGCCACACCTGCTATTATCTGTCTCATTTTCCTTCTATCCACAGTTCACAGTAACAACAAACATCACTACTTCATGTTTTTAATGATGTGTATTTGTTTTAACAGGTACTATGTGAAATAATAATATTTCTGTATTTACTTAAGGTTGCAAAAATCATATCAGTGTTCTTAATGAGAAATAATTCTGTGACAGCTAGTGATTAATAGAAATAATATTTTAAATCCTCCCCTAGAAAAAGCAATACATGTTTCTGAGAATATGCAGAAGATATCTAGGGCTTCAGTGTCTTGTTTTCCATTTTTCCCCTCAGTTTCATCTTTAATCAGAACTGAGTAACATGTTCCCAAAAGTGGCCCTGGTAGTTACAGTTGCCAAATCCATGATTTCACTATATTTGTTTTGGAAAACTAAGGAGTTAAATTTAATAGAAGCGCAATGACTACAAACAAACTTTGTAGAGATATCACGGTTAAAAGATTGCTAGAAATGTCGTGTACCATCACTTCCCTGGATTCTCTCTCTCCTGTCCCTGCTGGCTAATTCTGGATGAACTGAGGTTCTGATATGTTACCATATAAATACTTCTAAAGAGAACAAATAGAATGAGAGCATGGCATCTATGCAAATGCATTTGTAACACACTTTTTAGCTTCCAAATAGCCTTAAACCTAGCTCTAGACACAGCTGCACAAACTAGGATGAAAGCCATAAATAAAAAGCCTTTAAAAATATATCTGCATTCTATACTTCATGTGAAATAAAAATGTATTAGTGAATTAAAGTACAAATATCTAGAGCTTCATAAACTTAAGTGTTTTGCTTATGTATGCAGAATACAACAACACCGCCACCTTTCCTTCACAGAAAATTCTGGGTCAAAATCATTTAACTGCACAATATTATTGTTTGCTTATCAAAAAAAAATATATCTAGGCTAAGTTAAAAAAGGATAATTCCAATGGACTTATTTCTACAGCTGTAACTATAAAATCAAAGCATAGCATCCTCATCTCAGTTCACAGCTCTGAAGAGCATAAATAAAAATCCTTGTGCTCCCAGAAAACACCTTCTGGGAGATCAGTAAACTTCTCAAAAGATTTGGAAGGTTGCATATCTACTCTATGATTTCCAAAATAAATACATGTCATCTCCTCTTCTTGCCGTGCACATCCATGGAAGCAATTTAAACTGTAATCAGTGGTGTTCAGATGGTGTCTGTTAGTGAACTCTTCAGAGCATCACAGCGACTGCATGACAGACATTAGAAAAACTGCCTTTCATTACTATGATCACAGGACTTGTACTGGTTTATGTGGGTTTTTTTTTCATTGGAGGTCTTTGTCCCATGTTGTGCCTGAGGGTGTTGGAAGGGTATTTGAAGGAAGTACCAAGGAAGGAAGGAAAGGCAGTAAGATTTCTGAGAGAGATAAAGGCCATCTGATTCAACATGTTTGTCTTAAAAAAAAACTTCAGTATTGCCCTAACTTCTCCCTTTTTGTTACCTTTGCTTTGAGAATAACTGTGTCTCGTTAGCAGTAAATATTTTGCCTTCTTGTCTTTGTAACTTTTTTTTTTTTTTCTTGTATTTGTATTTGATTTCACAAAATCTAGTAATTGGAGCATTTATTCCAGATGTACAAATAATATGGCAACTTATCTTCTGAAGCAGCCAGTATTCATGTTAGAAAAATAACAGTGGGATGGCTGCTGGGATTCTATTCAGAATCTGACCCACACAGTAGATCCAGCTATGAAAACTTCTCAGGACTAAATCTGTGTTATTACCTGGCTGGTCAAATGAAAGTGAAGGGCCAGATAGTCTTAAAAAGGAAAGGGAAGCCATACCTCACCAGAATTACTCTTAGGCAAAACATCAAATGACATCTTTCCAGTAAAAACAGTGAACACCCCGTTAATCTCAAGAGATGCTGCTTTTTATTCAACTCTTTTTTTTTTTTTTCTTTTTTTTTTTTTTTTTTCTTTTTTAAGCATATGTGTTTTTTATTTTTCTGTTTTTCATTTCTCTTGGAATCAGAAGAGATCTTAAACTTAGTAGGGAACTCCTGGAACTTCAGTATTTTCACTGGGAAAAGCCTATCAGCCTGGTATGGAAACTACTAGTATGGAAACCACTGCATTTGGTGTATGTGTTCTTCAACACAGACATGGGAAGACTCTAAACAGGACAAATAAATGCTGTAAGATCTCCTGCTGCTCCCCATCCTGCACCTTTGATTTTTCCCTCCTGAGAGACAGTAACACTCCAGAGGCATCCTGCTATGAGATTCCACAGTTGAGGTTTAGATGGAAAACCAGAAGTGCAATGCCATCAGTTGTATTTACAGTAGTGGTGCAGCCATTTGAAGTTACTGCTCAAGGTGATGTTTCCACATTCCTAACTTTTCTGGACCCAACACTTTTCCTGCAAAAGTACACTTTGTTAATTACCTTAAAAAAATATTAATGCTGTCTTCTTTTATATTCATTGATAGTTTTTGCTCCTCTACCTTTTTCAGCTATGGCTTCTTTGGGTGTTTTTTCATCCAGTTCTCACAGTATTTTATTTCACCAAATGGGCTTCAGATTCAACTCAAGGCCAGAACTCCAGTTCAACACTTTTACATCCATCCCAAAGCTTATTCAGAAGTGGAGATTCCACATTAAAAAAATACAAAGGTTTAGCTAAAATACAGCGTAAACAAATATTTGAATTATTTTGCTGTACCACTCAATGAGTCATTGCTTTCCAAATGCTGCTGGTACGACTGTCGTAAAACAAACCACATGTTCTTGTGGGGTAGGTAGAAAAATGTTTTCTCAGCCCTTTTACAGCAAAGTGGTAAACTTGAGCACAGAGATATGAAAGCCTTGGTTTTGGGGAGCCCTGCATCACTAGATGTGTCTATAGGTGCTGAGGATTTGGGATTTCAGATGTTCAGAGAGGCTTTACCAACTCAAGAGGGTGGCTTGCTGGCTCTGCAAAGGTGACATGGCAAAGAGGAGATGAGGGACAAGAGTAGGCTACAAGGGGACACTGGTCAGTCCAAGAAGCCATTGTATTGAAGGCTCAAAGTGGATTTTACAGCGATATCTAAGGCAGGATAATGCAATAGTTTTGCAGATATCTTCAAGGATTGAAATGACAGCTTGGCAAAAATGAAGGCTCTGGGTTGGAAAACAAGACAAATGGACAATGAGATGTAGTTACTCCAAAATCTGATATACAGAACAGCAGGTTTTTTTTGTAAAGAATCTCCAGTGGCAGTAGGTGTTTTGTAGCTCTTGCACACACGGAGATATAACTATTTTTTAAATTACTGTCACGGCTTAGAAATTATATTCTCCAATTTAGTACTCCCACTGAAACCACCCTCTGCTCCCTCTCCAATTGGAGGCACGAAAAGCAAAGACCATGGGTTGAGATATGAACAATTTACTAGAAACAACAACGAGATAAGAAAAATTAACAGGAACAGCAAAAAGAGTTGTAGGAAAATAAATAATTCACACAAAAAAACCCCTGCAAGTAAACAATACCAGACAGCTCCCTCTACTACATTTTCTTGACTGGAAGAAACCCCCTCTTCCTAGAAAAGTCCCCTTCCCTGTCCCTGGCAATGATGCGAGGTGGTACAGAAGAACATCAGGGTCCTGGCCATGCCCCTCCTGGCTACCACAAAAATTAAGTGTGTCCTGGCCAGAACCAGGACAACAGCAACACATACCTGACAGAGAGCAAATATAAAATAATCCCCAGCTGATGGGTCTGAATGTGAAGGAGGACAGTAATCTCTCCCCATCACTGACACAGAAGGGAGAAGAAAATGCAGAACCTTATCCATGTTACATGAGTGACTAGACAGAGATAAGGTGATATGAGAAGGATAAATCATATATACACTTCATACTCTCTATCCAGACTAGAATAGGGGGCAACTGGTTTGGAACATCCATACAGCAAAAGTAGTAACAGTCAAATTTGTGAATAATACCATGCAGAGTTAGGTTTTAAAGGGAAATGGCTAAAAATAGATGACTTTGTACAATACAGAAGGCTGAGGGGCAATCCTTTGAGTGAAAAGCTGAAGTAGCAGTTTGTAAAGTAGTGGGATAATAAGGGAAGAAAACTCATGAAACACAAAGGTTTCTTTCAGAATTCAGTAGAATTCTTCATCTTCTTGGTTAAACAAATGAAGTTAATGTGGTGGCAGAATACGGGAAAGAGCCAAAAAGAAAGGTAGAGCAGAAAAATGAATAAAGAGACATGCTTCAGGCAACTATAATGGCATGACAGGAACACAGAATATTACAACTAAGTATCCAGGATACCAGAGCAACATCACAGAAAAATGGCACAGAAAATTTCAAAAATTTTCTGTGAAGGAGTAGTTGTCAAAAAGGAAGAATAATACATCGTTATCCCCTCAGAAATAGCATTCAGATGAGCAGGGTCAGTAGGCCAAGTTTTGGCCTCAATTATTGTATTGGTTTCCACTGCAGATTTAATTTGTATTTGAGATTTGAATTCTGCCCAGTGTAAAACCAACTTCCTACTGGTGCTTGGAAGGAACAAACTATCTTATGGACAGTAGTAAAGGCAGTTATGAAAGCTGTCAATGTTCACCAGACATCTTAAATCATCTGAGAGTGCAGCTAATGAGAAATCTGCATTTAAAATATGGGGACAGCAGTCTAAACAAGGAGATGCAGGGTGTGAAAGCATATCCATTGATTTAACAGAAGTGTGCTTTGGAGCAATCAGCTGGGCTCTGAGGAGGCTGTTTGCTTCCAGGGTGGATGAAAGGCACTGACACATCTGGGCTTGTCCCAGTGTCTGCAATGAGTCAGGCTGACCACACCACGCTGCATGGCACCTCTGGTCACACACTGCCCTGAAACTCCTCTGGCAATGCAGAGTCCCCAGGAGCTGCCATCACAGCCACTGATGGTGCTGCTGAGGAGACAAGGACAGATTACCTGCTGTCCTCAGACCCCACATCTCTTGAAAGCTGCCTTTGGCAACAGGTGGACACCATTCCTTGATCTGAGTCCTCTGTCAGTCCTGGTAATTCACTCAAGCCAAGGACTTGTTAACTGATGAATCCTGAGTTCTTTCAGGTCATTATGATTCCTGATGATAAGGTTTCAGCCAAGTGTTGGCCGTCATACGGGTTGCTGTAGAATGGAATCCATTACTCCTTTCAGGGAGGTCCTAAGGAACAACACTGGGGTTTCTCAGGTAGCAAGGTACAGACCCTGCCATGCTGCTCCAAATGCCTGCCAGATCACTCCAAGGGTTTCTGTGGAGGCATGTGCACATCTCTATGCTGTAGCTACCTTCTGTTTCTGTACAGAGGTGGTGCAGACCTATCAAGCATCAGGGTGAGACTGGAACTCTGATGAAGCTGAGGAGTCATTTAGAAATGTCTATGCTCAAAGCAGTATTGAATATGTAAGTAGTGAATATATTACTGAGGAAATTTTCCATGTATTTGTTAGTCAGATTCCTAACTTGGCGGTTGTGTGAATACCTCAGCTGCTCCTGGATGCATTTGCAGCAATGATGTGGCAAAGGGCTTTGTTCCATGTCCCTCTGTAAAATAGGGCAATTACAGAATTATATTTTTATAAATGTAGGTTTTTCTGAGATTTATTCCCTACATTTGTCTCACTGGGACTGGGCTAGAGTATGTTCTTTCCGTGGCACTGTGCCAGTCACAAACTGGAGCTGGGGAAGGCTGCAGCTGTCTGCTTGTTATTAATTGAGGGTTAGTGCAGAGACCAATGCACATTGGTGCTCCAACACCCAAACTGTTTTCCAGATACTTCATGAATGGAAGCTTAAATTCCCACTTTAGTATAATAAACCTCTGAGTCACATTTAATACTAAGATCCCACAAGCAAATGGTTTATAAGTTTACAAAAAAGACTTTTACCTTCTAGGACTCTTATGAATTGGACAGCTAATTAATCTGATTCTAATGAGCCAATAATAATCTTCTGCTCTCCTCACTGTCATGCCTAGAACAAACCATACATGTGTTCAAATACTGGGACAGATGTCCAGAGAGGCTGTGGAATATCCACCCTTTGAGATATTCAGAACTTGATTGAGCAAGACCCTGAGCAACCTAATTAAGTTGGTGCTGCCTTAAGCAAGGGGTTCGATCAGATGATCTCCAAAAGTCCCTTCCAACTTGCATTATTTTATGATTCTGTAGTACATTTTGCATAAAATATTTACTAATAATTTACTAATTCTTTATTAATTCTTTTCCACTGAGAAAAGCATCTCCATTTGGAAAACTGAGTTCTGTGCACTCTGTGGAAGTGTGTGTGTGCGTGTGAATTGACTCAATTAATCTGAATTTAGATTAACCAGGCAGCTAGAAGGGAGCTTCTCACAAGCAGCTTAGAACTTCCAACTTTCTTTGACCTGGTACCATCAGAATTTGTTGGCCTTCAGTCATACAGCAAGATGAATCCACACTTTGAGATGCAAAGATGGGTTGGAAGACAAAGGTCAGGTGCTCACAAGGTTAAAAAGATTTTAGTAATTTAGTAATTACATGGATTCTTTTAATACTGAGATACATTGTGAAGTCATTCCTCAGTGTCTTTTCAGTGTTTGAATAAACATTCAGTATTCATGGTGTAAGCACAACAAGGAATGTGCTAAGCTGGGGTGTGAACATACAACATGCTCCATGGCAACAGCTGTATACTTGCTCTTCGTTCAATATGATGGAATTAAAGACAGGGATAACAGGGACAAGTTGCCAAATCTTTGCCACAAAGCTAAGAGGAAACAGCTTATATAGGTATACTTGTGTTTCCTGTACCTATCCTGGAGGTTTGTGCTGAGGTAGTAAGAGAGTTGAGTGTTCTGCAGGGTAGGATGCTTAGATCGGGCTTCAAGGTCAGAGTTTGTGTTTCTACTCCTTGTCATCATCTCAACTTTCTCTTTGTTTTTTTTGTGCTTCATCCAAAAAGAACACCCACTCTGTGAAGTAATTTCAGACCTGGTGTTGAAAATGGGAAAGGTGCATTGAAATAATTTGTATGTAGAGCAGTGTACAAAATGAAAATTTTGGTGAAGCAGATCTGTTTTGAAGAGTAGTGAAAAAAAAATGGGGAAAAATCCCAAGACTGATTTGTGCTGTATAGGTGCATTTTGTACTGGTGCTCACTGCTTGCATCTCACAGTTTAGGAGCAGGATATGCAGTATAATGACCTGACAAGACCAAAAGGCTCCTGGAATACTCGGGAGGGGTAAGAAACTCACAAGATGAACACGTGGGAAAAAGGCTACAGCTGCATTATATGGCTCTGGAATAACATATGGAATTTCTGATCACACTTCAACCGTTGTTTCTCTCCAAAGAGCAGTTGTGTACAAAGACATACACAGAAAGAATCTAACAGAAATAAACAATAACACCCACATGATGGAGAGGTGCTATATTCTTAGTACCTCAGCAGAAATACTGATAAATACTGGGAACAGTTTTGCTTTTATTTTGCTTATAATGTATTATATGTGCTTATATGCTGTAGTCCAATGAAGGAACATAAACCTCACCCTTTTGGAATATTTTTAGGGCTAATAATTAACGTAAGGTATCTAGAAGAACTAATCTTGCCTTCTAGATAATAGGAAAGTATTAATAATACAAGGAAACAAGAAACTTTTGTGGTCATGCAAGAAGGATTTAAACATACCAATTTGTTTTTAGATAATCACAGTTTCCCCAGAGAGTATATATTTCCCCAATTACCACTCTAAAATGTTATTTTCATAGTCACAAAGCACCATGTAAACCTATCCCACTACATGGGGACTAATGATGACTACTGTTATTTAGCAGCATTGCAGGTGGAGCTTAGAGTACTGAGCTCTTTCCTTTAATACATAGCGTGCCATAATGTTTGACTTGTTCTTGAAATGAAATGGTCAGAATATGTTAATCACAAAATCTAGTACACAGTGTCTGTCAGAAAAGTGCTAATGATTGCCCAGTGTGCCCCAAAGACAGAGATGTTAGTTTTGCTGTGCAAAAATGCAGTGTTATTTGGGAAAAGACCTTGCCCTTGGCTGCTGAATGTCACATGGACTGTGCAGTACAGGGCAAAGGCAGCACCGTATGCTCCGGGATCGGATCTTTACAGTTCTTGCCTTGCTGATTCCATTAATGCAACAACCATAAATAGTTAGTGCAGGCTTTAAAAGGCAAGTTTGCACCTGTGAGTTACTTCTAGAGGGAATCGCAGATATTTTATGACACATATAAGAATAAATACTGGTTAGATGACACTGGGGGAAAATGGACGGAATAGTCTCCAGATTCTCTCTAAATTACTGGAAAGAGTCTTCTGAAGGTGACAATAAGGGAGAAAAAAATGTCTGAATCACCTGTACATCTCCTACATTTTGCTAGAAATGTTCCTTACTCAGATAAACGCTATGAAGTATTTAATAAGTTCCTCTGATGGCCATAGAATATCAAATAATTTTTATTCAAGATAATCTGAATGTCTCAAGTCTTTCTACTTTCAGTTGTTTAATGATGTACTTTCTCATTTTTTAAACCCTTCATAATAGCATATGTACCAAAATGGACAGTCCTGTCCAAGTTAATCAATAATCCACTTCAATTTTTTGTAAGGGTCAAAAGTGCAATTTATGTTCAACAAAAAAAAAAAATCTATTTGGCCTCAATTTTTTTCTGAAAATAGTCTTTAAAAAAAATATGATTAAAAAATTAGATCTTTAAGGAACAAAGATATTTCTCAGGCTGGCTTTACCCCAGAATCTGCATTTTATGATTTTGGTTTGTCTTGTTTTGAGACAAATTTCAGGAGAAAACACTCTGGAATGAGTGTTTCTTCTAAGGAGAGAAGGGCTTCAATAACTCCTTTTTCTTCTGTCAACGAGAGAAATGAATACCAGGGAGTAAAAGTGAAAAAACCCTCTTTATTAAAGAAAAAAGAAAAACTGAATAAATACTAGATACTGAAACTGTGGAACCTTAACCGCCACACACCCGGTCCCAGCGTCTCTCGCCGCGGGCGCTTTCCCCTGTGAGCAGTTGTGCTCACGGCCACCAGGGGCGCTGCTGGCTCCCGGCTGGCCAGGGCTGCGATCATTCACTCCCCATGGCTGCAGGGGCGCTGCTGGCTCCTGGCCGGGCAGGGCTGCGATCATTCACTCCCTGTGGCTGCAGGGGCACTGCTGGCTCCCGGCTGGGCAGGGCTGCGATCATTCACTGCCTGTGGCTGCAGGGGCACTGCTGGCTCCTGGCCGGGCAGGGCTGCGATCATTCACTCCCTGCGGCTGCAGGGGCGCTGCTGGCTCCTGGCCGGGCAGGGCTGCGATCATTCACTCCCTGCGGCTGCAGGGGCGCTGCTGGCTCCCGGCTGGCCAGGGTGCGATCATTCACTCCCTGTGGCTGCAGGGGCACTGCTGGCTCCCGGCCGGGCAGGGCTGCGATCATTCACTCCCCATGGCTGCAGGGGCACTGCTGGCTCCCGGCCGGGCAGGGCTGCGATCATTCACTCCCCATGGCTGCAGGGGCACTGCTGGCTCCCGGCTGGCCAGGGCTGCGATCATTCACTCCCTGCGGCTGCAGGGGCGCTGCTGGCTCCTGGCCGGGCAGGGCTGCGATCATTCACTCCCCATGGCTGCAGGGGCACTGCTGGCTCCTGGCCGGGCAGGGCTGCGATCATTCACTCCCCATGGCTGCAGGGGCACTGCTGGCTCCCGGCCGGGCAGGGCTGCGATCATTCACTCCCTGCGGCTGCAGGGGCGCTGCTGGCTCCCGGCTGGCCAGGGCTGCGATCATTCACTCCCTGCGGCTGCAGGGGCACTGCTGGCTCCTGGCCGGGCAGGGCTGCGATCATTCACTCCCCATGGCTGCAGGGGCACTGCTGGCTCCCGGCCGGGCAGGGCTGCGATCATTCACTCCCCATGGCTGCAGGGGCACTGCTGGCTCCTGGCCGGGCAGGGCTGCGATCATTCACTCCCCATGGCTGCAGGGGCACTGCTGGCTCCCGGCCGGGCAGGGCTGCGATCATTCACTCCCCGTGGCTGCAGGGGCGCTGCTGGCTCCTGGCCGGGCAGGGCTGCGATCATTCACTCCCTGTGGCTGCAGGGGCGCTGCTGGCTCCTGGCCGGCCAGGGCTGCGATCATTCACTCCCCATGGCTGCAGGGGCACTGCTGGCTCCCGGCCGGGCAGGGCTGCGATCATTCACTCCCTGTGGCTGCAGGGGCACTGCTGGCTCCCGGCCGGGCAGGGCTGCGATCATTCACTCCCTGCGTGATAAAAGGAAGGGCTGCCTCCTATACCACCCCCAGCTCCCTCTGGAAACCGCAGCTTGACTCCCAAACATCGTGACAGATAGCCCCAGAGCCAGGGAGAATGGGAGCTGGGACAGGGACACAAACAAAACAGATCAAAAACCCCAAAAATGAGATGGGATAATAAACCATCCCCAAGACACGGTTCTTTCCCTCTTCTAGTGCCCATCTTGTCACAGACTCATAAGTCAGCAACATTAAATCTAATTATGTAAGTAATTGTGGGCATTGTTCAGTGAAGGGTATCCAGCGATAATCTATATATACTGTGTGTACAGTGAAAAGAAAAGCGTAATTCTAAAGAATTAGAGTCTGAAATCACTTGTCATTTGAAACAGCGTAAAGTACTGGAAGTTTCTGCTCCATTAGAATGATCTGCACTTTATAGTTTATTCACACACTAGAACTCATTCTCCAACAGTTGGTCACCATGCCTTTCTTCAAACTATAGATTTTTAACCACTGTTTAAATAAAAAGCTAATAATATCCTATTTGTCAAATGTTCTAAAAATATGGTGAGATAGACTCTGCATATTTGAGCTTGAGGTTTCTAGCATTTTAGATGTTTAGTGTATAATACAATCTAAAATGGAAACCACAAAACTATTAAAATAATAATAAATTCTGGAGTAATTGACATATGATATCACAAAATTTTTTTCAATGTCCCCCAAGTTTTCCTCTTTTGACAAATATTTATTCTGTGGCTGTAAACCTTTAAGGATATAATGTCTTTATAACACTAAAAACCCAAAGAAACTTAGATTAAAACTGAAATACAGATCTAGAGTAAGTTTTGCATACCAAGGCACCAAAGGAATCCCAGAGCCACTCTGTTAAAAGGAATGCGTGTTCCTTTTCAGTATGAGGGTTCAGATTTGCTTTTTTGTGTGTCATGATGTTACTTACAGGCTCACAGTTACAGATCTGAATGCCATTCTGGGTTGCACAGGAACATTCTTCATCCATATTCTGCATGAGGTCCCAAATTCTGATTTACTTAAATCACATTATTACAAAGTCATCATGTCTTAATTTGAAGTGATTCACAGAAGGTACACCATTGCTAGTAGTGAACCAAAGTCCCATAAATAGAATGCTATAACCTTAATGTTAAAAAGTGTGTCTCAATTCTAATTTTGAAGGGTAAACTTCCAGCCACTGGCACTTTTTATATCTCTTAGTTAATTTAATTTTCCAAACATTAAATCCTGCAAAGTGGTTTGCAACTTACTGAACAGATGGTCTCCATGTTTCTTTGCATTTGTAAAATTTGGGAGCTAATGATGGCTAGTGATGGCTCTGTCTAAAATTTTGTAGCTGCTTTAGAGTCAACTCTGAAACTTCATCCTAAATGTTAGGGTTCATCACTCCTGTTTAAAGTTCAAATTCATGTTATTTTGTATATTATTGGGATAGAGCACTTTTATTAAGTGTGGGACTATAATAACAACTGCATTCATCAGATCAATATAAATAATTTATTTTCTTAGTTTTACTGCTTAGAAAAACAGTGCACCTTATCTTAAAATGGCACAATTTTGACTAACAAAAATGGAAAAATTAAACGCAAGGAAGATGTGTGCAGTTCTGTCCCCAGTTTTATTTGTGGTATGCAAAAAGTTTATTACTCATTGTCTTAAATCTGTACCCATGTGCTCAGTCACATGGCCAAAGAGATGTTTTCACTGTGCTATACTGGATCACTGCAAACAACTATGTAATTACCCACATCTGTCTACAAACTGCTTTTCATCTACATAGATCTGTACCCTGCTGGAAACAGGACAACAGCCTTGTTCATTTGCAAAAAGTTCAAGTGCTAAATATGCATTTGAATTAATTTTGAGCCATAATGCTACATAAGTGCAAAGGCTTAAAAAGAAGTAATCTATGAAAGATGCACATCTATAAAAAATTAACCATTTACCTTATTTTTTCCCCAGTGTTTGGGTTTTTAAAAATCCTATGCCATAAATTCAAAAATATCAATTAAACAAATTGAAACAGAATGCTCTAAGAGTGTTCTGAAAGCACACACATGAAGCATAAATTAAGTGTAAGGAATTAAATAATTTGAGTTAGTGTCCCATATATGTTTTACCATAGTAAAGTACATTTGTATTTTTTATCCAAAGAATAAGTGTCTTTTGGATATATGTGCCCCAAAATATGAAAGGGGTTGGTTTTGCTGTCCTGACAGACCATTCATTAGGCACAAGTGATTCACCATCAGCTGTATTTCGGAAATGAAGACATAACATTCTCAGTCTCAAACTGGCTAAATAGTTTGCTGAGCCTGTTGGGGTATGTAAAAGAGCTGCTGTCACTTTAGAGCAGACAGTGAACCAAAAATTACATGATTTTCTCAAATGAAATTCATGACTAGTGAATCAATTTCCATTGAAATAACAGTTCTGCATCATCAGGGAACTCCATGGGGTAAATTCAGTGAGTATTTGCATTAGTGGCACACAAGCTCCCTGGTCCAGGACAGCCAGTGTGAGGGAGACAGAGGGAGTACATCAGTGACACTTTCCTGTCCTTGCAGCACTTTTGTAGCCTACATGACATTCAAAAATACACCCTGAGTTTAGTTTTGAGGCCAAGTTCTCTGTGGAGTCAGCTGTGGACAGCCTGTCTTATTCTCCAGGCTTCCCTGTGCATGGAGGCAGTAGAGAGAGGCAATGGGATGCCAGAGAGCTGGAGATGGGCAGGGGCATAGGAGGGCTGCCAAGGACTGCCCCAAGGCTGGCAACATGCAGGGAAATGCCACTGGCAGCACAAACAGAGGGATAGGAAGAGCAATGGAGCAGGGCTGAGAGGAGAGGAAGTTCCTTATAAATCCTTCAGAGCAGAACAAGTGTTTTGAGATTAGGAATGATCTTGAAATGGCTGTGTGTATTGGCCAAATTGTACATCCCTGCTGGTGAAGGGACTGCCTTATCCATATGCCACATGGGAGATTTACTGCTTGTCTGAGCTACACACACAAAAACGAGCAGCACAGAGCTACCATAAGGAAAGATGCAGCAACCCTGTTGTGTTCTAGGATGCCATCCTTTTCCTGGATGAGAGAAACAACCTTTTGCTCCAGGAACATTCTGAAAAATTGTGAATAGTTTCACTTAAGGGCCAAACCCTCAGGTATCTTTTGGTTTTAGATACCTGAAGACCTTTTCAATGGCATGTTGGACATTTCCTTAATCATCTGAATCAAAACCTGCAGATTTTGTATTAGTGGAAGTCACAACCTTAAACCACTGGCAGATTCTGATAAGTTATTCAAACTTATAGCTGTGCACAACTGAAGCTCTCCAGCACTGTAATAATCAAGGTCAACTTAGTTGGTCGAAGTTCTGTTTTTTAAGTGACTTTTATAAAAATATTTAGCCCTAGGGCTTTTAATTTTCTTGGTATAGCTACTATATTTCTCAGCATTTGGTATTAAACCACACTGAAATAATTTTATAAAAGTAATTTTTTTAGTTTGGCTGTTCCAAAGTAGACTGTCCAAGGATAGATAACTTACAATATACATCCATTAATAAAATTGTAACATAGCCAGAAAACAGCTGTGATAGTACTTAAAAAAATATATATATTTTTACCAGTTCATCACCCTGCTTTGCCAAAAGTGAGATAAATGCTGCTGCAATGAATTTTTCCCTTTGAAGGTCAGTGTCCATACTGTACATGGAATGAATCCCTGCCATTCATGCTTTACAAGAACAATATTAACATTCACGAACATTTCAGTTTTAATCATGTGATGAGTTTGGTTAACAAAATTCCAACTACTTATCTTCTATGGGTACTTCTTTCACAAAGCAAATAATTTTGTTTCTACGTGAGTGTGGACCTCCTGGACTTCAGTGAGTGTCTGTGACCATGATGAGCCGTGGCAATGGAAGCCCTTTGCAGTACAATGTCTGATCAACTTGATGCTGAGAACAGCTGCTAAAATGGGTGAGCTACTTCCACTGAGGCTGCTGATGTTGCTGAAATTGGTGCAGCGCAGAACTGGTGCAGTTTTCAGAGCTCTGTACAAGGCTCAAAGGTCAGACTGAGAGTGCTGCTTTGCAGGACTGAGGACTCCAAAGAAACTTTCAGTCCTATATAGGATTTATTAAGCTCATTAAAATAACACCCAGTCCTAAATGGGCCACAGCTTTACTTACTCTCTGTTGTGGCTCTTGAAACTCAGAGTGTGATTCCCTCACACAATAGCAGTGAGAAGCCACAGATCGAAAGCAGCTGCCACCATGTTTGCAGGGGAATGTGCTCTGAGCAGTCAGCAGTTTCTGTCCCGCAAGTGCTGCAGCTACTGGTTTACCCCGTTTGGAGATGTCTCTGTTTGAGTCACAGGTTCAAGTAACCTTCTCAGAAATGGAGCTACAGACTAATCATTTCAAAAGAAAAAAAAGCCTCAAAACTGACTGTAAACCAGCCTTGGTTCATCCTCTGCGTCCTCAGTTAGGCTGTATCTGTCTCTGCAAAGCCGTATTGCGTTACCATATAATCAGAGGGGGAATGAAAAGGTAGGTCTTGCTATCAGTTCTTCTGTGAGATCTAAGGCTTATCACACAGCTCCTCTGCTAACCCTGAGGCTTACTTCTCAAGTACTTTCCAAATCTTGAATAAGTGATATATCAACTACTAAATATCTGTAGGCAATCCCCAGATATCCCCTCAATGCCTGTGAAAAGTATATGTATTTAAATGTACATCCAAAACATATCTTGGTGATTTCTCAGTACTAAACAACATCCTCGGTGTCTAAGCCAGCACTTGGAAAGATCAACTGCCATTACACTGCAACTTTTAAGATGCTTGTTATTGTGGAATGGCTGCCTTTTGGTGGTAACAGGAGCTACAGCAGCTGGACATGAATTAATAAGGGAATCTGGATATCTCAGAAAAGTGCTACATTAAAGCACAATTTATTTCAGTTAACTAAAGGAATTCTGCCTTGTGGCTTGGGGATAAAAACTTAAAAAAATATTGTCCTTGGTTTGTCAACTGTCCTTTAGACACATATCTTCAAATGGACTACAGAAAATCAAGGGTTGTGTAACCTAAGATATACCAGCAATGCAGACTGCATATCCGAAATAAAAACTATATGTAAACTACATCTCTTATTGATCAGTAAGCAAAACCTTTTTTTCCCTGCAAACTAAATAGGCTACAAGAGTAGCAGTTAATACCAAGGGAAGAAATTCCATCAGTTATGGTACAAATAGAAGGTTCAGTTCATGTTAAAAGGAGACCTACCTTTCTTCTAAACAGAGCCGGTTGTCAGTGGTGTTTGACATGAATGGATGAAGTACAAAAACTAACAGCAGCATAGTTGCAGAACAATTTGAATCACAGCCCACAGCAGCTTGTCAGTAAGTGGTCACCCTGTGCCACTGAAATATCTGATACTGCTTCCGAGAGGCACTCACTAGAAACACTGAAAGTGATGTCATGTCAGAAAGCCAAAGCACAGGATGGTCAAACAATGCAGGAAAAAAATCTGTCATCCTTTGTGGTGCCCATGACAAAGCTGGGGAGATGCTATTCAGCTGGGAGAAAGAACAGTTTTCCACTAATTCTGGCCATTTCTTAATTTTTCCTGAGGCAGCAAGAGGCAGCTCATAGATTATGAACTACAACTGGTAGTCCACACGTTGAGCCATGCTGCTCTTCAATGAAAGCACATTCTCAGTGCTTACATGTGTACAATGAAAAAAAAAGGGGTGTCTTCCTTGGATCTTGTAATTTTTATTCTCTTGATCCATTTGATAAGTGCTATACAACAGACTGTTCACACAGGCCTTAGTCAGCAAGGAGAGACGACAAGGCCATCTTGGCACTCCTGCTTTAACCTATCCCTGATGCAAGTGCATGGGAAAGGCAGTGGAAGTCATTTGCTGCTGGTGAAAAGTCTCCTTCCAATGGCCTCCAAATGCTGAGTGAGGACAGGGGAGGAGCAGAGCTCTCTAAGGCTCCTGAGTTCCATCAGGCCACACAGGCAGCCTGCTCACTGTGTATTCTGATGGTGTATTTACACTTCAGCTTCCCTAAAAGCACTAACACATCACTATTGTGTACAGAATGCTGCTGAAGGCCCTAAACCAGCAAAAAGTAAAGGAAGGAGCTGATTCAAATCACATGGGCCCTGAAGATGTTGCTCAGCACATTGATACTCAAGTATTTTCCTCTGAGAGACCCACATTTCCCACAGTTAATTGATGATCACCATTCTTGACACAAAGAGGAAAATAAAATGCAGCACTGGGAAACCATAAAAGCTGGCCAAGGGCTCACCCTTTTTTTTTTAAAAATCTGAGGGCTTCTGTGTGTGTAGGGTGAAGGAGAAGCTATTGCATTGGTATATATAAAAACAGATTATCAAGTGCAACTTTCTCTGGTGTTACTCTTACATCTTCTGTGTATCATCAGTGCACAGAAGATTAGGGCTTCTACTGCACATAAGACATTAACAGACCATAAAGGTAAGTTAGAGGAACATTGAGTCTTATTAAATTTTGCTACCTGAACTGCCTATTTAATTGGCTGTCTCATACTGTTTTTATACACAAAGACAGAAAAGTGGTCATTTTGCATTTTCACTGTAAAAAATGAAACAAACAAAACACCATAAAAACCACAAACAAAAAACCAACCCCAAAAATATTTTTTTTCATTGCTTTTTCAGTTTCCTGTTGCTTTTATCACTGTTTCCATACTGTGATGTGTTTTGCTGACTGTACAAACACTGCATACCACCATGTATTAATCTGCAGCAAACAGCAGCATAAGGTCTGTAATACTGACCACATGAATACAACACTGTCAAGTTCTTCATCTCTAACATCTCCTTTTCTGACTGTTGTAGTACATTGGTTCTGACTTGTCAGCACAGTAGAAAATGATGAACCAGTGCTAATATTTACTTCCACAATAGTGGAAGTTTTTTCTCAACTTTTCCAATTTTCAGATTGTGAACAGCTTGAGTTTATGCACCTGGACTCCATTACAGACTCTTGCTTCCAGTTACTGCAGACAAATCACAAAGTTCTAATTGCCCCTCCTCATCCAGTATTTATCATTCCTTCAAGAACTTTCAGGTTTTTTCCCCTGGAATCACGATAAATCATTTTGGTACATAAATGTAGTTTTCCCCCTAATTCCCAGTACTTAATTGGGGATCCAAAGTTTCTCTTCTCCTCCCTGTATAGCTTTTGATATGTGAGTCGTATTTCTATCTCATTTGAAGCTTTGCTGCTATGTTGCACCATTGCTGAATCTGAAAGTTTGCTACTTCCTCTGCTTATGTAGAGATAAATTCAGTCACTTCACATCAACGAAGGTCTTCCTGCGCTGTGTCATCCTAAATTCATGCATTCCCATTTGCACTGCAGTCTGCTATTCCTCCCTTACATTAATCACCAAAACACTTTGTGATCAACTTCTCTGCAGTTTCTTTCAGAACCCATTTAAAAGCCCTGTAAACATTACTGTGCCTTCTCCTTCCATGTGAACCCTACTTCTCAGCACTTCTCCAGCACCTTTCCTGTGCTAAAATACCTGAAACTTATCCCAAAAGATTTCTGGAAGACGAATTAATTAGGTGTATTAATGTAATTTTGTATTTTGCAAAATTGTCCCTTCCCCAAAAAATGAAAAATATGAGAGCAAATTTCAACTGCATAACATTTAAAGGCAAGTCCATTAACAGAGTCAAACAAATTTTACAAAGTAGTCTTTTAAAAGACTATACAATGTCACACTTTATTTTAAGATCTCTTGTATTTGTGAGACTAATAAGATACGTGAGCAATGCTCTCTCCTTTGTTGGAGTGACTGCCAAGTGATGTCACAAAAAAGTTTATTGTGTATGTGTGAAAGAATTTGACAGGTCAGGCTGGTCAGTTAGAAATGAGACTGTTTATATATCAGTATATTAGTAAACACCATTTCTGGGGAAAAAAACCCCCAAACAACAGAATAACCACTTTATTGGTTTCTTAAAATTTAGTGGCTTTTTGATATATATTCAGGTAAGGCAGAGTGACAATTCTGTACAGTATTAAGGAAGTCTATGAATTCCATCCAAAACCATAAATGTGGGAAAGCTGTGGAAAAACCCTTTCAGATGCTGAAATGCTTTTCTACGATTTTCTTAGGTTTCTCCTTTCTATGCAGGAGAAACCTGATTTTGTTAATCAGAAGCATATTATTCCATTAATGTAACTTTCCAGTAACACTCTATTGTTTGCCTCATGCCATGCATTTACTGGAATGTTTTGTAGTTTATCTTTAACCCTTTAGCCCCAGTTATTAAACAGAGCTACAACAAGGAGCCAAAACTTCATTGTTATTACACAAGTTTGATTCAATGTTACTTCATCAACTCTTCTCTTCTACTCTTTTGTTTGCTTGTATCACACACTGCAACTTGTCAGAAGCCTGGAATAGGCTGCCTTGGTCAGTGGTGGAATCACCATCCTTGGAAGTGCTCAAAAGGCATGTGGATATGGCACCTGGGGTCATGATTTAGCAGTGAACACAGTGGTGGTGAGTTAATGGTTGGACACAATGGTCTTAGAAGGCTTTTTCAACCTTAAGGATTTATTCTAAATCTAGACTGTGAGGGCTCTAAAGCAGAAACCAAACCCACTATTCTGATTTGTCCTTTGCTTTGCCAAGATATTAATTGACAAGGGCTAAGAAATAGAACACTGGGATACAGCTTGTAAGGCAAGTGTGTTTGTGATCTCTGCAGACCGTATCAACACCTTAGTCAATAACTGTGTTTGCTTAATGACTGTAGTAAGTACGAAACTAAGAACTGCCATACGAGGTCAGACTAAAGGTCCACTTAGCTCAACGTGTTGTATATTCAAACAGAAATTAGTACTGGATGCTTAGGAAACAGCATCTATAGAGTAAGTGCTGCCCTTGCTCTGCCCTCACAGCTTCTCACGATTAGCAGTTTAAAGATTGGTTTGTGCTAAAAAGTATAAAGGGATCAATCCGCCAAGAACCTGTTTTACCATTCTTTGAAACCATTTACAAATCTGATTTCCACAACATCCCATGGCAAAGAGTTCCAAGATTTAAATACTGTGAAATACTTCCCTTGTCTCTGTCACTTGCCTAATTATTTCCTTTGCTGCATATCTTTTCTTGTGCAATAAGAAACAGCATTCATCTCTGACTTAACGAAACATCCCCCATCTGTCTTTTCCATACCATTCAATCACTTCTCTACCCAGACAGAAAGTTGTCATAAGGTGTCATTCCACTGACAGCCACTTCATCCCCTGCAGTACCCTGATGGCCCTTCTGTGCATTACTTCTAGTTCTGTGTCTCCTGGCAGTGGCTGCAGTACTGCAGAGGTGGAAGCACCATGTTCCCCAGGGACACAAGGATGATCATCTTCTCTTTCATCCTCAATTGCTTTTTTAATAACACCTAAATGTCTGTTTGCCAGAAGTCTGGTCTCATGGACATTTTCTGGGTTTTTTGGAAGGAAGTGTGGTCACTGCTCTCCAAGACAATGCTGTGATGCAAACAGAGGAGTGGTAACTGGGGATCATAGGGAGATTCACTTCAAAAGCACGCACGTGATCCAAATGAAAATACTAACATGGACACACCCAGAAACCTTCCATGATGATTCCAAGATTTCTCCAGAATAGTAACAGCTTTTTCAGGGCTCATTTTTATGCATGTATAGTCAGGATTACTTTTCCTTTGATCATTCACTTGCATTTGTAAGCACTGAATTTCAGTTGCTGTCATTCAGCTCTTCACTGTCAACTTTTTTCTTGACAATTGTAATAATAATAACCTAATAAATTATCAAGAGTAAATGTGATTACTTTCAAGTAATTGATAGCTCTGTTATACAGCACAGGTCCCAATACCAGTGTTTGAAACCTTTATTCATAGACACCTCTCTGTAAACCAGATGGTCTAAGAGATGACCAAACCTTCTTGACCATAGCTTGGTTTTGTTACCAGCTGCTCCTGTGGGGTCTTACAAAAAGGTTTTTAAAAAAACGTTTACACCAGCCAGAGTCGTTCTTCTCTAAATATTGACCCTATGATCTGTAAGATGTTCTATAAAAATGTTAACTCTTGTCCAAACCAAGACATATTCACATGCATCTGCTAATTCTTTTTATTTTGACAGGTGCTACTAATCTGCATGCAAAGGAGCTCAGACTTAGTGCTGTGTAGTCCTTCATATTCCTTCTTAATCCATTCTGTATGAGCACATATAAGTGATTAATAGAAGATGATTTCACAAAACCCCAACAAAATCTAAATAAATCCAGTGAAGAACATGAAGGAAAAAAATATTCTCATTGTTTCTGGTTTGCTCCTCTGAAGGAATGGGGTGCAAATTTTGTGGGTGATCTGAGACATCTAGGAAAGCCCAAGTAGGGAACTTGCTTTTTTCAGTCAAAACTGTCTTTCTGACAGATATTTTAAATGCTGGTTTTGTTTTAGTGTTTTGTTGTAGTCTCCCACTCATACTGTTACCCTTTACCACTTTGTAAAAATCAACCTAATTCCTCTTTTGAGAAGAATCATTCTTTTCTACACAGATCAATCATATCAATTTCTTGTGAAAGTCTTGAGAGACCTAATAGATTTGCAGCAATATTTTATATCAGGATTTGTAAAGAGATAGTATTGAAATAGCATTGTAATCTACATTTGCTCTGTGTAATAGAAGAAAAGAGACTGAAGTGTATTTTTTAGTGTTGCAATATTACCAATGCAAAGTTTTAATATTTAACAAAGAGTGTGACATTGTAATTCAACAGGCAGAAAGAATAAATTTCCTTTTGTCAAAACAAAATATTTGTATTTACATGAATGTATATTACCAACATTTGAATTTAATTATATTTTTCTAATATTCTGAATGCAAGAAGTAGTTAACTATTTAATAATTTTTTTTGCCAGTGTCAGGATGCCAGTGCCATAAAATGTGCTGCAAAAATTATCTGAAAAATATATGGATAAGAAGGAACAACAAAAAGAGATTGCACTGATGAAAATGTACAGAGCCAAGAAACTGTACTAATGCTAAAAGTCAAATGAATGGACAAAGAAATGCTATTTACAACATAGCTGGCCATCACAATCACTGCATTGATTAAAAAAAAATAAATTAGCCCATTTCTTTCAATATTAGACCATATTTAAATTTTGCCATTATTTGAGCTGTCTCTCTCCAAATATTTTAACTTTCAGAAGCCATTACTAAACAATGAGTTTATTGCTAAATTTTAATATTAAATCAAAAACCAGCCTAAAATAAAGCACCGTATTTGTCATTCAGGAAGTATTACAAAAAATGATGCAATTTTAATCTTTGGATAGTTATAACCACTGTACCTGGATACTGAAGGGAGGGAAGCCTGTTCAGTTCAGTAGCTTTGGTGGTACCTTCACTTCAAATGTTTAGGCTTTTCAGAGTGTAATTCAGTGTCCCTCCCAAGCAGGAACATACTTATGATTTGTACCTTGAAGCAAGCGACACTTGAGCCAGGTAAAACACTTTATCAAGACTGTAACAGGAAATCAATTGGTTTTGGGTGTCCCAAAATATGCTCAGCAGTTTACAGTGTAATGGGGAAGTTGGGCTTGTGGTAATGGTGATGCTGTAGGTAAACAAAAGTCATGGGCATTGCAATGTTCCATATGCAGCTCTAAAGTGGAATTTCTTAGTAAGACAATGAATACTACCAGAGTTATCCAGGTCTGCTTTTGAACCTCGCTCAGTAACTTCAATTTAGAGAAGTCCCACGATGTGGGCAGAAGGGACCATCTTTATACCTCAAAATATACCTCAGATGATTGCCCAGTTTAGGATTGAAGAATACAGTCTGCATTGCAAATCACACCACATTTGTTACAGAGTCCTGAAAACTTTCATCAGGGAACAAGAGTTCTGGATTTCTACCTACTGAAGGTAATACTGCTTGGCAGTTTCTTGATTTTGAGGACAGCTGTCTTCTAAACACTGATTTTGAGAACAGATCAGTGACAATGTATTGATAAATAGCTGATTCTTCAAAATAGTTGTTAGTGTATCTTTTCCACTAAAAAATGAAAAGGTGTTACTTACAACCAAATCTTAGAATTTGTGAGTGCCAGCTCAGTGTTACTGAAATCAGCATTGCATCCACAGCTTGCCAGTGTACATAATGAGTAGATGCTTAACTGTTCTATATTCCCCAAATCCTACTTCAAGCCACTGTTTTCTGCTTGTGAAGTCAGTCCTATTCCTTCACTACAGAGCAGTTGTATCAATCCAGAGGCTGATTTAAGAAATAATAACCTTTATTAAAATACACCACATTCTAAGTCACTTCTGTCTTAGAAAATACACATGTGAAATAATTAAAAAATAGATTTCTGCTTTTCAGTTCAGTAAGTAGGTTTAAGTATGCATCTCTGCTAAAAACTGACTCCATTGAAAGAGATGCAAGATGGAAAGCACAACACTCAAAAACTTGCATTTCCTTGTAAAGCAAAGATGATTTTCTAAACCCTGCATCTCAAGCCAAACATTGCATCCAAAAGTTCAACCCTGTTCTCTCCCATCTGCATGTCTCCACATGTCATAGGGATTCAGCAGCCCAAACAGTGCCATTATTATCTTCAAGTTTTGACTTTGCTGATACCTGAGTGCAGGTATAAATGGGAAATGTTGCAATTATCTGAAAGTGTGTTATCTATCTGGTGGATCATGTGAGCTGAAGTAAACTGCAGCTCATTCTTATATTGCTACATAAACAGACTAAGATTGAATTGAAATGTGTCACTGTGGTGGACATGCTCCTGGCCATGGGCATTACATCATTTCAGTGAGAAGATGCCATTTTTAAAAATGTCACTTCTACTCTTTAATGCAGTAACTATTGAGCTTTAATGACTGGTTTTATTATTGTGATCCAGAAACATGTGCATTACAACCCAAAGGTGTTGTAATACAATCTGACACAATGGTAAAATACCACTTTAGATTTCAACTTCATCACCCCTGAAAGTCTAATGGTGTTCATTGCCTACAACTCCCCAAAAATATTTAAAAAAAACCCATTGAGATGCATTTAAAGAGCATCTCTGTGTAACTGATAACTGGTTCACATATTCATTGGTAAAAGAGCTTTTATTGCAGTAAAAAGGATGCTCTGGGCTAGGAAAAAGAAGTTAGGAGCACTGTTCACATGGAATTTTTTTGCCCTCTAAAGCCATGTCATGGACTTAAAATACCAGAGTCTGTGAGATACCTGTCTGGGTTCAGATAATGTACGTGGGATTGTCCATGGAAAATGAAAAACATTACTTCAAGTTACTGACAAATTTAATGTGAAATCAACAAACTTGGTATTTAAGAGTAAATACATTTCCCTTTCTATCTGTTCCCAAAATGAATGTGTATTTCCTGTCAATGCATCCAACAGTGTATTGTGAAACACAAGGCAAAGCAGGGCAGCCTTACTGAAGGCTATTCTGAAGACCCTTTTTGACAGTCCTTTATTTTCAGATTATTATTGCTAAGGAAACATGCACCATAGGTCTTTAATATTTAACAGGTTACCTCTTAAGAGGAAAAGCAAGGGAAAAAAAGGAATATTCCATGGCACTTTCACCCACTCATAAAAGCTTGAAATCATAAGCACACGGAAGTCAAGCAAAGCCAGACCAGTATTTCATTTAGTCTAAGAATTACACTAAAACATACACAACATTCTTTATTGGTAAAGGAAAAAAATGTACTTAAAACCATCAAAACTTACACCTACATTTTACCAGATAATGGAATAATTATCTTTAGTTGTAAAATGTCTTGGTTCTAACACACAGGTCTAGAACTGACTACCAGTAAACATAGAACTCCTAATGGGTGTTCATTTGCTTCTAGAATAAATCAGTGCCTGTTTCACAGTCCTAACCTACATATAATAGAAGGTATTTCAGATGATTAAAAGCCCATTCTCATTGGAAAAAGGTATCTACCTAACCAAACACTGAGGTTATTTTGTCTGTGATCTTATTTTGCTTCAACATAAAGGCAGTAATTGAATTTATCTTTAAGTTTAAAAGGTTGAAAAGCCTTTTAAAATAATATGACAGGAGAAAATGAATGAATGACAGGATAAATATGCTCATCTATTTCCAAAACTTCAAAATTTATAAAAGTTTCTTGGGTGTCACCAAGTATGATGAGTTCATATAGGCAATATACACACTGTACTTTTTCCATGTGCTTTTATCAGGGTTTCTATATCATTATTTGCTTTAAAAATAATTTTTCAGCCAGTATTAGACTCTCCAAACTGCAGTTAATTGTTGGTCTTACTTGATGGAGTTCAGTAAGAATCCTTGAAAGATCTGGATATTACGAAGGAGTGAAAATACAATCAGGAGTGCACTATACCTTTGGAATGTCACCATAAGACCCAATCTGTCTATTTACACCCACAGTCCCAAATTATTTCAAGGTAAAATCCTGAAACTGTTTAATAGTCATCCTGTGATCCACATAATGTTTTACTTGTTCAAGAACTTGGACTTTTCTGAGGGCACAAAGCACTTCATCTCACATGCAGACTGGTGTGGGACATCCCAGCTCTAAGAGCTTCTTTCTGATAAATCTCATGGATGCAGTTGCTTTTTGGGAAGGGGAAAAAGCAGGGAGGCAAAACTGAGTCATCTTTTAAATGAAGCCATCTACACAATTGCTGTCTATTAGATATACAAGCTCTTCAGCTTTCCAGACATTTCTTCTGACCTCTGTCATGGAGAACTTCCCAGTGAAGATGCAAAATGCAAAATGCAAATGGATTGATAACTGAAGCCCTGCACATACTTTTTGCCACATGTAGATGAAGATTTTACATCATGACCAGCTGAGGTCATTTTCCAAACATCTCACACAACAAGAAAGGAACAGCCACACTTCTTCCACCTGCCTGTTCTGGTGGAGACAATTCTTCCATATTGTACAATGATAAGCAAAAGTGTTTCAAATGGAGTAACAAAGAAAGGAAGTGATTCAGAGGCTTTGAACCACAGTACCAAAAATTCACATTCATCCATGCAAATGCCTGCAGAGAGACTAACACTGCCAGCAAATTGGACTGTGAGTCTGCTCCCTCACAGACCCACCAGGTGACTACTCGAGCAACCTTGGATGTCACACAGGGACACTGCCCACATCCCACTACCAAACGTCATCATCTTACAATACAAGGATCATAAAACAGCAGCATTTTTTAACAATGAGTCAGAGCTAAACTAGCATGGCTACCATTAGCCTAAGACATACTAGCTTTATTTCTTTCTAGAGCTAATTTGAAAGTCTAAAGAAAACTCAAACAACACCAGGCAAAGGTCTTCTATGCATCCCCGAAACTACTAATCCTAAAATTGTATTGCTAACTTTTTTGGGTCAAAGTTGTTCTTCACAGAACTCCCACTGGCTATTCTGGAGTCACAACAGCAATACAGCTGACATACAATATCCTTAAAATTACAAAGTTAAATGACAGATACTGCAAAATGGGGGGGGAAAGGTCAATGACACTATTCAATCATCATGTACTTCCGATAATTTAACACCACATAGGAGAGTTTAAGTGCTGTTCACTTCAGAGGAGGTCTCTGTAACACACAGTAAAACACCATCCTAACAGAGCAATGTAATCCCTTAGCTATGACCTCTGCTAAAGACTTTGAAAGACAAAGTGAAAACTGTCTTCGTGAAACCTGTCAGATCCTGCACTTCTTGCACTTGAGACCCTACAGCTGATCATCAAGATCATCAAATGGAGAATAAGTCCAACCACGTCCAACCAACCACAACAGCAGTTCACACCCAAGCACACCCTGATGGTTGAGCAGTACCTATCACTCGCACACAGCTCCAACTGGAAGGTGGTGGTCTCTGTCCTAGCTCTTAAACTCTGCACTCCAGAGAACCTCAATACAAATGGCCATTTCACCAGGAAACGTGGACCTGAGGAGGTGCTCCAGACCAAGAAGTGTGGGACATTCAGTCGTGTTTCCATCCTGGTTCCACTTACTGGAACTGGATATTTCAAATACCCATGTCCAGTCTGTCTTATTTTTCATTTCAGCTTTCTCCCTTCTTCCCTGGCGTGGCAAGAGTGGCTAGACTCGTTCTCAGTTGGGGCATTAGAACAGGGCGCTGGACGTCAAAATCCGGCGGGGTCTCGCCCACTGCCCGCCGGCTCGTTTTTCCCTGCCTGCCCCCGACCCGGCGGCCGGGCGCCGTCGCCCGATGCTGCCCCGCCGCTGTCGCCGCGCCGCGGCCGGGGGGCAGCGCACGCCGGGCTGCGGGGCCGGGGCCGCCCCACCTCGCACCCCGGGCCGCCCGCAGCGGGGCCCCCGCCAAACTTTGCGGCCCGCGGGGAGCCGGGCCCCGGCCCGGCCGCCGCCCCCGCCGCCCCCGCAGCACCCCGGGCAGGAGGTGAAGCAACCTGGCGCCGGCTTCTGCACTTTGCACAGCGGGCGCAGAGCCGCCTCCATCCCTGCGCCTCCCGGCAGCGCTAAGGCGCATTTTTTCGCACTAATCTGCACATTCAGCACGTCCAGAGCGCCTATGACTTTACCTGGACTTTCTCCACTCTCTGGGCTCATCACACCGCGATCGCCTCCCCATCCTACCGCTAACTCTCGCTCTCCTTCACTCCTTCCTCCTTCCCTCTTGCAAGGCCTGCTAAGATCAAGCCCGATGGAAAGTACAGAGAGAAAGAGAAAGAGAGAGGCAGCGGGAAGGGAGGGGAGCCGCTCCATCCCTCCCTGCCCCCCCCCGGGCACACACGCCAGCCCTTTTCCCCCACCCCAGCCCTTCCCTCGGCGATTTCCTCCGCTCTTCGGCAACTACGAGGGCTCGGCGGAGCGGCTGCGAACGCGCCCCCGCTGCCCTCGGCGGCGCCCCGGCCGGCGCCCCCCCGCCGCCCGCCCGCCCCGCGGTCCCCGGTACCTCGTAAAGGTCCCCCGAAGCCATGCTGGGGTGCGGGACTGGGCTCCTCCGCGCCGTCTCCCTCTCTCCACCTCTCTCGCTCCCCCACTCGCTCTCTCTGTTGAGTAAACTGTGTTTTGCAGAATGACAGGCTTTGGGGCTGGCTGTGCGCAGAATCAGAGGCGAGGAGAGCGGAGAGGCAGGCGGCGGGGCTGGCGTAACCAGCAGCAGCAGCAGCTCGGGCGCACAGCGCCGGGAGCCGCGTCTCCCCCGCGGCGGCGGGGCCGGCGCCCCCCGCCCTCCGCTCACACCCCGCCCGCCGCCGCCGCCTCCCGCCCCGGGCGGGGACCGGCACCGGGACGGGTCCTCCCGCGCCCTCCCTCCGGGAAAGTCCCCGGGCCGCTCTGACGGCGGCCTCCTCTCCCTCCTCCTCCTCCCTCAGCCACCCCCCCCCCCCCCCAAACTCTTTCCGCGGCCAAAATAAATAAATAAATAAATAAATAAATAAATAAATAAAAAAAATAAAAACAGAGAGGCGGGCGGGAGTGGTGGGTGCCGGAGCGGGCGCTCGGCGGGGAGGGCCGCGCCGCCCGCCCAAGGTCACCACGGGGAGAGGCGGGCGCGGGGCCTCGGGCGGCCCTGGCGGCACCTTCCGCCCCCCGGCGCCGCGTGGCCGCCCCGCCGCCCATGGCCAGCGCCGAGGGACCCGAGGGGGCGGCCGCGCCCGGGGAGCGGCGGCCCGGGCAGCGCGGCGGGGCTGGAAACACCTCTCGCCCCCGCTGCCCGCCGGGCACGGCGATGCCTCTCCCGCTGCCCCTCAGCCATTTTTTCACGGGGACGTGAAAGCCAGCGGCCTCTCGCCACCTGCCCTTCACGTGGAGCGGTGGCCGGAATTTTGAAGCGGCTGGGGGATGCGCGGCGACACGAAGCCATCGGCCATCGCCACTTTAGAGCCGTCCGTGTCGTTTCTCGGAGAAAGGCTTCCCCATGGCCGCTGGCATCCCCGCGGTGCTTGCTGAGAGACGGGGAACGTGTGAAGGCGATGCCGAGTGTCCGGGCTGCGCCTCGACTGAGCACCGCCTTGGCCGGCCATCAGGGCAGAGCTCCTGGGCCCGGCCTGAGGAGCTTCCCTCACGGGCGCCCGGCCGCCGTGACCCGGGTCCCCACATACTCTAGAGTGCTCTGGACACAATCACGGGCTCTAGGATGATGGTTAATGAAAGTCGCTGCTATTGAGCGCTGAATTATTTCCAACATTTCATTTATGACCAAAAATCCTGGTGTGGTTCAAGCGGTGTAAAGCCAAAGACTCTTCTGGTTGAGAGGATTCCTTTTTAAAATATCAATATTAGGTATTTTGGACGTTGTCACTTTTTATCATGAAAGTAGGAAATCGCGCATGCACATCCAGCTCTTGCCTGACCCCATCCCCTGAACTGTGAATATTACCTCTGGTGATTATGAACTTGCCAGCTAACCAGTTTAGTATTGACTGAGAGTTCAATAAAAACTATCTAATGATGGTTTGGAGCTCAAAGACATTTACGGTTTGTATGGTCTACAGCGGCGTGTGATGATATTGGAGTCCCAAGGACAAGACATTCTGCTTCCATGAAATATAACTATTTTTTGTCCTGACTGTGGTAATTGAAGAGTTGTCTTTTGCTTTCCAGTTCGCCAGCAATGTTTGGATTGTTGGGATTTGATGTTTCAAGGGTAAAATGTTGGAAAGATTAAGAAATACCGTAAACTACCCATGCATAGTAATTCTAATAATTAATGCAGCAAATACTTCTTAATTGCTAAACAATGCATTATTTAATAGTCATACCTCATGGTTTCTTCTTGATAAATCAATTATTTGGTCTTATTGTAAAGTGACCTTTATTGTTTACAGTAGCAAATCAGCTCATTGAGCCAAATATAAGAATATATCTATCGATAAGTAGGTGTTTTAATCCATCTCTTCAATGGCTGCTTTATTACAACTACATTTTGCATCTTTCCACAGCAGTAAACAAAATGGCAGTCAGAGCCAGTGAGTAGTTTTTCGGATGCATACTAAAATATTCATTCTCTGAAACTCATTGACTTCCTTCATAGTATCAACTCTTTCCAAAGGTATCTTGAATTAATTTTAAAAAGTCCTCTCCCAAGCTGTAGAAGAGTATAAATCTTTTATTTTCAGACGGGTCTAGAAATCAGACTGTTCTTTCTGGGCTTTGCTGTTCCTGTGTTCTCAGAAATGAGACCTGCTCACCCTGGGCCATATTGGAAAAAGTCTCCATGACCTGATCTATACTCTGGACAATTTCATTTACATTGTACAGTGTTTACAGTAACATTGTCAATAGGTTGCTCTAAGATTTACAACCCAAACAAATAGTAGCTTGGAAGTTTTGAAAGGATGAATGCTTTAGTGAATACTTTGAAGAGGGGAAACATCTTTTTCCTGATTATTCACTCCTCATTTCAGAGTGCACAGTCCCTCGGGATGAGGTGGTTTGTGAGTCAATAGTGAGGAGCATAAAGAGGATTTTTGTGATTCTCAAACCCAGGAAAAGTTGGTTATGGTTTTGGTGTATTTCTCTTTGAGTTAGCAGAAGACAAAGTTTTAAGTTTTAAAAAATTCAAATGACCTTCATTTGCCCAGCAGGTCTTTATTGTAACTAGACAGGGCAGGTGGTGTCCCTCTGAGTCTTGTGTAAAAACTGGAAATGCTTGAATTTATGATAATTTTTTTAGGGTTTCTGATAATAGATTTTCTAGGAATGCATCTTTTCCAATTTTATTTGCTTTCAGTGGTAATATCTATGAAATGAAATTGCAGCAAAAACCAGATTATTGTACAAATTTCAAACTCTAAACTTAATGGTTTTGCTATTATTTGTGATTATTCATTACTCTTATTGTTTTGCTGCCTTCTCTTATTTCCCATCCCAATAGAGTAATGCAGGCAAGGGAGACATTCTAAGCATGATACATCACATTTGAACACTTCTTTGGATTTGATGGATGCTCTGGTTTCCACTACTTTATTTGAAGGAATTATCTCTCAGTCAGAATAAACTTAAATGCAAAACTATTCCATTCCAGAAAGCAAAAATACTGCTGTCATAGCTGGGCTATTGATTTGTTATTGACTGTTTAGTCAATCAGTCCAGGGCTATACAAATATGTAAGAACTATGTAGTCACTGACTCAGTTCCCCCAAGGAGTGCTGATGAGTATTTGCAAACACCTTGTATGAAAAATTGCCATGGGGGGAGGAACAAAAATGATGGGCAAGAATAATTAATAAATAGAGAAATTGAGAGAATTCCTGTGTTAAGATATGAAAATTATGTGAGAGAAGGAGGGAAAACAAGGCATGAGTGAAGGATAAGGAACCAAAGGCAAATGCAAGGAGAAGATTGTGCAAAGCCTTGGTTGTGTGAAAAAATGGGGGAGGGAAAGGACTATTTTAGCAGCAGTAACTGAAACAAAATCAGGGAACAAGGTAGCAACATGTCTATCGCCAGCCTAAGAAGGGAGGACGATGAGAACATGGAAAAACCAGTGAGTGGAAATGAAAAAAAGTGTCTTAGTGGGTTCACAGAGTAGCAGATGACAGGAAATAGAGAAATTGCTTATGGCACCGCTGTCCTGGATGGTGATAGGCAGGATCAGGGATTTCCCAGGGCTTGGGGCTGTGATGGCTTCTGTTAGGGCTGAGGAAGCACTAGGATACCACAGGAAGCTTGTCACAAAAATTATCCAAAATGTGAAGTCAAAAAGGAACTGCAAAACAAGGGAAGGTTGTCCTTGGCATACAGAGAGCATCTGAAAATTGGAAGTTAGATGAACATGACAAAATTAAGAAAGCAGCATGTTTTTTTAAATAATTGATTTGCAGTATTTTATTAGAAGAAGTAGGCTTGGGAAAGGCACAGTGTTCTTTGCCCTGTGCCATTCTGTCTTTGGAAGCAAACAAGTAGTAGTATCATTTGATTCTGATGCTAAATTATTATCTTCCTCCAAACCCATCTTTGGATCTTATAACATACAATTACTTATCATCAAGAGGAAGCATTTGAAGTAAGAGCTGGAATACCAGAGTATAATGAAACAAACAGTAATATCTGGGAAAAACCCAAAGTAATGTTTGTTTGTTGCAGTACATTGTATGCTGTGGAACAGAACTTTTCTGCAGTTGATAGTATGTTTTAATGGCTGCTGTTCTGAAAAGTGACTTTACTTCTTTCAACTTTATGAGCATATTCTGTTCTTTTTAGTATGACCAATACCATTTTGCCTAAATTGGGGAAGGGAAGAAAAGAGACTTTGACCAAGGATAAAATGATGATAACTTTGTCTTTCTCTGAACACATTGAGTACCTCCCAAAAATAGCACCAAAAATAGAATCTTTCCGCATTCTTCTCCCTCTTGTTTGCAAATGCCTTTTTTCCCACTTGACATGTTGTCAGAGATAATAAGAAGGTGCCAAAACATTCCTGTTGGACAGTTTGTTGACTTTCCAACTAAGGTGAAAAAATACAAAGTGTAGATCATATGTGTAGAAGTCAGTCTCATTTGGGAGCTCTTGTGTACACAGAACCTTCAAAATTGCTGGCTCAGCAGTTGAATTTCAACTGATTTAGAAAATCATGATGTATATCTAACAGGAGAAAATGACACACATTGTTTTCCTATATTCCTGTATACCTTGAACATCAGGAAAGAGTGCAGTATTAGAGATTTTAGGTTATGGCCTTATTTTTCATGTGGGTTGAAACTGAAGTGTGAAATGGAGCTCCAGTGGCTTCGTCTGTTAAGCAACAAATAACAATGTGTGAACACCTAAATATGTTATAAGCCAGTAGATTATGGGATTTGAAACTTGAAATTAAAGGTGCTTGGGATATATTTTAATAGTGCTGTCTGGGCAAGATATATTGGAACTGTTATAAAGAATCCATAAATAGCAAGACTATAGGAAACATTAATCTGAGTTATGCTCTTAAGGGAAGACATCTGAAGTGTTCAGTGTGGTTTACACATAGAGTGCATATGATATTCAGAGTGATCACAATGTATTACAGCACATTAGTAAGCTAGTTTTTTAAGCTGTTTTTTCTCCTTGATTCTTAGCTCTTTAAAAATTGCACTAAACTAATGATATCCAGCCTACAAATATGCAGGGTTTTAGGATCTAGGTGTTTAAATTGTATACGTTAAGCAATACTGTGTTTTGTGACATGGACTCTGCTTGTACCTGTGTAATTGCCTTGCACAAACCTTCTGTGCATAGTAGGCTGCTCACAAGGTTTGCCCAAGAAAAGGAAAATCACTGCATGATTTAATAATAACTCTGAAACTATGCAAGGACACATAACATTTCGGAAAGCTAAAGAAATTATTCCTTACTAATGAGAAAAAGTATGGAGCTGGATTCATCCAAGAAAAGGATTACATAATGTCATTATTTGTGAGGATGGAGAGCCTGAAGCCACAAAGTGCCTTCAAGTCTGTTTTTCTGGGCTTACAAGAAAAGACTCCATGATGCACTGAAGGTGTTTCAAAATATATACAATTATAGGAAAATATAGAATATTGGTGGCTGGAGACAATCTCTGTTGCTTGTCTACTCCAACCCTTCAGCTCAGCCCTGAGTCATCTCGAGTTCATTTGCTCATGACAGTCTCCAGTTGGGTTTTGAGTATAGCTGCATAGCCAGGGATGAATTCCATACTCCAACTCTGAGGCTCTTTCTCCATCAGTTAATTGGCATATCTGTGGCCTTGTTTCTGATGACATTCTTTAAGGAGAAACTTCTTTTTGTGCTTATAGGATTCTTGGGTCTTTGTACATTATGTTAGATTTCGCTCAGGAAGATGAATATATGTTGTATTTGAATATCACAACACAGGCTAAAATATTATTATGAGCTAGTCAAGGATTAACTACTCTTTGCCTGCAAAGCTAAAATTAGAGCTTTTTGATATTGGCAAAATGGGCAAAACCGAATGTAGTCCAGGGAGAAGCAGCATTCATTTTGTCTGCTGGTCATTCAGAAATTCTTTCTGTGCCAAGTTAGTTAGAGTTTCTAATGGCACACTTTTTGAAAGATGAATGCTTTCACAGGAGTTTTTTGGGTTTTTTTTAGGAGTGTGCAAACTAAATTTTAAAGGAATATTTTTCTTTTTGTATTTATTTTACTAAGATGTCTTATGTTTTGAAATAATATATGTTTAATGATGCCTTATCATACAGTTTGCACTTTAAAAATGTGTAAATATATCGCACATGTTAATTATTTTTTATTATAGATGCCTTTAAATACAAGCTAATGGAAGTCTCTATTTACATGCAAGGGCTGCTGGTGGTTTGGTAGTGTCTCTAAGAAGAGAATTATACCCACTGTGAATGAATATGCAACAGGCTCTGCATTACACTACATACTTAGCTATGCTAATCATTAGGACTGCTTTTTAGGATAAGGGCTATAAACTTGGTTTTCTGGGACTTAGTATTTGCATTAAATTTATTTGGAGGAAGAGGACCTTCTGAAGTGTCACTCACACAATTTTTCATAAAGAACTTGGAAACTGGGAAGATATTGTTCTTAAATATTATTCTGAGTTTTTATATTAGTTTTTTTATTTTTAGACATTAAATATTCTCAACTTCAAAATTGTCAAGAATTTAACTCTTTTTAGTTGTTGCTAGAGTAATTTTTAAAAATTGTAAATCCATTTGTAATACTGATTTCCAAATAACAAACCATTTGACTTTTCATTAGTGCCTCTACTAGTGTGTCAGTACAGATGAGATGGCAGCCAGCCCACTTGTGGGAGGCATGAGCTGGTCCACAGCCTCCATAACAGTCTTTCTTAAACCAAGATGGACTGTCTTAGAGTGAGAGAACTCAATGAAAAAAAGCCTAGTTTTAATTTCGAAGACTAATTCATTTATCAGTGTGAATTGAGAGTAATTCTTGAAAAATCAGGGAACATAAAACCTGAGGAGATATGACAGTAAGGTCTGTACCTTTGCACTCAATCCAAAATTTCCTGGTGGTCTTGTCAGAACAAAGTAGGCTGGAGTGAATTAAAACCCAAAACCTGAAATCTGAACTTCCAATGAATTTAAGTAATGATGTCAACATAGCAACAGCAATTCGCCTTCCCTGAAATTCCAACCTGGACTCTTTAGCTGGAGATAATGTTGGTAGGAACCAAGGATTACTCTCAGCTTAGCACTCACCACTTTGTCTTACTCAGTGTTGTTCCAGTTCTATAACAGTGCATTGCTTCTTCATCTGCTCTCTTGGAAACATGTTACTTCTAACTTCTAGTTCAGAGTCCCCTGAAAGCAGAAGTTGGGACTTTGTTCAGCCTGACATTCTGGTCAGTTGTAGTTGTACTTCTCACTGTTTGCTGTGTTCCCTCTGTTGTTAACCAGTTACACCAAACCAAAAATGGAAATGTTTTGTTTATTTGTGAGTTTGTGCAACTTAGTGTATATGATACAGATAATTTTTCATTCAAGACAGTGCAGAATATTGGTGCTGATATAATCACATGACTGTCTTGGTGTGTTTTTTGTTATTTTGAGCAGCCTCTCAGTTACACTCTCTTTTGTGCACAAACCAGTCCATTCTCATTCTAATTCTGGGTAGTGAAACATATAATTTTCTGTTCTAGTTTTAATAACACAATTTCAGAGCGTGTGTCAAATAAGTACCCCGTGAAAACGGCTACTCAGTTCCTTATTGGTGTTTTGATCGTTTTTGCTCTTTAATGCAGAAATCTTTGACACGTGTTCTCCACCCTGTTCATCCCTGAATTGAATTTGGGTTCTGATGTAGCAGTAAATGCAGAGGTCTCAGGTGAGCACCTGGCTTCACTGCAAACTTTAAATTGATGTGGAGACTGGGACCTCACACCTGAGGTCACTGTCCTGGGTAGGGAGAGTTTTCAACCCTGCCAGCCCTGCTGGTGCAGAGCAGGACAGTGTGCCTGAGCTGAGGGCTGTGCTGTGGCAGCAGTCAGGTCATTAAAGTGGCTGGGGTGACTGAGAACCTCATAGAAGAAGGGGCTGAGGGACAAAGGTTTATTTAGTCCAGAGAAGAGAAGGCTGAGGTGGATCTAATAGTGGATCTAAGAGACCTTTCCGAGCAATGCATAGCAAAAGGAAGTGGTGCAATGATCACAAGTTGTAAGTGAGGAAAATATGACTGGACAGAAGGAAAAAAATCATAATGAGGGAGATTAAGTGCTGGTACAGACGCCTAGAGAGTTTGTGGGTTCTCCATCTTCAGACATTTTCAAGACTCAGCTGGACAAGGCCTTAGACTGCCTTATCTAACTTTGAAATTAACCCTTTGAAAAAGAAGATGGACTGGAGGACCTCCAGAGGTCTTTTTCATGCTCAGCTATTTTGTAATTTTATGAAACCAGAGGGAGAGATCTGAGATTTTTCCCCTTGATCTGTAACTGCAGTTCTAAGGATTTTACTCCTTGAAATTGCGACTGTTAACATCGTGTCAGTACATAGTTAGAAGAAATAAAAGTGTTCAAATTACCTTGTGTGGGTGGAGGTAATCTGTGAAGCCTTGAACTGCAAATAGTAATTAAACAGGGTGGTAGCAGAATGTATCCTGTGCTGGAGCTCCTGCTCTCTGCATTGCTGTGTGCTCTTTCTCCACTGCCTTGTCTGCCAGTACCAGAGTGGTTTCAGCAGAAGCAAGACAGGAAGCAAAGAGAACTTGTGAGGTGATCATGGTCTGCTGGTTATTGTTGTGATACTGATGCTCTACTCAAATGTGTAGTAAAACAAACAAACAAACAAACAAACAAACAAACAAACAAACAAAGGTTAGTAAAAGACACCTGAATTTGGACATTTGGCATGCTAGGAGGACAGTGTTTTCTACATCTTTGTGAGGCAGATCACATAATTTGCCTTAATGTTTTGGTTTCAGGCTGTTTCAGAATGTGACCCGTGAACTTTTCCAGAATGTTAGCTGTACAAGGCACTGCAACCCAGGGACATGGTCACTGATGGCTGCTTGATGATTCTTGGGTCTACCTGCCAACATTTGACATTCAGAAAAGGGTAGAGTTGGCTGATGTGTCTGGTCACCATCTCTGCCTTGGCAGTCTGGTGTTTGTTGAGCAGGAGCTGCAGCCTGAACCAGAGTTTTTGTAGGGTCCAGTCCTATTACCAGGGGTGTTTCCTTGGTTGCCCAGAGCAGCAGAGACAGTGCTTGAACTGAGAGCTGTACTTACAATACTCTGATACCACCCAAAACCAGCTCCTCTGCTGTCCCTCACTGCCTGTGTGAATTCTGCCTGACCCACCCAGGATGTCTCACCATGGCCTCGTGTGTGTGCTGTGCTGGCTGCTGCCGTGGACTTATCACAGGTCATGGAAAAGCTGGGCTGTGGACTCTGCTTAAGTCATGAGATTGTTTCAGTGGCTCTGCTGTCACATGGTGGTGACAGCAGCAGAGGCAGGAACTGCCTTTGGCTCCTCCTGATACAGCCAGTCGTGCTCAGTAGCTGCCTCCTTCCTGACTGTGTCGGTGCTGTTGAAAGACCGAAAAAGCAGCTGAAGTGGAGGAAGGCTCATAAAAAGTATAGTCTGCTCCCAACTAGAAAAGGGAAATATGTCTGTAAAATATGTTTGGAATCTTGAGTTTCAAGTCTAGGTGAACTGTTATTCATGTCACAAAACCAGCTACTTTTTCTGTTGGTATCAAAAGACCAATGCTGGTGGGTATAAACCCAAAATGTCCCTGTCATCTTCAGATGTGGCCTGCTTAGCCCAAAGGTTATGTCTATCAGCTGCCTGCTCCCAGGAAATCCATGAGTACACTTCAGACTTTATGGCTGTTAACTGTCACCTTTCTTGGGCAGTAAAATTCCTTACAGAGCAAACCTTGCCTTTACTTTCACATGATTAATAGGATAGAAGTAACTCAGTTCACGAGCAGGCTTTAACAGAACACTGAGAACACACTATTGAGTTGGAAGGTGGCACCCTAAAAGCAGTATTTCCTCTTGACAGAAAATTTATGTCTGCAGATATATAATGAGGAAGAATAATTTCAAAAGTAGAAGATTAATTTCAAATTGAGCTATTTCTCTTCAGATGGAATATTTCTTTCTTTCAATAGTATCTCATGAATGAGGACAGGCATGGAGGAAAGTTCATATATGGACAAAGAATATGTAAAGTTAGAAAAAAATACTGTATTTCTTATAAGAAGAGTATCACTGAGTCGTTGCTGTTGGGATCTACAGCAAAATTGAGCAATAACAGTTAAAACTGACTCAGCAGGACTTCAAATGAATAATGATATCAACTGCTACTTTGACCTATGGCTGGTCTTGAAGGCTGTGCAAAGCCTGATGGCCTTAAAGACTCTTGTGATAAATTCTCACCTCTCTTTTCAGAGAACTTTTCATACAACTCTTTCTCTGTTTTAAGAGGTTAATCTGCATTGCTGCAGATTTCATTGTTATCCAAGGAGGTCAGAAAAGTAGTGATATGTTGGAATGATGTACCAACCTTATCCTTCAGCTGGGCTGGATTTTAGAATGTAATATTGAAGCAACAAGTCTCCTGCTTGCTAAAATGTATTGCTGTTGTCCCACTGTGGCATCTTCAGAATGTATTTTGTAAAGTCAGGCTGAACTGAACCACAGCAGTGACACATTGTGCTGGCTAAAACTACATATAGAGGATTAATTTTCTGGTTTATGTGTCTTGCTTTGTGTGTGTCCATGATGGATGCACAAGTGTCCCAAGTGCTCTCTGAATACTAAGTCATTTGTAAATGCTGTTGATGAGTGTTCATCTTTTAGGCTGGCAAATGATTCCCTTGCTCTCACTGCCCTTCTCCAGTGCTTCTCAGCTGTGGACTTACTCAAAAGGAATGGTGGAACAGTGCTGAGGCTCCTCTCCCTGCTCTGGGGTATCAGATGTGTTCACTGTATGAGAAATAGATGTTGTGCCTTTCTGATCCATCACCCTGAAATTCCTATACAAAGAGAAATTCAGGGTGGAATTTATGAGGAAATTTATTGGGTAGAATACAAAAAAAAAGATAACAAAACCCATCAAAGAATGACCATCTCAAACCCTGAGAAACAGAAGACAGAAAATATAGAGCACTAAAATGCTTTCTGTCAGATCAACACTACTTTGTTCATCCAGTGATTTTTGCAACAAACTTTAAGACTTTCACTGTTTTGCAGTTTCCAAGCTCTAGGAAAAAATGAGCTTTTTCTAATATTCAAGCTAATTTTCCATGTTTTTTTTTTTTTTTTTCTTTATCAGAATCAACATTGACTCACCAAATGTGATTATATAATCTCTGTTTTTTTCTTTCCCATTGTTGATGTTGTATTTCCCCACATCTTTTCCCAGAACTATATTTATTATATCCGCCAAGAAGTCCACAGGCAACATAATTACACCAGTCTTTAGATACTGAATTCTTGCAAGGACCTATGTCCCATTATTTCTGTTGTCACTAAGTGTTTAAAACCTACCTCTCATTGGTTAAAAACCTTTCTAGAGCTTCTAGAAAATTCAGACTGATTTCAGTGGCTTTTTAGACAACATTTTAAAACCCTTCTTGATGTTTTCTGGTTTTGTCCTTAAATCACATAGTTCCAGAATTATCAATTCCAAAAGAACCTGAGAATTAAAAAAACTAAGCCTTCACCAGTGCTGTCTTCCTTTTGTTCCCTGGTGGTGCTGAGCTCCAAAAATGGATGCATTGCAGAAGTTTTGCTCTGTCCATTTCTTAACTGAAATTATGATGAATGCTTAATGATTTGGGTTGGGGAAGAGCAATGTGGCAGCTCTAGGTTAGTCCTGCAAACCTGGCCCTTTAGGATGCCCATGGACTGTTCATTTTCCCTGTGCTCCTGAAGCTCCTTAGGAGAGTGAAAGACTTATTTTAGGATAAGGGACTGAAAAAGACTTGGTTTGTTCAGCACTGGAGGGGAAATCCAGAGACAATATGAATACCTGAGGGAATAAAAACAAGACAAGGAAAAGAACTATTGAGCTAAAGGGCAGTATTTTCTTATGGACAAAAATGGGTCTAAACTGACTGGAAATCAGAGGAAGGCTTTTTTATTTTTATGATGTTCTGGAACAGCCTGAAAATGAAGTAGTGGGTTCAGAAAAAGAGCAGCAGCTTTTAAGGTGGAGCTCAGTACTTTTATGAAAAGAATTATATAACATGGTGCCTACAGACTGCATCTGATGACTCAGGATATCCCTTCCAGTCCTATGTTCCTAAATTTTCCTGAGCAATTCAAGATTGAGAAGAAAATGTCAATTTTAAACAATTTGTAACTGGGCTCAGCTTGGGTACAATTCAATGGGATGAAGAAAAGGCACTTTTTTAGCTTAAGGGCATTCTGCCTTCTGAATTTCAAAGGCCTGTGGCAACCATGGTAGCTTGTCAGAATGGTTGTAAGAATCTTTTAAAATACAGTGTTTTAGACATTATAAATCTTGGGCTGGCCAATAATGTTTAATGTCTTTTCTTTTAAACTTTCTAAATCCTCCTCCCCTAACCTACAGGGGAAGGAAGATGAAGCTCCATTTTCATCATGTGTAGAGGGAGGGATTGGTGTAATCCTGTCCAGGGAAAATTATTTTCTGCTCTGGATTAATTGTGGCCTGAAGCTGGTCTGTAGCAATCACAGGTCCAGTACACAGGCATTGTGGAGACAAGAAGCTTTAAGAAATGTTCTTCTTCATTAATTTGTTGGCAAAACACTTCATATATTTTCCAGAGAAATTCTGCTACATTTACCAGGTCTGGAGCATTGGTTCAGTAACTAAATTCTCCACACCCATTACTCAGACTTTCGTTATCAACACAGATCTCTTGTTACTGATTGGAAATGCTGTAGAACTCTAGAGCAGGACCAAATAAACTGGGGTGTGATAAGATGTTTATCAAGCCATGTTCTTGTTTGCAAGCTTTTCCTTCAGCTTTTGGGATTTTCTTGTGCATTAGGCTCACTAGAAACTCTTGCTCTGGCCTAGATTAATCCCTAAAAACAGAAGACAAATTACTTTATACTTGTGGATTAAGAGTCAGTTAATGAGGACAGTTGGTATTGCCTCTCCAGTTTGGCTGAGTTTCCTACGACCCAAACTCCTCTCCAAGATTTCTGCTCTCACCTGCAAAAACCTATCTGGGAAAGGACTAATCAGTGCATTTTTTTCCTGGCCTAATTGTATTTCTCATGAATCAGCTAAACCCACGGTGGGATTTGGGCAGATATTTCTGGGTCCCTGAAGGGAGGTGGGGATTGCAGGAAGTTTGCAGCATTGCTTTGCTACTGCAAGCAAATTTATCAGTGTCAATGGTTTCCAGACTCTTAGGCTGAGCACTAAAACCAGCAGTTGCAAGTAGGACATTTTTTTTGGCTGGAAAGAAAGTGACTTTTCAATTAAATACTACTTTGGGAATGGAAGAAGAAATCTTGTTCGGACATCTATATTTTTTAATTAAAAGCCAAAAACATGCAAATGTTCTCAATTCTATAATCAAGAACATGTTTTATACAAAACCCTTTCCCAAATTTAATTTTTGCTGCTGATTAAAACTTTACATGAAATAAAAAATATGGCTTCCCAGCTGCCTTTGGTCTGTACTGTTTGGGTTTCCACAGGTGGAGTTTGTCTGTGGGAATTTTGAATCCCTTACATCTGGTGTAAATAGGGTAAAAAAGCACTTGTAACATTTGCTGAGTGTCTCTCCTTCCTCACCATTAGTCAATGCTTACACAATCACATTTCAAAAAAACTCCAATAGAAATGTAATATTTCTGTTGTTCTGTAGTTTAGCACTGACATTTCCTACTATGAAAAGGTTATCTTTTTTCTTTTTTTCCAGTATGTTTCTATGGGAAGAATATTCCAATTTTCAGCTAAAATGCACTGAAAAAACTACAGCTTTTCTTATAACATCCATTACTAAGCATTCAAATTCTCAAAAGTACAGGAGGATACTTTATGCTGGTAATGACTGACTGACCTTTCTATTAACACCACTTTGAAGGCAGTTTAGTGGCTTACCTCTTTAGCAAAATTAATAAATCCAGAGGTTTCATTAATGAGCATTTTGATTCATAGTTCTGCTTTAAAACATAATATGTTACTCATAATGTTGCTTATACTCCTCTATATTCTGCCTCTTCATTCTAAAGCTAGTCTGTGATGTAGCTGCATTTTCATTCTTTCTTTTATCCCCAAAGCCACATCTTGGAATCAGTGGGGCCACATCATGGCAACAGAGAAGGATTTGGCACTGCCTCATCCGAGAGTCTCGTTTCTCCACACATTGTTCTTGTTGTAGCTGGAAAACATATGTCCCATTACTTCTGTTGTGGAAATATCAAGTAAGATGTAGAACGTCAACTACAGTTGTTCACGGAGAGCATTAGGGCGGGGGAAGCCTCTGGAATAAATGCTGGAAGCTCAGGAAGAGCTCTCCAGATCACTAACTCTAGTACTCCAAATGATGGGAAATTCTGGGACCAAAACCATGGTAAATATTGGTTGCTTACTGGTGCCGAGCTTGACAGTTTCTAAAATGGTGAGATTTCTGTCACCTTTTCTGTTTAGAAGCCTCTTGTCTGAGAACATAATTAATATCTTTCCTTTATTTTCTGTCAGCAAGCAAAGCTCTCAGATAGGCAATAAGGTAGTTAAGCACTTAAATATAGTAATTATTTTTATGTGAGTAGAACCAGGATAGGAAATTCTAATTCTGCTGCAGCTACTTAGCTAAAATAATTTCTCTCAGGCTTTTCTTTTGCTCAACTAAATGAAAGTAGCCATGAGTCAGCAGTGTTCCCTGAATGACTCAGCAGTTTATCTGATTACGGGTATTTGAATATGACTGGTAAAAAAAAAAAAAAAGAAAAAAAAAAGAAAAAGAAAAAAGAAAAGGCAGAAGAAAGTAAAGTGTATGACTCCATCATTAGTACTTCTTTTGTCAGTGCAGGTAGAATGTTGTCTGTAAGTTCAGAGCATTCACTAAAAACTGCAAGGACCCAGATATTTGAGTGTTTTTTAATCCCTTGTGTGTGGAAGTTCAAGCACTTCTAGCTTGAGATGTGTTCATGGTGGAAGGTATTTTGTGTCTGCAGTCTGAGTATGGCCTAATTGGAAGATGGAAACTAATTTCATTATTAATTTCATGTGTTTTACTCACTGTTTCCAACAAAGACATTACTTATTTTAGATGTACCCAAATATTGTCTATTTAAGGTTACTTCTCATTACCAGGCTAAACCAATAGTCCTGTTCTGTTCTGCTTCTCTTTCTCCTATTGCTCTGTCCATGATGATGATATCTGGCATCCAGCATCACAAACACTTGCCCTGGAAGCTGTAACAGTGTCACAACAAAGGCCAACTGCATTAATCTGTTATAGAACAGAGTTTTTGTTTAAGTCCACGCATTTTCAATTTAAAGGTCACATGATGACATCAAAGATCAATAAATGGTTAACGTGCTATATTTGCATGGTGAGGAAAGAGCAGATTAAGAACTGCTATAAAAGACAATTGTACTTTTTCAATGGTTACAGCTTAGCATTTTGACTTTTATTTATGCAATTGCCATATTCCCACGACTGTGTCACAAACGAGTTGGGAAATTCAATAGTGTATCCTGGCCAGGTGAATAAATGGGGACAAAACATGGTAATGGCTTTCACATTTTGTATCCTATGTGTTTTATCTCAGATAAATAGACTCAATAAATGTTTCAGTATATGCACTTGAGCCACAAATATTACATTTGATTTCTAATGGGTCATAAAGTGCCTTTTGCAAACCTTCAAAAAAATGTTGGGCTCTTATATGGAAAATATATTTCAGTACTAAATTCATATTATTTGCCCTACTGAACTTGTCCCTGTCTTATGTTTCTAAACTATGCAGATAGTAAAATTTATGTTTTGGGTTTGATCTGCCTCTTGGTTACAAAGATCTTAATTCCACTGAAGTGGTACAAGCTGGAGTCTTTACATCCTGTTGCATTTTAATGTGTTCAATGTTATAGTAATGTAAGAATAATAATATCAAAACCTATTATAAGCTACATGAATTTTATTATTTGAGCACATAAACCAAAAGTAATTTACAATATTGCATCATAGTAAGTCTAAATTATGTTACAGAGATCTGCATTATATAGAATAGATCCTCTGTTGTGTTTAACATTTTGACCTTGTGGGATATGACTCATGGTATAAACTGAAATGATGATGGGGAACTAGAGGATAAATGCAGCATCAGCTATAGTCTTGTGACTTTTGATCACTTGAAAGAAAACTCAATGAAAATACTGTGTTAATATGGTGGTAATTTCTAGCTAATGTTGCTTTTAATGAATTATCTACCATCAACACATTTAATAAATTAATGGTTGAGTCAACTTGGGAAGTTCCAGAAAAGCTGAAAATCTAAATTTGTAAAGTAATATTCCATAACTGGTAACTTTGCAATAAGCTTGTTTCATCTAAGACCAGAATTTTATAAACGTCCTTCATAAAAATTGAAGAGCTATTTATTCTAAGTAGAATATGGCACATATTGATAGAGCCAAATGTAGCTGCATCTAGATGATGGCATTTGTTCCACATTTATTTTAGTATTTAGGATGATGCAGTCCCAGATGATTCCATTTATGTATAATGGGAAGTTACTGTAAGTTACAGAAACAAGGCTAATATATAATTTCTCTTAGTAGTTCCATATAGGCAAGTACCAGAATAACCAGTGAATGGCTGCAAGATGTTAGTAAATCTGGGCCACAGAATATTAAAACTGTAGAATCTGAGTTAATTAAGATCCATCTTGTTCATATTATTACATATGTGTTACTGAGGATTCCATGTGAATTATTTCTATGGTCTTTAAACCATTTCTGGTCAACATAAATATTTTAGATAAAGAAAATGGATGGCTCAAATGGCAGCATAGTGAAGCTGGAGCTAAAGCCTTCAGCTTTACTATGTCCAGAGTTCCAGGAAACTCCAAGGGAATTTTCTTTAACTTTTATTAGTTTGTAGAAAGTTATTTAATGTTCAGGGTTTGTTGACCCTAAGGAAGAGTATCAGCTCTTAAGTAAATATTTGTGGAAAAAGTGCAATGATGGCCAGTCAGCTGCCCCTTAGACCTGGTATTCCTTCAGGGAGCTATTAGGAACCCATCCACTTCCAGCCAAGTCTTTCAAAGACTTCCCATCAAATGAGATGGGACTGAGCCAGACCTTTTGGCTGCAATATTTAAGTGTCCTCCAAGCAGTAAATTTCAAAAAATGATAGGAGAATTAAGTAGAAAAAAGGAATATACTTGGGCAAATAAATGTATTCACATTCAAATTAAATTTTTGATCATAATACTAAAGCCTAAATAAGTTATTTATACTGTTAAATCAGCTCAGGTGTTCAAAAGTCTCTGAAACAAAACCAGTTAAGCAATCAAATTAAAACATTAAAAAAGATCCACAAGCAAATACTGATAACTGAGCCTACCTTGAACCTGTTCATCCCTGCTCTACTCCCCAGGAGCTCTCCAAAGTGGGTTTACAAGGCAACTGCCATCACTCTTGCTCCAAGCAGGATGGAGATTGACTGCACTGGCTGTTTCTCGATGTGTCTGTTCCACCACACAAGAATAATTTGTTTAAAACCTGTCAGAAGTTCACCACTTTAAAAAGAGGGAGATTCCTTTAATCTGCAATAATAGTAATTAAAGATTTAAGTGTTGTTCACTTTTATATGTCTTATGTACATATTCAGAAATAATTTATGTACAAAAAAGTGTCTCAAAGTGACTCTCTTGAGGCCAATGATGTATGTGCCATTCCCTTAGTGAGGTCAAGACTTGGTAAGAGAGAATGATTAAAACAAGAATTAAAATGTGATTTGTAGGGAAACTTGTGTCCTCTGCAGAGAAAATGTGGTAATGCTGCTCCATCAGAGGAGGATCTCTGAGGAGGATCCTCAGATATGCTGGTATAAAACTGGAATAGCAGTTTTCTTTTCCTGTTTAAAATTAAAGAGCTAGAAATGCTCTGTTGCTTTTTCTTTGGAAAACAAACAGATCTCTCACCTGAGCTGATCTTTCCCTGCATGTGGGTTCTCCCCCAAATATGATGCACATGTGTGTCTGGGCAGACCCTGCCTGGGAGGAGGAGGAGGAGGTCTTACCCAAGCTGTTTGTGAGTAGGCACAAACCCTCTGCATGGTGTGACAGACCTTTCATCATAGCAGCAATGCACTGGACATGCTTTATGTACTTAACTAGTCCTGAAAAAGTCAGTGCCTCAAAGTCTTTTGTGTAGAATGCTCTGACTAGGAGAGTTTATGAGGTGTATAATGTCTCATACTCTGCAGTTTCTAACTACCAGATTGACTTTTGCAGCTCAAATAAAATCTGACATGCTGGCTCTTCTGACACATCAGCAGCTGAACAGCTCTCCAGGGCTGAGGCCAATGGGTTCCCAAACTCTGCCCCACCTTTGTGTAGCTTAAATATTTCATGCACAGGGAGGTCAGGGAACATGAGGTTTTAAAAAGCAAGTGTAGATGCCTGTTCAGTTTGATTAATTGGATTGTACTTTCTTCTCCTATTTTAATAGGCAGAATATAGGCTGTTGTCTTGAATTTTCTGACCTAATGTTTAAGGAATTTGTTGTTGTTTCCAGTCATTAATAATGGCCTTTATTTGAGGTAATAAAACCATTGCTGCTTTAGCTTTGTAAACATTTGTCACATCTCCTTAGATAGAGTTAGCAGCTATAATTTCTAAGTCATTAATCACCTTTTCCAAGAGCTGTATTTCTCTGGGCTTGTTTTTCTCTTTTCAATTTAGACAGTTCTGAGACTTTGGAAGTTTTTCCTCATTACATTGTTAAGAATTTTCTCCAGAATTTGTGGAAAGACTCTCTCTGACTTGTTGCTATTGCTCATAGATTCAAGCTGCATGTATTGCACTTGAGATAGATGTGGATAGAGAAATTTCAAGTGTCATATTCCATTACAGTCTGAAATTCCATGAAAGCTAGAGCACATTGTAAAATTACATTGTCTCTCCCATCATTTAGTTTCAAGAAAGAAAGAGCTCACAAAAATGTCAAAACTTGGTAAACTCAATATTAAATATAATGAGCTTTTGACTTTGGTACTGCCAGAATTACTGGAAGATGAAAATGTTGTTTAAAACCTTTATAGAATATTTCTCCTACTTTCTAGCTTGAGTTTTTTCAAGAATTGTTCATACACCTGGACCATTTGTTGTTATTTCAATGCTGTCATATAGCTAAAATAGCCATTCAATGTATTTAGCTCTCTAATGTACTTCAGACATCAATCATAAACCTTTTCAGGCTTCAGTCTGCTAGGCTGAGCCTACATTCATTTAGTTGTCTTGTGGAAGATAAGCTCTTCCTTTCCCATTCATCTTAGTAATGATTTTCTGTGCTTGATCCAGTTTGTGTTCATTTTTTTCCAATGGGGGTTGCTGAGGCTGTGCATAACCCTGGGACAGGAGTGATTCTAGTGTCTTGGACAGTGGCAAAATAGAAATCTTTCATCTGCTGTCCCCTAAGCTTGAATCTCAGACTCACTGACTTGTTGGAATTGGAAGAGACATATAGAGAAATTATACTGCAACCCCCCTGCTCAAAGCAGGGTCAGGGTATCACTGAGTTGAGTGTCACTCAGTTCAGTGTGTCAGTTTAATACCCAGGAGTGGTCAAGAAAATTGGACATTGAGAAAAATCAGGAAAAATATAAACAAACCAGAAGGCTTTATAAAGTTGCTGCATGTTAGGCCCTTTAATCCATAACACTGTATATAAAGTTTTGGTCCTCAAAGGAAATGCAGTAGAATTCCAGAAGATGGAAATTGTGGGAACAGCATTCCAAATCAAAGGAGTGGTGCTGCATCCTCTTGGTTAATGAATGAAGAGTGGGACTTTTTAGCCTGTTAAATGAAGGATATGGTAGATATCCATGAAATCAGGCGTGGAAAAAGTGAGGATGACATTGCTCACTGTGTCTCCCAACAAAATGTGGTGCATGAAATGAAAGCAGCATCAGGCAGGCTCAGAACAGCAAAAGAAGATGTTCCTTTAGAGCCATGGGATTCAGAACTCTCTGCCATGGGATACTGTGGAAAGCAGAAGTTCATAAATTTAAAAGCAACTGGAAAAATTAATGAAAGAAAAAAATCAATCAACAGCTGTTAATTAAGAGACAAAATATTTTTCTTAGTAATCTGAGAGTATTCTGGGAGAAATACCATTCCCTGCTAGCTTTGTTCTTTACAGTCTTTATGGTGTTCACAGATTTTATAAGCTTTGGTTTTTAATTTAGAATGAAGTTAAATTTTAAAATATTGAACTCCTGTGTAAATATTTTTTCTCCTTAGAGGTCTAATTTCTGGAGACCAGTCACAGTGAAAAGTTCTATTGAAGAATACTGGTTTTATGCAAGAGTATAATGGGCCTGATACTTGTTCTCTTTCACCACTATTATTCTATTGAGTTAATAAGGGTGCCTTTAATTTACAGAGAAAAAGAAGGACACAGCTATTATCTCTTAAGAGGATGAAATTACAAAGACATCAGTAGGCACAAGAAATGTATATTTCCTCCAAAAGATACATGTTTTCTGAGATGTTTCAATTAGCTCACATCTGTGTCCTCTGTAAGAACTAGGAAAATTGTACGTGCATTTAATGTTCTGAGTTGGCCTGAAAAAAACAGAATAAGAGCTAATTATGTTAATGGCCAAGGGCTAAAATCTTCACTTGAGTGTGTCTTCGTGGCTGTTACAAAGGCTTCATGTTGTAATATTTAATGACCACCCAGAAGTCAGACTTGCCAAGAGTGAGGCCTGTATATTTTTATTAATTGAACAGAGGTCAAATATACTGTTGGTCACTCACAGCCAGGGTTCACTGGAATCATGTTCTGAGGTGGGGCAGGAGCCACAGCCTCATTCACAGTGCAGGTAACTCGGTATCTGACCTCACAGGAGGGAGATTTTAGCAAATACTTATGCCTTGTATTTTGATAAATAAAGTGTAGTCGTGTCTTCAGCTTTTTAATAATCTTCTGGGAGAGAAGAACATATTTTTACCTGAACCCAGTTAGTGCAATCTGATCCTCTTGCTATTTCTCAAAGACATGTCCTACTCAGTTCTTCTTGCAGCTAAGTAAATATCTCTGTCTGTTTAGAGATAATTATTCTGAAAGTTTGCCTTTAGAGCTGATGGGAATACTTTTGGATTTTGTTTTGTAAGAAAAATTTACAGAAAAAATTTCAGTCAAAAAATTTTGGTTTAGTTTTGAATTTGGAAATGCTTCCAGGGTGTCTTATTTTTGCTATTGTCTTCTTAGAGTTATGTTTCAGTTTTTCTCTCATGGAAAGACTCAAGACTCAAATTACGTGTCTGTTCTTGAACCTTAATACAGTTTAAAGCTCTCTGTGTATTTCTCTATGATTTTTCCCTATTTTAATGAATCAGCATTTTACCAAGAAAAGCCAACACTTTATGGAAAACTTTTTTTAAAATCCATCCAGTTTATGGAAGGATAGAGGAAAGAAACCTTTTGCTTCCATTTTAGATATTTTAATGTCACCTTTTGACTTAGGCAGATAAATTCTTTCCAAGTTAATTTGTGATTCTTGGGGTCAGTGTTTTCTGTAGCTTGTCAGATCAGACCATTGTAGTATTACATCTCACAGTGAGCAGTGAATTCCTCAATTCCTGTTTTCCCTGTTTTCTCTTAACCTGCATCTCCAATGGGGTTTTCCAGAGCCAGCCCAGCAGCTTCTCCCAAGCCATCTTGCTTGTTTCCTGCTGAGGGTCTTATAATGGCTTTTCACTGTTAGCCTGTTCCAGCAATTATTTCCTGGTTTCTAGCCAAACAGTGATTCACACAGCATATAAAGGTTTCATTCCACTTCTTTTTTCAGTTTCCAACTTTCTGGTGTTTTCCTGCAATTTCAGTTCCAGAAGACATACTACCTTTTTTCTTCCCTTTTAACCTCCTACTTCATTCAATTTACCGACATTTGTCTACTCCACCTCTTCCTTTCATGCTGTTAGAACTGAGCTGTGCTGCAGAGTTCAGAGGCTGCAGCAGCTTGCATTTAATTCTTCCTTGCTCTTGAAGATTTCTTCACATTCATCATGGAGTTTTAAGTTTCACAAGTTCTCTTCTGTATGGAAAAGACATTGCAGCAGAAGACATTCTTTTGATGCATGTTCTTAGCTGTGCAGAACACAAAGAACAGCTCAGCTTTGCAAGATCTCTTCTATGAGGCCTCATGCCCAGCAATGAAGGCTGGAGCTGGTGATCATAAGGAACAATTCTACACACTTTTTTTCCTTCTCTTCTTTGTTTTAAGAAGCAGGACTCCACTCACATGCAAATAGCAGCTGTTTGCAAGTGAAAAGCAATGAATAATGATGCTGTTCTGTTCAGGAAACAAAATTGTGTTCTAGAATTGATAATGAATCACAGAAGATATCTTAATAAACACATCTGCTTTAGTGTAAGGCCAGAACTTTTAAATACATGACCTTGTTGTCAGAAATAACATGGATAAGTATCAAATCTCTATTATTTCACAAGCATCAGGAGGGATTTCTTTCCCTCATTTCAGAGTTCTGGTGCTGCAGGTGGCTTTCAGTGGGCCACACTTCATCCCTGCCCAAGTAACTTCTGAGGGGAGGAAGAAACATCACTAAAAAGTGGGTGCAGATGAGAATTGCCTCTTCTGAGTGAGAGGATCTTAACTTTGGGGCTTCTTACCACAGCACCCAGGACTGAGGGCTGTTCTGGCACTCCAGCATTAATTTAAAAACTGACATCCCCTGCTGTTGCATCAGTGCCTGTGTGTGTCTCATCTCACGGTAGTGACTCACCTCTTTTCTCACCTTTCTGGTCAGGTTGCATCACTGGATATGCTGGAACCAGCTATTGTGATATGTGGGCTGATCAATAACAGAAATCAGCCCCATTTTGCCTGCAGCAGGTGGATAGTCAGTAACAAAACCTGTTGAATCTGTCCTGAGAGCAGGCTCAGACCTCGAGGGGCTTGATATCATTCATACCTTTGATGCATTTGCCATTCCTTCTTTATTTGCCGTATATATTTTTTTACTTTCAGGTGAGTTAGAACTTAATGTGACAACTGCTGGAAGATGTTTTTTGGGGCCTTGGTAAGCAGAAGTTTATCAACCAGAGCAAGTACTAGTGGGGATTCAGTCCCTCACAGAATGGTGGCAAATCAAACATGGGCAAGGGTCCCTCCATTGCAGGAGCAATCCTTCCTTCCTGTGAAGAATTCCTTCCCTTTCCTTTTGTGCACTGGACTGAAAATACAGTGCTTAATGAATTCTTAAACAATGCTTTTCTTTTAGCAAAACTGACTTGCATATGATGAAAACCACTGGAATTATTTCCTTCCAAGTGGGAAAAAAAGCAACACATGGGTACAGCCTGTGAGTTTAGTGGCATTAATTATATGGTAGTGATATTTTGTGTGTGACAGAAGAATGAAGTTATGCTTTTATCAGTGGCATTGATATCAGGATTCTTTTTCATGGGAGATACATGGGTGACAAAATGTTGCTGTTGCTTAAGCTATTGTTATTTTATTATGCCACTGATTTTATTAATATACTGTTGTTATGCTAATGAGTTATGAGTGTTTGTGTCTTGGAGGTTTGTTCACAAAATGTACCCTGAATGGAGAAAGTGCATGAAGTACAAAATTGTCACGTATGCACATCTGGATCATTTATGTGAGAAATTGGTTTTATATTATATATGTAAAAAAAAAAAAAAAAAAGAAAAAGTATTTTAAAGTGCTTACTCAGCCAGTGAATTTTCATACTGAAATGTATCAGTAACAGAACCTCCTCATTTGCCCTTGCTTGTTATTTTACAGTAAAGATGTTTATTTTCAGCTATGTTACAAGTTAGTAATGGAAACCAAGGGGTTGCTGAAAGACTTTCTGTTGATTTCAATAAAAAGTTCCTTAAAGTCTTTCTTAATTTTGTGTTGTAAAGAGTGAGACTTTGCAGGGGAGTTTCTATTGCAGCATCTCCTACAAAGCACTGCTGTTCTGTGTTCTGGTAAAATTCTGCAGAGGGTCTTATTTGTAGCTGGAGATATGGTGTTATGGCCTGCCCTGAGTAGTACATTGCAGACCCTTCTTGTTTTAGTTTCTTACTGCCTTTGGAAACTGGTATACTGATCTCTGAAGAACAGGACTATAAATCAGTAGTCACTTTCATCTTATTTTTATTTAAATGTTTATTGGAAATCTCGAATACCTATACATATTCAGCAGCAAACTCCTGTAATTTATACTGCCTGTGAGGGCATTCCTGGGTTATTATGCTGAAGATGACTGCCTTCTGTGATCACTGCAAAACAGATTATGTATAATGCCTATGAGTTGGGCTTTATCTACTTACTTTACTATTATTATCAATAATAATGAATGTATATGAATTTTTCCTTTACTTGAAGTAATGAATTAGTTCAAAATGTGAATCCTGAGTTCACTTTCTTAACTTCTTGCTGCTTGTCACAGTATTTTCACAGTATCTTCCCAACTGTCATTTGAAACTCATAGGGTCAGTCCCCTTATGATGCTCATGTATCAGTGAAGAGAATCCTATAAATTCCCTGCTCTTGAGGCAGGCATGGAACCAATTAAACAAAATTAAAGACATGATTAAAGGGGCTGGAGAAAATTTTAAATACTGTTATCAAATATACAGCTTTCTGCATGGAAGGGAGCAAGCACGGAGGAAATACCACTTTGCTTATCTGCTACATAGTTTTTAGAAGTCTCACAGTCCAAGATAAGCCCGGTGAATTCCGACCAGCAGGCGCACTTCTCTCAGTCTTTGAGATGTTCCTTGTGAAGTTGCCAGAAATGCAAAGCAAGGGTGGCAGGATAATGCTGTAACGGAAGATCAAACTCATTCTTTCTGCTACATTACTCTAATTTTTGTAATGCCCTCCCAGGAGCATAAAAGATCCTTGATGCATGGAGCAATGCTGGTATAAATTATTAGCTCTCTGCTCCAATTTGTTCATCCTGGATAGTCATAAAATGTGTTTGTTTCAAAGGAAAACCTCTGCTTTCCAATTAGATAACAGTAAACCATTTTCTGTTTGCTTGTTTTTATTTTCTATAAGAATATTTGAAGGCAGAAGCTAAGTTGTTTTGACTTTTAAATTTATATTTTCAAGGATAGGGGCTTAGGATCCAACTGTCTATATCAGCATGAAATTATTGAGATTGTTTGTTTGTGGTAGTAAACCAGTTTGTAAAAGACTTGGAGCATAAGCTTTGTGATAGATATTTCCAAAACTATGGTGATAATATTTACTGTTAAGTCTGGGAATGTGTTGCAAATTAATGATGACTCAATTTTCCCCTTGAAATTCATTCATCAGAATGTCCAAATTATATTATACTCACTCCAGGCTTTTGCTTTAACAGGCTGTGCAAACCCCTGTGGAAAAACAAGAGGAAATTTAATAGGAGCAAGTATAGTAGGATTCTACAAGAATTTAATGAAGTCCTACCAAAACTTTTAAGATTACCGCTGGAACCAAACAGTAAGTGATACCTCAGATAAACTTTTGCAGTAGCTTGTAAAATTGGATAGCAGTGACACAGTTTCCTAGAAAATTATGTAGGATTTTTGAGGGAGAAAACTCTCAAAGAATCCAAAGACTATGATTTTTTAATTTCCATAAGAATGTTTCCATGCAGGACTATTCAAGTCCAACCTATCATTAAGATATCAGATCTGTAATGGAAAAACCCCAGGTAGAGCAGAATCTGCGTCAGTTATTTTTACATTCCAGGCATTGCCACCTCTTTTAGAATGGGACCACACCTTGTGGCCAGCTTGAAACGTAGAACTAATCTCTGGCTTCAGCTGAGCCCTCAGAAAAGAATTTGATGCTTATCATTTCTGCTTGAATTATTTTCCCGTTTGTGGGGAGATTTCATTACTCAGCCCATCCTTTACATGGGGTTGGGACAATTAATTTAGGAATTATTTGAGGAGTAAGAAGTTTCAAATAGAAAAACGAGAAGGAGCTGCACTGTGAGAGAGGTACTTCCATAGAAAGGGTTGGCTCCAAGGAAAGGTGACAGAACATTTGTGTGAGGAATGCAGGTGTCACCAGAGCACTAGAGTTTGATTCTGAAGACACAGCATTCCACTTTTCTATGGAATTTCTCCTCCTTCCTGTGCAGTGAACAATCCCTTCTCCCTGGCTGAGCACGTGTTGTACATTGTGATACCAGCAGTGCTGAAGACATGAGTAATAAAGTGAAGCAAAAATCTTTCTATTGCCTGGGATAAATCACCTGTCTGGGTGTGGAAAACTTCCTCCGACCTCAGAAAATGCGACAAAAATCTCAGTTTTTGGTTAAATTTCATTACTGGGAATTTAGGGGTAATTTCTACAAAATTTAATAAATGAAAGGTAAGAAATTGCATCTTTCCTTATAGTACATGAACTTGTATAGTTTATAGATGTATTTTCCAGTCATATTCCATACTGATGTAAAGGATAAGTGATTCATGAGCTGTGTCACGTTTTCAGGAGTATCACGTACCATGGAACTCAGAGGGTGATTGATTCCAGTCCCTTGCTGCCCTGAGCAGTTCTTTGGCATGACAGGCTGCTTGAACATTCACAAAAACAACAACAATGTTCCATCTAGACATATGAGAAGAGTTGATCCTCCCCCAGAGCAGCAAAGACTTAAAAATATTAAAAAATATGAAGGCAGAGAAGGTACAAGGGGATCTTAGATATGAGATCAGTGATGAGAGGGAAGAGCTCTATCCATAAGAAATATCTGTGTCCATTGGAGCAAACTTCCCTCCCCAAGATCCAGATTTGGATATTGCCTTCACTGCATAGCCATCACACAAACTCACAAATTTCTGCTCTACCATTTCAACATTAGCAGTGGGGAAAAAAAATCTGCAAAAGCCAATTTTCTTCTCCACTTCCACTGCCCTAGGAAGAATCCATTCAAATGCCAAGAAAACCAAAATGGCACAAAAATGAATGGGCATAAGTCATTACTAAAATACACCAACGTGTTTTGTTTGCTTCACCTGGGTAGGCTTAGGGGCCAGCAAAGCCTCTGCTGAAATCATGTGGGTGTTTTGCTCTGAAAACACCTTCATAATTATAAAAAAAAAAAAAAGTCATCACCATTGCCTAAGGAAATGGGACACTCTCACTGATACAAGCCAGTCACCCCAGTCTGCCTTGCAAGAGGATATTTGCACACACAACCCGCTATGTTTGTCCAAAGGCTGGCACTACTCTTTGGCTTCATAGCTGGAAGTTCAAGCTGAAAATTCACAAGGTGGAAAAGAGAAGTCCCAAGTTCCTTGCTTATTAACACAGTTCCTGATGAAATGGATCTATAAGGAAATTAGGGAGTTGGATCACACAAGACACTTTCCAAATGTGAAGAGTCATTTTGAAGTTGGCTTCTAAAATCTTAATCTCGCTGTTTGTTGGGAATGGTTGTTGATGTGTTTTGGGGTCTGATTTCTGGTGTCGTTTGGTGTTACAGGAGTCATAAATACCATGGTTTTTTTAGCTTCATCATTGTCATATGAGATGAATTTTGCCACCATGCTTTTAGATTGCAAGATGATTATGTTACATGAATTTTATTTCCCATTTAGTTCCACATCTCTACTTTGAAAGGTCTTTGAACAACTGTTCCTGAACTTCTTTTTGTATATCCCTAATCACTTTTTCCTTTTTCATTTCCTTGTTATGATTTTTGGACTTTTTCACTCTTTCCTGTGAACAGTTTGAATTCTGAGGAGGTGTTAAGAGTATTTTATGCTCATGTTATTTTTATATTGGAGTACTTCAGTAGGGCTGTGGTTTTTTGGTTTTTAAATTACAGCCTTTTTCTACTGTTCATATTCAGACAAGATGGTTTGACCTATAAGTTTGACTTTTGTGATTGTTTCTGGAAACTTGGGAGCCATCTGTTAGGTACTTTAAAGGAAAGTAGATGTCCATAAAACTTATGGAGGCATCACTGATATGTGCAAATCTGTTTCTTTACTTCTGTATCTTAAAGTTCAGATGATTCAGTATTCTGTATTTCATAAAAGAGAAGCTGCACCTGAATTAAAAATTTATCATGCAGCAAATTCAGCAAAAATTGATGAAGTCCATTATGAAAACAGAAGATGTTTTGATAAAATCACTGTGCTGCCAAATGGAATGTGATTGAGTTACCTTAGGAAAGGTCAGCTTTGGGTACTGCTGGTTTAAAGGGTGGCTCTTCCTTTGCAGGCTCTGGTATCAATAAAAGTCATTCTGGTGTGTTTTGCCTGATGTTTTTCTGCTTTGGAGGACGTTACACGTTACACGTTACACCGTAACCACGGTTTGCGCAGTAATTGCTCTCCTTGGGATAGTCCCAGTGTATGAAGCACATTGCTCACAAATAAGGGTTTTCACATGCTGAGAGGAAATTGGCAAATACTTTGAATACATAATAGGAGCTATACTGAGGTTTCCATTAACTACTCCAGTAGAAAAATGTTGCAGTGGTCAAGTATTTTACTATTAAAGTGCTGATTAACAAGAAGGAATGTGATCCTGTTAGATATGACATTTATTAATAACTGATTAAAAAAAAAAAAGAGAGATGCCTGCTCAGAACCAAGTGTAGGGGATGGCATTTGCCAAATTTATTGTTTTTTGTTTAATCCCCATTTAAGTCTGTGGTAGAATACAGCATACTTTATTGTTAGTAGAATGCTCCAAACATGGAATTCCTTTAAAAAATTTACTGAGAAAAAATATTCACTCCCTCAAAAGATGCAGCCAGTCTGAAATTACTTTTAATATTAGACTAACCTCATGAGAAAAAATATGCAGCATAAGAAAAATAAGATCTTATATAGATAATCTATTAGTTATAAAAGGTGAAAATAAATTTAAATTATTGAAAATATCACAAATAGGTTTTTGTAAGTAAAGCATTCAAGGAAAGAGGTGCAATACTCAAATTCTCACACATACTGAGATAACATTATTAGAATTTCTAAAAACGTTGTAGAAAATAATATTTAATTGTGCATGACCTACGCTTTTATCTTGACACTGCTGCAGTCCTGCTGCTTGGAACTGGAGAAGTAACCTCAGTGGAGGAAGTAAAGTAGACTTTTTCATACTTATTCTCCAGCAAAGCCCAAAAGCCTTCACATAAAAGCCATCAGCTTTTATAAAATATGTAAAAATGAGTATCCTTGTTAACTGTTATCTGGCAAAATTCTTGGAATGGATGCTGACATCCTGGTGTGTGTGTTCCATTATACAAAGGACATGGGATTTGGCCACAGCTGGCTGGGATAGAAATCCTTTGCTGTAGGAGCATTCCCTGCTGGGGCTGCAAAGCTGGACCTCAGCCCAGGAGCTCTGTCCTGACTAATATCTGCTCTGCCTCCTGCACCAAGTTGAGCTCTGATGAGGAGAGGATCTGTTTCTGACCAATAGTTTCCTTACTGTGTTCTTAGTCTCCAGTACAATTGGAAATCTATTAAAAAGGAAAATGAGTTCAGAACAATATGTCTCCTCTGACCTTTTTCTTTGTCCAGTTGTGAGTATTGAATATCTTATCCAGAATTCTCATGCCAGGGTTAAAATAATTTCTTCTTGAGCTAGTCCACAATGATGAAGTAGAATTTTTCAGGAGACGGATTGCTCTGAGAGTGGAAGATTATTACGTGCAATTCTCTCTGTTAAACTGAGCAATAAGCATTGCTAAATTGAGCTTTCTCAGTGCTGGGTGGTCATTCTTCTAGGTCTATGGTGAAAAAAGGGGATTGGAACCAAGTTCCCTGCTTGGATCTGATCATCATACCAATCCCTGCCATCTGAGCTCCTAATTATGATTTGCTAAAAACTTGGCATGGAGCCCAGATCTGCTAAGGAGCCAGAATGGAGTGTCCCTGCTGGAATCAGTTCACATGTCAGACCATGTAGCCGTCCTGGATCCCAGGGTGTGTCCCTGCTGGCCTGTGTGACAGCAGCACTTTAATCCCATTATCAGCATCCCTGGCCATGCTGGGGGCTGCAGGGAAGACCTGCACCAGCCCTGCCTGGATGCACTGCCATGGCCACCCTCCTGCCCCACAGCCCCACATCCCCAGTGCAGCTCAGGGCTGAGAGAGGATCCAGCTGTTTGTGGCTGAATTATGGGAGCAGGGATATTGACCTCAAAGCGTGCATAGCATCAGCAAGGAAGAATGAGACAAAGCCCCAAAGGTGAACTTTATATTCTGTACATGAAAATTGATGTCTAAAAGTATTGTAACAGGACTACTTCCTGCTGTTTGTATTAGTGATGGAGATGATTTTCTAAGTATTTCACTTCAGCAGCTTTCTGGGAGAATGAGAGTGAATGCTAAATTGTGTTATGTTATCTGGTAACAATATTGGTGTTCAGCCAACTTTAAGTCATAAAATTATGGAATAAGCCGAGTTGGAAGTTGGGACCCACAAAGATCGAGTCCAACACCAAGTCCTGCACAAGGCAGCCCCAACAATCCCACCATGTGCCTGAGAGTGTTGTGCAAATCCCCTTAGCCACTCCTCACACAGATTCCACTCCAGACCTTCACCATCCTCATGTCCCTCCTTTGGACACTCTCTAATGCCTTTGTATCGTTCTCATCTGTGGTTCCCAAAGCTGCACACAGGGCTCGAGGTGAGGCTGCACCAGAGCAGAGCAGGGCAATCACCTCTTGTCATTCTTCCAGTAAAATGAAGCAATGTTGTGTTTGTGGAGAATATTTTCGTTTGTAGTTTCTTGTAAACAGCAAGGTTGGATGGTTTTCAAAATATTCCTCAGTCAGATACCTAGCAGCTCACAGAACTAAAGAGTCATTGTCCCAATTAGCTATTAAATTTTTGGTTACAGTGTTTTAAAATTTCTTCCTTCACTAGTGTGATGATGTTCACTTAAGCTTTCTGGAGCTTATTTTGGGGACAGCAGCATTAATGTGAATCTTCCAACCTGTGTCACGCTATCATTTTCTCCAGTTAAACAACACGTTTGATAATTTCTGACTGCATTAGTAACATGTATTTGGAGAGGGAAGGACACAAAGCTTACTGTAATATCCTTTATGAGAGAGAAATATCAGAGTTCCTTTTGGCCTAGTGTCAACAGAAGGAGATTACTCTGTCTGAAGGAGTGGCTGCTCACTGATCTAAATATTAACCTACAAGACTTGGCAGCACAATGAGAGTGTTCAGCTGACTGATTCAGGACTGATATCTTGCACTGAACATATTGAGAATCATTGTGTATTTGAGGTAACTTATGGCATTTTGTCATGCTTTAACTTCATCAACCTTTAAAATAATTTTGCCAGAAAATGTCTTGATGGGCAAAGCTTGCTAAGATTTCTAAATGCCTGCATTCTTTTGTGGTTGTAGATGAGTACTGGAAGACTCTTCGAAGACTGGGCTCCTCAGATTTATGAATTTATGGAATAACTTCTGTATAATCATGCGCTAAGTATCCAAAAGATGATGAAAAATCAGGTGAGAGGTATTTTATTTTTCAACCACAGGGCCAGTTCTGCCCTTTACATGAAATGCAGGTGACTTCTGTGGAGCTGCAGTGGAATTTGACCTTCAAGTAGTGTTTTCCCAGAAATGCTCAGGCACCTTCTTTTGTTTTCAATACAGTCATATAAAATTATCACCTTAACTAAAAGGAAAACTCTGAGCACTCAGCCTTTTGCCTAATTTCAGAACCCTCTTGTTCCTTGCTTTGTTGAATGAAGATACTGTGTTACTTTCATACTGCAATATCCTCTGAGTTTGGTAACCCCTCCTGTTCCTTCAGACTGGATTTACACAGCACAGTCAGAATTAGGGATCACTCATCAGACAACATGGGTTTTATAAGTTCATTTCCCTCCTCAGGTATGATTACATACTTCAGTCTTAATAAGAACTTTGATCTATAGAAAGAGTTTCAATTGTAATTTGTAACTGTACAAAAAGCAACATTTAACATCACTGTGAAAGTTCCTGGATGCAAAAAGTCAGGAGCAAGTAGTCTTGGGAAAGGCTGGTGATGCTTACAAAAAAAGATCCCCAAACTTCACAGTACTGCTTTTATCAATAACTACCAGCTTTTTTGTAGAAAATTCATTTAATGAGACCTTCCTCTCTGTTGCCCTGTGAGATTAAAATATGGTAAATAGAGAAGTTAAGAGACATCTAGCAGGAGTAGACTAAATTTTTGAAGCACAGCCAATAAAAAATAGAAGGAGGATTGTATTGACAATATTAACAAAGGCATTTTGGGCACTGGCTCTTAGATAAGCTTCAATATATTGCAGTTTCAGCATGAGAAACTTAAAGAATTTTCTGCATTCTTAAGTGCAGGTTTTGATATTAATTTTCAGAACCATCCACCTCTTTTACAACATGCTGTCTTCCTCCTACACAATTTAGTTGTTTCACAATTGTATTGTGCAGCAGACAAATTTCCTGTAAGTTTACAAATAATGCTGGTCTTTGGTGCTTTCAGAAAGCAGCCTTGAAGCCTGAACTTTTAGCCCCTCTGACGACTTCATTTTTTGTGGATGAAAATTTGTGGTGAAAATTTGTGGACTTTTCCCTGATTTGTCAATGAGATCATCAAGTAAATTGTGTCAAAAACCCAGCAACCCTAGAACACATTTAATTGCATTTCTCAAAACCTATTCGTTGGCAAAATCTGCATTTGGGGCTTTGAATAGCTGAAGATTAAAGTAATGCAAAATGATCATTGCACTCTCCTACTAACTTTTTTTTCCCTTTTAACCTTTTTTTGTGTTAGAAATGTCAACACTTGAGATCAGATGTGGCTGTGCCTCCCTCTCTGAGCAGGTGCCAGGTTCAGAAGAGCCTGTCCCAGGGGCAGCCTCCTCTCCCCGGCTCTCCGGGGCCGCTGCTCCCGCCTGACCCAGCTGCCTAAAATTAGACCCTGATGTCAACCCTGGAGTTAAGCCCTAACTACTCAACTTTCATAAAACTGCTTTTGTCATTGCTTGATGCCTGCTGGTCCACTGAGCAAGCAGGTATCAGGGCTAATCCTAAAAATGCCTGCTTATTTTTACAGTGACCTTTTGAAACAACCTGGAAGTGCTGTCATTGGGATCAAACCAGAGCTGTTGGAAGTTCATTAGGCTCATGTCACTCTGCATTTGCCTCCAAAACATTTCATCAAAGTACTCATTTAATGTAATTAATTTAACCAAAGACAACCTTCTTTCCCATTTGGAAATAAAGTCATCATATGTTTTGGCTTTAAAAAAAAAAAAAAAAAAAAAAAAAAGAAAAGAAAGGAAATATTTAGCTTTTTTAGCTATTTTGATTTTTTAAGGGTTGAAATGACAAGGTCTGTCTTCATCAGAATGGAAAAATCACTGTTTAGTTGTCACTTAAACTTTACCCTTTAAATATCCCAGCATTCCTTTTTCTGATGTTAATTCTTTTCAAATTACTTTTGTGGTAGTTGAAATGCATGTAAGAAAAACATGTATTATTTACAGAAATAACTTAAAACTAATAGTATTCTGAAAAAAACCCAAACAAGCTACACTGTACTTGAAAGCAGTTTGATAATTAAACAGAACAATTTAAAAACTAAAAAAAAAAAGTACAAAGCAATTTGGAAAGGAAGTAATTTGTATAACTAGCAAATATTTAAAAAGAACAGGTCCATTTCCTGCAGTGTAGGATCCTTTGCAGAGTGTTTCAAACAGTTGAACTCACAACAGGAAGTAATTTGCTGCTGAAAATAAGATCACATGAAACTCACTGCCTATAGTGATAAAAGGGAAGTGCTTCACTTGGTGGAACTGCTGGTTAAAGTGATGCATCAGAGCAGGTTAGTGGCACTGTGTTTTTTAAATTAGGTTGGGATGTCTGAAACAGGAGCAGAGAAGATATGACAAACCCATGGAACAAGCATTCAATGAACAAAGGTCCCACTGGGCATCAGATTACAAGAAATGGCTGTTTGAAAACATCAAAATCTGTATCGTAGGTGCTGGGAGTGTGAAACCAATCAAACAAGGATGTTATAGATCTCTGCACTGACACACATAGGGAAATAATTGATGACAGTGAATAAAATTAATTCTAAATTCATGAGCAGGCCAAGGTGTAGGTATGGGCCTTTAAGTAGGAAAATGAAACAACTTGAAACTCCATTTGCATATTTCCTCTAAAGTAGCCACTGTCAGGATGATGTTTGAGAATACTTGATCAAGCACTTGGAGACAGTAAACCAGGATACTTTTAATTTTGATGTACTGTGCTTTCAGGTGGCAATGGGGCAATCTTTTTCACAGGCTGAGGAAAAAGTAAATTCTTAGTATTAAACAATGCAGACAGATTAACATTTTTTGGAGGTGATGCAGTCACTCCTGTCAGCTGTTTCAGCTACTCCTTGTGTCCAATCTACAAATTGCTTTGGTAAAACTGTATTTTTATAAACCTCTATATATTTGATGTTGTGCCTGTTTCATGGGGTTTTTTGTCAAGGGTGACATTGTCACCCTTGAAGGACCTCTGAGACTTTCCTGCTGCTTAACCCACCATCCTTACAATCCTAGAGAGTTTAAGGCAGGGTTACTTCTTTTCCAAAGCAACTTCTTTTCTTAAAGTCTAATGCCAAAATCAGTAGGAATTGTTTGGTTTACTTTGGTAGTGCATATCTGAGACACATTTGATCTGTTGGTCCATCTTTGTAAAGAGTCATTCTTAGGAAATACTTACCCTTGTTTATTCATTCTCTGGTAGTGCCAGGAATCTTTGACTTGGTTTGGATGACGTACTTGGGCATTCAACAGCAGATTCAAGAATGTGGTCATCTGCTCCAATCTGCACCTAATTCCCCAGTGGATAGTGTGGTGTTTTCCTGACACAGCTGTCTGCACTAATGTACTCTTTTGAAGAGTACAAAAGAAATTTAGCGAAAGCAAAATAAATTTAGCTCTGTGCTTCAGTGTTAAATTATTATTATAATCTGAATTTTAATTAAATCTTTGCTATATAAACATGACATTTTAATGCTCTTGGTAATAAAATAGTATTTTATTTTAAGTAACTCACTAGAAAGATGTTATAATAGTTGAGATCAAATATATTTGCACTCATTCTAGGGGGACAAATGATATAACACAGTGGTATGATTTATCTTTTTCTCTTTTTTTTAAACTATGTTCAAGTATGCCCATACATATGTAAAATAATTGTATTCCTAAATTTGTCACAAGAGCTTTCTCAGTGGAAGTGGTCTTGCTCAAGTCCTGTGGTTTGTTTTGCCAGCAGAGATGCAGCGTCTTCCTTGCTGTCACTGAGATCAGCTGGGCTCTGGCAGTGAAGTCACTTGGAGTTACCTGACCCTTAATTAGCTGCTCCCTGAATTTGCCCAGGGTGTTAAGCCTGGAGGGAGTTTCCCCAGCTTTCCTGGGACACTGCCCTGTGAATGTGCTGTACAACCAGGGCAGGATTGCTCTGCTGGGAGCTGTGGCTGCTCTAAAAGATGAGGATCTGCAGGGGAAGTGAACTCCAGGCCAGGCATGAATAGTTTGTGCAGTTTAAGAAATTTGTCTCTTTTTGTTGCTTTGCCCAGAATTCCAAAACAACAGGCTTGGTTTCTGCTACTGAGAGAATCTCAAAACACACATGATGTAATGGTTTAATTCCCAAAGTCATGCACACTTGGGACTCTCATTAAATTGGAGATTACTAGTAGAGTGAAACTAGTTGAAATTTTCCTTTCCACAACACTTGTTAATTTTGCAGTTTCTATTCAAAATCATCATTGTCCAAATACTTTCCTTTAATCACAACATTCCATGCTGACACAACTATTTACTTAGTAATCATGCCATACCTCAACATCTATGCATATTCATGGCACCACAGAAAAAATTATGGCATAAAAGTTGCTTCAGACCAGTGCAATCACATACACTGATAATTTAAATGGGTATTACACAATTATTTATTCAGCCTTTAAAAGGGGAAAAATCAGTTACCAAAGCAACTGCTATATTGTGTGTAATTAATGCTATTTTTAAGATAAAGGACATTGGTAAGGCACATATATCAGTATCTCTCAGAAACATGTACACACTTTCTAAAGGAGAAAAACACCAGGACTTTTATAATCAGTGAATTTGTAAAAAGAAGAAGTTAGGACCTAAATTGCTAAATTGCTAAATATTTCATTATAATTGAATTTTATCACCATTCTTACAGCATTATAAAGTCTTCTGACAATACTTCTAAGTAATATTCAGGGAAAAAAACCCAAAGAGAAATAATAATATTCAACAGCAAGGGAAATATGTTTGTGTTCAGGCTAAGTCTAGTAGATCAAGCAGCATTTGCAATCCAAAGCGTGCAGCCAAACACACAACATTTATACCATTGCAGAAGACTCTACATAAATACAGGCTATGGAGAATAATTTTCTTCCTTTCTTTTCTGTTTAACCAGTAGAATATTGCCCTATCCTTGCTCTGAGAGCTGGGAACATAATGTGCTCTGTATTCCTTGTCACAGAGCAAATGCTTGAGGCTGGGGATGTTTGCATATCACTGTTCTGGGCTGAACAACCATGATTCTGTGTCAGAGTGGAAAATAGTAGCACATGACGTAACCTTCAGTAAATCATTTTTGTCCTAAGTGCACTCATAACCAACTTACAGACTTCTAAAATGCTGGTTTTACTTTTTGTTCTGGCAGTCCAAAGGGCGCAGAAGAATATTGAAGAGCTGGGTTTTATTAATCATATTTTAAATTTTTCTGTTAACATCCTGTTCATGAATAGAATGACATTTCCTTGCACTCCAGAATTGTTTACAAAATAAGTTTCAAAAATAATCCTGGTCCCTGGCTCAATATAGCTATTACACTGTGAATGCCTAATGTTGATCAAAGTCCTTCAGGTGGGATAAGTGAATGATATGTGCTGAATGTTATGGCTTGCTTAAAATACTTTGTTGTGAACTTGAAGGGTTATGAATATGAATATATCTTTCTTTTAGTATTAGACAAAAATCTGTATTCAGAAACCCTGGAAAACTTAGCTTGAAGAACACCAGCAACTTGATCCCTGCAAAACCTTCTGTTTTTGAATAGCCAACATACAGCAGTAGTAAAACTGGAGCTAGAGGTGGTACTCTGATGGTCTACATTAAAGTTATGATGTCCTGGAACAAGTGTTTTTCTTATGGGAAAAAAATAATTACGAACAACTTGCCCAAAGTCAAATGCTGATGCACCTCTTTGAAAGATCAGAATATTCAGATTCTGGGTTACTCAAATAATTGCTGCTGTTATTCTGTAGCTGAAGAGCAGCCAAAATGAGCACCCAAGAAATGCTGAACTGATGCAAAGGAGGGATCCCCTCTCCCAAAGAAAAGTTTTCTGGATTTTATAGTAAAGGAGCATTTTCCCAGCCCTGGAGGAGATTTTCAGAGCTGTGCAAATAAGAGAACTTGCAATGAAAGAAGTGCACCTGGGTTTTCCTATTAAGTCATGGTGATCCAGTCTGTTCAGTTAGAAATAGAGTTGATTTATGTGATATTATTAATCTATCCAGTAAGTTCTTCAGTCATTTCTGTTGCTGGCTGAATAAGGCTTCAAATCATCTGCTGTCCAATTTGATGAATAACAGCAGTGTCTGAGCTGGTGGCTAATCCAGCATTAGTCATTTCTCTGCTCAGGTGTGGTATCAGTTTCTCAGTTCAGGGATAGTTGTCTATGGAGAGGTATTTTGGGAGAAGCACGAGCCATGGATCAGTGCATGCATCCTTTTTGTGTCTCAGCTCTGCAGAATACTGCAGGAGAACTGTTGTCTCTGATATCAGGATCAAAGTCCACAGCAGGCAAGTCATCCAAATCCATGCAGAACTCTGTTTTCTCTACAAATTGGATAAATCCTGTTGATCTCTGATAGAAAGCGAGTTGAAATATTTGAAGATACTTCATTGCATTTAATATGCCTCTGCAGGAGTGGAAATGGATTATCTGGATTAGGAATCCAGGAGTGTGAGACTTCCCCCAGAGAGTGGAAGATGGGAGAAATAGTATTAGAAAAGATGTATCTGTTTTAATTTGTCTTTATTCCCTAACTGTGATTATGAAGGGCTTTTCCTGGCTCCCTCTGCTGGCTATGAAGCTGGTTCAGCTTTTTTTTTCTTTTCTTTTTTCTTTTTTTTGGTTTTTCCATGACAGCATTATTTTTGCTGATTAAAATAGCTATAGCAGCTTTGTGTCTATCTCAGCCTTCCTCCCTCCCCCCATCCTGTCTTGCACATTCTTCTCTGCTTAAATACACAATTGTTTTTATGACTAATTCCTCTTTTTCCCTGTAAGATTATTGTGTGATTCATGTTTAAAAATGAATCGATCCTTTAAAAAAGCATCAGTTACTCCAAGTACATAAACAAGGGTGAAAAAAAAGTTTAAAAAGTGTGAAATTCATAAAATATTCAGCAGTAATTTCCAGTATGACCTAACTTTTTGTTAATAGCAGCAAAAGAGCAGCATTTGCCCCAAACATGAAATGTTTGTGTTATGCTTTATGCAGTGCCTGTTTTCTAATCACCTGAGATTTGAAATGCTGCACCTGCTCTGTAGTACTTAAGCAATAGTAGTACTTTGGTCTGACATTGAATTTCCATCTCTAGAAAATTTAGGTAAAAACTGATTAAATCTGACAGTTCTCCTGTACAGCAGGTAGTAACTAGCATCACAGATGGATCCCAGAGCATCCCCAACCCACAGAAGGGGACACTAATCTGTTAAGGTTTAGCAAAACTCCAAGTCAGAGCAGAACCCAACACTTGCTCAGACATTAATTTTTCCCAGTGAATTCCGCCATCTAGGTGTAGTTTTCTACTTCACCTGTGACTGATCACAGTTATTGTTATCTGGCTGGTTTTTAGTACACTCAGAGGCACGGGGGCATGCTTGGGTTTTGGGTTTGCTGGACACAGCCACAGCCCTGCTGCAAGGCTCTGCTGAAGCAGCACCAACAGGGGCTGACCTTGCATGGAAAACCCTTGAGCACTGTGGCCACTGCAGCAAGAACTGCCATAGCCAAGCAGCTGCATGCCCCAGCTCATGCTCCAACCTGCATTGGACTCCAGGAACAGTATCTTCCAATTAATGTCAGCCCTTCCCTTCCAAGTGTCACCTCGCAGAGATGGGCTCCTGTCTGTGAAGTCCTTTCTGTGGGGAACAAGCTCTTGGGCTAAAGTTTTTTTGTGTGTCTTTTTTAACACTCCCTGGTGACTCAGCCCAAGTCCTGTGGGAATTCCTAAACCACTCTGAGGGTTTTGAAAATGTTGCTTTTTACCTCTGAGAGGCTCCCTGTGTTCCCAGAGTTAATGGGCAAATCTGATAGCAGTAGGCAGAAAATTCTATTAAGATTCTTGTATTAGTCTTGCTGTTATAATACATGGATGCTGCAGGATCTTGAATGTTTCTATCCTTACAGCTTCCTGCTGAGATGATATTATTGCTTGGGTTAAAAGCTAAGTGGCTTTGTGTATGTACACACTCCAGTCAAATATATGATTGCTGATAATCCGTGTAGCATGAATGGAAAAGTGTTTCAGATGTGATAAAGCAGAGCATCACTTCAGTGACAAATTCACAATTGGTTTGGGATTCAATCCAGGTTGAAAATTCCACTTTTGTCTTAAATTTAGGCTGCTGTTCTCGTAGTACTTTTTGGTTGTTTTTATCCTCATTAACAAGGGAATGTAAATTTAACCTTGAAAGGGCTTCTTTTACTTTTCTAGATGTAAAATTGATTTTTTTACTAAGTGAAATTGTCAAGTTTTTAATAAAGTAAAAGAGCTGCTATGAAAATTATCAAAATATAGAAAATTAATGAAATAACTTGAGAGTTTTAATGTTTTGGACAAAAAGTCTACATTTTTAGTTATTGGGGTAGAGAGAGAGAAGGCAGCAATTCTGAGATATTCCAACTTCTCTACCGCCAGCCATAGAAACTGATTTTGGGTGTTGCTTTTTTCTATGACTGGTGTCTAGGCATAAAATCTATATCCTGACCTGATCCTGCAGCTCTGGTTTGAGAGCTGGAGTGATGTCAGCTGAGCACTGCAGCCCAAGCTCACCTAGGAGAGTTTTAGAAAAGTGCAGAGTAATATTGAGACAGGCTTTGCTTTCTAAAAAAGAACTAAAAAAGAACTTGATTTCTAGATTTTCACCAAGAGGACAGTGCCATCAGACCTTAATAATCAGTCTTTTCTAATTGACTGTAAACTTCCCTTATCTGGCCTTTCACAGGGAAAAGGACAGAGTAGTGGAGGTGAGTTTATACAGTAAGGTCCCCTAAGTGTTAAATAATTTCCCAAATTCACTTCTACTTGCATACAAGGAATGATTTTAACACCTCATTTGGAACTTGATAATAATCAATATAAATCACACCATAAATCAGTTTTAAGATATTAAAACAAAGTTGAATCAGTGAAGTTACATAGCTGAGTTGTTTCTGCTGTACACATGCTCATGGTTGGGTCAGGTGCCCCCCACCCCACCTGGTTGCCTTTGCCCCTTCCTATCAGGCATTTGCTGCAATGACTTTTGCTGGAAGAGCTCCCATGTTTCCAGAGCCCAGAGTAATAGGATCTGTCTGCTTAGGTAATGAAAAGCTGAAAGTTGATGACAATTTACATTCACATCAGTCTGTTTGGGTAAAACATCATAAGTGGTGTGACTTTCCTACAATATATTTCCTGCAAAGCTCAATAAAGAGAGATTTAACCTGCTCATATTTTAGGAAGTGTTTCTAGTGCATCTGTCCTATGACTCTGCTTACAGACTTTCAAACCCTTATCATTGCATTTTCTGTTCAAGTTAATGTAAGGAACACATTGAGTGAGTCTGTCACTTGGTTGAAGATTTGTGTCTGATTCCTCACATTTTTTGAACTTCTTATCATATTAAGAGCAGTTTGGATGGAAACAAGATGGCTGGTCAGGGTCAAGGGGAGCAATAGGCCACCTCTCAGAAAGCGACTGTCTATAGGTGTGTGTGTGATTTTTCCTTGTAATTAATTTTTATTCAGACGGGAAATCTTTGAAATATTAAAACACAGTTCCTCCAGCTGCTGGGCATTTTCTGCTCTTCATGGGTGCTGTGTGTGATAGAGCTGTCTTTTCACAAGGCTTCTCGTGTGACAGATGATATCTATGTACTGCCCTGCTATTTAATGTGAAGCAAATAGGATGGCTTATCTAATGTGACAGGTACAGTCGTCTGTTGTCAAAGCTGTGACAGGACTGACCAGGATTATCTGGATGAGTGGTCATCATGATGCTGCAGCATGGAAGGTGTGGGGCTCGTGGATAAACTGCAGCACAATGAGATCTAGGGCCACTGGAGTGGAAAAGATGAGGCAGGCTAGATGCTAATGTGATATATAAAGACACTGATGAGTGCAATTAGGATCAAGGTTTTGGGGGTGGAGGTAAGTAGTGGAGGAGGTATGAAATACATACCTCTTGGAAAATCTGACAGACATTATTTGCAATAAAATAGGTTGCAAGTTCATTTTTCTGCAGTTAGGCAGATGTCTGTGCAGACTACTGCTCTGCATTTTTTGGGACTCAGTGGAGATTTTCCCAATGCTCAGGCTAATAAGGTGCAGAGGCAAGTGACTGAGCAGCCAACAGTATGAGATATTTTCACTAAATATAATTGCAAGCAAATGAGCCAAGCATGTCCATAGTTTGAAAGTTGGTTTATTATGTGGCTGCACTGTCCAATGTGAAATGAGAGTGACATTACTGTAGCATTGAGAGAACATAAAATTTTGCTGTTACAGCTGTGATTTTCACAGGGGCCTCTCAGTGCCACATTATGGACATTCATTGGGGAATGATTTTTTCCAGTTGTGGTCTATGTTTCAACAATAGAAATGAGCAGAGAGAAGGAACTGGACATGCTGCTGGACCTCCTGCAGAACAGCAGAATGCACTCAAGAGCACTTGAGTGTGACAGCCCAGCAGGCTGCAAGGCTTTAGCCGGTGTTTCACAGTGTTTTCTTGAATTATTCCAAAGCCATACAGGTAGACAAACCCCAAAGCTCTCAACACCAGGAAAGCTCACAAGGATCTTCTGTAGGAAAATTTGCAGTGTTCAGCCCATCAGGTGTCTGTCATGAGGCTTAAGCTGAACTGGAACCTGTCTCACACCTTTTCCAGTGGATGGGACTGGCAGCACTGCTGTAATGGTGTGGTTAGAAGGGTACATTTTAGTTTCTTTCCAAAGAGCATCTCTGTATCACAATGTAGAGACTTTTCCTGGTTTGTAAACATGGAAAGAGCGTGTTGGGTATTCATTCAGAGAAATGGTATTTCTGCCTACCCTCACTGGCCTGAGGAGAATTTATCTACATCACAACCTACTTGGCTTTTCTTGGGAAATGAAGACCTGAAGAGTAGTCTCAGTGGTTGGATCCTAGTGCTTCTCTTTCACTCTGAATGATCCAGCCTAGCCTTTAGTCACTTCTGTTTCTGTGTTTCAAAGTCATGGGCACTGGGAAGCTGTGAGTTTCAGTCAGTGTGGTTTCAGTCAGCTTGCTGTTCTGCTACTTAGTTAATTTTCCAATAAAGCCAGTGCAATTATTAAATACAACTTCCTTATACCTTAGTGACCAGAATGATGTTGAACGTGCTGTGATTATCCACAGGAGCTTCTGTGGGGCCTGGGAAAGAGAGATGAGATGCCTCGCTGCTATTTTTGGCTCTGATGCGGTATTTCTTCCATTTGCAGACCCTCTGTGCCATTTTCTGATGACAAAACTGATCCCTGAGGGCACAATTGATATTAATGAGATGTAAATGGCAGATGAGGTGACAGATGACAGTGTCATCAACTAAAGAAATAAAGAACAGTATCATGAATAAGCACAAAACAGTCAGAAGACATAAATGAACTGTATATAGTATTGTTGAGCAGGTTTTTTTTAAAGGTAATGCATTGGAAAAAGAGATAATCAGAGCATGAAATATTAGCATGAAATGACTCTTGACTATTGTAGCTCTTAGCAAACATTTTTCAGGGTATTTATTGTAGGAAACTGAGTAAGAGAAAGATTATTCATTTATTTATTTAAGAGTGACAGTGACAGAAGATGTGTGACAATGGAAAGCAGGTATTATGCACTTGCTGTTTAAGAAAGAAAGGTTTGGTGTTTTCATGGGTCACCACATGAATAAAAGAGGAGAACAAAAGATGATATTTAGCAAAGGTCATGAAAGCTTTAATCTGGAAGCCTGAGACATATGTCTTGGCATGTTAAATAATCTTGAATCCTGGTAGAAGATGAGATTTTCACAAGGACTCTATCTTGATGTTTACAGTCTGATTCATACCTGTCCAGCTACTGACAATCCATCTAATTTTTTAATCACTAAAACATGTGAAAGCTGCTGTGTAACTTGCTGGTGCCCTTAGGAGCCCAGATTTGAAGAATGGGCTGTGCTTTTGAGGATTCCATATGGATAATTCATTTTACCCCCCATTCTGGTCTAGATACTCCAGACATTTTGTCATAGTGTTTTTGGTCTTTTTTTTTTTTTTTGTTTTGTTTTGTTTTGTTTTGTTTTGTTTTGTTTTGTTTTTGATACTCCATTGGGTTTCTACGGACTTCTGGCTCCAGCTCTGCCAGGTCAGAGCTGTTAATCCTCCCTCCTGCCCTTGCCACGATGCTCTTTCCTGCAGAGAGTTATTTTGGAAGCGCAGCTGCAAAAAGAGAACAGAAATTTACCTTTGCCCTCACTTTACTTAAAATGTGCTGTTCTGCCTCACTGGGGCACAGAAATCACTTCTCTGGAGTGACATGGAGACTTTCCAGCTCAGCAGAACTTCTGCAAGAGCATCTCTGTGTATTTTTTCCATTCTCTGTCTTTTCCTCCTTTTCTTTTTTCTCTTGACTCCAGTTTGGAAAGAGCACTTCCAATGAGCCACACAGAACATTAATGCTCTTGGCTGTACATGACAAAATAGTGCTGTTATTGTTAACAGGACTGGCATCATCAAGCTTATAACATGTTCTTGTATCAATTAGACAATGTATGGGATTAAGTTCTGTGCACATGTTCTCTTAATTATTTCCTTAATTAATAATGACTGTGTTCAGTGCCTCAGTGATGCTTTTGTAATAGCTCCCAAAATTTAGATGGTTAGCACACTTGATTGAATTCCTTTTCACCTGAAACTTCTGTGTGGTGTAACCTAAAACGTGGCTTTTTTTGGTTAATAGATACATTTTTTGTTGTGTGTAATACCCAATAATTTTATGTTGCAAAAATACCGTGCAAAGTTCCAAATAGAGGGAGATTGAGCCTCTTGTCATGTAGGTTTATGACTCAGCTTCATTAAGGCCTGGTGAAGTTTGGACACCATTTGTTTCTCAACAGAAGGAAAAAATTCCCTATTACTGGATTTAGTCAGGGAGCTGCAGTTCTGTTATTTCTCCAGGAATGGTATCAGTTGGATCCCCCTCCTCTTAAGTCACTGGCTTGAATCAGCTGGATCAACCTCTTTTGGTATAAGTGGGAGTTAGAGTGGGTTGGAGTTGCATAAATTGCTACATGTGGCTGACAGAAGACTATAGAATTTGAATTGTTTTTGTATTTTTTCTGCTAAAAATTAAAAAAAAATAAAATTAAAAAATACCATGTCATTAAAATTCAAATATTTTAGTGTCAGAAAAAATACAAGTCATATCTTATTAATTCTTGGTCTGCTGCTTATCAGGAGTCATTGTTCTTACTTGGCTTTTTAAATTAAAACTCTGTTACTTGCTCTCACAGGTCACACCAAGTATCTATTTGATTGGAAGACCCAAAACTTTTTAGAGGCTTTTTTCTGATGTGAATGCTTAAATTAAAAATTCATAGTTCACTTTCCTCAGCTACTGTGCAACATTCCTTTAAAATTCAGTGTTCCAGTGAGCAATCTTCATTTGATACAATATTCATGGATGGTAATCACAGAAGGTTGCAGTGCACTCAGAGCAGATTTGTTTGGAAGTTCAGTGGCATTTGTTTGGGAGCCTTTGCTGCGTGCTTGTTCCTCACTCCCTGATGCTCTGTGGTAAATTCCCCAGTTCTGTTCTTTGGCATGGGGAGTTTCTCTTGGGCTGATTATTCTGGCACTAATGTCTTACTCAGCATTCTGAGAATCCGTGCTTTAAACCTGGGGAGCTGGAGTGGTTTGGCTTTTCCTGTAGTGCCTGCAATAAAACCTGTTTGCTTTGCTTTGACAGCACAGCATTGCACTGATAATCTGGTTCCTGATTCAGTCAATGGATCTGTCACTTTGTGGACAGCAAAATTCCTTAATTTAGTTGTCATGGGTTGGATTAATTCAACTGGCTTTGGCATAAGTGCTGGATTCAGGTGCAATTATTTATCTAACTTGTGTGCTCTGGAAATCTCTTCTGGCACAAGTGGGAAGAGAAGAATACAGCAAAATACTGTGCCTTTCCCAAACAGCCCTTGATCTTAGGATTTGACAAAATTCATTTTGAGAGAGTTTTGTTGCAAGCCTACAGAATGAAATTGGCATCTCATCCTCAGTTCCCTTAGGGTGATATCTTCAGTGATTTATGTAAAAGTCTGTGTAGCTGAATATGTGGAGAGATTATTTTTGACATTCCTGGCTTGGATAAATGATGCATTTTGAATGGCTGGATACACCAGTTCTCAGGTGGCACAGATTTTTCCCATAGGAAGAGTATTGATAGTTAATACACATTTTCACATTTAATGATTTACATGTATTTCTATTTGCTTTTCTAATCAGAAGTATCATTTTCTTGCATCTTGAATTTAAGTGATTGTGAGGAATTTCAATCACAGGTGTTTAAAGAACTGTGTAAGGCTGAAATAAATGAATAAAATGGAAAGATTTATTCTGTTCCCCTTTTTATTCTGTAGGAACTCATCTGTTTCAAGTGTTGGGGTTGCAGAGAGATTTGGTTGGGAAATTCTGGCAGGACATTCAGGTAGACACCTGATAAGTATCTAGAAATCCCAGTGTGCTTACCTAAAACTTCCAATACCAAGGCTAAACACAAGGGCATTTTTATCTCTAGATATGCTTCCCTCTATTCATAGACATATTTATCTGAAGCCAATATTTACTTATTAGAATTATTTGTTCCTTTTCTATTTCCTTTTGGAATATGTAGCATGTACTCTTACCTCTCTCACCACAAGTGATTCAGCAGTGTCAATGCTTTCATTGACACCACTACATGTTCTACACACAGGCAACTAGAAACTCTCTCTGCTCTGCCTGTTTTTTTTCTAATTTATTGTAGAGTTTTTTTGCTGCCTTTCTCACTAGCTCAGCCCTGCCCCTGATTTCTCAGGGCTCATATGCCCTAATCAGGTTGATTTCTTGATCCAATTCACTTAGTGGAATTTCCAATAATGCCATTTAATTTGGGGCACCAGTACCATGTTCCTTTCCCTCTGCCCTCTTGTTTACTTTTCTTCTCACCACTGTGTCATGAGTGGAGTCTCGTAGCTGAGGAGCAGCCAGCTCATCTCCTGTCCCAGTGTATATTCCAGAGAGCTCCTTGGTTTCCTTTGGCACCCACCTGCTACCCCACTCCTTCACTGTAGTTCCCTCATCACAGAAACATCTGGTTGGATTTAGTATGCAAATATACTCCAGGAGCTCTGCCCTTGGTTGGGAAAATAGCCCTGACAGGACTCTGAATAAAAGAAGCTCTGAGTTGAATGGAGTGGCTGCTTTTAGGAAAAAGAAGCATTGCAAAGCAGCACAGTACGGATGAGGTATAAAAGAGTCTTTTAAAACCATTCCTTGTCTCCTTTTTCTGTGAACCAAATGTGTTTCTGAGCTGAGAGAATAAATGTGACATAAATCTGGAAAGGAGACTCTGGATCATTGTGGCATTGCCTGGTTTCCCTAGTGTGGCAGACTGCTCATGGTATGGTTGCTTGACAGGAGTAAGTTCTTGGTTTGCCTACACACTTGAAACTGAACCAAGTGACTTTCCTGTTTTCTTAACACATGATCAGCAAACATAACTCTTGTTACACTACATACCTAATTCCCATAATATTGTCAGTTGTGCCCTGACATAATGTGTAAAGACACAGAGGATCATTTCTTCAGTAGATGTAAGCGGGTGAGGATGAGAGATATTGTGACAGCCAGGCACTGGCATTCCAGAGCTCTCTTCTCCACCCCTGAAACAGAAGAAGCTGTGCTTGTATGAGTTCCTGGGTAGGTAATTTTTAGGAAAGGCAGAATTCTGGCTGAGACAGAGAAAGCATGTGAGGACACAACAGAGAGATTTCCAAGGAAATGCTTCTGGTGGAGTTGCGTAATACCTACTATTGGAAAAGAAGAATCATAATGTTTTTTGCTCTTTCTCTTTAGTGGGGGCAGTTTTAGCTTTCCCGTATCAACTGCACAGACCACAGAGTAATGGATCAGCATTAGTGAGTCTGTCAGGAAAATACAGGATACAAGCAGCATTTCCTAGATAGACTAAGCCAGTTTACACAGGTAATTAGGTAAGGACAGGTCTTGGAGTCTCCAGCTGTGGCTGTGCCATGCACAAATGACCAAGGGAAAACTAAATGTGCAGTTTCACACAGCATGCCAAGGACACAGCTGAAGAGACAAAGTAGTCTGTTCACTCATGGACTGTTCTGTTCTCCCTTGGACTATTCTGTCTTTCCTCATAAGCAGGGGCTGCAGAAATTAATGTCTGGAAAAGAGGGGCTTCCCATGCTTGTGTCTGTAGAACTGCTTGCAAAACAAGTGAGTCCAAGCAGACATACACACTCCTAATCTTAAGAAAGAAACAGTTAAGGCTCATTCTGTTGGTAGATTATCTGAGGGGATTATCTCCCTGTGAGAATCCTGGTTAGCTGTGAGGGCTGCAGCAGTGCCTTTGAGCTGTGTCAGGATGTGTGGATGTGCTGTCTGGGCAGCTTGATTGGGATATGTTGGCTTTTTGTGAGAGCAAAGTCCTAAACCACTTAGCATAATTCGTTTAAGTAGTGGCTAAAATAAATAAATCTATTCTACCACAGTGATTATTTACTGATTTTTTAAAATACTGAGGTCCTGATATTTTATTGCTTTGAAAGTTCAAGAAGGCACAGTGTGCATTTCTGACATTCTTTTCTAATTGTTAAAAAAGACTGATTAAAATGAGTGATATCTGGTGAGAACAGAAATATTAATGTGTTATTCAATACAAGTTAAAACAGAGAAAGGCAAACAATAGCAGTGAGTCAGCCTTTCAGAGAAAATAACTAGTACAGACCTTTAGTCTGGGTGACACTATCACAACTCACTCAACTAGAAAAGTTCTGTACCAGAGGCCTTTTCTGAAGATGTCAGGGAGATAAAAATGCAAAGTTTAGTAGTCATATATACAGAAAAGGATCAAGGGAAGATTTAAGCAAAACAAAAGAGGTGCAAATCTAATTTCAGATATGAGGAGAATGTTAGACGCATAAATAAATTATAGCTATGGAGCATTTAGAGATGTAGAATTAATTATAGTCTTAATAGAAGTCTGAGAGCAAGTGCCTGCTGTGAAGGCATTACAGGGCTAATTAAGGCCAGTCTTGGAAACACAACACTTAATAAAAAAATTTTTTTTAATGACTTGACAATGTGCAGAAACCTTGCACGGAGTTATGCATCCACCTGTAGAAAGGAAAGTTGGGTGCCAGGCACACACTCCAATTTTATTTTCTGTGTTGAACATCTATCCCAAAATTGAGACCTATTTCTGTGGAAATGCTAAATTCAGATTTGCTTTTCTGACATGTTTTCATATTTTTACTGTCTCCTTTAGTCAAAATTGTTGTTCAGATTGGTCACTATGAAGCTAATGTGGATATATGGCCTATATGAACAAACTGCAGTTGGAATGTAACTCCAGATAGTTGGGGGATAAATTTAAAGGCTGCACTATTTCAATCTGTCTGTAGTAAGGAGTTATAATTTTTTGAGTTAATTACTTTCTATGAGCAGGAGAAGAACTATTAAAATAGGAATTACAGTAGATTTTGTGAACTGGGTAGCAGGGACTGTTTTTCCAAAGTGTGAATTCAATTATGGGCTGTAGTGAGAAGTGTGATGTTACAAATCTAATTGATAGGCAATTTGTTAAGGATATAGTAGATTTGCTCAGTTCTTTCATCCTGCAAGTACAATATGTTCTTGTGTAATTTTACTCAAGTGATGAATTTAAATTATAAGATTAGAAACAAATAGACATCTGTGGGCAGTATTGATGTGTCATACTCCCAAACCTGACATCCAGGATGGGATGGTGGTAATAATGGTTGGTGTAATTATGATTCAGTTCTGCTTGTTTATTTGTGAGAGGTTAAATGATCACAGACTGGCTGGAGTCTGGTGCAGTGGGTGAAGCAAGGAGAGATGCGGTCGGAATCATCAGTAAATTTAAAAATAGATTTGGGATTTAGTTGAGCTTACTGAAGACAGTGTTAAGGCTGATGTAACTCAGTTGCTCTCAGCCAAGGTTCATAAACATCCTGTGTTCCTCTGAACCATTGTTGTAGTGCTGTGGCAAACTGACGTGCAGAAAATACTGCAGATTTTGTGTCTGCAGATAGTTGGATCTGTGCCACAGTGCTTTTCCCTTTCATTTTTTTTGAGAGTCTGGAATCTCAAAGTCAGGAATATTAAAATATCTGGACAGCAGTTGCTGCCATTAGGTGCTGTTGCTCACAGCAAAAGCTGAAAATCAGTATAAAAGCTTTGTGTTCTAATTACAGGAGAACACTCCCTCTGAGATGGAGTCGCTCACGCTGCCCTGTTCCCTGGGTTTCCTATTTTCTCAGCTAACATCTGTAAATAACTTTCAGCTTGTCCCTATTGATTCCCCAGCTGCTCCATCTCCCTTGTTGCTCGTGTCAGAGACAGATGAGTCTCGAGGGGAGCACAAGAAGGCTGGAACAGAGCTCGTGCAAACGCCCACAGAGCAGGCAGGATGTTCCAGTTGGTCACAGGAGGATCCTTCTGGTGCCCAGAGTCTGGAAGCTCATTGAGGTCATACATGTTTTCTGAATACCCATCCTGAACAATTACACTTGAAGAAAGGAAAAACTAAGAGTTTACTCTGTGTTCAGTGGTAAATTGTCTTTCTCCTCCTTTTTTTATTGTGTTTCCTCTCCAGGTTCTTGCTTCCCACTCATTGAATTCAGTAGCAAAACTCAAGTTGGCTTAAGTGGAACAAGATCAGTTCCCATGCTGAGAGGATTTATAATGTAGTGATAATAATCTGACATTTAGTTTTTTATGTAATGACAACATGGTATGTTCAGGATTGTATTTACCTGTGAAGTCTGTTTGATGTTATGAAGCTCCTGTCTGATAATATTTTCCCCCGTGGATGTGTGATTATCCATAGGCTGTGCATTTCACAGTGATATTACATTGGAGGGTTAGTAAACATTAGAATCTATTCCAGTCTGAGCTATGGACAGCTGTTGTTAAATAAACATAACTTCCAGGTTTGTCCTCAGCTATTTGGAAGGTGGTTATTCCCCTGGAAACTGGATTACAAGACTGTGTGTTAAGACTTGGTCTGGCACCACAGATACCTGCTAGGTAGGAATGCAGATAATCTCTGAGAAAGGGAGCAGACACTGAGAGCTTTGCTGTGTTGATAGAAGGAATGTTTTTAGCTGCAGGACCAGGTTACCTTGAAAGGCCAAAGCAAAGGAAAGGGTTTGTGAACCAGGGATCAAGGCATGTACAGGGTAGGAGAACCACATGCTTCAGCAGCTACTCTCAAACCTGCAGAGAATAACAAGATTAGGTTCACAAACCCTCATCATGTTGGGAATGGTAGAAGAAAGGACTTTTGAATGGGGATCAAATGGAATAATACACAATTTATTCTTAAATTTACTTGTTCACATTCAGTCCCTATGTTGTCTCTCAAATTTGTCTATTCATCACTTGAAGCTTGCCTATCTCAGCTTTGCTCTTCCTCATTCCTTTCTTTCTGGTTTCCACTTCCTCTGTGCATATGTAGATCTCAGATTCTCCTTTATGTCCTTGTCTCATGAGAAAGTATTTTTGCAAGTTGCATTCCTTATTTAACACTTTTTTTTTCTTTACCACACCACAAGAAAGGTGAGTCCCAGTGCAGTTAGGGATACACATGCCAACAGCTGGCTCTCAGGAAAACTGCAAAACTGAAGGTTTGCTGCATCTGTGTTTTATTTTATTTTAAGCAGTTTAGTATCTTGTACAAGTTCCTGTGAAAAGTCAGGGTTTCAGTTCTTGTCTTTGAGTTTCTTGGACACCTGGAGTTGTGTGGCTGAATTCCGTAGTTGAAGTTCTTGGGTGAATGAATAATATGCAATTTATAAAAGGTGAAGCAACATGGATAGTAACCAAAAATAACAGCACAGAGCAGTTTTCCTGGCATCCATCCAGTACAGAGTCAATGGGAATTTCTCCATTGGCTTCAGTGGAACTTTCGTCAAGTCTACTGAGAGAATACTGTACAAGATGTCCACTTCAGACAGCAAGGTTAATAATACCTGAAGTCATAATCATCAGGAAAAAATACTGGGCTGAAACCAAAGGCCAGTGGAAATCAGCTGTCATGGAAGTTTCAAAGGATTTTCAGGCACTGTGATCTGACAAAGTGGCCCTGAGACTCACATGAGACACAACCTGTTCAGCTGGGCTGGCTGAAGTTCACAGAGCCCTTGTGGGATTGCAGTGTGTCCTCAGGAGTGGCTGGGTGTGATGAGCTTTCCAAACATGACTTTAAATGGAAGGTGCTTCAGGTGTCATTGCACTGCCAGCTACATTGGGAAGCTGCCCTTGTTTTTTAGTTGCACTGTTCACAGTCATTAATGAAGACAAACCAAAAAATCTGTCCGAGTCATTAGCAACAAATTATTTTCCAAAGCATTTGCAAGATGCTAAATGTCTTGAGATGTTTGCAGAAGCAAGAGCAAACACTGAAAGCAAAATAATGAAAATTAAACATTTCCATACTCATTCAAGATTAATGATGTCAGGGTTAATCACTGCCATATAAATACCTAAATAAATAAAATAGATTAGGCAAGTATTTTCTGAGTGTTTGCCTGGCTATCTGGCTTTCTTAGGATCTTTGATTATTGACTTTTCAAAACTTGTTTCTAATTGACTTGAAATTCACACTATTGAGGAATGTCTAGATTTTTTGAATCACTTAACAAATGTCTTTCTACCAAATGCATATGTAACACAGATTAATCAGCCTCAGATCTGACATGCAAGAAATGTGAAATAAAAATTGAGAAACTGTGATTATACCAATTAGTTTAGAAACACTACCTCTAAATTTTTCCCTTATCTTAAGAAAAAGTGAGAGTTTAGTGCAGCACCTGTTCTCTAACCTCTTGTACCAGTTGGAAGACAGCATCACCAAGAAAACATTTAGCCTGAAAAAGGGGTTAATTACTTTTTAAAAAGAAAGAAATAGCCACCAGTAACCATAATTCTCCATCTGGATATTTTGCATAAATTTTCTGTTTATGCAAAGGTGAAAGATTAAATGTGGTGCTCTGCCTTCAGAGTGCCTGGAGATGCCTACATAGAGTGATGTTATATTTAATAAAAATCTTACATCTGTGATCAATTGGATCTGAGTACGCCTCACCTCCCAGTCACTTTTGTATTTAAAATAATGTTTAAAACCTTTCTTCTGGCTTAGAACCTTATGATGCTTTCAAAGGTTTAGACTGCTGCTATTGGGCAACTTATCAGTGTATGGAAATGCATGACAAGAAGTTTAAAATATTGTGTTTGTTGTAAAATGCTGATGTTAGGACCTAACACACAAAACATGCTAAAAAACCTTCTTTGAGTGATAAGAGTGTGTGCAGTGTTTGGCGTACACATGTATATAAGGCAGTTTATTGCTATTTTGCAATGGAGAAAACTGAAGTGCAGACAAAACTAAATTAATTTCCCACAGTCAGACAATGAGTCAGTGACAGAACTGATAAAAGAAACCACCAGGCCTGATGAGGAGGAGGGAGCAAAAGCTGTGGCTGGGGACTTTCACAGACACAACACCAAACACAACACAGATGGGGATGACTTCAATGTGGAGGTGGTCACCCCTTCTCCAGCGTGTTCATCTGGGACTCATTAGTGGGGCAGAAGCTGCTGCTCAGCCAAATCTGATCCCTGCTCCTGGCCCTGGGCCCTGTGGTGCTGGGGATTGGTCTCCAGGGGTTGTTGAGTCACCTCCCTGCATCCACATGTGTGCCAGGAGTGCTGGGACAAGGGATGGGGTGGATGAACCATGAGTGCCAAGGACAAACCCGTGGCTGCCTGAAGGAGGCAACCCACTGAAAACCCCTAAACTGCCCTATAATTTCCTTTGTTCTTTCAATTATCCACAACTGTGGTGTTTACTGATCATGACTCAAGTTTACATGAAACCAGGCAATCTTATTTCAGACTGCAGCACAGATTTACTTGGCTTCTAGATAACCCATGGAAATATCAGGCACAATTTTGTAAACAGAGCACTTTGGATTTTTACAACAAGGAATAATTCACACAGCACATCTTTGTCCTGCAGAGATTTTGCTGTAATTCATTGCACAAGCACTGTAAAAAGTCAGTAATAAAACACCAAGATGGTGAATTGAAATTGGAATTTTGAAGAATGAACTCAGTAACAATTACTACTAACACAGAATTAATTTGTATTAATATTTCATTAAAAGAAATTTTCTGCCTTTTTTCTAGCTCCAGGTAACTTTTCATGAGGTGCAAAGTGTAAATCACAGATCTTAATCAGAAAATGCAAGTGTTTCTTGTGGCATAAAATTAAATTGTTCACATAATATGGCTTAATGCTAACTTACTAAATTTTATTGTTTGGCAAATGGAGTGTATTTAATAAGAAGCTAAAAAATTTAACAAGTATCTTTTTTAATTTTTTTTTTTAAATGGAAAACCAATTTCTTTTGCCACTGGGTAGGACCAGGTTCTAACTGTACAGTATGTCCCTGTACAATTGCTGCTCCAGGCACAGGAATGAATCCAGATTGTTTCCCTTCTCCCAGGGAAGAGGTAAAATATACTTCATCCTTCTCCAGGAAGCAATGCATTCTCCTCTGGGCTGATAGCTTAGCTCATGAATGGAAATGTTTTCCACATTGCAGAGTTGCAGCAGGACACTTTTGGGAACGTCTCCTGTGCTCTCCCTCCACTGCTGTGGTTATTGGCTGATCAGACCTGAGACTGGATTTGTCAGTGCTTGGTGTTGTGTGGCAGCACATGAAAACCAGAGTGGATGCTCCTGTGGGAGGGCAGAGTCAGGAGAGCTGTGCCAGTAAAAGATCTATCAGATTATGTTGCTGCTGGGCTAGAAAAGCGGCAGAAAGAATGTAGCAACAATACTTCCTTCATGCAGAAGAGAAGTAAAAGCCCTTTATTAAAGAATCAAATCACACTTATATAGAGTGGATTGTGGTAGCAAGGACAGAAGTGATTTCATTGGTGCAAGGCAGGTGACACCCCTGGTAAACATCTGCTTTCACAAAAACATCACGTTCTCACACATCCAGCAGGTGCTAAATCATTGTTATAATTCTGTCTCTTATGTTTTCCTTGAGCAGCCTGAGAAAATCCAAGCTGCTTCTTTCCCTGGCTTTCACCAGTATCCACAAGATTACCTCTCCATGGACTGTGCCATTGGTTTGATATAATAAACAATTAATTGTTCAAAAGCTATTTTCTTTCTCTCACAAACCAAACAGACATACTGAAAACTAGAGCACAGTAATGTACTGGTAGCCCTGCTGCCTCCTTTCATACGTCACCAAGCCTTGCAGTGAACAATGGTGTCACCCTCTCAGATGTCCTGGAGTGCCTTTCTCCCATCTCTTTATCTGCTCTGCAGCATCTCACCTGTCTTAAGCACTTAGGCTGCAGCCTTTCCTGCCTTCAGTAATTTCCATCTGCACATCATTTCAGTCTGAATCTCTTCTGTCCTCCAAGTAGAGCTCATGTTTTATACACACTATAGCTCTCAAAAAAATCTATCCCTTATTGTCTTTCACACTTCCTCACCCAATTTCATTGCCAGTTTAATGTTTTATTCCTGCCATATTTATTATGAGATGGCATACAGGTGCTCTGGTCCTGCATATATTATGTTGCCCATTCCACTGCTTTTTACTCCTTTAATCAGGAATTGCTCCATTATTCATTCATATTTTTCTCTGGTAAAATATAACCTCCTAAAGAATGTTATCTGTTGGTTTTTTCTCGTCTTGTATTATCCTGCTGAAAATTTATCTCTTAATTGATGGAGAAAATTTTCTTGTTTTATGAACTTTCATCAGCTCCTTTGAGTTTCATAAAGAAAAATCCAATACATTTCAGTAAAATGAAACTTCCTTAATGGAAAACAATGAGCCTAATTCAGTAATGTTATTTTATGGTATCTTGTATAGAAATGTTTCATGTCAATTCAGTAAATAGAGGTTGGTTAATTGCACATTGAGAAACCATCCCTTTTCCCACAAATTTTAAATTAGGAATGGGTGCTTGGATCAGCAAGTTTAGTCTCCTGCATAAGACAGGTCATGCAACTCTCTTCTATTTTGCTTTGTGTCCATAAACTTTCCATATTGTTGGAACAACACCATATGCTTCAGAAAAATGATGCATGTTGGTTTTTAAATTACCCAGTACTGGGAAATCCACCACAAAATAAGTTTCTCCCATGATTAATTAACCTTGCTGCTAACAACATGTGTCTATTTGTAATCTGACTTTGTGTGGCTTCAGATTGAACAATTGATTCTTATCCTCCTCTTTTTACCAGAAAACCCTTGACAAACATCTTCCTTGGACAGCCGGAACTCTCTCTGTGACTGTGTGCCAGCCTGAGCAATCATTCCCAAGAATATTTTGGCATTCTCTACTTTGGTACCACATCAAATTCTAAAAAGTTACTGTGATATATTTTAAATTATCAAGTTACTGTGTAACTCCTTGGCTCTTGGGGACAAGTTTGAATCACCACTGGATCTGGTTATTTTTTTATGTTCCATCTTTTTGGCTGTGTTCCATCTTCTTGGCTGCTGAAGTCAGGGGGAGTCACTCACCTGCCCTGGAGATGCTGGAGCAGCCCTTGAGCTGTGTTCAATTTATGGCTGTGAAGCTTTTCAGGGTGAGTTACCCAGCACAGTCCAACCAGACAGAGTTAGAGCAGCTCTGAGCAAACATTTGAAGAACTACAGGAAAACTTAGTAAAACTTTAAATAGGGAGAGCTCTATGCTAAAAAAAAAATCACATGCACCTAAAATGCCAACATATTTTTATACTTTTAAATATAATAATTTAATTTAGATTGCTAATGAGTGAGATAAATGAGTGAGATTCATTCCCAAGAATCCTTACTTCCACTGATGGTACTGTCTCCAAGAAGAAACACTTTCTTGCATAAGCCATTGTCTGTGGGTATGAGACATTCATGGGCTGGTCAGGAGTAGCTGCCTCAGCTTCTTGTTTTGGGTTCTATTTCCACGGTTAAATTGGAGAGAAACTTTTGCATTTATTGATTTCTCATTCCCTCTTTCTAGAGGCAGGTAACCCTGGTGAGGTATCCCTGTTCTGGGAGCACTCCTATTAGGGATGGGGTCACTTGGCAGATCCAGAGATACCAGACACTGTGATGCTGCTGGAAATCTGCCAGTGTTAGGGTCAGCCCCACTCCTCTGTCTGAGTGTCAGCTGATGATATGAGAATCAGGACAACCTGATTTGTATTTGCTGTTGTAAATTATTGCAATTCCTGTGATCTATCCCTTTGTTTCCAACTTAGCTCTAAAATTTCATATACATTCCTAACAGAAAGTATGTGGAAGATAAAGGAGGGCTTTAAAACAAACTGAGCAAGTCTTTGAGATTTCAGTTTCACAATCAATTTAAGAGATGCTGTTGCTGGCCTTGTAGCCCAGCCTCACCCAGTGTGTGGAAGTGGAGCCTGTGATGTGCTGCTTTTGTGCTTGCTACATTCATGTTCAAGGCATTCTTTGTACAACTGAAATGGCAGTTATCTGACTCACCTCTGCAGCTGATATTCTGTACCTTTCTGTGCCATCCCTGTTAGAAGCTCCCACATCAATGGAAGGAGCAATATTATCTGGATGAAATGTGAATGTCACAAGAGTGGGCTGTATCAGGCCATCTTCTAGTTCTGCATTTTTAGTATTCAGACTACATTGTTGGCAACAGAAGGCAGGCATCTTCCCAAACAGAGCTGTTGCAGTCAAAGCAGAAATGCTGACATGTGTTAGTGGCATTCCAAGGATGTTTAAACTCACATCTCAGTTACATTTGAACTTGGTTTTCCTCTTTGGTTCAAAGGCAAATTGAAGTTGAAGATTGTCATTATGACTTTGTTGAAACTCCACATAATTTTCAGTGCTCAGTTTACTCCTGTAAATGACATAAAATTTATGGCATTGGTAATTAATAATATTCCTCTTATTTGATTATTAGGGAACCAGATAACTCCAGTGTAATTTTATTAAAGCTCATAGGAAATAACATTTCTAAACCACTTTTCATTAAAGACCAGAGGTGGTGTAAGGCAATGTGCTGTCAACCCACGTGTACTTACTCTGTGATGTACATGAGTGCAGTCAGAGCTGAAGTAAGATTGAAGAGCTTTGAGTTTAATTCCTCGTTTCTCACAGATTTCCCATGTGACTTTGACCAAATCACTTCCTCTTTTGTTTCTGTCTGGAAAACGGAGAGAGCAGGATGTTCCTTCCTCACAGGCACACTGTGAGCATGGATACTTGGATACTGTGGTGTGGGGGGCTGCAAGAGTGTGTGAAGACAGATGTTACTGCTCCTCAGCAGCAGCTTCAGCAGAGAACAGCCTGCTCAGCTTCCACAGGACTGAGTAAAGAGAATGTGTTTTCTGCCGCCCCTTTACTTCCATTCTTTTTTTTTTTTTTTTTTTTTTTTTAAACTTTATTTTTAAAAATCAGCTGTACTGTATATGATCTGATTATTTACTAGTGTGGATTTGGAAAGTGGTTGCAGTTTGAAGGATGAAGGTATGTGAGGATGTAAGAGAGCAAGACTTTCTTTAATGTGAGATCTGACAAAAGTGGACACGCTTCACATTCTCCCTCACCTCACTCCCATTGTCTCCTGCGGCAGCCTCTGGCATTGAAATTTATTGATGAGAAACACTGATATAGAGACTTATTAAGAGATAAATCAGCACTCACACAGCATCCAAACTGAGCACAGCAGGGAACATAATAGACAGAAATTAAGCCTATTGCTAGGGAAAATAATTCAACTATAGCGAACTCTTAAGTCAATTTTGACAATTATGAAAAGGGATAATTCTACCCCAAAAAATGGGTGGCTTCCACTTTTTGCTGCAGGATATATAACTGCTTGTTTTACCCAAGCAACTCACATGACAATTTCCCATCTAGGAGATTTCTCACACCATTGCACTCTTAATTTTACAGAGCACTGGTTCACTGCCTCTGCCTCCTTGGGCTCCCTTGCACCACTGCTCCTCCATGGTGTGCAGTGTCAGAGCAGAAGTGTTTGTCTTGCAGCATAAGGCACTTGGCATCGAGACCATTGTCTGTGGCAGTAAAGCCAAAATGGAGTGGAGCTGTGCTTTTATTTGGGATTTAGATGGACATTGCCACAGCAAAACAGTATATGGGAAAGAAAAAAATAAGAGCATTCTAAGTCTTCCTAGTAGCAGATTAAACTGCTTTAATGCAAATGACCTAAAAAGTGTGTGTTGTTTTCCACTTTTTGTTCAGGAGCTTGTGAAAATGTGGCCTGGTGTTCAGCCAAGGTTGTCCTGAAAAGTGTTCTCTACAAGTCTGATTCCTACACAATCCTAATGTGTGTGGAGGGAATTTCTTGTATGCACCTTTCATTAAGAGACAACTGAAGCCTGAGATTTAGTGACTGGTTCAACATATGCTTGATTTCCATGGAAGGATGGCTGTCAGTCTGGGTTGTGAGCTGTCTGCTCTTGCACAGAAAGTTTGAACATTGACTTGCTCTGATTTCTCCCCACAGCATCCATGCCCCCTCTTTGAAGCCACTGTTTGGAAAAAAAAAAAAAAAAAGCCTATCACATTAATTGTTGGGATATTTCAGGCTCATGGAAGGAGTTGTTTGAAAATCTACCATACTTGATATGGTTTAAAGTAGTTTGGGCAGATGTCCTTGAAATGACTTTTGATAGCCAGCTTGTATGCATTGCATTGATATATATAGCTGACCTTAGTTTTGCTATTTTTAGCACTGGTAGAAAACAGTAATTTCTGTTTTCCATGGTGTGGATTGTATTTTATCTAGCAAGAAATCTTATGGGTAGTGTTATGATTGCCAGTTAAACTAACTGATATAGCTGTAAAAGTGGACAAGCTCTCAAAAGAAGAGTCTTACCAATTAGAAAATTAAAAGAACTAAGAAAATTTTAGTTTCCCTTTCCTTCCTGAATCTGAGAAAATGTCTCTTATGTCATGTAAATAATAATTTTCTCATGTAGCCATAAATCATTCCATATGCTCTGTTAACATGTTCATACTTGTTCCATCTCAGGGCTCTTTTTATTAATCACTATACACATGTGGGATGGCATAGATTGAGATAGCATCAAATTGATATGTTAAGCTGTGGCATCAAAACAACCACGAGTTGTGGAAACAAATCCCTACAGCAGGTAACTAATGTATACAACAGCCTCTTTACTTCAAAAGATGTCTTTTAGCTATTGAATTAATTTTATATTTTTGTTGTTTGCTTTACCATATGAACATATAATTAATTCATGTATGTTCTGCTAAGCATTACAGATCAGTAACTTCTAGACAAATGAGAAAGCCTTCTTGACACTGGAATAGCTTCTGGGTTTGCAGTGTGTGGCCAATTCTGGTATTTCTAATGAAGCTCCCAGTGCTTTAGTCATGTAGAACTCCCAAGTTTGATACAGAAAAAGGCAAATGGGAAAAGGTTATTCTTTCCCTATTGTGAATATATACATCTATTCCTTTACCAAGGAACTTGGATGCTGCATCACCTTGCCCAGAGCTTTTAAGGTTCTGTTTAAATTGTAGACCATGTCTTAACAAAATGCCCATGAACTAACTCCCATTTGTGCTTGCTGTTTCGACCCCACCTCTGACATTCCCAGGAGAACAGCTGCCCCTTTGCTCTCTGACAGCAGGGGAACATCATGGTACCTTCACCCACCAAGTGCCTCTCCTTGGCTTTGCTGGTGTGGAGAAGACGAGGAAGCTGCAATAGAGCTGTGAATAGAGCTGGAAGGGTTTGAGTTGGGTGCTGGGCAAGGGCACCTGAAAGCTGAACAAAATGGGCTCAAGAACAGGGGCAATCACTCAGAAGAGCAACCTGAGCTCCTGCTGAAGAGCTTGCCACCATCTCTTTACACTTTACTGCTGTTAAAACCCACCCCCCTCCTCTCCACCCTGTGTCTACAAACCACAAACACCTCAAAGAGGCTTTCTCACCCCACAGGTACCAGACCCCTCTGCCTAGTCACACTCACCAGTGATGCTAAGATGAGTAATCAGGCTGTAGCCTAATGACTGAGCATTCTCTCTCTGCTCTCTGATTTTTCCTTCTGATGTTGTTAGTAAATATTTGTATTACAATGATATTTGTACCTATATAAACCCTATTTTAGCAAACCTGGTGGGGCCTTGGCCTCTGAGACCCAGAGCATTCTGCACACTGCAGCAGTGACTCCATGTCAAGAGTCACAGCTTTCATTTCAGTGAAGTAATGCCAGCTTACATTATGTTGTGTGAGATTACAAAGGAAGATTGGGATATTTTATTACTCTGTCAATCAGCCTGTAGCCTGGCTCTCATCTGAGCACTGAGCCCTCTCCCCTCTTCCTCCTCAAACAAAGCAAACAGAAAGCCAGGGTTTTTGAAAGTGTTTGTCATGAAATGTATGAAGCATAGTGACATCTTCAAATACAACAGAAACCACATGCCAAATCAGTCCTATTGTGAAGTAAAGAGAGCAGGTGGATTTCATGAATATATATGTGCATTCACTGGGCATGGAAGATTTTTCTAAAGATGATGATGAGGGTAGATCAGTACAAAATAGGTGGCAATTCAACGACTTTCTTTAGAACAGAAGTTTTTATTGGAGAAACATAATAATTAGTTCCCACAACCCATAGCTGCAGACTAGACTGTTCTTCTAATGAAAGATGCTGCAGATACTGGCTGCAAAAGAATACAGAAAAATTACAGACACTGACAAAAGGGTGTATTTTTCATTTACTAACTTTATTCCCTGAATATTCCCTTGAGTTACCTTGTTTTGTTTACAAGAGCCTCAGGGGAGGAGGAGGGTGGTGCATTGCCTACATGGGCAATTACTTTACATACTCATTTCAATCATAATCCATTCAGAATGATAAAAATGAAATCACATGTAATTTATAATCTAGAACATTGCAGCTAGAGCTTTTTAAATATTACAGCTGCATCGTGGTTTGACATAATCCCTTGCAGTCATTCAGGCTCTTCTAAAACCAAAACACATTTATCCATAAGTGACAATTACATCTCCACTTTTTTTTTTTCTGAAAATTTGGTATGTTATTATGGTTTGGGGGCTGCTCTTGTGTAAGTAATGATTGCTGGTTGCATATAAAGCTGTTTATTTTCAGACCCCCACCTACCCTGAACCTGTTCCATGCACTGTCATTTGCTTAATGCTGCTAATTAATATGAAATAACATGCCACTGTTAGGCAGTTAAAAAGAAAGGCTTCAAATGGAGCTTAGCCAGTCGTAATGGCTGTCTTGTTAATACTGTTGTCATGTGCTCTAAAATGACACTGAACAGTAATTCCACGCTGTGAGTATTATGGTATGAGTGGCATTTCATTCTGTGTTTAGAAATCCCAAACCAGCATGAGATGATTGTGTATTCCTCCTCCACACAGGGAGAGGAGTTCCCCTAAACCTGATGTGGAGTGTAATTTCTTGGTTATTGATTTGTTTTATTTCCAAAAAGCCATTGGTGACAGAATCTCAGTAGCCTGATGCTGAAGTACATCTGTAGCACATTTCTGAGCAAGCTGCTGCCAATTCAGTTTCTGTTTTGTCCACAGAAGCTGATCTCTTCTGTGTGGTTAATTGCCATTATCTTTTCTTCATCTCTCTCAGTCTGCAATGTCCACTTGTTTTTCATAATTTTGTAAAACAGTGCAGCATTATTCACTTTGGCAAAATCGTCTGGGTATGCTGAGTCCAAAGCTGGCAGTGCTTGGAAAGACTCTGATTTCAGCAGGCTCTGGATTGTGTGTGAGTGTCACTCTTTCTGTGCTTCCCACTGCCAGATAAAGGGCCTGTTTGCTTCTGGTTGTAGCTTCTTGTCTCTCCTTCTCATAGCAGCCTCATTTCAGGTCTGGTGCTTTATAAAATTGTATGACAATGAGCAAGTCCAACTCTGAGGTTTTCAATTTGATTTAGTTGGATTATTAGGCAAATTCTCTTTCCTTCCTCCCTTGTTGGCTGTGATTTCTTCGGGACAAAAATGCTTGACCTCTTAATGGAGTGAGTGATCACTTTCAGGGACAGAACAGAGGATCAGAGCTCCCCAGCTGGGCTTCAAAATGCCAATATTGATGCAGTGAGCAAAGTCCAGTAGAGAAGAAGGAAAGCAGAAACTACAATTCTGGGGAAATACCAAGTAGTAGGTACTTGATACTAGGTCAAAAGGGTATTGCAGTTCTTGGTATTGCCAGAATCAGAGATTAAAAATCTTGAGTAGAATGTTAGAAAACAATAATCTGTTTTTCTGAAAAGACACTAAGTCCTTGTTCTTTTATTTGAAGTTACAGATTTCTGCAGCTCCTTCATGTGTGGCAGAGACATACTGGTAAGTAATGTTTTGAGATAACTTGAGAGGTGTTCCTGGGGTGCTGCAGCTGGGCTCATCTCTTACATCTGCTGACCTGAATCATGCTGCTTTTCAGAGTCTGAATTGGCCCTTTTCCTGTGGCGTTGTATTACATATTCATGGCCACAAGACTCTGGGATAGTTTTGTCCTATTAATTCTATCCAAGTGCCTTCTTCAGCTGTGCCCTTCTGCCTGTTGCAGTCACTCTTCTAACCTGCACATCCTCAACCACACTCCACTCTCTCTGTGGGTCAGGAAGTTTTTCCCCTAAACCCTTCCTCTCGTTTCCCCTACAAACATCCTCCACTTCTGTCCTTCATACTCGCCTCTGTCTTTGGGTTTTGTTTCTAGACTTGGCAAGGTCAGCTACAGAAAGTATCCTTTTTTCCCGACCTACTCTTAACAGAAAGCTTAGGGATAAAAAGCTTTACCTGCTGCTTTGGTTGTTGACAAAGAGCAGAGTAGAGCTGATGTGTTGCTTGTCCCTGGAGGGGTGGAGAAGTGGGGCAGGCAGACAAAAGCAAAGCTTAAGAAGACATGAATAGAACTGCAGAGATGCTGACCATATAAAGAAGAAATGGGAAAAAACTGATAGATCTTTTGGATTCACCCTGGCCAGTAGAACTCTGTTTACAGGGATGAGAAATATGAGAGGAGTAAAAAGCCAGGATTTCTATATTTACAAGTCTAAGATGGGCCCTGAGTTAGTATTGTTGTATTGAGCAAAGAAGATAAAAGGAAGGAGATCCTGATGAGTTTACAGCTTTGTGTTACTTTGTTCTGCAGCACAAGTCCACTCACAAGGCAAACATTTCAAAACAAAGAATCCAAACAAAATCTTAATAAAATCAGTCTAACATTGCAACTGGCTTAAATCTGGTGGAGCTATATATTCTGATTAGATCCCTCTGCCCAACTCTATACTTAATTAATTTGATAATAGTGACACTAATTATCATTCTTGTACTCACTTGCCATTATTGCTTCTTCCTCCCCCATGTCTCTTGGTTAGAGAGTGTATCCTTTGCAGAATGTACCGCAGCAGAAGACAGCAAAAATGACTGAATAGGAAAGAAGACAGAAATAAACTTCACCTGGTAATGTAACCCATGTTTTCAGGCTTCCCACATGGTATGCTTAACTTTCTAATTTGATCATACTTTTATATTTTGGATATTGTATGAAGTGGTCTAGATAAAAATAGAATGAGAGCTAAGTTAAGTGGAAGTATCATATTTTAACTGGTTCAGTTTTAGCTGGTGACATAGCTGGGTTTTGTTATTTTTAAAATCTTTCTGTATGAGAAAAAAGCAAGACAGTTGGACTTCAACAATTTGGTAAAAAATCCTAAGTTAAAAGCAGCAGCCACATCCTTGTAAGCTGTCACTGTAAATTGAAGGGGTTTTCTGTGAATGATTTGTATTATTTTTAAAAGTGTGTAATTTGACTGTTTGTCTCTCATAATCATTGAAAATGGACATAATAATAATAATAATAATAATAATAATAATAATAATAACTCATTGCATTTCTTTGTGTGTACACAAATGGCTGTCACCTCAAGGACTGTCATATGCCCAGTGTAAGAGGTTAGGTGTGGTAACATGTAGCCCTTAGGAAACACTTCTGAACAGGATATTGGAAAGACTAAATGAATCCATACAAACAAACTTTCACTCTTTTTTGTTGGAAGATGTAGAGATACCTGTGTCTCTGCTTTCTTGTTAAGAAACTATATCACATTTTGTCTTGTTTCTTTCTGTGTTTCAAAATCAATATTCTATCCACAGTTTCAGTTTTCTTATCTGCTGTGTCTTATCTGCTGTCTTTGTGGAGCTGGACAATGAATTCAGTCCTGAAAGGTAATTGCAATGCAGAGTTTTTAATAATATAATTTTGGGTGGTTATTAAAAAATAAAAGCATGTCATTTTAATGAGTGAGTTCCAGGGTTGTCAGTTTTTCTCTAACAAAATCTAACACACTGACTGACTTTATATTTTTTTTATAATACCGTACTGAAAAATATCTACTAAAGGCCATTGGGAAGAATTTTATTTGTGTTTTTTGTGGCTCTTACCCAGTAGAGAAACTCTGCTTACAGCACCTGAGACCTGTTAAAATAGGTGCTGTATCATCCTTCCAAAAAAAGGCAACACAGAGATGACAAGGGAATGTTATTATTTTCATTATTTTATGGATGGAAAGACAGGCACAAAGAGATTGTGAATTCTTCTTGGTCATGCAGGAAATATGTTGTAGAGTTTGAAAACAGCTGATATATTCTGAATTGCAGCACAGTGGCTTAAATCAATAGTCTTTGGTTATTTGTAACGAAAATGGCAATGTTAATATCAAGTTGAATTCATGTCATCATTTTCCCAAAAATATTTAAGCAAAAACTCAGACAGAGAATGTACATTAAAGCAAGAACAGTAGCAGAAAGCAACAGGGAATTGTATTTTCTGTTTTAAAATACAGAGGCATAGTTTTTAGAAAATACTTCTGATTTATCACAGGTACAGAGTTCTACTCCTTGCATATGTAGCATTTGTTTAGTAAATAGTGAATGTAAAAGCTCTCTATAATATATCTTCAAAAAGAGCATTCCATTGTTTTTTGCACCAGTTCCTGTGAGACACAGGCATGTGAGAAGTGGGATGGAGTGGAAGAGGTGCCCACAACAGCAGAGTTTGTGCAGATGCCACATGTGGAAGTGAACTAAAAAGCTGAGTCAGCACAGGACTGAAAGTAGAGTTAATAAATAAGCTCTGCACACAGACTCATTAATTAGCTTGAGCACAGCATCAAACTCATACAGATTTTGGGGTTCAAACTCCACAACAGGGCTCAGCAGAGATGCTGCCAGCATCTCTGCTCTGTTTTTCATGGCACAGAGCTGACACAGGTTTATTTTCTTCTCAGCCTGTGCCTTGGGTGGGTGACAGAGGGACCAGTATCCTCTGAGAGCCCAGGCCAGGCCTGGTTTGCAATAAAACTTCTCAGTCCTGAATTACACTATGGCTCCTGGTTTTGAAGAGGTGTGAGCACTAATATCTTCAGCTGAAGACAGTAATGATGGAGGAGCTCAGTGCACCTCAAAAGAGTTTATTCATTTAATCAGCTCTTGCCAATTCTTAGCACTCAGCTCCCAGGACTGCCTTTGTGGCATGTCGAGACTCATTCACAATCCGCACCTTTGAAGATCGTTAGCACTACGGATGATGTGTGGGATTGGAGGTGGGGATGGAACGAGAGTGCTCTTGTTTCTCCATGCCTTTTGGGGGCTGGGATGAAACATGATTTAGAACCTTGTGTTTTGGAAGATGATGTGTGCAAAACCGGTCTCTCTGCTTCCATCAGTGGGGTTGTTTGAAGAACAAACTACTTCATCTTTATGCCCAAGTCTATGACAAATGAAACAGAAAGTGCCACCTTGCTTTATTGGGTTTTGGCTGACTAACCACTGACTAACTGGATATGGGACCTCACTCTGTTTTTTTTAGAACCTCTCAGAAAAAAACATGTATTGAAACTGTTTCTTTCAGTTTTCTTTCTGACTTTGAGATTAAGCCAGCTAAATCTGCCTTTAAGATTTATTAAAGTTGGATGGACTGGCTCAAGAATGCTAATTTTGAAATTATTTCAAGTTAATAATTCAGGTGTGGCTGAATCATGATTGGGTAATTTCTTTAAGGACAATGAGGTCTCGGGTGCCTTATGCTTATGTACAAGCACAAGGAACAAGAATCAAGCTCTTCCAAGCAGGGAAGAGACGCTGGAAGATGACTCTATCAGAAGATTTTGTTTAACCTGTGCTACTCCAGAGGGAAGCCTGAAAATTTTCATTCCTTACAGACTGGCTCTGTTGTACCTTGCTTTACAAAAATAGAGATTTATTTTGTAAAGAGAGTTGTTAGTGAAAAATTCTCTTGAAGATTTTCAAGATCAATTTCTTTGAAACTTATTTTCAGAATGTATCTCCTGTCTTACTTGTCATTGGGAGAGTCCATATTGGTGAAATACTGCCTGTGCTACTTCCATACAGGAAGACATAGCTGGAAGCACTCAAATAAATTTAAAGACTTTCTTCTTTCTTCATAAATGGGACAAATTTTATGACCTATCCTTCTACTGATTTTAAATCTATTCTGGAGTTTCTAGACTATGTTTGGGTCTCTTTTGAGCTTCCACACACTGAATAAGATGTGGAGCAACCTATGGTAAAATTTTAATGAGCTGCACAGTCATACTATCCACAGGCATAGATCACACAGCCTAGGTTCGTGGTTAGAGCTACACACATCTAAAACAGATGCCTTTTTCATCATTGTCTCTATGTTACTCTTCTCCAGGGATATAAAATAGCATTTAAGAATTCTCCCAAGGGTGCATTCGTGGAGCAGATAAGACAATTTCTTCAGCTAGATTGCAGCTGTAATTCTTTTCAATTGTAATTGCTGGCTGGAGAGGTGCCTGCAGGCCAGAGGGATGCTGTTCTTTACATTAGTGTCTTTGAAAAGAAAAGGAAATATAAACCCAGTGGTTGTTTCTAAGGCATGGTTTTTGTTTTTTTTTTTTTCCGGTGTCACCACGTGAACTCAAAAAGAGCAAAGCATCTTAGTAAAATAGAAAATAAATAATGATAAAACTACCACAGCAAGTCTCTTCAGGGTTACACATTTGTGCTGGGAAAGCTGTCCCACATTTGGGAGACTCTGCTGCAGCCAACTGCTCCTCATCACAGTGTGCTCTAGGTGGGAAGATAGCAGGCTTCTCCCTTTACGGCTCCTTTATTTCTGTGTTGCTTTGTTTTTATGGCAAAGAATGAAATGTTCTCTCTCCAAACTTTCTGACATTTGGCAGGGACAGGGGAAGGAAGTGCCATGCCAAAGCAAATCCCTGTTCAAAAGCTGCAGAGGATGTATTATTTTTACCTTTTTGTCCTGAGAAAATCTGTGAGATGGTGGAATCATGCTGCAAGGGCTGTTTGAAAAGGTGCCCGTTTGTGTAATGACGAATGGATTCAAATAAATGGATGTTGTGTAATTTACCAATACTCAGCAAAACTGTGTTGTGCCACATCTGCACTGCTGTAAGTTGACTGGATGCAGGTGCAAAGATCTGTGGCAGAGCAGAGGCCAGTGAGAATGAACTAAAAATCCTGCCAAGTATAATATTTATTAATTTTGCACTTGCTGAGGGACAGCTCTGCAGCTCATTGCTGTGTCACAGTTTCCAGGCAATCTACACTACAGCATATCAGCTGGAAGCCTAAGGCTTGGGCTGAGGAGCATTTTGTAATGTTGAATATGGAAAGGGAAGGGCGGTGCTGCTGTGCAACAATACAGCAGCTCATGAGGACCATGCCTTGCAGTGAGGGCTTGAAAACCCTCATGGCTTTTCATGTTGCACATCCATATCTGGTTGCTGGGCTGTGCTGAGTGATTCCCCCAGAACCTGATGTGGTTTTAGGTTTGATCTAAGACTCACTGGGTCAATTTCTGTTAACTGTGTTAGGAGCTGATCAAAACTCTGGCTTTGGAGTGTGAAAGGATGTATGATACTTTCAGAAGTCCAAAGAGAATTTCAGAATTGGGCCACTTAATAAATGGCACATTTCCAAGGAAATCAGGCATTTGTCTTTCCCACTGCAGTCAATGAGAACTTCTGGCAATCTGCCCAATTTAAATTTGGGTTTTAGAAATATTTACACAAGTTTATATTTTTTAATAAGTTTCATCTTTGTTCTTGTATCAACTATTACATTAACTGCAAAAAATCCAATCTTTTGAGAACAGTTAAAAACTGCTGATTTGACAAAAGCTGTTTTCCCCATAACGCTGCATGATGCAAGTGTGGTTAAATCTAGTGGCCTCATTCTGGTATGAGAAATAGTAGATTGCACATGGCATATCCATTTCACTCAAAGCCTGATGCAGCCAGCCTTGGGCTCATTAATCCACAAATACATTTTCCCTGAAAAATGAGTCTATGTAAATTTTAGAGCTCAAAAGTACAATTCAGCTCTGAAAACAGTTTGAGAAATTCTCATGAGTAGTTTGAGGGATGAGGTCAGTTGTCATTCCTCAGAGAAGAGGGTGTTCCTGTGCTAATAAATTACAGTGGTGGTTGGATTTTTCATGAAAATTATCAGTCATGTTGTTTCATATACAAGAAACTTCATCAGGAATGTTGGTGCTGTGAAATGAGTGTGAATATAGCTTACATAATGATTCTTGATATTCCAGAATGAGGATTTTTTTTATCTCGCAAAATGAAATTGGTTCAGTTGTCTGTTGACTGCAACAGAGATTTATTTGCAAGACCCAATATGGGCTGGTTTGCTGAGTTAAGTCTGCATTCTGAAAGATTTGTTGGTTAAAAAGACTGGTTAGAGGGTAGTGTAGAGAATTAAGAAATGTACAATGAGATGAGGTTGTTGTCTTCAGTTTGGGCTCCAGATGTGCGAAACAAAACAAAAATGTGAAACCACATGAAAACAACTTAAAATTTGCACACTCTAACTTTTCAAGGAAAAGCATAGCTGTAGTCACCAATCCCAGCTGAATTCCATTTGGAGAATAGGGAATGCTCTTTGGAGAATGCTAACATTTTTATGTCAGGTGGATGTGAGTGGAAAGCAAAAAAGTCTCTACCCATTTATACCAGCAGACAATGAAAAATTATTCTCTTTCAAATAGATAACAACCTTACCTCATCCTAGCAATACCTAAAATGGTCTGGAATGGCTTTTCATTATCTAGCTTAAACATCTGAAAAATGAAAGGCAAGAAGAATAGAAACAGGAAACCAGTTCCTTTTGATGGATGCAGTTTCATTTCTAACGGCACTCTGGAAATGCACATTCTCAGACACGTTTGGCCAATAATTTTCAGAGCAGAGTCCTTGGGGGTTTTCCCAAATGACTGCTACATGCATTAAGAGAAACTAGTGCTTTTCTCCCTTTTCTCTTTCCTGAGGTACATATTTGAGTGCAGGATGCTTTGCCCAGATCCTTAGATGCAAGATAGGCAAATACATACCATAGCTGCAATTTGCCCTGCAGTGATGCTCTGTGCAAACTGCCAGCACAGTACCTTATGTTGTGTAAGGCCAATTTAGGTCCTTTATGTGGTTCTTCTGTTGTACATAAGAATTCATGTAGATGGTTCCACTGGGGTAAATTTTCATTATTTGCAAACAGAAAAGATTCTGATTCCATTGCTGATGCAATCCCAAGCCATGCTTAAGAAATGATGCATCACATACTCCTGTTGTAGTTCACAAAATACTTCAGTGTCATAATTTCTGCCTTGAATGCTTTGGCTGTGGCTTGGCACTGCCAGTCTCCCAGGTTTTAAAACAGTTTAATGGGAAGGGAAGACAAGGTTCTTGGGAGAGGCTTCTTTCTGCAATAAAAACTCCAAACTAAAACCTTATTACTCAGAAAGCATTTAAACAGTCCTGTGGCTTCTTTGATACTGGACAAAGTACCTGACTGCTCTGTGGGGATAAAAGGAACTGTCAGGGGTATTCTTCAGCCTCATGTCCACCCCAGCAACCCCCAGCTTTCTCAATTGGATCAAAAAGGAGGATGGAAAAATAAAAGAAAAACTTGGTAATAAATTATGCTACAAGAGCAGGCAGTGTGTAAGATTTTAGTTGATTTATCCTTGTACTTCTGCCTGTTACAGAACTGTAAATTGTAAAGGGCAGAGACCCTGCAGATCATTTAGCATAACTGGACTTTGATCTTGTTTAGAAGCTGGGAGTTTCTCTGAGCACTAAAATTAAGGATTAGTCTTAGTTTGATGGACTTAAGACGTGACCCTTTCACATATTCTCTGTTACTCCATTCAAACTTAATTATTTAAATGCCTAACTTGTTTATACCTTACAAAACCATTGTTTTGGGAACATTTTATTGAATAACATGACAAAACAGAAAAGTTTATTTAAAACTGGAAAGATCTGGACTTCATCCAACTTCTTAGTTTAGCCTGCTCACTCAGACAGAAGATCAGCAACAATAGGCCCCACATGGTAAAATATTGGGGTGGGTTGACCTTGCCAGATGATATTAGCAAATGATAATAACTGGAAGTTCATGGACCACTTTAGGGAAGGCTGTATGATCTCAGTGTGTTTAAGTAAGTAGGTACAGAAATCCTAACTTTATCTGAAATGGTGTGGAAAATGCTCATATCAGGAATTTGGATTTGATCTGTTAAAGATACAAATACTGACTCAGTATCCCTGGTGTAATTGCAATATAAGTTTTCTAGATGTTAAATACTTAAAAGTCATGCATACACAAAACCCAATCTGAAGCAAAATACATTTGCACTAAGATTTCTGCCCAACTAATTTTTCAAATGCATGAAACCATTGCAATTCATATCACAATATTATTTAATGGCAGTACTATCAGTCATTTTATAGACTTCTAAGGTCTTAGTCATTCCTCTCTTGACCTATTTTGTGTGCCTATTCCTCCTGCTTTGCTGTCTGTGTTTGATGTGAATGATGCTGTGAGAGAAAAGCAGGAACTGCAGGCACTGGATGCTGGGCTTTAGTGTTCTAGTGGGTGTGTGTAAGAGAGGACAGGCTATTGAGAGACTCTGGACTAGGTATGCTGGAAAAACAGAACAATGAGCAAATGCACAAGACACAAATGGTGATCTTTCCATGGAATCATCTAGACTAAAAATTACAGAGTTGAACTACAGGGGTAAAAGAATTCAGATCCTTACAGAAGTTAAATGTCTCCAATCCTGCAGGTATGTGTGCCTCCTAAGCCTCCTAGATCATGAGAAGCTTTCAATGACAGCTGGAACCTGCTAACACCTTGAGCAGTTCTGTTGTATTTTGTGTATTTTGTTCTCTTGTATTCTGTTGAGGATGAGAAAATTTCTTCACTTCTATCAATATGTTGCAAAGTGCTTAATTTGTCTTTCTGTGCAGAGAGAGATCATTAAGGAAAAATTACATATTTCATTTATCTCAGAGAAATTATTTACAAACTTCTGCAAGGTTTCCTGTGAATCTTACCCTTCCCTACAAATAGATAATGCTGCAGTTCAGCCACTGCTTACAATTTGAGGAGAATTGGGAGCCAACAGAGGATGCAATCCATGGGACAGTAGTTAATACAGCAATTTCTATAGCAGCTTCCAGCTTCTATTATTCTCCATAGGTGCTCAAAGTCTCTGATGGTAGAAGCCTGAGGAGACCTGGCTTTGAAGTGGATCTGGAAAGTGGCTATAAAATATATATATATATAATCCTCAATTTCACCACTTGCAAGGCTTCCATTCTTGGGCTCCAGGAGCACAGTTGTTGCCAACATGACAGACATTAGGTGGCAAACCACAGGCACACTGATCTGTAGGAGAGTAATAAGAAAGGCCCACAAAAAATGCTGACCTTGTTTGCAAGTAATGGAAAAGGTCAGTGCCAAAAGCAGCTCCAGTTAGCGTTACAGCTGGACAAACCTGGCAGAGAACCTGCTGACTGCAGTTTTACACTGCTTAGCTAAGAAGCTGGGAATGACTGAGGATCACTTCCCAACAAAATGGTGAGAATAAATGCTGTGGCCACAGGTGCCAATATAAATTCCACATCAGTGGCAGTAAATTAAGTCTTCTGCCCTGGATGTATATCTGAAAATCATGAGGATCAAGGAGTCCAGGCTCTACAATTCTAAAATAAATAATCACTACCGTGTTTCCACCTAACAGGTTGAAAATCCATCCATTGTTGAAACATTGTTCAGGGCACACTGCAGCACCACACCTTTCTCTCAGGTGGCTGTCCAGCAACCAACTGACTTAAATCTGGTTGCAGTTTTTTAAATCTGTGAAAAGATACAGACCATCACTCCAGGTACAGAAGTATCTTCTAATAGTAGTCACAGAATGTCACTTCTCTCACACTGTGCCATCTTCCTTGCCAGCACAGAGTGAGTAGTAAAGAGTCAAACTGAGTTTCTTCTTGGCAGGATTTATGTTGCCCAATTTTAAATACCTACAACATAGATGTCAATGTAAGAGCTCATTATCCAAACTCCCCCTGCAATCAGTGGAGAGAAATGGGCACTTCTAAGGCAGAGCTAATCAATAATTCACCAAAGAAGGTGAGGGAAGGCACCTTTTTTTCATTTATGGAGTCTCAGGGAATAAATGTTCTGGATGTGAGAGTTTCCAGTCCTGGTGACATATGCCTCAGGTCTCTAATCCTCTTGTTAGGTGGTTGCAATTGTTTCAATGTCAACATTAAAATCCCTCCCAAATTAATAATAATGCTATTTTTCTAGTACAAGCAATAGTGTGCCTTGTTTATACTTTCATTGCATTTAAAAAGCGTGTTTCAAAGTAATGTATATATATATATATAAATATATATAAAACTGTATTATAGACTGAGTTAGTGGTAGTGCTTGTAAATATTTCTTAGGGCTGTTATGCTATTTTAAAGGCTTTGAGTAAATATATACCACTATCAAGAAGGAGCAGCAAAGTTAAATAGTAGAGCAAAAGGAGGCTTTTATAAATGAAAAAGCATCTGGCTGAAAATGGAAGGTGGAAAAAGAGCATAACCTTGACTGGTTAAATATAAAACCAGACCATATATAAATATAAAACCTTGGGCAGACCTAAGAAGATTTTGAGGAACAACTTGCTGAAGGCATAAAATTGTTGAAGAAAAAACCCCTTTTCTCCAGAGAAGAGATTCTGCCAAAGAAGCTGCACAGCCAATAGATGTGTAAAATACACATGCATGAAGAATGACATAGCAAAATCTGAAAGAGTTATTTGCACTGGTGTTCACTCTGGGGGAAAGTTTGCTTTTCCTTTATGGTGCCAAGGCTGAAGACCTGTCTTGTGTTCAGGTACTGGTAGAAAATATATACAATATATTGAAATGAGAAGCAGATAGAACAGAGATGAAATAAATTTTCTTATTTTTCATTAGAAGGAGAACTGGTGCTTTCCTCCAGACATCTGGGTTGGGAATCTTCGCTATTTAATACATTCATAGCTGAACAAAAGAATTGACCAGGAGCAGTGAGTTGATCAGGTTTTCTGGTGTTAAATTAGTTTTGAAGATTTTAGTCAAAATTAAAGCTGAGAGAAGTCTTTGGACATGAATAGTTCTCTGAAAATACACCTCAATGCTTTGACACAGTGAAAAGGGCTAAGAAATTACTGGGAATAATTAATAAGGAAATGGAAAATACTATAAAAATTGCTGTATGCCACTGAACTAATTGGCACATTTATATTCTATGTATGCTTATAGAACAGAGTCATACAATCACTAAGGTTGGAAAAGACCTCCAAGATATTCAAATCCAGTCTTTGACCAATGTCAGCTTTTCAACTAACCATAGCCCTGAGCGCCATGTCCAGTTGTTTCTTGGGTACTTCTGGGAGTGGTGACTCCACCACTACCCTGGGCAGCCCATCTCTATGCTTGACAACCCTTTCAGTGAAGAAATTCTTCCTGATGTCCAAAAAATCAATATAGAATTAGGAATGGCAGAGAGGGTATTTGGAATGGTCAACTATGAATGGCCATGGAAGAGACACTAACAGTCTTAAGACTCCTCAGCGTGGAAAGAGAGTGCTCAGAAATCCTGGGACAGATGTCTTCAATGGCCAGACAGTGGTGGAAATGTTCATTTCTCTGAGCACAGCACCTCCAGTGCACCAGATAATCTGGTTGTGCTGCAGATTGAGAGCAAGCAAAAGGAAGTACTCATTTTACACAACACACAATTAAGTCATGGGATCCATTGCTACAGGATGTTTCATATGCCAAAATATATATAGGCTTAAAAATGATTAGACAATTCATGAAAGAAAGGTCCATTGAGGGCTACTAAACAGGAAGATGCTGATGTAACCTCCAGCTCAGGAAGTCCCCTGACTGCAGATTGCCAGGAGCTGTGAAAGTTGCTGGGGGAATGCTCTTAGAGTCTTTTTTGTGCATCTGGTACTGGTCACTGCCCTCCAGGGAACAGGGAGCAAGCAGAGGTTAGTTTCTGCTGTGGTTGTTGCATGCAGCTGGTGATACATTGTATTTTGGAATCTGTGCCTTAGGATATTAAAACTGGAAGAAGAACTGAATTTAATTTTCTTTCTTCCTGCAGTTTGTCTATTTCATGTGTTTCACTCAGTTTTGGTGATGACATTGGATGCCTTTTCGGTGTGTTTAGTTCACTGTGTTGCAATGTGTTTAGTTTTCTAGTTATCCACTGCAACCACAATCAGAGTGTGGATGTCTGATGCTCCTGGCCAGTATTGCCAGATAAGAGCACAGAGACTACTAAAAATAAATGGAACAAAACAAAATAATAAGGATATTTCTACTAATTCTGAGTTCTGGTTTGGTCTTCTACCAATGGATATATTTAAAATATAGTAGTTGATTTTGGTTCATTGTTAGTATTTTAACCAAGCATCTATTTCAAAACAACGCAGGTGTCCATTCCTTGGGAATTCAGCAAATTTATAGGAGTTTGGTGCCTATGTCCTTTTCTGGTGGTGGTTTTGAACTCTTCAACTGCAACTTCTCATGAAGGTATGGTGAGTGTTTCTCCTCCCATGTTGGGAATTCTTCCCTAAAGGCACACTTAGAACAGGAAAAAGCAATTATAAAAACTCTATTTTAGGGGAAATCAATCTAAATAGGAGTTACCCAGAATAAAACAAGTTCTGTTTGGTGGTAGTAGCCAAGGGTACTCTTTCTATCTGATGGAAATGTAATGGGAAATCAATGACTGGACCATTCTTTGTTCTTTGTATTTTGCTGCCACACTAATGGAATCCCTGAATTTACTCAGCCTGGCTGCCAAGTGCCATGCTGGTGGAGGAGCAATGCAGCTGGGAAATCCAACCCCAGGAGACAAATATCAGATGGAACACACTGGCATTTAGGCACTCTATAAGTAATTACAGAGATTTCAAAAATGGCTGCAAATAACAATCCAAATAGCAAAGGTTTTAAATAATGACATTGCAAGAGAGACTCACAATTGGTGCAGGAAGTTGATAATTTCTAATTAAATGAAGACTCTACAGCTTTCTGTGGTTAGAAGTGTAGGTCAATAGTGTAACAACATTTTGTTTTCCTTAAGAAGATGTTCCCTTTAAACCAACATATAGAACCTTAGATAGCAACTATTTTGCTTTCCTGGGTAATCTACTGCTTTTAACATTTGTCAGTCATATAAGCATGATGTGATTAGCTGACAAGGACCCACCAGCTCAGGTTAGCCAGCAATTTTCTCTTTTTAGTAGTAATTTCTATTCTTAGGTAGTTGCATAAAAAAAAAGATTGCATTTTTTATTACCATTTTATTTCAAATCTATGTGATGCTCATATTTAAATTGAGAGCTTTGTATTTGAAAGAAATGGAACTGAAAACACATTTGCTGTAGGAGTAACTTTTGTCCAATGTGGAGAAATAACTATGAAACCCAAGGGAGGTTGTATCTCCTGATAGTTTTATTTTTTAATTTTTCAAATTGCTGCAAATTTTAAAAGGTTTTTTCCCTGCGTAAAAGTTAAAAACATCAAATTAATGTTCATTTTGATAAATTAGCAAGTATTTTTATTTACAAGAGCACTGCTTTATTTGTTCTCTTCTTCACTGCTAAAGCTCCATAGAAACATAGAATATCAATTTAAAATCCAGCTAGATTTCTCTTTTTTCCATTACTCCTATTAGAAATTTCTTTCAGAATTTCACTGGTTATTAGAAACATCCTTTATATTTCTGCAACATATTTATGATTAATGCTAACATTGTCTTATTGCTTAAAGATGTCTTCTTCTTATGTCCCACATTTGGATATGGAATCGGTGTCTGCATCTTCTCAGCCTTTGATTTTACTTGGGTGAAAAAAATCCCAGTCCTTAAAACACTTTTAAAAATTCTTAAGATAGATAATTTTCTACCCCATCCATCTGAGCAGGGCTTTTTTTTAGTGAATATGATTTTTTTTTTCCTTAAAACTGGAATTGTTCCATTGTCTAGATAAATTTTGTTCTGCCCTGTGTGCCTACAGAGCTGCTGTGTTCATCTGACTTCAGTGTCATGTTTTTCTTTGCACAGTACTTGATTAGGTTTGCAGAAGGGGACTGAAGTGCCTTCTTAGCATTATTTTTGAAGATGTAGTTGATGAGTGCCCAGCTAGTTCCTAGTTAACACGTTTTCAGCCTTGTAGCAATTATGTAGTGACAATTAGCATTTCAGATATTTCTGTATATTCCATTGACAGGCTCTGAAGTTTCTATGGAAAATGATGATTATGAGCCCATCAAAATAGCTTATAATTGCTTTCCTATGTCTCTTTTTTTGAAAGAAAAACTATGATAAAAAGCATCATGATGCATTATTCAGCTGTGCTTTTTTAAATTCTAAATGCACATTGGTGTCCCCTGAACTTAGGTTGTTGTCATTGCACAGAAAACTGGTGTGTCCTGAGTATTCTTGATCTGTGTAGCCAAACACTTGGCCACAGTGATAAAAAGTGATCTGTGTCCTTTCTGCCCCTTGTAGGACATGCTCAGCTCCTGTCTGCACCACCCCACAGTGCTGACAATCAGCCTTTTTCAGAGCAGAGCCCAGCATTGTGGGGGCTCTGCTGCAGCCATGAAAACTCAGAACACTTGTGAGGAAAGCAGAGAATATTTCAGTGTCAGCCCAGTCTGCAACAGCCTCGTCCAGCTCTGGGCCCTGTGCCAGATTTCACGGGGTTTCATTGCTTCAGCCCTGTAATGGATAATGGCACTGCTGCCACCAGCTCGGGGGGGCTTCTGCTTTTAAAGGATGGGCTGAAACTCTGCCACAGGGTCAGAGACATTTTAGATAGCCAGTTTCTGTTCCTTGACCTTACCCTGAATTTTCCTTTCCTTAGTGTGAGTATGGATAATGGTACAATTCTGGCTTAAAAAAAAAAATAAAAAATTATTTCACTTTGATAAAACCTCTACCCTGCCCAGATGGATGAAGCAGCAAATAATCTGTCCTATAAACTTCTAAAAGTTTACTTAATTACCTAGTATGAGACCAGTAATAATTAATTAATTTAATAGGCAATATCAAGCTATTTCTTCTTTTTTCAGGGTTTTTGTTGTACTTGTCCTCCAAATCAAAACTTAAACCTCCCCATAATTGGGTAGATCATAAATATTTATATATGGCTGTTCAGGTGTGTCCTAGACTAGGGCTTTAGCTTTTCTTAGGAAAAAAGTGAGAATGTTCTGTGAGATGCTCCACATTCGATGACAAAGCCTGGCAAAATCCATCAGTTTTGGTGAGACTGGGATTAGATACTAAAAAATATGGTAATATTTGGATTTCAGAAGAGATATGAATAGTTATTGAGAGAAAGATTTTAAGGAAAAATTTACTGAATTTTAAAGGAAAGTTAGTATCTTCTTTTGTATATATTTAACCCTTTTTCCTGGAATTTTGCCAAAATTTCTTAATCTTACTTTTGCTATAAAATGCTACAATCCTCACTAATATATGAAGAAGAGACAATTTTTTATTAAATTACTAGTTTTTAGAGTGCTTTCTCTAGAGTTTCTTGAGCCAGCCTCTTGCTGTCTTTCCTTATAATTTTGATGACACTTTCTCCATATGGTACCTGTTTTGATTTTTTTTTTTTTTCTGAGCAATTTGCTTTTTTTCCTATGCACCTTCTCTTTTGCAGTGCTTGTTTCTTGGGAAGTTGTCTCCAATCAGGACTCCAGAGGGATGTGTGAACCTTTCCTCATGCTCTCTGTACTTTATAGCCCCCAGTTCCTGCTGTCTCCTTGCTGTGGCACCACAGCAGCTTTCCTGTGCACATCAGGGTCAGAATTGGTACCCACAGCCAGGTTTTGCAGGTTTACCCCATGCCATATAATAAATGATTTTAGCATTTTATAGCAGCTGGATGTGACACCAGGGGCCTGAGGTGATGCTGGGGTGATGTGGCACCTAGGGATTAAATAAAATTGGTGGGGTGTTGTTTCACACCTCCAAGGAGTTATTAATGGTTTTAATCTGTGGGCAGCGTTTTAGAAAGGGTTTTCTGTGGTGCCTGGACTACAAGATGCAGAGCTCAGCTCTAAGGGTTAACACAGCCATGCCAAAATCCTTGCAGATTCCTGCACATGGGAACAGGGAGAGTGTCCTGGTGCAGCCCTGAGCTGCAGTTTCCTGAGCCTGCAGGGAAGGGAGGGGAGGGGACGGGAAGGGAACATGACTGCCAGTGTCTTCTGCTGGGAGGCTGCCAACAGGAAGCAGCTTTTAAATTTTTTTAGTTCCTTTGTGGAAGGCTGAGCAGGTCCCAGCCATTCCAGCCACCTTTCTGGGAAGCATAGTCCTTCCTCTAGGCAGCCTGGAGGAGAGGCTGTGGGGTCTTGGTCTGGATTTTCCTCCTTGGGAAACATGACTAGCAGCTGCACAGAACTGTGTTGTGCCCCCTTAAGAATATCTATATTGGGATGTGTAGGCTTCTGTTTTAATTTGGGCTTTTCTTTTGCCTTTGATTAAAATTTTCTCCAATTCTTGAGCTGCTCTGCACCAGTCAGGCATCCACAGATGGAGAAAGTGGCTGGGCAGTGCCTGGAGTGAGATGAGGAGGTGGAGGTCTCCACATCAGCTTCTCCCTTCCCTGCAGGGTGACAGAAGAAATAGATCCCCGTAGACTGAAGCTGTGGTTTATTAAAGTAAATTACTTTTTTTGTGTTTTTTTGAGTTATTTATTATTATGCGTTTGCTCAGTTATCAAATTGGAAGCAAACAGTGGAAGAATTTGCTTTGCATGTAGATGAGAAAGACTGAAAGTACTTCTCCATGGCACTTAGTGTACAGTTTCCTTAAGCCCAAATGGCTAATCTTTCCATAATGAACTTGAGCATGTCTTTTCACACGAGTAGTTTCAGTGACTTTAGTGAGATTTCATGCATTAATAGGCGAGCAAGAGTTTACCTTTGAGAGTACCAAATCCTTTTGGAAAAATCCTATAATGTTTAAGTAGAAAAGAAACCAAAGAATTTATAGATTAATGACTCAAGCTGAAAGAACCTAAGGGAGGGTTTTCATAGATTCTTTGAAACATCTGGTAACATTTTGCTTTAATGTTTTGTTTACATGGGGTTAATAAACTGAGCAGCAGCAATAGGAATTGTAGGGAAGAAAGCAAAGTCTATGGGAAGAGGCAGTAGAAACCACCATTATTAGCAGTCTATTAAGAAACAGCAGTTTGTAACACTTTATTAATGGACATATTAATAATTATTCTTCTTTATGAAATATTTAAAAATGGAATTTCCATATAAAGCGCAATCATATATCCTGTCACATTTAAATGCAGGAATAGAATTTTTGTTCTGTGCTTTAGGGTTTGTCCAAGCATCAGTAAAATTCATTCTCTTTCCTATTGTACCTGCCAAATGTAATCAACCTAACCAAAGGAATGTGGTCCTTCTTGACCTATAAATATACTAAATATATTTAGTACAACACTTTGCAATTGTGACTTGGGCATGGACCCTATAAATGTGGCTTAGAAGGAGGGAGGCTACCTGCTTTCTGTGTAATTATCCAGGTAATCTTTTCAGTCAAAAGCTGTAACTCACTAACATGGATCTAAGGCAGACTTTTTAGAAGTGGAATTTATTAGGAGTAAACCAGCAGGGTTTGGCCTTCTGTGGTGACACAAACAGTGCCTTTCAAAATAGGCAAATGCAAACCAGGAAGAGCAGATCATATTTGAGAAGACTGTGCTCCTATAAACTTGTTTGTTGGGGGAATTTAGTGTCAGTGATTTATTATGCTGCTTGTGCAACACAGAGCACAGAGCTGCACGAGGCTGTCTGGGAAATCTGCACAACTGCCATTGGAGGAGTGGGGCCTTTTCCCCCTCTCTGTTACAAGGATGAGCAGATGTTAAGCATCACTTCACTGTTTTATGATTGAGATTTATAAAGGCTAGCAATATGGATTGTGAAGGCTCTAGGTATGTTTTCTGTTAGAGGCTGATAAAAGAAATGAATGGCATCTGGAATTTTAAAGAAAACTAAAAATGGCTTCATTTAAAACAGCAGCCATAAGAGCAGAATTAACATGCAGAACAGCAATGTCTGATTCCTGAAAGAATGTATGGATGGTGTTAATGGTTATCAATGTATGGGAATAGGAGAACCTGATTTAAAACTATTGAGTAGGGGAACAGTATATGAATCACTAGGAAAAAAGGGAGATGTTGGCTGTATTTTTGAAGTGTAACAATTCAGGCTACACAATGAGAACATTTTTATAAGAATGAAAATTCAAATAACTTACCCCTGATATCCTCTCCCTGACTAATAAATGTGCATGATTCCTGCAGAAATTCTGTTCTTACAAGCAGCCAATGTGTACAATAAGGTATATTGCTAATTTTTGACTCTGTAATGTTTCTAATCATTAATGGCCTTCATTATTATTCACTTATTCTGTTTTAGAAAAGCCTGCCAGTTACACCAAATTATATGGGGATATATGAGATCCTGTGGATGTTTCTTTACCAGATACTAGAATGATAAGTCACTATTTGTTCTTACAAAATGAGAAAAATGATTTGTTACAGATTCAGAGCACTTTATGGCTAGCCAGTAACATCCCTGGCTGTACCTGAAAACACGAACATTTGAATCCCAGAATTATGAAATACAGACTCAAAATTATATAAAACACTGCTCTTGGGTTTATAGTTTGGTGGAGTGCCCGAGCAGTCTGTGATTAGCTTTGTCATAACGACTGAATCCGTGGGCTTATTTTTTGAATCTCTCCTACAACTTTCTAATCAGCACAGTTGTTGGAATTCCTTTACGACAGGAATTTTCATTTCCTCATTCACCAGCACATACTCTGTCAGAATCCTGGGGGCCTGATTTAAATGGTTATCAGTGTCACTGTGGAACACAGTCATTTTCTGGTGCCTGTTTTCTCCCTGGCTGAGGATGTACCATCCTTATTTGCTTAATAAATGGGCAGTTAAGGGTCTTCATTTTTATGCTTGCAGCACACTCATGTTTTATTATTATTTTATTCTTTCTATTTATAGATTTTACATTAACATTTGATGAATTTTCCACATAAATGGCAATGCTTGCTGTAATTCATATCACTCCTAATATGTACAATTTGCATATATTATCCCAAGCAATGACCTAGTAAATGAATTAAATAAGCCTTGGTAATAAAAATTACGTATCTGAGCCTGTTTAAACAACAAGGCCAATGTCTCACCAAAGCAGGGTTCCTGAGAAAATCCAGGAACTACTTGAGAACATCCTATATATTTTAATTCCTCCCAAACTATGCTGCAAAGACACAAACATCTTCAAAGAGTAAACCAGTGTCTGAAATAAACTGGTTAAGGGTGATATCTTCAGTTCTTTTAATGAGCCCAAATCATGAAGAACAAATCCTCCAATGAATTGCATGTGGTTTTTACTAATTTTGAGCCTAAAAAAGTTAATTGTATCCATTATGTAAAAGCAGCAGAGAAAGAATTGTAATTGCTTGCAGTGTGCAAGCCACGCTGGGTCCTTGGCTATTCTTCCTTGAGAAGCCACCACAAAACAATCATTTAAGAAAAGAGACTTGTACATATTTAGAGTGATGAAGCAGAAGAGTTAAGAGAGTCTAGGTAGGTTTCTGTGTGTCTGCTTTGGCTGATAACCCTCAGGATGCCACCCATTAATCCAGGTAATCCAGCTCAGAAAGAGGCATCTTCTGAAAGCTGAAGTGGGATCCATTTGAATTGTGTGGCTTCCCTAGGATTTGCTGAGACAAGATAATCATTATGATTTATACCATTCCTGCAAGAAACTACCACCATATGACTTGAATATTACTAGGGAAGTATTTATTCCTTTAGTGATCATTCAGTGTTAATATTAATTTACTATGTTATTAAATCTCTCTGTTGTGGTAATGCTTTTGTTTTTCTTTTCTCACTGATTCATACTTAACTTATTAGACTTGATTCTGGTTTCTCACAGATTCTTACTTTAGCTTCACAGGAGCTATTTGTGATTTACATTAATTTCATGCTATTGGAATTATTCCCAGCAATCTCATTGTTAGGTTTTTTTCCTGTCATTACAATTGTTCTTTGCTTTCCCTTTGGCAACTATGGAAATGTTAGGCTTTGACTACAGAAATTAATTATTTCAGGCTAAACTTCTTGGTTTTGATGGGAAAGAAAATTGTAGAGAAGGGTGTATAATGGAGGCATTATACCTGCACCATATTGAGAAAATGTATTTGTACATTTATCCCAATATAATTTTGTTTGGTGAAATAACTTGTTGGGTTTTTATTAGATTGTTGAATCTTCCGACAATACTCTGAACCTTCACAGTTCCTTCATGGGCTGGAAAGACACATTTATTCATTACCAGTTATATTTGATGGATGTGACAATCTATTTCCCTGGGTGCTCTTGATAAAATTTAAACTGAAATTACAGTAAAAAAAAAAAGGGTAATAACTCCTCAGAATTTCAGGGGAACATCCCAAACACTCTTTGAAAGCCAGCATGTTGAGTGCTTTTTTTAAGCTTGTGCTTAATTCCAAGGGCCAGCTTGCTTTTGAATCCAGTTCTCCTTAGCCATCTAGATGAAGAGGCAGCTTCCTCTGGAAAGGAACAGTCCCAAGTCTATTTTATAGCAAAGGCAGAAGCTTTTCTACAGCTGAAATCCCCATATGGAGAACACTTGACTGCCAAATTTCTATCTATTAAGTTGAATAGGATCCAGCATATGTGGCTCCCTTGATTGCAGTGCTGACCAAAATGTACAAAGAGAAATGTGTTTTAAACAGACAGCTCCTCAGACAATTTGGGCTTGAAGACTTGTAAAATTCAAGTTCCACCTGGATACATGCAGTTATCAAGGGAAAAAACCCTGAGCTCTACCATTTTCTGCTCCTGGTAAGACGCAGAGCCTACCAGAGAACAAAGCATTGCTGAGTTCTGCACTAGCCAATTTCTTTAGTTCATTTCAAAGTAATTTAAGCCTCTTCTTTTTATCCTTCACTTTGAGTCTCTGATGACAAAATGAGGTTTCTAACTCCTAACTGCTGGTGGGCTCCATCCTCTGTTCCATCCAGAGGTAAGGCTTGTGTTAGATACACGACACCAGGTCACTTGGGTGCAGGTGGCCCAAAATTGCCACATTACAAACAGTTCAGTGCAGAACTGCAAAACCTACCCAAGAAAGGGTGAGTACCTCTGGGCAGCTGACCTTCCCCTGTATTTGTACTTGGGGTATTTGTAGCTGGGTCTGTTCAGGCCACAGGGCTGATCTGCTCTACTGACTGGAAGAACCTGCCTAGTTTTGTTATGCCTGAGCCCTCCTTACAGCATCTCTGAGCTGATGGTGAAAGCAACTCAGAAACAATGTCTTAATTAGAATTTAATAGAAGAAATGCAACCTGTTGCAACAGCAGCTTTGTGCAGCCAGGAAACCTCTGTAGTCAGTTAATTGCTGACTCTGGTTTGGGAGGAGTCCTGCATGTTGGCATCTGTACATGCCAGTTATTTCATAGGAACAGAGTAATCCAAGAAGATTCAAACAAGTGGTAGCTCCAGCAGAGCACCTGGCACGTTGTCCTCTGCACCATGTTACTGTCATTGTATGTGTCCCTTTTGTGGGTGTCCAGCACTGGGCTAAGCAGTTGTTCTCACCTGGGTAACAAACCTGCCTGCACAGCAGCACCTGAAGGGTTTAAGCTTCCTGTTGATTTTAGGGATTATTTTGAGACATGGAAGACATTGAACCAGATGAGTACCTAAGTTCAGGTCAGTGTGTCAGCCAGGAGCACAGAGGCTGCCTGTGACTAAGCTGTAGTCATTAGAACATAACTGTTCCAGTTCCTGACAAGTACAGGGGTGGGGGAACAGCATTCTCCTTTATTGCTACTCCATTTATAGTGTCAGGTTGATGGAAAGTTTTTGAGAGTCAATGGGATGTAGGCACTTAACCTGCTTAAGTACTTTTGTAAATCCCTTTGGACACCCACCTAAACTGGTGGGCATGGAGAGCTTTACATTTTCAAAGGCAAAGTAAGGACATTCAATAATTAATCCCTACAATGTTTCTGTGATCTGTTACGGTCTACATTGATAAGGAGACTGAAATTAAGGAATTAAGGCTGCATGGAGATGTATGGAAATATGGGATCTTTTGATAATCAAACCTACAGTTATTTCCTTCCTGATATTCTGCCTTACTTTTATTTGTAGATGATTAAAGTTGGATCCATAGACTTCCTGCACAAATGAAGTCTCAACTCTGACTCACCTGCCATCCTATTAAGAAAATATAATAGAAAATGAGGACATATCCCATGTGTTTTCTTAGGTTTCAATTGTTTCCAGAGGCTCAGGCAGCATGGAAAAGTGGTTAGTAATGCCCTAACATTGAACGAAATTTTTCACAAACCATGTGTCACTGAACGATTGCTTTTTGATGTGATGTGCAAAAAACTTTTTTCTTTTTTCTTAGTTTTATTTTTTTAATCTGTCTGACTCCATTGACTGAATCTCTACAATAAGAATGTGAGTTTGAGGATTAAGGTACAAAGAGGAGAGCAGCAGTTATATGCCAGGTGTTTTTAGGTGGAGAGGTGATTTGATTAGACAGATGACAGCTGGAAACAAGTTTTGAACCTCTCTGTATTTTGGATTGGTGGCATAGCCCCAGTCTGCTGCAATCTGGTGGTTTGCAGAAAGACTGGAGATAAACAATAACCAGGATTTTATCTGAGTTGCTCTGGGGAGTGGCTGCACTGGAGAGCCCTGTGCATTGAGAGTGTGTGATAAAGCCTCTCTGGAAAGATTATAGACGAAGATCAGTGAATAACTGCAGAGATAAGGACTGCACCTTCCATGGGTGGGTGTTCTCCAGACATAGTAGTAAAGTCACTCAGTAGCATGTGCTGGTCAGCCCTGCTCTGCCAAGTCACCTGTGTGTGTGGGGGATGGCTCTGGTCCTCAGGAGAATATGCCCAGTATGGCTGAGCCCTACAAAATGTGGGGTCAAGACTGATAAATCCCATGTGCCTCAAAGGTAGATATCAGCCACTGTAGGCACTTACAGAGATCAAGACCATGAGAGAAATCCCACTGTGAAATTGTGAGATGCCAGCTAGAGATGCTGTTTTACTGTGGACCAGGAAATCTGCCCAGTGGTGTGGAGGGACTGTGTCCATCCCTCAGCTTGCAGAAGTAAATCCCAGCTCTAGAAGCATCTCCAGTCACTGTGCCTGCAGTTTAAGGATATGGTTGTATCTAACCCCAATACATTTGCCAGCATTTATATTAGGAATTATTAAACCAGACTCTTCAGTAGGAGGGAAATTTAGTTTTTTATCGTTTTTGGGATACCTAACAGATTGAAATAACCCAATAAATGACTTCCTTAGAGAAGGAACAGCAGAGTTCAGTATGTGTTCTGTGTAGTCTTAAGCTCAGCTTTAATGAATTAATCAGTGCTGCATGAATATTCATTGAGCAGAGATGTGAGGAGAAAAGCTAGGTAGAACTTAGGAAACATATTTGATGATTTTATTTTCATAAATTATTATAATTTCATAATTTTACTCTATTTTTTGTTACCATTTGAGTCTTAAAAGTGCATTATGACTATTTCTAACTCCTGATAATGCTATTCCTGATGACTTGGCTTAAGGGGCACCTTAGGACTTTTGGAATTAATTGCTTCTTAATAGTTTGTTTGCAAAGCCTTAATTTTCTGGGCACTACACATCTAGGAGAAAGTTGCTGTCTTGAAGGATGACATTGAAGACAGCTCTGGTTGTACAGCCCAGTAGTAGTAGAAACAGAAATAGTAGTTCAGTCCATTTCTCTAAGCACAGGGCCATGCTGTGCTTCCAGTTGGAAAGCTCAGGTTTCTTTTTTTCTTACTAATTTTTCGTGGTATGTTGTATATGTGGCACAATTCCTGGCTGAAGCCTGGTTGGCAAGATCCAGGAGGTTTATTTTTCAGTTTTGTCAGTTCTGCTCTTGCAGCTCATTCAGCCTGGAAAGTCATTTCCCCAAGGATCTGTGGACTAATTTCAGAAATTCAGATTCAGAAAGCTTGGATTGCTCAAAAAATTGCTCCCCCTACCAGTTTTTCCCAATTCTTATGCTTTCCCCTCTTGGACTCATATTTGCCCAGGAGAACCAGAGAAAGTTGGCTTTTTCTGAGCCATCTGTGCAACATAGATAATACTGTCATCAAGACACTTGCAGGATTGCATTGCATTTCATCACCTAGAGAGTGTCTGCTCAGTGTTCATCCTGTGCTGTGTTGTCAGCTCCAGGCACGTGACCTCACTGGACTTTAAACGCTTGCAAAATAGCATCAGGAAATAGCTTTGTGGTTTTCTCAATGTGGAAGTCCTTTCACAACATCTGAAGAGCTCAGCAACTTTCAGTTGTGCATCCTAAAAATAATTGTTTAAAAGAGCAGAGGTGTGATGACAGAATATTAGTTTAAATTCTTTATTTTTTTTCAGTGATGGACAATAGTGACTTTCCTGGCTACACTGAAATCAGTGGCAGAACTTCCAGTGAGGTTGAAATACACTGGTGTAGTCTTAACCACTTAAATGGTTGACAGCCAGTAAGAACCAATATCAATTTTTCAAGTATTAGTAATATGAATATAAATATAAATATAAATATGTTTTACCATAAAAAGTAATGTGCAAATATCTCTGATTGAGGAAGATTCCTTACTTTCAGTTTTGAGCTCAAATGTTCCTAATATTCAAATGTACTGCAGGATTTAAAACCAGTGGAGTAGGACTTGGAGAAAATTATGGCTGGTATCTGAGAGCTGTAACATTTACAAACACTAAATGAACAAACCCATATATTTTTATGCTTGCCATTCCAGACCCATGAAACTTATCTCAAAGGTTAGGAGACAAGGGACTGAAAATGGTTCTATTACACAATTGCTGCAGGGAGTTGCTGAGCACGGTAATTAATTGCTGGTGTATTCATTTGCAGCAGGAGGAGCAGCAGAAGGAAAATATCTCATCGAATTTGAAATTGTATTTATTCATGTATGCACTGTGGTGTTACAGCACAATTATTATCTGACACATTGGAAGCAGACTTGTGCTCCATTAGTTGCTGGAGCTATGTGCTATTATTGGATGATCTGCTACAAAAATGCACAAAACATTTATTTTGAGAGATGCAGTCAGGATTATAATTGATGCCTCACAGATCTCAGCCTGGCATTCTCCAAACCCAGCCAGAGAAACAGGAAGCTCAGTTTGGCATCCTCAGCCCCTGAAAATGCTGAGGTATCCCCAGGAGTGAAGGAAGCAAAGCTTGGGCTCCCAGATCAGCATCTCCAGTGAGGAACTCAGGGGTTTTATCTGTCTGCAAGGAGACACAGGGGCAAAGCCAGCCTGTGCTCCTTTCCAATTTCCAGTGCACTGCTGGCACCAATCCACAGGCAGCTGCTCATCCAGCATTCCTGGCTAGAGGATCATTTCAGCAGCTATATAATATGTCAGCCAAGAGGAAGCAAGAAGAAAAAGGCAAGTAGAGTTATGAAGTTAAACCCAAGAAAATAAAAATTGTAGGCAGCTGTAGTGTGGCAATGGCTGCTGGTGAGGGTATAGTTTATTCAGTGATTCTGATGCATAGTTTCTCATAAAACCCCACAAATCCTATTCCAAGACTTTCCCCCTGAATTGTTCATTACTGTTTGCATGAAGCTTGTGAAAGCTGACAGGACAACAGCTCATGTGAAGGCTTATGCTTTGTACAGCTTCTAAAAGAGTAAATATGGAGTAAAGAGTAAGTGTAGGCAGAACTGTGGTGGTGTGCCAGTGTCACCCTCCTAGGAATGAGGGAAATACTCCGTGCTTAGCACACATTAATAGTGCTCAGCTGTAATTCCAACCCCACCGAGCTCAGCCATGGAGAGTGTTGTGGGAGAGCAGAGGTGGATGTGCACAATCCGAGCACACTCCAGATGTTGCATCCAGAAGGATGTGCAGTGTGTCCCACCCTGCCACAGAAGGCAGTGGGCACAGGCTCTTCCCATGGCCATCTTCATCCACAGCATCATCCCTGTGGGTGGTGAGGAGCTCGCTCGTGCCCTCGTGCTGCAAAGAGCAGTGCCCAGCCCCGAGGAGCCTCAGGGGTGCCAACTGTGTGGCTTCTAGAGTGAGGTCGTTTTACACAAAGGAGTAGGAGAGTCTGGTTTGGAATGATTATTCCTGAAGATTTTAAAAATAAACCAACAGCTTCCTCTAGGCCTTCTAAACAAACAGCCTAAATGAATGTGAAGTCAACCTCTCCTTCCTCTCAGTCTGAAAGAAACAAATGGAAGTGATGACAGGATTATATTACTCTATTAATATGACAGATTCTAATTTGTAAAAAGAAAGGAGCCTCATTCACTGCTTTATTACTTTCAGAAATTCTAAAATCAATGCAAGATATGCCATAAACATCATTCTTGGCAGGCACTCATTGAGGTGAACATATAACTCAAAGATAGCTCGAGCTGAATTCTGACCAATTTAGCAAGTAATAAGCGAGGCGATAAGAACATTAAAAAGAAGAGACAGTAACAGAGTTAAGAACAGATGGTAGCCATAAATAATGCTGAAATAATAATAATATTTTAAATTTATATATGATGCCTTTCAGTCTGGAAAATCCCACAATGCTTTACAAAACTGAATTTAAAACACAAACTTAAACAGGAATGCACCATTTCTGGTGTGAAATATGACTGTTGTTTGAGAGCCCAAGCAATGCCAAGTCGTATGGGACAAGAAGAGAATAAGAATTTTAGTTCATTGCTGCTGCACTAAAAGCTTGAGTTGAATTTTATTTCTTTCCTCTCTTCTAATCTATTTAATCTATCATCACTGGTAGCATCTGGATATTCTGTTGTAATACACTGCTACTATCCATAAAGAACACTCTCTTTACTGTTAGTGATATCAGATGCACTGTTGACATTATTTATTGAAAGCTCTAAATGATCAGCAATTTAGCATTCTCCAGTGCAGAAAAAACCAAAACAAACCAACCAAGCAACCAAACAAACAAAAAAACCCCCAAAAAACCAAACCAAACCAAACCAAACCAAAAAAAACCCAACAAAAATTACATTCTTAGCAAAAATATCTCCCAACTGTAGCAACAGTAGTTAGCATGTCCTTGTGCAGGGAATATTAACTCCCATGTCAGTCTAAATTCTGAAACCCTTGTCTTTCCCTGCAGAACATAATTTCTCCTTCCAAACACTTATGTAGCTCAGCCCAACTTGAGGCTGTCTTCTGATCTCAGATAAACCCAGGCAATCCTTCTGGCTTTAGTGGGATTATGCCAACATGAGTGAAACTAAAATTTACCCCACAGCACAGGAGAGTTGATAGGTGCATAAGGCACTGTGTGACATTTGAAGGCTGCAATGGAAAAGTGCTGGAGGATAAGAAGGAAAAGCCATACACTGTGTACACAGAGCAATGGAAACTATTTAAAGCAGCTCCAGCCTCATATATTCTGTGTAGTCCCTTCACAAGGAGAAAGATGTTACATGATAGTCTGGATATCTAAGTGATTAGGTTCTGCATTGTAATATAAAATAGAAAATATTAAATGCTTCTGAGTGATGAATGACACAATCTATTTGCAGGAATGATGAAAAGTCAAGAAGTAATGTTGGTTAAAATTAACTAATCTTTAATACTTTCCCATTCAGGTCTGTAGGAGTCATAGGCAGTGTTTTCCAATTCCGAGCTCACACTTTCAGTAATGGCACCTGCAAGGACTCTATGTCAGATGAGCTTTACATCAAGCTTGTGGCAACTATCCCAGAAATAGAATTGCTATTCTCCTGGATACCCTGGAATACTGGAGCATTTCTAGAAAATGGGGTGTTCCCTTGGAAAAACAGGAAAAAAAAGTTGGTGGCAGGGCTTTATCTAAAATTAACTTTTTAACCCTTGGAGGCTAAACTAGCTCGCACTCTTTGAACTGTTGTATCTCTCTAAAAGTGGGCTGGACTTTTCATTCATAGGATTCCTGTACTGGCACTCCACATTGCTGTACTCTCATAACCATTTGTTAAAATATACTGGGTAAAATCAGATGTCCCATAAATTGGCAGAATTTAAGCTGGTTCTACTGGATCCAGGTTCACTTCTACTGTGTATTGGTTAAACAATGTGAGGTTTTGAATGGAAAGGAAGAAGAGAAATACAGAAATTAAATGATTCATGCCAGCAGGATGTGTATATAAGTATACACATACCTACATGGATGGACTCACTAATGGTATTGGGGACTCACTAATGGTATTGGGGACTATTGCAATATTTAAAAGATTGCTTAACTTTAGGCCTTTCTGAGACATTGGGCAGCCTCCTGCTCATTTGTTATTTTACTGCACAGTGGATTGGCTTCCTGGTTTTACTTTTGCAGTTGCATATCAGCAATACACCAGACTTCAGCTGCAAGTTTAAATTAAAGGTTATATTTCAAAAACACAGGATTGATGACACTGGAGTTGATACTCTGATTTCCAGGGCTTTGTGTCACCGTCTCATAGCCTTGAAGTTGATGTCAGGAAGTTGTTATGGACAAGGACTGTGAGCCTGGTGACCTGAAGCTGCCTCCTGATGGGGACATGCCCATGTGTAAGTGACCCTGACCAACAACAGCATGCTCAGCCTGGGTTTTGGGTGAGCCCATCCACACCACCACACAGACAAGGGCAGCTGGCACCTTGCATCCTACTCCCAGATCTGTCAGGCTCAGAAGCTCTCCTGTCCCTCTGGGAGTCAGTTTGGGCTCAGAACTGGGAAGCTGCTTTGATGTGGGGCTGTGTGTGGTAACAGCTGAGCTGTGCTGCACAGCAAGGCAGGCTGGCCCTGCCTGCCACACTCCTCTGACTACACAGACTCCCTTGGGGATTCTCACTTCTTTGAATTTCTTTTTTCTCTTCTCACCTGAGCTGAGGCAGGAGGAAGAGAAAGATGTGCTTAGTTTATTCTTCCTGCTGCTCTGCTCTACCTTTCAGGCCTGTCAGTGTATAAAGGCACTCAAATGCTAAATTTGTATGAAAACATAGACTCCAAAAACTTCCATTTCAAAGTGCATTTTAGTCCAGCTTGTAAGAAGTGGGTCATTCAGTAGCCTGCTTGCTGAGTATTGTGTTGGTTCTGTTTTGTCCACAGCCTTATCTTTTCCACACAGACTTCCAGTTTTTAGGAAACTGGTTTGCAGGTCAGTCTGCAGGTACCTAAATATTTCTGGTTGTTTTAACACCTCAGTACCAGCTAGAATTAAGAAGAAGGTTTGAACACTAAACATACACTACTGCTAACTTAATCACTTTATATAAATTCCCTTGGATGATCTCTTTTGTCCCTCTTCGGGAGGGTGATATTTGTTCTCTCAGTCTGTGGTGAGACCACAGGAACTGCTGCACCTCTCTCTGCTCACTGCAGATTAGGAGCATGGGAGGCATCCCTGGCTTCTCTTTTTTTCTTTTATTCCCCCCTGTCTTACTTGCAGAATGACTGAAAAAGGACAAGGTTGAGATATTTCCTGAATATTGCATTGTGCCTTGCCCTCCATGGTGCACGGAGGAGTGGGGAGAGAGGATGTAAAGAGCTATGGGACAAACTTGGCTCTTGTGCCATGCAACTGCTCAGAAAACAGAGAGTCAATGGAGATCAGGGCTTCAAAACTCTCAGGTTTTCCTGCTCCAGCCTGTGGAATATTTGCTGTTCCATATAATTTCTGTTTCTGTCTGGAAAAGTCTTTTTCACAGTAGGAAAAGCATCCTATAAATATTCTGTATTTATCATTTTGCTAGAGTTTATTCAGTATGCAGAACTTAGATCAATGAAATGAGGAGAAGGAGGGAAAATACCCCAAGATAAAAGAGACTCAGAGTGCTGTGCATTCCAGAATAAACACAGCACTCCTTGACGTGGTACAGGCACTGTTTGTGCCTGGCTTCCCAACAGGGGTTCTTGCACATCCAGTAACTTTGTTTGTATTTTGTAAATTAGCAGATGGCTCTTTGATACAAAGGCGAATGTGTTCCCACATCAGATCGAGTATCTCTCTTCCTCTCTTTCCCCTTCTCTGATATTAAACAAATCATAGAAGACACAAATACAATTGCCAAAAGTAAGGCAGAGATGGAGCAAAGAAAAAATATGTGTAAGTTAACTGTGAAGTTCAATTGACACTGACTGCAGTAAGGCAAAGAATATAACTGATACTCATATTTACAACATTTCTGAGCTCCAGGGACATAGGTACAGCCAGCTCACTTACTACAACCCTTTTCTCTGTTTCCTTCCTGCAGGAGTTGCCTAAATCTCATCAAATGGGGGAATTACTCAGGAAAGAGTCACTGCTGGAGTGGGGGAATAATTTTGTACCTGTCATGTAATCATTTCATAGACTCATAGAATTGTTTAGTTTGAAAATGACCTTTAAGATCATCAAGTCCAATCTGTAACCCAGCACTGCCAAGCCCACCACTAAACCATGTCCCCCAGTGCCCCATTTACGCATCTCTTAAAATCCTCCAGGGATGGTGACTCAATCACTTCCCTGGGCAGCCTGCTCCAGTGCTTCACAACTCTTTGGGGGAAGAGATTTTCTCCAATATCCAATCTAAATCTCCCCTGTTGCAACTTAAGCCCATTACCTCTCCTCCTGTCACCTGTTCCCTGGGAGAAGAGCCCGACTTCCACCTGGCTCCATCCTCCTGTCAGGGAGTTGTGAGAGCAAGAAGATTCCTCCTGAGCCTCCTTTTCTCCAGGCTGAGCCCCCCAGCTCCCCCAGCCACTCCTGGTGTTCCAGGCCCTTCTGCAGCTCTGTTGGCCTCCTTTGGACCAGCTCCAGCCCCCAGTGCCAGGGTGGAGCCTGTGTCCTACTTGGTGATGCAGGTAAGGCACTGTGCCTGTTTACCTGAAGCTGGGCTTGATCTTGGCTGGAACTTCAAGGCAGTAATTTCAGTAATGTAACAGCAACTGAATGAGACACTTAGAGCCTACATCTGGCTAAAGCATATTCCCCACTGTTCTAAAAACCTCTCTTTTTAATTGATACTCTGAATTTTTTTTGGAAATAGTATTGTTGCATTAGTCAACTCTCTCCTTCTTTGCTTGAACTTTTGTCTATACAGATAGCACGTTGATAAATTATTATGTGTTTCTTTCTGCTTGTGTGTGCAAACTAAATATAGAAGAGAAATGAGTGTTCTTTAGGGCTGGCCTTCACTTTTTGATCTATTTGTACAAGACCTGATATTACTGGGTCCTAGGCTATGATTGAGCCATACAAGTACAGTCGCACTGCAAATAAATAAATTGCTACCCTGAAGATAAAATTATATTTACTTGCACTATTCCCTACAGGTCTTTGCACCAAAAGTCTTAAATGAAAAAAGTACTTCCTCTGCTATTCCCATGTCTTCTGCATCCATGTCTGGTTCCACTGACCTGAGTGACAGTGAAGGATTTGACATTGGCCCTAATAGGAATGAGGGGTCCAGTAGCTGTGATGGTTTAGGACAAATTGTAAAAGGCTTTGCTCTCCTGAAGCTTTGCCTGACATGGAGCTTGTGTCCAAAGGTGGAATAAAGTATGGCTGCTTTTCTCTTGAGCACTTGGGTAGCAATTAAGGAGAACATTTGCCAAAGGACTTGTGCAGAGACTAAAAGGGTAGGATAAAACCAAGAAGGATTTAATGCTCATTAACAACAAGTATTACTCTAAGTAGAGGAAAAAAAATAAGAGATAAATTTGCATTATATAGAGGAAAAATGTGTACCATGGAAAAATGCATATCCAATACTAAACATGGGCACAAGCCCAACCCTTATTTTACAATCATTGAGAGAGTCTCCATTGACTTCCAGGGAACTTGAATGAGATCCAGCTCTAAATCTGGCTTTCTCAGCTCATGAATACTCCTCTTGAAATTAATGATATTTCTTGAACTGGGAAAATAAGACAGATTTGGTAATACAAGTCTTGCCCTCAGCACTTCATCATAGATATGATTTGAGAGAGTGCCCTTTCAAAGCAATGCCTGGTATTGACATGTATAAATCTACAGTGATTTGATCTATTTTCTAAGGAAGGGAGTCTTAGGACAAATACAGGGAGATGAACTATCTGGAGATGTTTAAGGAGTCACCAATCTACTCTCTAAATGTTCCCAATATAATTCAGAGTGTGAACAGGAGATAAATCATGCATTGGATTAGTTTGCTCATTTTGACTGCTCAGTGACTAATACATCCATGGGCATTTCTCCTTCCTGCTTTGTATTTATCACCTGAGCATAATTGTGTAGGTATTTGTAAAGGGTAAATCAGATCTGGGAAATGGGAATGTGTCCCTGCACATTGCAGCTCCGTGTCCTGAGCAGTGCTGCAGCTGAGACAGGGTCACAGACATTCCACAGGACTCTTACAGGACTTTTGTCTGATGAACATGTAAGACCTTTTCACTGAAAAGGTGTGTTCTGAGTTAAAACACAGTCCCTGACTGTTCCTTTGACATACAACTGTGAAACTCATTTTCTGCAACACAAAAATATGCACGGTGTAAAATTTGCATTTTTCATGATTATTCATTTAATATTTATAATTATTTTAGTCTTGCTTACATACTCCCCTTGTTTTCTAATACTCAAACTAGCTTTTTAGTAATTAATTTGAATTTTGTTACTAGCAAGTGGCATCTCCTATGAAGCCTATTACAAACATGGCACATTGTTCTAAATTGCATAATAAATAATCATCTAGAACGGTGACACATTCAGCAGAATAGCTCTACTCCTGTTTGACAGGGTGAACGCCTATGTGCTTTTCAAAGCAACTAGTTTAGCACTCTTCATTTACAAAGAGGGAAGGGAGAGGAGAGAGAAATGCTACTCTGAGAACAGCTTGTCTCATGTTGACCTACTTTCTCCACCAATCTGCGTGCAGCCAGAGCTGCTGTTGTGTTGACACTACATATCCAAGCTAAAGCAAAACCAGCAGAATCCGTGGCCTTAGAGATTGGCTCCAGAGAAGACAAAAGGCCTTCTGGGTTTGATATGGCTTTTGGATGTGCAGGCACGGCAGGGCTGGGATAAAGAGAGCTGATTTTCAAAACTGACTCCTGTGCCTCCCCTTTCCTGTGAGATGTGAAGTAGATTTTGCTCACTGAATGGGGCCACTCTGTGTCTAATCTCTGAGCTACATTTATGTTCAAAGCAGGTGGTGTTGGTCCAGGGAGGGTCTCCTTATCTGCATGGGAGATGTGGTCACAGAACTAAATTTGCTACTCTTTATCAGCATTTTCTCTCCTGCCAGGAAAATCAGAAAAGAAAGGAAAAGGGGTGTGCCTATGAGAAAAGCAGGGATGCCCATTTTTCATCCCTATCTTTGGCTCCCTTTCAGCCCCTAGAGATTATTTGAAGAGGGTGCAAATTAGGATAACCATAGAGCTCCCCTAATCTCATACAGAGGGGACAAGTTTTGTTCTCCCCTCTGCAGCCTGCAGACCAGGGAAAGGAAACCTTTTCCTGTATCTACGTCTCTATGCAAGGGTTAACCTTGTGCTGTTTGGAAATGATTGGATCTGGAGATTTAATTCATGATCTTTGGGTTTTGTTTTTTACTAGCTATCATTAATTTTTGAGAGGACATCATTTTTGATGCACTTCACATCTACAACTCTGCTGCCTATGGTGGGAGGAGGTGCTGCTACCTCTTGAGAAATGGGAGTAAAAAAATATGTTGTGTCGATCTGCATCAGTTTCATCATTTCAACCAATGTTTTCATAAAAGCTGATCTGTGCTATACAAAGCAAATATTACTCCTTTGCCCCTGAGAGTCTCGTGTCCTTTAATGGAAATGAATACAGTTTTATTCTTAGCAGCTTCTTGCAGAAACCTCCAGTAATGTGACTTTTCTCCAAAATATCTTTTTATGACTAGTTGTAACTTAAAGCAAGAACCTTGTTAATTCTGAGGAGAAAGATGCTAAAACTTCTGTTTCAAAACCATGGCAATTGCTTTACACTATTCTGAAGATTTCTTTTTGCAATCTCTGTTTTTGGGGTTTTTTTGCGTCTCCTCTGAGAAGGGTATCTGTGATAGGATACTGGAAAGATGTCTTGAGATCCATTTATTTATTTAGGTCCTAAAGAAATTAAGTTGACCTCAGTTTAATAGAGCAAGTAAAATAATAGGACAAATCAGAGCCTTTAAAAGTACCTAAATGAGGTCTAGTAGAAACTACTTACTGCTGGTGAAATGTTACTGGGACTTTCTTGTACTTTTTCCTGGAACCCCTGGGGGGAATTACAGCACAGTACAGTGGCACATGAACATGAAGTTCACTAACCTACCTCACTCTGTTGCACTCTCATCCCACAGCATCCTGCCTTTTATGAGCTCTTGTGATCTGCTTTCAGAGTGGAATAAAACAGGCACCATAGGATGGACTAGGAGTCCTTGGGTAAAGCCAGTCCAGAGCACCAAGTGCAGTTATTACATTGAACTTCTTCCCTGCAGAGATGTGGGGATTTTAAAATTCACTTAATGCAGTGGGTTCCACTTCTCCCAGGAACACACCCAGTGGGTGAAAGTTTGACATCTGTCATTCTGCTCAATTTGTTTCTGGGGCAGAGGCTCTCCTATCCTCCCCAGTAAGATTTCTCTCTGACATTGCCTATTGCTAAATGTTTCTTGGCTATCCAAATTTGCCAGCTGATAAGCCTTGTGGGCCACTGGGGCAGGAAGCTTCGGGGGCTGTTGTTACTGGCTGCTCCCTGGTTTTGAGAGGCTGGGGTTTGAGAGTTTGGGTTTGCAGTGCTGAACCTCACTGCCTTGAGAACAATGCATGATCCAGAAGGTCCTACACCTCTGAGTCATGAAATGCAATTGCGAGCTCTTAGGTGGTAAATATTGCTATTATTGTAGCCCTCAGAAACAAAGGTTCTTTTTGTTGAACTGTTTGAATGCTGTTTGATAACTGTTTGGCATAATGCCCATGTCCTTTGATTTCAATTAAGCAACAACAGCTTTCACATTGATATCTGCTAGGAATTAGGTAAAGTCAGAGGTAAGACACTGGAAGAAAAGTCATGATGAAATTATAGGTGGATCAAGTGAGTTTTAGACATCAGAGAGAATCACAGCAAAATAGATTGGTTCCCTATACCTGCCATTTCTTTTGTCTCTGATATTTAATATTTCTCATTAATTGACATTAATTTTTAAACATGCTATTTGAGGAATTCTTGTAATGTACAGATAGTGGTGGGAACTGAGAGTCATGAATTCTAGTCCTACCTTTCTTTCATCCTCATTTGGTGATGTCTGAGCTTGAGGAGCCAGGACAATGTCCAGCTTCTCCATGGTGGGACAACACCTGGGCATGAGCGTCTTCCCTTCCTTACCTTGACATCTGTGGAAACCCACAGCTGAAACAGAGTTTCAGGCTAATCAGCCAAATCAGCCAGGTCTCTGGTCTGAGTGGTCTGACTGTCAGGACTCTCCTGCTTTACAGAGTGCAGATGCAGCCTGCAAAAAGCTTAGGTAAGATGCTTAGTTCTCCTCCTTCTGTTTACTGTGCTGTGCCAGTATACATAACACTGACTGACACCAGGATTAATTCCTTAACATCTGGAAAGAGATTTGAAAACCTAAAGCAATAATTTTACAATTATGCCTAATCAACACTGTGCATTTAATGGTTATGTTATTACATGAATGTTCATTGACAAATTGAGGATACATTTTGAAACTCCTTTAGAAAAGTCAGTAAATATAAAGTCTTTGTTCATCAGTATTTGGTTTATGGTCCTGTACCAGCAATGTTCTGCCTTGTCTTCTATGGGTGTGGACTGAAGGGTAACAATGCTTTAGTGACTTCTCAAGCAACAAAGCTCACAGCCCAGTTCTTTCCCAAATTGCGAGGTTTTATTTGATTGGGTTTGGTTTACTTCTGCTGAGAGTACAATCAATAGTATTTTCAATACTATGAAGATAAAGAAGCACATTACATTTTTCAGCAGTAGTATCACTTTCTGCAGGAATAGAACAAACAAACCTTTTTAGCTGTTTACATGAATAGACTTTCAAGTGTATCCTCTAGTTCCCCTGGGAGGTTAATTTTTAAAACTTACATCATTGGAAGACAAAACTGAGTTAGTGAAGTGCCTTTTTAAAGTATTGAATGAAATACAGGCTCCCATCCTGCCCAGGTCAGCTGCTGCACATGGGTACTGTGTGACCAGCACCATACTGGTGACCAGTCCTGTTAGAAAACTGGGCTGCACTGCCTCAAATTCCCATGGCCTGCTTGTACTGTCCCACCTTGGCTCTGGGTATCTGTTCAGAATGGCCTTCCCTTCTGCTCAGAGCTCAGCACCACAAGGGTCCCCCATGGAGCTCTGGTTTGGGGGTGCTGCACACTGTCTGTCCTGGGCTGCCCCTGTGCTGTGCTGAAGTTCTGGGTGCTATGAAAGCTGGGGCCAAACCACAACTGAAACCATACCTGGAATGTGTGTGCTGCCCCCAAAGTCACTAATTCCTTTATTCACTCCAGTAAATCTCTTCCCACAACAAGCATGCACTGGGAGTTGCTCCTGCCCAAAAGAGACCTGTGGGAGAACATCAGTGTCAGAAAGGTTAAGTAACTAAGTCCATAATTGCAGGGACATGTCTATAATTTCAAATTCTCTCTGTAGAAAAGGAAAGCTTTTCTTTCAGTCAGACCATGTGGCAGCAGAATCTGGCCATCCTGTGCAAATCTTGTAGGTGTAATAGATTCCTCATTTGACACAGATTTTCAAGCCAAGGTGATTAGTAAGTCATAAATATAATGCTAAAGTGATCCTTAAAATAAACAACATTCCTTGATTTTAAAATCCTGGGAGATGAGGTTTAATTTCTCTAACCAATGTGGGAATGTAAAAGATTTTCCTGCAGTGCCTTATTGATATAATTTGACCTTGCTCAGCATTGGAGCTCCCTGATGGAGGTGTGGGGGGAGGAGGGGTGTGTGTGGACACACATGCAAAGTGCTCTTACTATGCCTGTATTCAAATTCTAATTCCATATTCTTGTAAGAACCATCTCACTGGGAACCAAAAATAGCACAGATGGAAAATATTCTCACAAGATGATTGTCACACAAATAAGAGGAGTTTCTCTTTAACCCATTCTCTTATCAGCTGAGCTCTCTGCAGGCTCCTCATCTTCTGCCTGTGCTGTGCTTTAGCCATTGGCCAAGAATCTGTTCATGAAAAGCAGCAATTTAACAGTAATAAATATCTCTGTGGTTGACAGCATGCCACTAAGCTGGATTTAATGAAGTGTGCTTACCTTGTTTTAACAATATAAAAGTGTTGTCTCAGCGATGGTAATTTGCTGTCTTTGTATCAGGGTCTGTTTGGAGTTTTGGTGAAACTGTTTTTCTGGGTCTTTGCTAGCTTTGAACATGCCCAGTTACATCTGCTACTGCTCTGTTCCTTTCAATGAGATAGCACAAAATGCATGCCCAGTCCAGGTTCTTCCTGCCTGCTACAATTTCCTGTATAGAAAGAGAAGGTGAATTAATGGTGATGCCTTTATTTATATTTATTACTGCAGGATCAACAAACCTTGGTTTTGTAGGAGACTGGGCTGTGCTAGGCATTGCAAATACACAGAATAAAAGGGTTGTCCTTTCAAAGAGCCTGTTCTCTATGTACTGGAGGGGGATGAAAGAGGATGCTGGTGGAGGGTGCAAGGAAACCACAAAACAGTCTTCAACACACAAAAGAGCTGAACAGTTGTCTTTGTAGGCACCAGGGAAAGCAGAGGCATGAGGAAGAGAAAACCTGAATTCACGTGTTCAAAGCTCCAGTGAGTGGTGTGACCTGGCAACACCTGCACATCTGAGGTTGAATCTGATCAGTGCAGGAAACAGATCCATCAGAGAGGGGGCCCACAGGATGGAGAGATGGTGTGTTAGACACAGGAGACGTGACAAAGGGAAAGAGGAAAGTTGATCCCACAAAGCCCATTTTATCCAGGTTGTTTTGGAGGACATGCACTCTGTGCTGTGTTAACACTGGTCTTCAAATGAGCTGATCTGTCAAGATGGCATTTTGCAGTGGTGTGTTTATTCCTGGACTTCCATGGTACACAGTTTCATACAAAGGAAAGCTACAATTCTGTTCTTTTATTTGAATTTGTTCATAGATTATGAAGAAGAGCTGATGGTTGCATATTTACCACACAACAGATGTTCAAAGTTCTCAGTCACATCATCTGCTCAATTGCCCATGGCTTTGTCTACTCCAATTATTTTATCCCATATGTACACATTGGGTAGCATTCCACCTTTGAGACAAACAGGGGTTTATTTTTTATTCCTCTACTGAGGAATAAAAATGCTGAGGTCCTTTGGGCTTCTCACAAGGTATGTCACATTCCAAAGAGACCTGAAAACTTTCCCATGGCAGTAACCTGTAAAGGAATGACTGACAGGCTCCCAGTAAGGTCTGGTGATAACCTCTGCTAGGAAGCTTTTCATTTTGGGTGTGATCCTTAGCTTGCCCATGGTGCTTTATTCCAGAAAGGGTGCTATATGTTGGATATTCCAGCAAGGCTGCCTCATGCTGGCTGTGGAAGAACTTGGGAAAAAACAGATCCAGGAAGTTGCTGGACCAGCTAAAGTGGGTAGAGGTTATGGGCAGAGCCTGAGTGCAGGAACAGAGAGGAGATGAATACTGCCCACAGATAAGCAAAAATGTTTTAACTGTCATAAGCAGCTGAAGAATTGCTGTCCTTCTTTCTTTTGGCAATGATAACATTGGATGTCTCTGGGACAAGGGCTGCCAGTGAGCCTCAGTGATGAGAAGGATTTGGGAGATGCACTTCCCTGAGAAGATACTGCTGGGGACGTGCCTGGTGACACCTTGGCTCTTCCTGAAGCAGGGTGAGCTGCCCTCCTGGGATTTGGAAGCAGGCTCCATACGTTTTCCTTGCAGGCTGGGCTAATGTGCTGCTCAGCTCCCCTTTGTGTCTCTGTGTCCTTGGCAGGAGCCTGTGCAGAGCAGCACTCGCCGGTGCCGTTCTGGCATGAGCAGGTGAGGCAGGAAATCTCAGAACAGCCACACTTGTAGTGGAGCCCTGACTCAGAGAGATGCAGCCCTGCAGGGAGCTGGATGCCATCAGAATGCAGAGTAGGCTGCAAAAACCTTGCACGGAGCAGAGAGAACACAAGGAGCTCGGAGCAGCCGGGTTTGACATTGGACAATCAGCCAGGCACAGTGCAGCCAGCCCGGGATCATCAGCCGTGCTGAGAGGCAGGGATAATTAGGCACACACAAAGATACCCTGCAGATACCCTTCTGCAGCTCTTAACTATTCTTAGAAAAGTTTCCCTAATATATAGCTTATATATTGCTCCCTCTGAATTAAATGAATTCCTGTGTTATTGGTCTCATATTCTTGTTTACTATGCTGGAAGATCCTATCATATTCTCCCGAGCCTCTTCCAGACTGAGCAAATAATGAAGAATTCAGCCTTGCACTATAGGAAGATATTTTTCTCTAAAATTTGTCTGCATTTTGGTTAAAAAATGATGTTCAGAATCTTACCCTAAGAGAAGTTACACTAATGCTTAATGAAAGGGAATAATTGCTTTTGATGTCTGACACAGATCAGTCGTATTAATACATCATTGAATGAGCTTTGCTCTTTTTGTTGCAGTGTGTCAGTGTTGAGTCATATTCCACCTGGGGTTCTCCATAACTCCCAGCACTCATTTTGCAGTACTCTTATTTAACCAGTTATTTCTTATTTTGCATTTGTTCTTTTGACTTCTCCTGCTTTCCTGCTACTTAACACTTGCTTTTGTTGAATGTCTTGACTTGATCTAAGGATCTTTATTCAATACATCAAGACTGTTCTGAATTCTAAGACAGTCTTTCAAAACAGTCACAACCTTTCCCAACATCTGTGCCGTTTCATTGTCCTTTCAATGAGCTGAGTCATTTGTGAGAATGCTGAATCGACCTGGATTCAGGACAGATCCTTAGGGGACCTTGCTTGATATATCCCGCTACTCTCAATATTTATGGGAGGAAAAACTGGTATTTGAGCATAAGCTTTGGCCTTAATTTGGGAACAGCAAGGCATTAGGGCAGCTCATGTCACCATCTGAAGCAAAGCCTCAGCTTCATAAAACGGGATGGACATGAAATACACATGAGCATCACCTGTACAAACTGTGCTGTGCCTGTGCCCTGCCCAGCACTCAGCACCACGCACTGCCTTGGCTCCCTGAATGCACACTGTCTCGAAGGGGGTTATAAATACACATCCTCCTTCAGTTGGAGAAGGAAGAAGAGGATGCAGATGGGTGAGAACTGTTCCAGTGCAGCTCCCGCTCTCGCCCGGCGCATAATGAGATCAGAATGCAGGCAGGAATGTGTGGAGGAGTGGAGCTGGCAAGGATTCACCAGCCTGAATTATTCTAAGCCTATTCCATCACTAATCAAACCGTTTTGCTTTTTTATTTTTTATTTTGGTGTGCAAAGGTGCTTTACAGAGCTGTTTCAGTTGGAGCATAAAATTCAAGCTCGCTTTACTCCAGGAGCAAATTCTAGTTGACAGGATATTGCTCTTTGGGTGAGTTTTTGGTGTGCTGGGCTTCTTATAGTATCCTTTGCTCTGGCTCTTTCAGAGCACTTGGCATTTCCCTGCTATGTAGCCAATTTACTGGATGCTGGAAAGTATGAAATTAGATCTTTAAAAGGATCCTGGATCATTTCTGATGCTAATATAAATCTTGAAAAAAACAACAACCCAAACAGAAAAGGGGTGGGCAGAGGCATATCACATGAGTTATCCAGACTTGTTTACATCCTGATTTGCAAAAGATACAGCTTGACCCCAATGTAACCTTGAAGTCTACACAGGGAGAGGAAGTACTATGTAAATTAGAGCAGCCAAAACAAAACAGGCAGACAGAAAGCTGAGTGTACAGAACAAGCTGGGGAGGCACTCTGCAAACACTTGCTAGGGAGAAGAAATGTGCACTTTTTTTTTTTTTTAATTTTGGGATATAAATGGCTGCGAAAAAAAACCCTTTGCTAAGAAAAAATGGCCACACCCATTTTCTACAGTATAGGAGCAATGTGTTTTCCTGCACCAGCCATGACCTCCCAGGGAAGTCCTTCCTTACAGAGGAGCAGTTCTGAGCGCCCAGGGAAACCTCCTTGTGCCCAGGATTTTTGGCTGCAGTCTAAATGGGTTTTAAAGATGGAAGTGGTGTCCTGAGGGCCCTGCCAGGGGAGCAAAGCCATGCACACTGAAGCAGGGAATGGCTGATGGTGGTGAGCAAGCTTTGTGTTAGTCCCCCATGGTGGATAAAGAAGGGGGAGAGCAGACCAAAGGCTGTGCATCATCCAGGAGCTCTGCAGCACCTCTAGGGCCATGCAGGTCACTCTGCAGTTCTGCACTGGGACATGCCTGTGTGGCTGGCCCATGAAGAGACTGAGAAAGAGATCTGGAGAGAAAGCAGTGTCATTTTTGCAGTGAGTTAAAAGATTTTCACCCCACTTTAGTTTTAGGTGTCCCTAACTCTGTGCTCCCATTCCTGAGGGTGAGCCTCTCCACACTTTTGACTCTGCCTGGTATTTTCCTCTCGTGCCTCGGTGGCTCTGTGGTTTAGGGAGTGGAGTCACCTGAGGACTTCTGCTGTGAAGTGATGCATCATCACTTTCAGCTCCAAGCAGCACAAAGGAGGTCAGAACGTGGCACCTGGCACAGCAGCAGCTGCAGGTTGGCACAGCAGCAGCTGAGGGTGTTTTGTGTCTAACCACAGCCCCCTGAGCTGCTGGGTGGCTGTGGGTGCAGCTTTCTCATGCACTCACCATGTCAGAGTGTTCCCTGCTTTGTTACTTGGAATCGATTGTAGGAGAGGGAGAGTGATTCCCATGCAAACCCCTCTGGGCTCTTGAACCCACAAAACTGTTAATCTCTGAATTCTAATCTCTGGGTGGAGAATGGAGTGCAGCAGTTGTGAGCAATGTTTTAAGCCTTTAAACAAATTAATTGTTTAGTCTGCTGCAGGCAGAACCCAAGCTCAGTAGAAGTGTGGTTTGTGGCCAGCAGCAGGTTCACAACTAGCAAAGTTTAGGAGGCAACTGTGAGGTAAAATGGACTCAAAAAAGGTGAAACTCTATCCCCTAATTGCCAATATCCTTCCTGAAATCTCCATTAAACAAATTCTGAGCCACTTTGCCTTACTGGGGAGAGCTCTTGCTCAGGTGAGCATTGTCTTCTTCCAGGAACAGCAACTTTTCTTTTCCTGGATGTCACATCTCTTGCTCCTGAAGAAACCAGAGCTGTTCTTGGAGCAGTACTGACCTGAGCAATTATTCCATTCCTTGGCTCATCCTGGGCTCACCAGGGACCACACTCTTCAAGCCTTTCTCAAGATGCTGTGAATGGTCACTTGGGGGTCAAGTGCAATTCATGAAGAACTCCAGTGCCAGAATTTGTTGGTGCTGTTCAGAAATAAAAAGTATATTGTGCACAATGATGTCTGTGAACTTTTCATGGCCCTTGCTTGCCTGCTGTCTCCTACCAGCCACAAACACACAATATACAGTGGTGCTTTTCTCTGCCAGAAAACCATCACTGTTTAAGTGTAAAATGACTTTTTGGCATGTATATATATATATTGAAGCAAAATATGCTTCCTATGAACACTAATTGACATAAGAGTCTTGCTTTAAATGCAGAGATTTTAGTTATAGAAAGCTTCTGCACAGGAAAAGATCATGGAATCAGAGAATGGCTTGGGTTGGAAGAGACAATAAGGATCTTCTGGTTATATCCCACTGCCATGAACAGAGACATCTCCCACTACACCACTGGTTGCTACAGCCTGGCCTTGGACACTTCCAGTACACTTTTCAGGCTGGAAAACAAATATCTCTCTCCAGTGAAGACCATAAGGTTCAGCTAAGTCTGAAAATCTGGCTTTCAATTCGTTCTCTCTTCAGATTTTGACCTCCTTGCACAGAAATTTATGAACTAAATGGGAAATGTATCTTCTTAGTATTTAATTTGCTTGGTGATTAAAAGAAATTAGTTTCAACCATTGAGCAGTTTAGCAAATCTCCATTAATTTTTATAAGGAAATACTTGCCTGACTTTTTCTGTGAATTTATATGAAAAAGAATAGCTACTAAATCTTCTCCCATCTGTGAGTTTTTGATAAGGATATTGAATAATAATGTGAATAATCAGAAACTGAATCTTAATTGGATGCTAATGTGTTAAGTGTAATGTAGCCTCTACTTCATAAATAACAATTGAATTGTGGAGTTAAAATAGTGCAATGACAGTGCCCAGAAATATTTTGGACAGTAAACTTATTTTCAGATTTTTAAAGCAACCAGGCAGAATCAGGAATGTAATTCAGCATTTACTCAAGCATTTGGGTATTTAAGCCATGTCAACCTACAGTGCCTTTGGAATTCTGTTCCTTTCCTTTTCAAAGCATCAGTGAAGAGTAGAACTTGTTGCATTCTCTTGGTTTACAGACAGTACTGAGGTAATTTACAATGATAATGCTGTCACTGCTGAGCTAAAACCAAAAGACCTTTCTCTGAATATGTGTGTAACGAAAAGTGTGATGTTTTCAAATACTGAATGAGTCAATATTTCCCCAATGTTTTTCAGACACACTATGATAAAGTAGTCTTTCAGATTACTGATTCCAGGTTTGTATTAATATTTTTCCATCACACTTTTATAAGTTAGGCTTTTGTTATTGCTTTCTGTTACTACACTGAACCAGTAATCTGATCTCACTTTTTGAGACTTAACATTGTTCTATAAATACAGCTTTGGGCTAGAAATTATTTTAATTTTTGACAGTTTCCATATAATTTTCATTGTTTGTGCCCACTACTAAATTATCTCAAAACATTGTACCATGGCTAAGGGCTAAATTGGGTCTCTCAGAGAACTGTTTAATTCTTAGGCAACATTTATTCATATATGATTTAATAAGACAGCACAAGGACTAGATGAATGTAATTTGAAAAATGAAAGGAGAAGTAAAAAATTGTTTGCTTTCCAGCCAAAAAGGAAAGGAGCAATTTTTGACTGCCACCTTCCCTGTGGCTCTTGTGGTACCCCAGTAAAGACATAATGGTGGTGACTCAGCCATGGGCAGAGTTCAGAACAGCCCCACCAGACAAGCACTGCACCAGCCCATTACTCAGGAGTGCTGCTTATTGCACATCATGGGCTGTGCTGGCAGGGGATTGCAGTGGAAATCAGGGGTTTGTGGTGCAGCCTCTCAGCCCCTGCCTGAGGGGCAGTGGGTGGCCCAAGTGCTGACAGGGATGATATGGTACCTTATGGGTGGCCTGACCTTTCTACCTAATGGGGGCATCTAGAACACCATTAAAAATCAGAAATTAGGAAATCGAATTTGCAAGCTATTGCTGCAAGATTGTCTTTTCCCACTAATAAATCAGTTAACTAAGAGGGATGTAAGTTTTGTCTCAGTTTTGATGGGACTGTGCCAACATTGCCATACTGACAGGGGCCCCAGAGCTGAGCTGTTGTTGAGCCAGGTGGTTGAAGGAGCTGAAGCAGCAAAGGTCTCAGTGTGGGCTGCAGAATCTCTCTGAGATGCTGGGTAGGGGCTGTCCTAACAGCCAAGCATTCTACAGTGCAGCCTTTCTTGCTGGTGAGACCTATAAAATGGAAAGAAACCTGGAAAAACCCTAAAAAACCCGTTCCCTCAGTGCAGACCAGGGCAGGTCTGTGCTGTGCTGGGTTTGCTGTGCACAGATATCTCTCTCTGCCAGTGTTATTATTGATGCTTTATATAAAATCATGTATCCTAGTTTCTTATGATTCCCCTGTTGAGAAAGACTTAATATTCTATCATGTCTCTTGGTTTATTCTGTAATTGCCCCTACACTTCTGCCCCATGACTCTGGGGAGGCTGGTCCTGCCCCACTTCCAGAAGGAACTGAATGGTTACCTCTGTGTAGGGGCAGCATGAGCAGGCAAATCCATAAAGAGTTTAATTAGGTTAAGGATAAATTTCAAAGCAGATATAAGCCGCTAAAATGTAGACATAAACAGAGCTTGCCATGGGGCATGTGTGTCCTTATGCTGCTGCTGAGGACACTGCAGAGGCAGCCACTGGCTTCTGTCTATAATTCCAAGCTGTGGGCTTGGATCACAGCTTTGTGAAAAGCTCTAAAGCCTGCTCTGCTCTGGATAATTTATTTATACTTTTTTTCTTCCTCCCATGAAACAATAAGGTTTCACTTTTACTTTGGACTTCATCTGAAATTGATGCTGACCATTAGTCATACCCTTTAAATGAACCTATAAATACAATCCAGGCTAGAACTCTGCCCCCTCCCGCCTGCCAGTTTACAACATGCTACAAAAAAAATGCAAACTCTTGCTTCTTGCTAAATAGTCTGACTCATGTTTTCTGGTTGGGAAAAGGGAGTGGCATCCTGCAAGGCTGCAAACCCTGTGCAGCTCCTTGTGACACAGTGAGTGTGCAGTATGGAAAGGAAAAGACAGGCTTTGTTTGCTTAGCTTTATGGCTGAAATGCAATTAATGGCAAATGGATTCAAAATATGGATTATAAAGTCATGGTATAACTGAATCTCATGTGTATATAAAGACAATTTAAAATGCATTTTTAAAAGAAATTCAATGTAGGGCTATTAAGAAAACCCACTTAAGTCTGATGACTGAAAAAGTGCAGACACATGGAAATATTCTTAGTTTCCAGATTATTTTCATTCCAAGGTGTTTGGAATAGCTCATTTTTTTTAAATTTTAGTTTTCTTTTTAATGGAATTATTTTTGCTTAGTAATAATTTCCAAGCTTACTCATAAGTATGATCAAAATTTTAATATACTTAAATTTAATTGAATGTTTAACCATCTCAGCAAGAAATGGTGTAAATTCTGTTAATACATTTTAATAGAAACAAGTAACATTTGTGAAAATCCTCCCCTCAGATTACAGTAACAGCAACTTTTTTTCCTTTTTAGATGTTCTTTCTTTTCTTTGATAGAGTTTTTATCAAGTCTCTTGCTGCAAGAAAGAGATCCCAGAAATATGCAGCTCTTTGTGTATCAATATTAAACCACCTGTAATTTCAAAGAAGTGAAACCAAGCTCTTACACTCAGGTTGACAGATATTATCCAGTATTAAAAGCCTGATTGTTTCTTTGGGAAGCATTATCATCCCTACAGATTACAGCAATTTTTATATACTTAGCAAGAAAAACCAACTCAAAAACAAAACAAAACCAGGGCTCCAAGGGTATAAACTGGCCATTACTGTCCAGTACCATTCCTTTTAAGCTTAACTAGCTGTGAGATGTTAAAAATTGTAATTTCCCTTCCCTTCCAGGAAATCCTTTGGGAAATCCACTCTGCTGCAATCCCTGAACTCTGCAGAGCCCAGCATATGCTGCCAGCAGAGCAGGAGCAGGCACAGGGCAGGGTCCTGAGGATGCCTGGGGAGTTTGGGGGCATCAAGGCACCACCTCCCCACCTTGCATCCCACCCTCCTCTTAGATGTGGTCTGGCTGCTTTGTAACCCCACTGTTGGGGCACTGTATGAGCCCAGCACATGGTGCTGAGAGTGCAGTGCAGTGCTTTGAAGGTAACAGGCTTCTCTTGTGAGATGCTGCCTATTTTGCTCTGTTCCCCAGTGATGGGAACCTGCTTTAAGCAGCAAGGAATAAATTCTGGTGTTGAGCAACAATGGAGAGAGAATGGTAGAACTTGTATATACACCACAATGTTTTCCTTTAGTCTGAGTGTTTAAAAATTCAATATAATAATTAATACATGTGAGATGGTAGAGATCCACATAGAAGTTTGGAGAATTTCAGAATTACAGTGATTAAGCATTTCCATGCATGTAGGTATTGTGATCTTGGACTACATGATCCCATTTTTTCCCTTACAGTCTGCCTGCTACAATACACAGGCTGGATGCACAAGGGAGACAAATTAAGATTGCATGTGCAGCTGTAAATGTGACATTTGGAAAGTCTGAAATAGAACAGAACTAGCATTATTTTAATGTAGCTTTTTGTATGCATGCAAATAAGCTTGTGGCTTATGCTCATCTCCCAGGTGCTTGAAGACTTTGATATTTGTTGTATTTAGTGGCTCTGTACTTGTCACTTCTAGAAATGGGGATGTGAAGTGCAGTAGTGGAATGAAGATTACACTGAGGTAAGGTGTGTTTCACTGCACCTCGAGTCAAATTACTGTTGATGTTTAAGGCACAATAATTCATTACAAGTTTGGAAAGACACGTGCTATTGATTGTGTTCTGCCTGAGTAAGAATTTTCCCAGTTTTCTCTCTCCTGTCCTCATCTGTAATGGCCTGTCTGCTGAGGGTCACTTTTAGGCAGCACTCACGTGGGTCCAGCTGTTAATAAAATTTGGTTATTTATTCAAAGAATACCAGATTTTTTTTTCTAGAAAAAGAGCTAGTTTTCTATAGGCAAATCAAATGGCAAAAATGGAGTTAGTTAAGCTCACATTATATGAGCATCTTGAAAGGTGACCAGAACCACTTAGACATGGTGGCATCCAGCTCCTCTATTTGTCTGTTAATGTGAGGGTTACTGAACACCCCAAATTTGAATGCACAAACCATCTTTGTGCTGAGGGGGTACACACAGACCCCTCATTCTGAATTCTGGGCTTTGAATGATAAAATAATCAACAAATATTGCCCTGTTTCTTGATAATAGGATCTGAAGTTGGATTGGATCTTAATGTCTTTGAAGTAATTAATTTTGTAATTATTTCTTAGGAAGGCTTTTTAAAAGTCATTATGAAAAGTGAAGTCAAAGCCTTGCTAACAATCTACTTATGTTAAGTATAGGAAAAGTGGGGTGGTGGGGTAGTCATGCAAAGTGGTAGGCTTCTAGAAATGGACATTTTTTTTTTGGCTCTGCTATTCTTAAATGAGTGCCACTGACTTAATGGGAGGAAAATGTGGTGTCTAAGGAATGTGGTGATTCCTGGGAAAACTGAGCTATGATCTGCTTCACTCCAAGGCACCAGCCCTCAGGGTGGATTTGCAGTGTTAGATGAGCTTGGAAGGATCAGCCTGTCCTGGCATGGGGAAGGAGAGATGGAGGAGATGCAGCAGAGGTGTTTTACAGTGTGCTGGACCAGCCAGAGTCAGCTCTTCCAGCTCTCCTTGCTCATTTTAACCTGCACTGCTAACAAAGCTTTTACATGTTCTGGAGCAGCCATAAATCTGTGCACAACCTGTTTCTGCTTCCTTCAGAACCTGATACTTCCCCTTTCATATCACCCAATGCAAGTCAATATCTATCTTACTCTGTGAAATGACTTGCCAAGGTGTGCATCTAGGCAATTATTTTATTGTTTTGATTGCATTAAAAAGCTGCACCTGGAATATCCAAAAAATATGGAAATATTTTGCATCCAATATTATCAAAATGTTGCTTAATTCCTTAATGAAGATAAAAATGGCTTATTCCACTACTGGAAAGGAAAAGAAAATTATCTGACCATATGGTGTCATCTCTACACAGAGAGTTTGAAATATAGAGAAACTGTTTCTCATAGATATGACAAAAAGCAAAGACATTTTACCACAAAGTGATGACTTTTTTGAAGAAGGTGCCCTTTATCCCAGAAACAACATAAGCATGACATGATGTGGCAGTTACCATGGCAACTAATTATTTTTTATTGAACAACAAGAATAAGCACAATAGCTTCACAAACCCAAGCATATCTTGGCAAGCAAGTTAAAATATCCTGGGGCATCATCAGCATGTGCAGTTATCATTTTTATTTTATTTCTTTTTTTTTCTCTTTCAGAGGGTTTTAAAAAAAAATTGAATACAAACAAATATATTAGGTTATGAGTCAGAAGAGGTGTGTTGCTTTTTTATCTGACCTCTTCCTTTACCAAAATCTCCTCTTGACATTGTTGTGCTACTGAGGAGTTGTGGCCATTTAAGTTACAATGGGCAGCATCCACCTTGGTTTTGCCCTGGAATTGATGATTCCACATTTTAAGGAGATGCCCGAGTAAGGAGTAAAAGGTTGACAATTTAGCTGACAGGAGAACGTGACAAGGAAAACAGAACAGATGGGGCCCTTGAAAATACCATTCTTTAGAAGTATGTGGAATCAATTTAATCCACAACAACAGTACAATGAAGAATCTTATTCTGTAATTATGAGGCTGAAAGAGAGATGGTTTTGATCCAGATATTATTGATTTAGTTGACTGTGGGTAATAAAGTAATACAGAAATGGTAGTGTCTTGTTCAGGCCTGGCTGAAGTCAACTGCACATTCGTTTCTTTAGAGACCCTTTTAATAAATTGGAATGAACTTTAATGAACATCACACTCAATATGTGAGTTAAGGGTGATATATGATGTTACCAAAGTTGATGGAACTTTTGCTGTGTTTGCACAATATTGTCCAGATAGAGATGCAAAGAGAAAGTCCACGACACACTTCTTCATTTAACATCCAGAAGTGTAGGGGCTTGGATAAATTACTTCAAAAATATCAATGTTTTCAACAGCAAATCTCAGTGAGTAAACATTCCCATCTGATGATACAGGTATGTAACCAGTCTATATAATTCTCTATGCTAAATCCTTGATCTCACTCCTGTTATTGCAGATCATCTTGAAGACAAGTATCATAGAGCCTGAGCAGCAGAATTGCTGCTATAGTTTCCACTGTGCATGCAAGCTCATCTCAGGACAAATCATCTGTACTGCCAAAGCCAAAACATTTCAAGAATTTTTCCATCTCTAATTGATAGATGAGAATGAAAGAAGAAAATCTCCATCTTGGTTCTTCCATTCAGGGTGACCTTATAACTGAGCATCTCTGGTTTAATTCTAGCCTCAGATTAGGAAAAAAAAGAAAAGATCCTTCAACCACACATTCGACCTCGAGTTCAGGATTTTGGTTTGGTTCTGAGTCAGTTGTGTTAAACCAGTTAAGGTCAGATTTAGTCTGGAGAGGCTGCAAAATTACAGGATCAAATGACACACGATGTTCTGTGGAACTGAATTGCATTAGATGTTGCATAAACACCATTAATATTGCTTAACATTGCTGTGGCATCTGAAGCAGTAAGAAATCAGAGAAGGGGAGAGTCTGCATGTGTAGTAAAAGTACCTTTGTGTGATGGAGAATTGAACAAGACCTGCCAGGAAGGCTCATGTCTCACAGGAGGTGCTGCTCATGTTCAGGGGGGTCTTGTTCAACAGCCCAGCCTGGATTAGGGGAAATGGCCTCTGAAAAGGACAAAATCCCCATTGTCAGGCTGCCACTGCTGGCTGTCTTTCACCGAAACACAAAAGACAGAATTACTTGTTCAGTGCTGTTGAAGATTTAGTGGTTCTGTTTGTAGAGTTGAAAGTACTGATTTCAGTGCCCTGCACCAATTCTGATGGAGATTAATTAATTTTGATGGTCCAGAAATGTCCCTGAGAAGCTCTGTCCAGCTTTGCTAGTGAGAGTGCCTAAAACATAACTTATTCTCACTCTGCTTAAGACCAGAGTAGCAAGTTACTAATTTTGGTACTTAGTGCCTAGAAAGTCACTACTTGCTTCTGCTGATGTGGACACAGTGCAGTAACCTCTGGGTAAAGGGAGAGGTGGGATAATTTGTGAGGTGCTAGAAATTCTCATATTCCTGTAGGATGAGGCACTGGAGCTCTCCACTAGTTTTGTCAGGCACTTGATTCTTGGTGGGTGTACACTGGGGTTCTCTCTGCTGCTGCTGAAGAAACTCCTCACATCATCTCTGTGTATGAGGAGACTTGGCTGTGTGATCATCAGGGCAGAGGGTGAGACTGGGAAATAGTGTTAGCTTGAAAAATAAAATGTTGACACCCCCTCCCTAAAGTAATTTTAAAATTTATGTAAATACTGGAATTTCCATTCACAACTACTTGTGTTTATGTATGATTTCTTGATGAAATACTGCTTACTAAAAAGCAAAGGTACTTGGTCCTGTTAATCTGATTTACTGTAGAAAAGCCTGGAGTGTTAAAAACTGCTTTCAGAAAGATGCCTTGTTCCTTCTAAAAGCCATCAGTGGGATGGTGGCCTGTGCAGAAGTGCAGGTTTCATTCATGAAATGTAGAGCATTTGGCAGACTGACACAGCAGCCAGGAGAAGTGTCATTCTGGGATGACAGGCTATAAAGAAGAACAAGCCTTTGTGGAATTTGCAGTGAAAAGGGATCATTTATTAGAAGGATACGTGCTTTCCCAAGCTTTTGCATTTTCTTTCTGGCACTCTGTGCAAGGTCCTGCCGACCATGAACAGAGCAATGCCTGCAGGAGTCTTTGAGAGCTGAGACAGTGGGAGACTGGTCTGGGATGATCCCTGTCACTACATGGATACACACCAGCTGAGAATGTAATCCTAACTGTGGATTGAGTTGGTCATAGCTCAAAAAGAAATTTATTTTTATCATTGAAATAAAGCCGTGCGGGCAGGAGATGCCGATGAGTTCACATTCCTTATCCAGCACCCTCAGGCTGATCCCTGTTCATACATGAAGGCAAGAGAAGTCAACTCTTAGGCAAGTGCACGTTGTGGGTCAGACAGCCACTGACTTCTCCACTTTCCTAACATGATTATATTGTACCCAGGAGTGGGATGCTGACAGCTTTTTTTTTCATTGTTGCTGTTGAAGGACAAGGACAATGGGCAGCAAATTTGAAGTTCAGGGCAAATCAGTTATGTTATGTTTAAACATCATTTTGAAATGAAATATAACATGACATAATGTTATAAGGAAACAGATTTGACTGCCCAGACACCTTTATACCAGTGCAGAAAGTGATGGGGCCTTGGAGGAATAGAATATTATATTATATTTATGCCCTACTCAATATTCTCTCACGGTATTGTAAGTTTAAAGGTGCTTTTGTTGTCAATGAGAATCATGTCCTGAGAATTTTTTGTTGATGACTTTCTTCAGCATTTTCTCCTCTATTGAATTTCTGGGAATCCAGTATGCAGTGCTGTGCTACATGCAGCTGACTTTCTTGTAGATCAGTACCTGGCTTTGTACTTACCAGAAGGAATACTTATCTTTATCACACAGCCTTTTTCTGAGAGGTTTCATCCTATAGCTAGGTGACATGAACCTCATACCACTTGCAATTAGCATAAGAAAACATTAAGGGGAAAACAGTGTCTGCCATTTCCTACAGGACCAACAATTACTGAGGTAGAGGTCTAGGATATAGTTGCATTTGTCAGATGATAAATATCAAGGCACATAGAGTTATGAAGCTGTGTTCCTAAAAAGTGTAAGTGGTATGTTGGGAATTACAGCTGGAAGGCTAAAAATGGCCTTTTTTCATACTACTCTTTTAACCAGAAATACATCTGAGTGCATACAAAAGAAGGGAACTCAACAGGAATCATATAAATTGTAAATAAAATAATAATATAATACTTCTCAATGATACATATTCCCTGACCTCTCTCCTCCTAGGCTGGAAATCTTCCTTTACCATAAATTTCTGTGTCATCCAAAGAATTCTAGTTGGGAAGTAGCATTAAAGGCTGGAGCTGAAATGTGCCAAAAGGCACAGGTGTCAATTTTGGCAAGTACAATTTCACATCTAGTTGAAAATTCTGCTGAGTATCATAGCTCAGACCTGCTCTTCTTAAATCACATTATGGCTAAGCCTATACTGGAGTGTAATGGAAAATACCTACATTAATGCTAACTAGTTTCTCCTATCCCAGCACTCCAGGTATGGAGCCAGTTTTCACCAAGTACCTAATGAGCTGGCACTGAGCTCTCAGCTGCTGCAGGCAGAGCACTGTGGAGGCATTACCACATCACTGAATGTTGATTCAGAAAACTGCATCATTGCAGGAGCAGTGGGGGCTGTAGGCTGTATCTTTTGCCAGCCATGTATCTTCTGGAGCAAACCCCTCTCCTGACTAGGGGTAGAGGAAATTGTTGATTTTCTGTAGAAGCGGCATTTTCTGGCAGGGAAGGAGCTCTTCGTGCTGTCTGACTTAAAAGTATCTCCACCAAAGCTTCAGTTTTCTTTAGATATCTTTAAAGTAGCCCTTCTGGGCCCATATGTGATGTGAAACCATACTCCCAGTTGTTTCTGATAAAGGCATTGAGTGCCCTGCAGCAAAAGTTTGAACTGGCAGAGAAATCTCATGTTGTTAGCACTTGCTTTAATTTTCAAGAACAATAATTAGGCACTCAGATACCGGGGCAATGACTGTTCCCATCTGAATAAAGCAGCACAATGAACTGTCTCAGCAGCATGTTTTGAAGCAGTAGCTTTTCCTCCTACCCTTTGCCTCCTACTCTGAAGTTTGTAGGAGAACCCATGCATATTACAGCAGAAGTGTGTGTGCACTGACAGCACTGTGGGAATTTTCTCTCAGTCGGCCAAAGGGTTTTTATTTCCCAAGTACATTTCTGTGACAACACATGAGGACTACAGTGAAAGAAAATGTTTTGCCTTTTATCTGAACTTCAGCTGGAGTCAAAGCAGTGAAAGATGCTGAGCAGTCTTGTGTTAGCCTTGTAGAGCTCTTGACCCTGTGCTTAGGAGGGAAATTTGTCAGTCCCTTTGAGAGCAGTGGCACTTGCACATCCTCCCCTTGCAGCATCAGTGCTCTTCAACAAAACTGGATCAGGCCTTTGGCATGTGACTGCCTCTGCTATTGCAGAAATAGAGGCAAGAAAACCCAGCTCAGCTGGTTCATCTGTCACTGAATGCAGGAATGAGCTGTTCTCTGCAGCGAGGACCTGTGACACTGAACAATGTGACTGGTGGCACGAGCTCAGGGTCTTTCCAGAGGTGACTCACTGAGCCACTCACACCTTTAGTCTTTTCCTGCAGAATCTTCCTGTACTGGAATTATATGGGGTTATGTTCACATGGAAAGACATCCCCTTTCCATAAGGCTCCTTAAGAACCAGCCCTAGTAGGCTACATCTGATTAATTTAAAAGGTGATTATCATAATCTGTAATACTGTTCTTGGGCTGCAGACATTGCAAGGACAAATGACAGCAGAATTTTATGTGAGAACTGTAGTTTACAGGTAATACAGTATTAAAGTAAAATATCAGTTATCAGAGAAGCCCTTAGAAGGAGCTTCCAAATCACAATATTTGCAGGAGCAGCAGTCAGTCGGGCACAGGTGTGTGCTGTACTCTGTGTGGAGGTGCAGGACTCACATGCTCATCACCCTTCTCATCTCTTCTTGCCAAACTGAGTAGAGCCCACTGCAATAACCACATTTAAGTACTGACACCCTCTCTCTGGCCTTGGCCCTGCACAGCAGTGAGAATTTGCTCCCCTGCCCCGTGCTCAGGTGGGTTGAGATGCAAGTTCTCCCTTTCAGACATGCTGTGGAACTGCCCCTTTCTCTGCAAATACTCCATAAGGAGTATTTGAGTCCTTTGCATGTCCTCAGTCTCCTCCGAGCTGAGCAAGAACACAGAGGGGGTTTATGGACTTGGCTGTGCAGAGCACAAGGTCACACACAGGAGCTGCTGGTTTAATGTTCATTTAGTGTTAATCCTGCAACTCATTAGAGAATACACAACAGTTGTTGCACATTTTTCAAAGTCAGATATATTTACAAATACACACATATAAAAATACATTATTGCATTAATTTAATCTAAAAATATTGAACATTTACTGCAGAACACTAAAGGAGGTTATGAAAGGAATCATTAGTGTCTTTGTGGTGCTGAGGCATTTCTTAGCATCTACTATTTTAAGCATTACAAAGGGTCAAGAGAAGAGCTCAGGATCAGCTGTATGCTTAGAATTTTTTTGGCAGGATGGAGATGACTGAACACTTTAGCTTAAGAAAGGAAGATGGGAGGGTCAACATGAAAAATTGGAAATGACATATCTGGGCAGCCTTAATGAGACACATGCAGGCATGGGTCAATTCTCTTGATGACATATCAAGCTCAGAATCACATGAATCCAAACCCCTGTATATATTGGTGTGAGTGTGGAGCTTTAGATGAAGTTTAATTCCAATTTAGCAACTTCTGGAGCATTAAAGAATAAAGCAGCAGTTCATGTTACTCTGTAAACCTGGAATGGATTAAACAAATGAGTCAGTACATCATGTTAGTGTTTCCATGTATATACAACATGAATGTGTATGTGAATGTGTGTTTGTGTGTGGACATGCACCTATAGCCATGGTTATGTAGTCATCTCTGCAATATCTGTAAGAGTTATTGAATAACATCATTTCATTAGATCAGTTCTGCCTTTGACTAACGTTTTTTATATGATATGGCACAACAGTAACAGGCAAAAACAATCTAAGAGCATAAAAATGCAAAGTTCAGTACAAATTAACAGAAGAAGAAGTCATACTTTGGTCAATTTATTTACACCTTTTTCACACTTTGATGAAAATAGGCAAAAATAGTGAGAGCAGAAATGTAAACTCTTGGAGGTTGCAATTGTAGTTGATACCTATAAAATCCTCCCATTTCAGTGCTTAGTAAAATGTTATAGGGCTACTATGGTTTTTTGTCATCAGTGGATTTTTTATGGACCCTCTTAATGCTGTGCTAACCTTTTAAAATTAATAAGCAATTATCAGCCTGTTAAGGAAGTTGCAGACTTTGACAGTTGACTCATTTGGTAGACAAATATATTGTCAGCCATTAGGTGTAGCTCCTGGAGAGATTTCTTTGGAGATGACTACAGAACAGTACTCAGAACAGGAAAATTCACCCCATTATTGACAGAGATTTAAAACCAAACAAACCCTATCAGTGATCAAAAGGTGCATCTGCTCTTTGAAAGGCAAAGTTTAGTGCTCCATAAATTCAAACAACATCACTCATGTGATCTTTGGAATCAATATTACAATAAGCCATTGTCAGTTCTGCCACTGCTGCATTGAGTAATTAAAAGTCATTAGTTTTAAGGGGTTCCACTGGCAGTGTAGGGTCGATGTGCATTGATATGTTTTCTCTAATCAATAGTATGGGCAATAGTCAATCTTCTTGGCTGATAAGCACATCTGCAAGTTAAAATCAGATTATTACTGTTAGTTTTAGAGTATACAGTATCACCTTTTACAGAAAGTAGATCCATATCTGAAGGAAGAAAATGATAGAAGCATTAGAAAGAGAGGCAGGTTCGCTTGACATATTTTTTATTTCTTTTGCTAAGGATAAATTTTGCAGGGCAGTAGCAGATCTTCCCTTGCAGACTCCAAGCAATAGAACAACTACTAGAAAGAGTGGCTCTTGTGTAATTCAGAAAGAAAATAACAGCAAATGAAAAAAACAGCAGGAAACTCCATGTGGGGAAAAATACCTCTTGTTGATCCAGTGAAGTGTTTCCTTCATGCTCTTACAGAGACATGGTTATTCTGGGAACACTGTTCCCCAAAGTGGCTCAAACCCCTCTGCAGCCCATCTGTGCAGTCCCAGAGCAGCTCTGCAGGGGCAGAAGGGCCAGGCTCTGCTGTGGGCATCAGCAGGGCTCTGGGGTACAGAGCCCAGCCAGCCTGCCCAGCTGAGCAGCAGCTCGTGGGCTATGGTGATTTCCCCCACCCCTCAGTCAGACTGGAAATACCTCCTGTTGTTCTTGGCAGTTCAATGTGTCCCTTGGCTGCAGCTGTAAGTCTGTGTTGCTTCTGATCCTTCCTCTCACCAGCCTGCCTGGGCTTTGCTGCCTGTATTTCATCCCTCCTGCAAACTCTGCTTGTACCTGCACCCTTCCCTTGGCTTCCCAGAATGCTTTCTCCTCACCCTTTGGCTCCCTAGCTTTGAGTTTCTTGGCCCAAAATGTGATAATTCTTGTTTAATACCTTGGCACAGGCAAATACTTTTTTTTGTCTTTTCTGGATTTGGGCAGAGGCAGGTCTCCCTGTGTGTCTGCACTGATTCCAAACCCAGCCCGAGCCTGGCTCTGACCTGGAGGCCCTGACTGCCTGTCAGTCCTACATACTCAATAAGGAGTATGTGTGGGATCACAAAAAAGGGATGTGTCTGCCTGAAGCTCATTTTGAGTTTGTTGTGGTAGCTGGACACATAACATGGTCCATCCATGGTTATGTCTGTGCCGCTGTCTTGCAGGGTCCTTGTGGATAAAAGATGGTTTATATATTCCTAACACTGCCAAACCTGCTATACTCACAAAAACACATATCTCTTGGTGATCAGGATCAGATGTGGTTTAAAGTCAGTCAGTAGCACTTTAGGGAAAATATTTCCATGTTCCTTTAAAGTGAGAAATAATTTTTTGTATTGTTTGTATTCTGAGACTTAATATTTAACATGCTATAACAATAAAATATCTAGGATTTATTCCCTGTTGCATGCATAGGCACATATTTTCAGTAGGACAACCTTCATTTGAAGGTTGGACTTGATGATCTTCGAGGTCTTTTCCAGCCTTAGTGATCCTATGTGGTTACATGGGCAAGGAAAGCACAAGAAGAAGCAGGGAATGAAGTGATCTCAAACAGCATCCCCCCACATCCTGCAGAGAGGAGGATTTATCACCCAGCAGAGTGAATGTCTCCTACAGGAATGATAAAGCTTGGTCAGAGTTGGCTGTTGGTGTCCATCTACTTGAGCATGACTGGAAGAGCAGAAGGAGCTGGGAAGGCTCTCTGGTGTGGTGGCAGTGCAGGTTGTCCTTGGCTGCCACCAGATGACAGAGACCTCTCAGGAGGGTGTTCTGGTCTCTACACACAATTAGGACAGGGTGGGTTTGCTTAATGTGAATCCAGCTTGACTGCATGCCTATGGTAGCAAACTCTCCTACTGATTTTATGCTCTGAGGAGCCACATTTCCTACAGACCTTAAAATGATGTTTATGCAAATGTGTGGTTTTGGTGTTGAAGGTCTCAATCTTGATCCTTATGGGTCCCTTCCAATTTGAGATGTTCCATGACTCCATGGTCTCTGGCACTGACCAGGGTGGCAGCTGCAGCAGGGCTGTGCTCTGTGCTCATGGAGCAGGAGGGCAGCAGCAGTCAGAGGTGACCTGCCATTTGTGACACCAGATATATGAGAATAACCAGGGACTGCTTCTAAAATGAGTCATCCATAGCAGAGGTTTGATGTGGTAAATTCTAAAGGTATAAGCAAGAGGAAAAACATGTTCCCTGTAGACACAAATGAAGATATTTTACTCTGGCTCTGTGTCACTGTTGTTGTTTTTGTTTTTTGCTCGAGCATGAGACTGTTCTGAATCAGACTTTAATTTGCAAATGTGTTTCCAATTCCCCTGGTGAACGTAGCAGAGTGTGTATAAATAGATTCTTACTATGCAGCAGAATGCCAACATGTAACCCAAATCCTTGCATTTAGGCTTTACATCTCATTTTTAGATGTTCACTTTCCCAAGATATATTTTTTCTTAATGGAATAACTTCATAGTCCTGCCCAATAATTCTGACATTAAATAAATCTAAAGAACTTCTCATGTATGCTGAGTACAGTTGTTCTAGGGAATGACATTTGGATTTGGTTGAAGTTTAATAATACAAAACAATAACTCAGAGCTAAAAAATCCTGCAAGTAAAGAAAAATATGGTACTTTGAAATGTAATTAGATTACATACAAGTAAAATGCCAGTGCTATGTTACTTTACCAAATTAGGTTTACTGGATTTACCAGCATGAACTGGAATTGCATGACCAATTTCAGAGGTGAGTAGAGCAGCAATTTAAAGCTCTGGTGGATTAAGTTTCAAAACCTGTCCCTTGCATTGCCCCACTCCTGCCTCTCCAGGTATCCATGTGTCACCCATGCTGGCTCAGGTACCCCCTGAGCAGTAAACTGTGCCAGCTCAAGCTTAGCTACATCCCATTAGGCTGACATTAACCTCTGGCAGAAGGATGGGGCAGAGACCTAGAAACACTATTCATTTAAACTGCCATTCCTAAATCCACTAGAGCTTGACTCACAGAGATCTTTTATCTCTCTCTGCCCTTAGGAAGGCATCTAAGCACATGTAGGATGAGGATCTGAGCATATGGATGCTCAGGCCTGTGCAGGTCAGGCTGAGATTGAACAGATATGATAAAATATGTCAAGAGACAAAAGTTTTGTGGTTGAAATATGCAGTAGCTTCCAGAATCCAATGATCCTGATGGACTCTTTTCAACAGATTGCAGTGGTTTTTAAATCTTATCTTGTGAATATGTTGTTTTTATTCACTAAAAAATGCTCCAGAAGGAAAATACAGAGTTTTGTGTAAAGCTACCTGCATTTATTTGAAAGTGAAGGCATAATTACCCATACTTATTCATACCATAAAAAGTAGTTAATGCTTCATCAAGGCAAATATTTGAGCTTCTCAGTCTATGAAAATATATATTTTTTTATGAGGAAAAACTAGGTGCATAAATATCTTACTGTGAAAAAATAAATATTCTTGCCAGAGACTGGTGAGACTATGAATTGCAAACGTTCAGGGTAACACTTCTGTGAACTAACAGATAAGGAACCTTGAAAAACTCAGAGTTGAGAATAAATAAAAAAATCGATGGCTTAATCTGAAAACCATTTTTGTATGTTGTTAGAATTAGACCAGATTTTTCTGTATTTGGCTTTACAGTACTACCAGCCTTCACACTTTTATCATGAGAGACGAATATTTGTGGAAGCTCATATTTTACTTAAAAATCTTAGATTTATTTCAGAAAACAGATCTATAGCTGGATAAAAGGCTTTTAAATATGACCAGTGTTTATGCAAAAAACATGTAGAACCACATAATAAAACTAGACCAGCCATATCTTTTTGGTAATGCACTAATTCATATCAAAAACTTATTATTAAATTAACAAGACCAAGATACCATCAGTTATTCCCCAGAGTTATGTCCAGGTGCTGTAACCAAATCGTGTTTAATATCTGGAGAAGCTGAGTGTGAATTGGGAATCTAAATGTAACCTGTGCTTTGTAGTTAAGGTGAGGGAGAGGAGAGTGGGAATAAGGCACACAGCAACCCAGCCAGGTGAGCACGAGATCAAAGTCCACCTGAAGATGAGGAAATAGAAATTGCTGTGAGATACCCATGCAATGTGAATGGCAAGAGTAGAAAGAGAGAGGCACCCACATTTCTGAGTTCATCTCATGGTTCTGAGGGGTTTGGTTTGTGATTCTTTGTGAGTGATTTTTGTTTTGTGTACATGGCAGTGCTGTACTTATGAGAAAAGTCACGTTGTCCTCCAAGTAAATATATGTGTAAATTTTCTTAGGGGATTACACTAAGCACTACACAATAGTTTATTTCAACAAAAGCTAGAATAGCTCCCCATACAGAAACTATTCTCTTAGAATAATGGCCCTTTATTGTATTTGCCTTAGACTGGTTTGGAAACAGCCAGAAATTTCTTTTGTCTAAATATTTTTGTCACTGCTTGTTTTCTGTGTGGTGTAACATCTCTGGAAGATTAATGTTTATCTTCTGAATGTCCATTATCAATTTGAAATCTGAATGGCACATGCACAAAAATTTGTCCCTGCCTATGGCAGCAGATTGTCAAGCAGAACTATAAAGTATTGCACTGTCTTCCATGGTAAAAGCTATTCCACTGTTTAGGTGGAATTATTTGATTAGTGCAGGAAACTAATAGTTCATAAATAATTGAAGTCTAAACTCAACCCTTCAATTAGATAAGGTTCAACTTCATGAGAGATTTTATATGCTTCAGTTTTGTTGCTGAGGGCTTAAAAATATACTGTGTAGATATCAAAGAGCTGTCAAGCAAGATTTCTACCAGGTTGAGTGCATTGAGAAAAGAGTTAGTTAAAATCTAAGCATGAGTGATAGTGTTTGCATAGTGAAGCAGAGATTATGGCACTGCTGGACTGTAAGGAGATGACTGATGTTATACTGAGCTAATAATGCTTATGAAGCTTGAGAAAATGTACAACACAAATTATTTTTCTCTCTTGAAAATGGCATTTGAAATCTACTCAGAGGAACTGAATTGGCTCCCACGTGAAGCCCTGCAGGGGAAAAACACATGCCAAAGGCAGACTGGAGGGAAGCATAGATGTTTGCAAATATGTTACTGCTCCTCCTCTGGGCTTTCAGCACACACTGGAGCTGTGTGGACAGGAGGCTGCCCAGGGTCCTTCTTGTTGGGTCTTCAGGGCATCCATTTGGCATTTCTGATCTGGAACTGTGGGGAGAGGCTTCTGCTCACTCAAACACGGGTGTGCTTTGAAGCCAGTGTGCTTTGGTTAGAAAATTCTGGGTGATTAAGAGAGAAACTCCTAATGAAGATGCATGAAACTTGGGATCCTTATATTCTTAGAGAAGTGGCAAGCAGAACCATGAGATGGGATGGAGACAATGTCCCACGTATATTTATAATCTAGACATTGTTAGCAAGACTAGAAAAAATATGATATGCAAAACATTTATGTCACTGGATTGCCAGTGATATGTGGGCTTCTATAAAGAAAACACCCAGATGGTGTCATTAGAGAAAGGTTTTGGAATGCCTGGTGTATTAAGGCCTATTTGGTGTGCTCAGAAGTGCTGATTCCTTGACTTCAGATGTGCAGTGGGTAAGCCATGCCTTTGAACCTTATAGTCTGAAAAGAGAGAAGAGAGAACTCTTGCCTCCTGAATTTTGGTTTTGAAAAGTGTGTTTTAAGTCAAGAATTCTTTTTCAGGAGACCACAATATGTGAGAGTCATAACATCAGACAGATTCAGCTGAGTGCAGATGTTCTTGGATGTTACTAATCTCAAAGCCTTAACTTTATCGTGGAGCTGAAGAGTCAGTGTAGGAATTTCCCAATAATCTGTATCAGCAAATTTATTTCAGATGGACTTGTAAGTGCTCAGTGGGAGTCCAGCTTTAGATAGCCTTAAAACCTGACCTTTAAAAGGTGCTATGCCAGACACCTTCAGTAATTGTGCCCCCAGAAAACTTTATTCCTGCCTTTTTACAGTTCTGCAGCTTGTCAGCACCTAATTTATTTTGGTGGGATTTGAAACCTACTGCCATTTGTTTGTGTGGGTTTCTGGTCATCCGATTTCTGTGTTTTCTTGGTAAATCCTGCAATACCAAATTGCTCTTCCTTACCTCTGAGGGTTTTGCCATGTTCTCACCACCTGCCTTTGAGTAACAATTGCTCCATAACCATTCTGAAAACAAAGATGTTATCAAGATACAAGTATTATGGAAGATTTATATATATATATATATTTTTTTTTACTTTGGCATTTGTTTTATCTTTGTGTTTTTCTTGAGTAATTTGAAAAATCTCTTTGCAATATATTTTAGGATTAATTATATTTTTTCTTACAATTTCTTCAATTCTTAATTAAAAATGCTAGATGGTGATAATAAATAACAAGGAAAATCAATATCAAGCTGAACTATTTTAAGCTCATTAGTGCACATTCAGTTAGGTATTCTGTATTATGGGTAAAGTACAAAAATATTTATTCAGAGGAAAGGCACTTCAGTGAAAGGAAGATTTAATTTTTAATATCTCAAAAGAAATATGCATCATTTTCACTTTTACTTCCTTTATGCCAAATGTAGGTAATCCAACTTCTGGAGTTAGAACAAGCCATTCCTACTGCCCTTTATTTACTCCCAGATAAAGCAGCAGACAATCAAGTCTTCCCTCCACAGCACATTTAGTGTGCCAAAAGTATTGCCTACTTGCAAGCACAAGTGTCTTCAGAAGGATTATTTCTGAAGGAAAAATGAAATACTGGTGCCTATTAAAACACATTAATGGAAACTGCAAGCGATGGAATAAAACTTAATTTTGTTTTCGAGTTTTGGCCTGGAGCCTCCCTTCTATAATTGTTCTCCTGGATTGTACATGTAGAAACAGGAATGCAGCAAGGATTTATCCTCACCCTGTTTCTTCCTCCTATTTCAGATGTGAAGGTAAGACCATCATCATAATGCCAGAGCCTTTGTGTGGTGTGGGAAGGCCGAAATAGGAGATAAAGGGGGTTAAATATCCCATATCTGGTGCCTGGAGCATTGAGTGGGATTTGGCACATGGCTTTAAGGTTGTATTAGAGGAAAGGGAGCAGCTGCAGAGACAAAGCTGGTGCCTGCAGCATGACTGAGACCTCCCTTGGGAGGAGGCATCATCCTCCTACCTACAGCCTGCCCTCGCTGCGATCTCCTTCTCCTCCTACCCTGGGAAAGAGGAACAGCTATGGGGCACTCAGAGGGAATGGTGAAAACCAGCTTTTGTTCCCCCAAATGTTGTCGTTGAAACCTTATTTAAGCAGACAAACTCTATCCTGAGTGTGTGTCAGAAAAAAATCCAAGTTAGGTAATGCTTTGGAAGGCCTGTCAGGAATTTAGTTTCAGAGCTCTCTGTGAGTAGCTCAGCGGGATCAGATGCTGTATCTCCATGTGATAACATACTGCCAGTGTCCAGAGAGGTATTTTTGCCCAGAACTAAGCTGCCAGGAAGTCTGAAGGAGAATACCCTTCCAAATGGTGCAGGATTTTGTTATTAGTTCATACAGATCTGCACAAAAAATGAACACTGTGTCCCTGTTCTGGAAGCCTGGTTCAGGAAAGTTTTACAAGAATCAAGTATTTGATTCATAAATGAAAAATACACAAATCCTCATTTGCAAAAGGTGTTGGACAAACAATAAACAATTCGTTTTTCAGGAGCAATAGCAGCAATAGGAAAAGTTGTTGCCCTCTACATGCACATTAATGCACATTAATGTGAAATATTCTAAATACTCTAAGTGAGCAGGAGGCTCTGTTCTGCTCAACAAATACAGAATGGATACCTTGATATATAGAGGAATGGACAAGTATCTCAGAAGGTGGCTTCTGATCACCCATAAATGCTTTATAACCTGCATAATGCAAGGACTATCAGTATGGACCTTAATGGCTGCTCTGGGAAGTGTGCACACTCACTGCCAAACCCATCTGTGTGCTGCTCCCTGATAGGAAAGATGAAGGTCAATGATTTACCCTCTGCACAATCTGATCTGGGCAGGGCTTCAGCCAGCAACTGCCAGCCAAGAGCGAGCTGCTCACACCAGTCTGCCACACTGGAGCCTTTTTTACCATGCAAAAAATTACTGTAAATTAATAGAGCTATTACCATGTGAGAAATCACTTTGAACCCAAGCTATGGCATTTTACAAAGGCCAGATTTGAATAGCATGCATAATCAGTTTGGCTGATTAATTAGTTAATATTGATATAAAGGAAGAATGTGATGGACCTGCTTTCCAGTGATACTAAGACCCTTTTAGATCAGTTTTTTGGCAGGAAATTATTGCTCAAAGTTGATGGAAACCACTCTAAGCATGTCTCTGTGTTTTCATACAGCTGCCATTCTTCAGCATGATAAGCAAATACTGTAAAAATATCTGCAAAAACTGATTCAGGTTCGGGTCTATGTTTTGTATTGTCTTCCATGAGTACAATTGAAATGTAAAATCAAGATTCCCATGGAAAGCTCTTGCACACTTAAGTGCTTGTGGAGATGGGGTTGTAAATTTGCACAAATAATATGGGGAAAGAATTGTACATGTGTTCTTGAAGGTGTGCCAAGGTTCCTGTCTTCTTGCAAATTTGCCTGGGTGGATTTTAAGGGTATGTTTTCAAAACCACATGAAAATTTTGTCTTTAAGTTTGCTTTCTGTGAATATAGTATTTGCATTTGGAAACAGACTCTAAAGCTGAGCCAAGTGTATTGCAGAGCTCTCCCCAGCTGCGTGGTATAATAACATCTTGGTTGATGTTATGGTCAGAGTTAATGAGGGACTTAAAAAAAAAGTTGAAGGTATTAATAAATAAAAGTTAGATTTATCAGCCTTTGGTTATTTCCAATTCTGAAATAAATGAGTTGCATAGAGTGAGATAAATGCTGATTTATTTTTGGAATTATAATGTGTTGCAATTCAAGATCAGATTAGGGTCAATTTACACTAAGTCTGCTTTGAAACTATTATATAAGCGAGCCAGAGTAGGTCACTATGTCCTGCTCTGCATACAAAAAGCTTCCAGACTCAGTGTCTATAAATAAAGATCAAGCTAAACCAGACAAGCAGCTTGAGTCTAATATTGGGAAGATCATTTTGTGCTACCTTCTGTAAATAATTATGCTGGAGTCCAAGCGAGAAGGGAGAACACACTATCATCTGGTGTGCACTATGCGCAGAAAGTGAACGAGATTATGCTTTGGCATTAATATCAGCATTAATAAATAACCATTCCTAGCTCTTAGTAAACTCCCAGACTAAAATATGAGCCAGGAGAGTGGGTGATGTTCAGTTTTTATTTATCCATCCACTTACCTATCATATTTAGTGTTGCAGTGCCAGAAGACAAAATAGCATGGCAGGGTTTACTTGTGAGATGCTGTTGCCCTAGTTACCAGCCTCATATCAGGGTTAAGGTTGACAGTGTGGGCTCATTCCTTAATCTCAGCTCAGGTTGCTCACAAGGGAAGAGGCTTTAATGTTAACTAAGCCTGTCTTTGGCTTGGGGAGTTGGGCCTTTAACAATGCACCGGGGAGTATTTCTTCTCTGCGGCTGTCACAGCCTGTCTGGGGAGCGGGAAGGGGAATCGTGGCATGGGGGAGGGCAGGCCTCGCTGCTTTGAGGCTTATTAAATTATGGAGGAGGGGATTATTGGTGGGAGCAGGGCTGTGGGCTCAGGCAGCCCTTGGAGGAGCCCTTTGTGCTGCAGCAGAGGACAGGTTTTTGTTCCATCCCCTTCCAGGCAGCTCGGATAGGATTGTTCCGTGGTGGGTGCCCTATGGCCCTGGAGGGTTTCTCTGCAGTTGGAGTAACAGAAGAAGGTGCAGAGTTTGGCTTGGGATGGCTGGTGTATGCAAATATACTCTACCTCCTTTGAAGTGCTGAAGGAAAGGAAGAATTAATGAGCTGCTCCCACTGCCTACTCTGCCAGTTAGGAATGGTTCAAGCTAAAATTGTCACCTGTTCTGCTGGAATTAACTCTATAACTTTGGAATTACCTCCCTTGGGTCTTAAGATAGCTCCTTTTTCTATGTACAGTTCTCTGCAAGACACAGAAATGCTTCTTACATGTCCCCCAAAGTCTGGGATAATCCAAGACATCAAAGTGTGTTGTTGAGACTGAGCATCTGGTCCTGACCTGCCATGGGGTGTTTTTCATCCATGTCTTGTAGGAGCCTGATATGGATGACTTTCTCATGTATCACTCTGAAGTGATCAGCTTTGTCCCAAAATACACCAAAAAATGCTGTATTGTTTAAAACTTGGCAAGGGAGAGCAGGCATCCCAGGACAAACCCTCTTCTCTTATGGCAGCCTAGTGACTGAGCCATAGTCAGGCTGCTGGAGCTCGTGTTTGGGTACCTCCTTTGCCTGTGGAAGTTGGGATTTGTGTCTCATTTTCCCCAAGTATTAAAGTTCTTAAACCATATCATGCTGGAGGGGACAGTATTGGAATCTAACTGAGAAAGGAAAAAGCTAAATTTTAGGGGCAAATAATCTTACCAGGGAAAGGCATAAGAAAGGTTAGAAAGCATTATTTCCCTGCTGGGCTGGGCTTCCAGGTCGTTCCTCTGGTACAACGGATCCTTTGTGTTTTCATCTGTGAAGTCATTAGTGCTCATGGAGCAATAACCTCAATCTATAGCTAAACATATGGGACATACTGGCCTTTAGGTGTGGTTTGCATACCTGAAAGGATCCACAATCATTTCCTCAGCTCATGAAAGTGCCTTATTAATTTTTTTCTTGAGCCATTAATTTTCTCTACCCACTATTACTTGTTTTCAGTCATCCATTATAGGGGGGACAGCTGGGGTATTCATGTGCTATCATGACAGGTATTTCATACTCCTCACTGTTCTGTAAAGATAATGCCATGAAAAAATCACTTGAAGATAAGATCCTCTGTGCTCAATATCAGTTAGCCAGAGACCTATACATCATCAGAACAGTTGCTTTTTTTAGTATCTTTTCCATATGCTGATTTTAACTGTGGAGCTGAAGCTGTGTGCGGGGAACAGGTTGCAGTTGGGGCCTGCATGTGGAACAAGACAAACCCCCTGGCTGAGACCTTTGTGCTTTGCCTTTCCTCATCTCTCTTCCTTAGCATATTAGAGTTTACACACCAAGGTAAGGTTTCCTCCAATTGCCAGTCAGGTAAACTGGAATCTGATAATTAACTTGTGATGTGCTTCATACATCAGCAACTGCCATGATCAGTGTTGGGGTGAGAACAGGAATTGTTACTGCTGCTTTTGCAAATGGTGCTTGAGGCCAGACTGGTGCAGAGTGGGTGCCTCTCAGCTGTATTTGCTCCAGCCGCCCCAACCCCCTTTGGCAGTCTGCCTTTGTAGATTAAGGACCTGATCTGCAGGGGATATAAATCATCAGAGCTCTATTGATTTCAATAGATTTTCTGTTTCTTTCCCATATGTTCATAGGAGAGTTTGAACCCTTTTCCTTCTGTTTCTGTTCTTTCTCTACAAGAGACCAAAAGTGGGAGGTCCATTCTGTGCCAGAGTTGTGAGCTGAAGGGGGGTCAGCATGCAGACACCTTGGTTGATGCCATTGGTGCATGCAAACCACAGCAGATACACATCAGCTCTGTTCTGCAGTTAATTACTTGTGTGCAGTCACAGTGGCTGGACACAGAACAGCACATACATTTCTTAAGATGTACTCTAAAAATCAATACTTAATGCCTGTCTGGCAAGGAGAGAGCAGCAGCAGGTCCAGGTTGGCAGAGTGGAAGGAACTGAGCAGCCACAGTGGATATGGAGATGAGAGTTGGTTCATGGGAGCAGACGGGATGCATTTGGCCCAGTCTGATTTACTTTGCATAGTCCTAAATGCACTTTCCAGCCTTTTCCTATCAAGATGATTTATAATTGTTGCAGATGGCGTCTGGGCTAATCCCTGATGAGAACTCTCTTAGGCTTCTGACAAATTTGAATCTGCAACCATGTATCACATAGGAGTGTTGAGGCATCTCTCTACCATGCTACAAAAACCACAGTGATCATGGATGGACAAAACAGAATCCATTTAAAGACATAACCATTTATTAATAACAAAGAATGAAATGTTTCCTGTTTTACTTATTACAAGAAAACATAATTATTGACTGGTATCATCCTGCCACCAAACAATTTTCTTACCTAATTGGTGTTAATAGACCATCAGTTAATGGCATAGACAACAAAAAGGGATGCTACAGAGCCAGCAGTTGTCAAAATGTAATACATAAAATGAGGCAGGTGGTAACAGATGTAGCCTCTCCCAAAGATCACAATAAAACCTAGCCATTGACTGACTCAAACAGATTATGTCTATTTTGACCCAGTGCAAATTCTTATCAGGGTAGCACACTGTTTACTGCAGAAAAGATCTGTGGTTTTCCTCCAAACTGGTGGTCACAACCCATCAACTGTAAATATTCTCCCTGGACTCTCTTAAGCAGCAGGAATCAAACAGATGAAATTCTGCCTGCTTCAAGCTTTAATGAATTCTGAGCAATATTAAGCCAGTAATTGACTTGTACTGTAGGTCAATGAAGAAGTAAAATTTGCAGTTCATTTCTCTGAACTGTGTCTTGTGGAAGCCTGCACCAGGCCAGGATGATCAGTGGAGGCTGTGCTATAGCTGAGCAGCCACCAAAAATAAACAGTTTCATTCATTTTAATATGCCTATATTGCTGTGGACACACAAACAACATCTGGCAAATGGTGCCCAAGCAGTTACATGGATGACAGCCCATTTAGTATTCTGTACTTAATAAAACATGGAGAAAATATCTGTATTTTCAGTATTTTTCCTAGTGGGGCCCATCCTAAGTTTAATCTAAGGTCTTGTTAATAGATGTAAAATGGTGATTTGGATCTTCTGTTGCTTTCTGTTCTCTCTTCTATCTGGGCAGGAAAAACAGTGGACATTAGGAAATTCTTCCTATGTTACTTGTTCAGTGCTGCATTTATGGCTCAAATTAGACCTCTGAGACATGGCTTCAGGGAATTAGAGTAACAAGGGCCTTTCTTCCTAAAGCTGCAGAGGCAACAGGCCTTGTCCTGAACTCAAGTAGAATGTATGGTTTGCATTCAAATGGACATTAAAATCTGACATCTGTTTTAATTGTAATAATTCTGAGAAACACCTCTAAGGTATTCTGGTGTCCCTCAGATCTTCAAGGAGCAAAAGTTCTCTCTGTATTCAGAAACATTCTCATCTCCTTTGTGCTGTAGTGAATTCAGTGCATTTGTGGAAGATGGGTTTATAGAGGAGCGTCTGTGATGAGATTCTGGCTCATCAAAGGCTTAAAACTTGCAGTATTTGGATGTTGTCTGCATAAGCAATGAGTTTTTGAAAGATCCACATCTGGAACACACCTGTTTTTGCCAAGCTGGCTAAATCTCTTTCCCAGGGATTTTGTACTGGCATTTCAGCTGACAGCTTGTCTCTATTTCAGTCTCTTCATTTTCTGCCTCAAGCTTGAGGAGACGGGATTCCATCGTTTCAGTTCACCTTCTTTTCTGATCTCTGAAAACGAGTTTCCCAAACCAATTGTCCCTGGATGCAGAGGATTGTGATGCTTCTTCCATATTATCCTGGCCATCTGTCTCTTCTCTGTGACACTTTCCCAGGCAGGAAGATGCTCTTTTTGCATATCCATGGAGCAGAAGAATCCTGACACAAGAGGGACCAGGTGGCTTGTGCCTGATGGACACATTTCCTGGTCAGAGCTGAAGGCCCATGGCACTAACTCTGGTTCCTTCAGATCCATGCTCACATGACAATGTCTAAGTGATTTTGCAAGTGTGGTAACTGCATACACAAGCAAAGAATTAGATGTGTATTCCTGACCAGATATCAAGCTGCTAATGCCCAGATTATAAATTTTAAATATTTGCAACTAACAGCTTCCCAGTAACTACAGATCAAGAACTATCTGTAGGAGGTATTTGGGAAATAATTTTAAATAATGAATACTGCTAAGATGATCATGATCTACTTGCCAATGACACTTGCAGACAAGTGTAACTGCAATGAATTATTCAGCCAATTCTATTCAAAATTATATATTTTTCTCAGAACTATAGTTAATGATCCATAACAGTAAATATGAGACACACTAACAAAGGTCTATTCTGTGCTACTTATGAAAGATTAAAATGAAAAGCAGTTAGTTTGGAAACCACAGACCTTGTTTGAGAGTTGTTGTCTGCTCTGTTTACTGACTGTGACTTTTGCTGCTTGTTTACTGCAATTTACTTAGTTACAGCATAAGTTACACATGATTATCTTCTAAATATGATGCTAAGCTGACATCTGTCAAGTTTAAAAGTCAGAATGGGTGCTGTTAGTCATTGAGATGATCCAAAGGCATAAGGATTGGTATGACAACAAACCTGCATAGTCTTTTTTAAAGCTGTAATGATTTATAAAGAGAATTTTGGGTGGGTTCTACCTGCTCAGAAGTGAGATGATTTTAGTGCCTAAAAGGCTGGCAGAAACAGAAGTCAGGCAGAAGTGTACAGCTGGTGGTCATGGAAACAGTTATCAGAATAATATCAATTAACCAAGCAAAATACATTGTTTATGTCCTTCTTTGTTTGCTGCAAAGGAGCAGTAAGTTTAAGGTTTCTGCTGTTTGTGTCAGAAACCTCATTTCTAATGGGCTTATAAAATAGTTTCAAGCCATACCAAGCTGCTATTGCAAGTCCTCATCTCTAATGCTAATAAATATTCCTCAAACTTCCTTTTCATTTTTAAAAGCAGTTCAACATAAAATTTCTTGGATGTCTCAGACGCTTTTAAAATTTTAATTTAAAGAAAAAGCAGATGCTTAAAAGCCTTGTTTTCAAGCCTCTAAGACTTGAGGCAACTCCTAATGAAGTCAGAGACCAAATATTGTCTGAATTTAACGAGTAGATGTCAGCAAGCCACTGACTTGCCCTTTGGACACCTGTGGGTGAGGAGGGAGTCAAAGCAGTTACATTTGAAGCACAGAGTCCATCCACAGTTTCTGGAAATGTGGTCAACCACCCTCAGACCTGCCTTTGCTTAGTCATGTTCTCTCTATCTCTGTAACCACATGGGTGGCTCCACTTTCAGGGGAACCTTCTGCAGATTCAGAAGGCTGGATGTTTTTTCAGAAGATAATCCTGGTCAAAGGCAGTGACTTTTCCTGCTGGAATGAGCTGTGTGCTAGAGTTATATTTTTCATGGATATTAATGGCTTTATTTTTGATGTCTGTGATAAAGGAATTTGTTGGAAAGGATTTAGTTGATGTACTGGCAATTACCTGTTCTATACTTACATTGTATTCCTGTGTGGAGATTTTTATCTTCATTTTCCCCTTTCTCATTCTCTACTATGTGGCTAAACCTGGAAATAACCAAAGTCAGATGCTCTACAAAAAGGAATGAACTAGATGCACCAAAGTACTATAGCAAGAGAAAAAAAAAAAAAAAAAAAGTAATAATGAGAGTGATCAGTCAAGCTAAAAAGTAGAAATGGACAACCCAGCAAATAGTTGAGGAAGCCATAAACATAGGGGGGGAAATACAGCCAGACTGGATGGTGTAGAAGGAGAAGTTGTGAACATTTACTTTAGAACAGTGATTATAGATTTAATAATTCAGATACATGGGTGGAAATATGGCTAGCCTGAGAGTGTGTATTTTTCTTGGTGGAGTTATAAGAAATCCTTCACTCTATCATCATTGTTAAATCAGTAATTTGTAGTCTAGAATGAAGAATAATGGCTTTTAAAATATTTTAACTGAATTTATCCATCATGAGGTCTTTGCATTATTTCACTGAATGTGTAAAACATAATACAAAAATAATTTAGAGCAATTACTTTCAGTGACAGGCTAATGTGTGTTCTCCTAGGCAGAGAGTGAGTCTGTGAAGATAATTATACATGAATATCCTGCTGAGATCATTTGTGCCACTGCAAAGGGCAGTATGTACAAAGTTTTGTAACAGGAGTGGTAACTCAAACACATGTGTAGATGATGTAGAAGAATTTTAACACATCCAACTGAAGATGCACAATTAAAAAAGGAATGGTTTTGCCCATAAAATTTCAAGTTCAAAATTTGGTCAGGTTTTCAAAACCTCAGAGAAAAATGCTAAAACAGATACAAAAACTTATGCTTTAAGTTCACATAGGTACTTTTGGAAACTAATTGTGGCTCATATTGCAGGTGTCTTCTGAACAGTAGAGCACTGATCTGGCATTGGTGAGGGCAATTCAGCAATATGTGCAGTGTGTATTTAACTGAGTTAAAATTTCTAGTGCTGCTAAATAATGAGGTATTAAATGGTGTACAGTTCAAGGAACCAAGGGTAGGACCAAGGGTCTAGTGATTAGAGATAACTTGGTGCAAGAATTGGGTTTGGAAATCTGGGATGCAGGAGTGCCAAGGAGATAAGGCCCAAGCACTGTCTGATATTTGTTGATGATCACATCTACAACATGTACTGTTCATGGTTAGTCATTCTGCACTGAACAATAACCTGCACTGTTGTGATTTTCTGTGGCAACTTATGTTGGGACATGTTTTTGAACTCATAGTTTATACTATGAGTAAACTGGTTTTATACCGTAGTCATGGGAACTCTCAGTCTTCAAGCACTTTGTGTAATCAATAATATATTACGAGAATATTCACAAAGATTCCTTATGAGCCGTAATATTAACAATTTCCCACATGTGGGATTCATATTTATCCCTCTGTATATTGAAGGATAGCATAAGTAGATGATATATATTGTGCAGCAAACACACATAGTCTGATGTAGTATTTGTTAAAATTATATCCAGAGCATGTGGAATACAAGCTATAAAAAACCCCCTCCAAATCTCCTAACATTAATGAAATAAAGTAGTGTTATTCATTACCCACTGGGAGAATTTATAAGTAAACTCTACATTTAATTCCATAATGGCAGCACATGGAAATCTGCACCCAGAGGATGACGAGTGTGTGCCAAGGTTGGCCATGGTGTGCCCTGTGCTCTGTTTGGAGAGCATGGTGCAGGAAGCTTTGAACTGCAGACAGGCCCCAAAATATCCTGTAGACAGGACTAGGCACTAGCAGCTGCAGTCTCTGCTTCTTGGGCACATGTTCAAATCCCAGCTTGCCAAAGTATTAATTTCTGATCGAGATAATGCAGTGCACAGCCCTTGAGTTTAATATGCAGAAGTAATTGTTTCTGCAGCAGACAACAGGAATCCCCAGCTCACAGACTGAGTGGCTGTGCAAGAGGGCAAGGTGCATCTGACATGGTTCTGTGCTGAGGGAGGGATGAGCTTTGTGTTAACTTCAAATCCAGACCCTGGTGGTGTTGAACAGGGGCAGTGTCTGAGTTTTCCCAGTTCTTGGGAGGGCAATACAGGATCTATCCTCCTCTCATTTTTAACACACTCAGGCCCTCTCCAATTTATCACCCCTACTGGGGCCTTATGGGGAAGGGCTGCCTTTGGAGAGCTTTATCTGGGCACAGTGAACCAACCCACACCTTTTTGAATAATAGAATTCTGAGAAGTCAGAATGCAAAAGCATAACTGGAGAAAGAATCTTTTGCAAAGTGCTTTGTTGGGCTTTTCCTCATACAATTTTAGAGTCAGTTTTTATGCCTTTTATGTTACTTGAAGCATGCCCCTCCATGCTTCAGGTAACAGCACATAAACATTCATTTCTTTCTCTGAATTTAGGATAACCACAAAAAGTCCTGGACTTTTTAAGAAAATCTTTTGGAAGTTTATTGTTGGATAGGATACAGCTCATGAATGACTAACAGATTATGTTGATGTCTGTTGATAATAACTTTTGTAGACCTGTAAATCACTATGACTTTTATAATGCCTCCTACCTCTGTTGTAAATTTGTTCCTGTAGATACTTTACCCTGTCCACATTTTCAAAAGCTGGCGTTGCTTTCGGTGCTGTCATAAAGGAATATAATCCATGCAGTGTGTGTGGGTGCATGTGTGTTTGCATTATCTGTACTCTAAAATACCCACAGATAAAGATTCCCATTAACTTACACTTGTCTGTGCCTCACACTGACATTATTTAAACACATCATGAAGCTGGGCTGCAGAAAAAGCCACACAAACCTGACCCTGACTTGTTTTACAGCAGCTTCTGTGTGTGGGTGCAGGGTTTCAATGTAGATGCTGTTGGTGAAAGACTGCAAGAATGTGCTTTTTTTTTTTTTTTTTTTTTTTTTTTTTTTTAATTGGGTCATCTATATGGAACAGAAGCTATAAAATCAAAATCTATATGAAACTCTATTTCCACAGCTCATATTGGCAAAGGTCTCTTGTGCTGTTGATGCACATGTTCACAGCTCTGTCATCACTGAGAAAGTCACACCACCAGTCACACCTCATTCAAATTATTCTAGTTGGGAATTTCCTGGTTTTAATGTGGCAGAGGGGAGCATTTTTCCATTAATGGTTTGGCATTCTTTGAAGATTAACAATGCAATTACACCACAAAATGGATTTTCATAAGGGGATGTCTGAAGAGCAGGAATGGATTGCATTTGTAAGACATGTTTCCATGCACAGATCTGTTTGTGTGCATTACAAATGTGCTCCTGATGTCAGCAGTTGTGCATAGATGATATCACTGGCTTATGACAAACAAGGTCTGTTTGGCACAGGTAGATAAATGCCCTTGCAAATATCACAGTGCTGATCCAAAGAGGAGGCTCTGAGCATGCAGCTGTACTCCCCTTCTTAAAACAGCTCTTTACCAGGACAGCAACGTCAGGCATTTTCTGTGCTGTTAAGAAATCTTGCCATGGGGAAATCAGTCACAGTTCAGATGAGACCAATTACTTCCTTGCAGAGATTAATCCTGAGTGCACAAATGGTGGGGAATGGAGGGTGGCATGATGCTTTCTGCGTAAAGTTGAGTGCCACTGACTGTCAGGGGTAGAGGAAGGAATGGCAGATTTGTGGTTTTATTGCAGGGTTTGGGTTGCTGCAATGTGCTGTTTGGGAATCAAAAGAAGGAAAGGAACTTTGAAGGCTTTTGGGATGCTGTGTGTATCATACACAGGATGGGAAGCGAGCTCATTTAGAGAGCAGCAGCATTTTCCTGCTGATTTTCTGATCTGAAGGACACGGAGCACAGAGAAGGCTGTTCAGCTGCCTGCCATCTAATGGCCAGAGCAGAGAGCAAACCAGCCTGGCTTCAGCTGGGCGTCCCTGCCACGGGATTCTTGAGCTAAATACATGGAAAATTCAAAGGAAATTAAAGCTTGTGCTCATAGGTTTATGTGTGTCACACTAGGGCTTTTGTTACCATCAAAAAATGGAGTATTGCCACAGTAGAAAACTGCTGAAAACTAAGAAAGAAATCCCACCTTTGCCTGCAATGTATTGTTTATAAGCATTGTATATCTGACAGCAAATATCAGTCAGTAGATGAATGAAAATGCATAATTTGAGACGTTTTTAATTTTCCTTTGTTTACTTATTGAGCAATAATTCTGTTTTATTTGTTCTTTTCTCATGCTCTCCCTTCCACTGACACTCTATCCCCCATTACTTTATTATAATGAGCAATATATTCGATTTCTCCCTGCTGGGGAGAGTTAACACACCGATGCCTCTTCCTCCTGGGCAGACCACGGTGGCACCTGCAATAACTGAAACCAGCTCCTCAGCACAGAGAAAGTGCTCGAGGTAAATCTCTGCTGGAATGACAAAGAAGAGATGGGGAGATGTTCCACTTTAATATCCGCTCCATCTTTCTTATCTATATTAGAAACGTCTGTCAATAAGGGTGTCTGAGTAGAGCTGAAATTATGAAGCACCTTCTAGATTCCTTTATCTCCTGGAGAAACATTAATACTTACAAGTATTAAAGGATGCCGGGCAAAGACCATAATTTGTCTGAGCTGGTGTTTTTGTTTAGGAAATAAGGCTTTTAATTTCTTAATATTATTTGAAATGCCTTCCTCTGCTCTAAAAAAACATCCACTTATGTTGTTATTTGTGAAACAGAAGCTGAAGATTGCAAGCTTACTCACAAGAGCCTTGATTTGAATATGTTAATGTTAATTTGCCAAATTTTTATGTGAGGATATTTTTTGTAGTGTGCACATTTAATATTTGTATGTCCATTATTCCCCATGTTTATCTGATTGACAGGCACTGAGTAAATATTGTCTTTGAGTTGATCTACAGAAGTCAAAAAAGACACTGTAAAATGGAACTCCTTCTAAATACAGGTATCCTTTTTCCTCTACCTTTCTCTGGAAATTCCTGAAAGCTATTTCCACACACAAGTCTTAGGAATTTGTTGGGGGTGGCTTTCAATCCAAGTACCACAAATCACAGCAATTTCTAACATGGAATCTGGTGGAAGTAATGATGTGTGTGAATAAATTCCTCTCTCCTTGTAGCTCTGCATGTTTTCAATGCAAATGGTGCAAGTAAACATTACCTCCTTCAGCAGGAAATGGTGATCAGTGGAACATTTAAAAATAAATTTCTGACTAGTAAAACAGTGACAATAGGAAAAATTTCATGCCTTATCTTACAGAACATCAGCAGGGGAGGGAAAATGGGTGAAAAGCTTGACTAGAAGTTGCTGAAAACAAGATCTGATGTCTTTAAAATGTGCTTTCTGATGTTCTAACCCAAAGCAGAAAGTGAGACACTGTGGATGTGAGGTAAACCTGGTAAAACATCCCCATTCTGCAGAGAGAAATCTGTCCATTAGCTACCTAGAGCTGACTTCACTGAGGATGCAGTGTATGAAAGTTCACCAGTAATTTGTATATCAGTAGTACTTAGTATTTTCAGCAGTCCAGGACTTCATAGCTGCCATTTATAAAACCCACGACCTTTTTCATATCCTATCTTTGAAATGAACTTACAGCTAATTTCTTGTATTTGTGCATCAGCACGGGCACCTCTGCAGCAAATTAGGGAAACTCATACTGCAGGTAGGCAAGGGAGAGTTACAGAGCTGTTGTTAATGGATTGCAGTCAGGTAAATAAGTAGAAATTTGTCTGTGGTTGCTCTGTTTCGCTCAAGGAAAGGACTAAAACTGCTTGAAAAAATGTACTTATATTGTGTAGGTACTAAATTTTCCTGACTATAACTTCTCCTGTTTTATGGTCTGCTGAACCATGAAACTTTCTTTTATTTCTGAAATTCTTCCAAAGTGGAACACACAAGGGGAAAGTAAATCATATATGTATGCAGAATAATTTCATTTAGTAGAAGGAAGAAAAGTGTCCCTGCAGATTGTCAGCCCCTGAGGCCAAGGGTGGGTTTGTCATGTGAGATGGACTATAGCAAGGATTAGCAAGGATATTGGGAATGCTCCTGGGAAAGTCCCCTTAGAATAGCCTACACTTAACAAAAATCTGGAATTGTAAATTGATTAATCAATCTCTCTCTTTTTTTTTTTTTTTTTTTTTTTTTTTTAATCTGGATTATTGTTTAGCTATAAATTTACTCTAACAAACTGAAATAAAACAACAAAATTTTTGCTTAACCAGCAACAATTTCCCCTTTTCCATTTAGCTCCATTCTTTCACTTGCTTAGAGATAAAAGCATTTCCAGTCTCTTCTCCAAGTCCTGACACATGTGCTGGCAACCCTGAAGTTGGCCAATATGGAGCTGTGGACTTACAGCCACTGTTTTTTTTGTGGAGAAAAATAATTCTACTGATAGGCACTGTCACTTTTAAATCACTGATTGGCATATTAGAAGGAAACTCACAGCTTTTCTCACCTGAAAGTAAAAATTCCTTACAGAAATGGTACAGCTTTGTTACTAATTTAAATGTCTTATCATTATTTATTATCTCTATTTGACTTTACTGCGCTGGGGACAGTCTGAACCAGACAGTGAGATACTTCAAGCCACTTATAGCTCAGAAATCCACATTGGGTGATGGCCATGAGGTTTCCAGCCAATTTTAGAAGAAGAATATGTTTAAATACTTAGCTCAGGAGGAAGACTTGCACAGTAGGAACAGTGGTTTAATGTGGAAGAAGCAGACACAGCTCTTGGGAACAGAATCTGAGGTAGCCTTGGGCAAAATTAGCAACAGGTTTGACAAACAGATGGGTTTGTCCAACAAATACATGCTCCCGTTGGGACAGGGGCAAGGGGAGGAAGGAATAAATTACTGGATCCAAGAGTTTTCCTTCCGTGTTTGAAAAGTCACTTTAAATAGTTTCAGTGGTGCTAATGGATACATCCCTTGCCCTTCTTTGCAGTCATCTTTATTGTATTGAGTTGTGGAGTTTGTATGTATATAAATACCAAAGAAAGCTGAACCTTTGCTTCTCTTTCTGTCATATCTGAGATGCTTCACTACAGCATTCTTCCTTTTATTCCTACAGTGCTTTGAAAATACAAACTGCTATTGAATGCTATTTTTTTAAAATTATGAATTATATTACAGTAAACTTTCTTAGCCTGGACCTGTGTTTACCTACTTTGCTGCTTGCAATCATGGCCTTTGAACAATCCTTTGTGAACCTCTTGCCAGCTGGTAACTCATGCTGACTGCCCATCTTCCCCAAGTGGTCCAATGCAATTGTTGTTTTGCACAGTATCTTTTAAAACAAGGAGTGAAAGGATGTCAGGATTTTTTCCTGAACCAGCTGGCTTGGACTCAAGGTGAGGTATCTTTCCTGCATTATTTTAATTACTTTAGATAGAAGCAATTTCACTGAAATCAATGGTGCAGATGATTGCAGAGCAATGAGAAGGGTGCTCAGGTCAAAGACAGGCATACAATTTTGGAAAAGAAGGAGAATATTCCTTGCCACAGCACCACCCAAAACAAGCTGCAGAGCTGAGAGCTGCATCTGTCTGAAGCAGGGCATGGGCAAGTACAATCCACACACCCCCTCTTGTTATTCATCCACTCTGGAGAATTTTGGCTTTAATCAGTGCTGCTCTTAAAAATAGCATATCCTGGTCAATGTAACTGTTGAACACTCTTCAGAAATAAATTCTGACTACTTTCTTTATTATTTAAGGATAATTTGCAGAGATGATGAAAACTGTGTGTGTTTGGACCAGCTGATTTTCTGCTTGGTTGCATCCTGAAGGAGAATTAACCTTTTTTTTCTCTCAAATAGTCTGCAAAGCTCAAGGAATCATCTGATCTCCCTGTGGCCTTTACTTCCCTGCTAGTTGCTGCATTTTTTATAGGGGTCTCTTTCTAGTCCCACTGTTTCCCCAAAGATGAATGTCCTGAAATTCAGAGAGTTTCAAATCAGTGCCATGATCTGAACAAATACAAGATGTATCTCTGCTGTTATGCTTAATTAATTTAGGACATCCTAAACTTTCTCTCCAAGCATCAGTCTTCCTTTCTCCCATGGATACTGTGAAGTCCTGCAGAGAACCTTGTTGCTATGACCTAATTTTTCTACAAACTGAGAAATTTAATTTGTTCAGGTGCCAGGCAAAAAGAACACAAACTTAGAATTCTCCTGGCTATCCTAATTTAGCTGCCAGAGAATTGAAAAAAAAAAATAAAAATCAATAGGGGAATTATCTTGCTGTCTCTAGATTGTAACTTTAAAATTAAAACATAATTAAGAGGATGACATGAGTCTATTCAGGAAAACTGTGTGGCTTTTTCTGTGGGTCCACCCTAGAACTTGAGTCCTGCTGAGTTGAGAGAGTGGAGCTGAGATTGATTGCTCTGCCTAGAGAAACCCTCTATTTTTAAAAGTGCTGCTGCCTCTGTTTATTTTGTAAATTAACTGAATATATCTTGAAAATAAGATTAATTCCTAACTGCATTTTCAGATGATTTTGATTTTTTACCTCCCCATTTTGAGTTCATTATTATTAAGACTTGCCATCAGGTATTTTCTTCAGAGAAACCAGTGAGATCCAACAAATCTCTCAGGAAGTTAACAGTAAACTGCTTTAGATATAGAAATACAACTATATATGCCTGTCATACATGTAATACTGCTGTCTGCAAAGCCTTGTGTCATCAGTTAACCTGAGGAACTTCTCACTGAAATTGTGTTGGCAAGTACAATTAATATTGACAAAGTACACAGACTGATGGATGATTCATTCATTGGGAGTAGGGGAATTTCATATTTAACATCTTAATTCTTCCTAGATGAACTGTGAACATCCTTAATGACTACAGTCCACTGGAGTCCATTTTGACTTAAAATTTTAATACCACCTTTCACACAATTACATTCTTTTCTAAGGATTCTATCACAAGAATGCCCTTGCCAGACCTGAAAAAATATAAATGTAGACACAAAATGTAAATTCCTGCACGTCTGCTCAAGTGACAAATAATTAGCAGTACATTATCTGACCAGTGCTTTATGGCTTGCACAATTTGTGAATCACTTATTGTATTCCACTGTTACATTCAATCAAATGATGTACAAACTTAAGACCACAGATCTACATAAATCTTGAAAGCATATCTGGAAAAGACACCACGTGATACTTCTGTGTGCATTGTGTAAAGGGGATTAAATGATGACTGTATGTCTAAAAAGTCAAACAACTTTATAGAAACCCAAGTGCAGTAAATGTGCATTAATTAAAATATTTAAAAGTATTTAACTGGCAGATGAGGAAAATAGAAAGAACAACTGCCTTCACTGAATCAGCTGTCATCCCACGAGGGACTGTGCATTTTGAAAAAAATGTTAAAGGAAAATCCAAGATGCTTTATTTCTAAAGCTCTCCATGAACTTCCTGTTTTAGTTTATTTTGAGGACCCCAAATGCATGACAGTGACATGATTTATTCCTTGGCAGGTTGCCTTACTGGCATGTTCCAGCTCAACCCAGCTGTTCAATGAACAACAGCCATTCCTGACATTCTTAACATTTCCTTGATAAAATAAAATCTATGAAAATAATCTCTTTCATGCTACTTTTTCCTCAATGTCCTCCCCAGTTAATTGTTAGCTATTAAAATCTCTGCTGTTCACATAAATGACAGCTTAAATGACTTGGTGTAACACTTTAATGGGGTTCAAATAACTTACAGATTTATTTCCCTGTATTTTGTCTGGACAATTCCATTCCTTTTCGGGGGGTCACCTTTGTTCAGATCAATGTGCTGAGTAAGGGCTTCCACTGGGACTGTTAGAGACTTGACTATTGTTACTTCCATTTTCCACTGAAAGACCTAAATGAGAAGTTTACACGTGTTCAGCTTGCTTTTGCTAACAGAGAATAGGAACAAATTACCAGGGAATGAAATGGAGTATTTCAATTTCTGCTCCCTAGTGAAGATGTTGCCAAAATCGTATAATGCTGCAGTGCTTTCAAGGAAACCCGATTAGAGCCGCCCTGCAAGAGGAGCTGGCAGCAGCACAGCTGAGCCCATGTGTTTGCAGAGCCTTTGTTGCTACACACATCATTATAAAGGGGCCAAACTTTGCCCTCTTATCTGCATCTACACCTCTCATAGGAACAGGGAGAGAAACTCATTTGTGAGCAGTGTTTGACCCTTGGAGAACTACACGCATCTGCTTAAGGCCATTTTTCCACATAAAGACCACTTTCCAGTAAGATGATTTAACAAGTGTTTAATTTTAATGATCTGGCTAAAGAGTCTTTTTGAGGGCTTTATCAAGCTACAGCAATCATCAGCTGCTTAATAAATATTGGATTAAAGTCTGTAATGGGAACAAACACATGTATCAGAAAGACAAAAATGAAAGGACATCGCCAAGCTTTTCTCTTTGCAAGGCACTGCTGTGTTCTTGGGGCTGAAGGACATTTTTTAGTGATTCTGGAAATTGCAACAGCAATATTATTTTTCACAACAGAAAACTGTAACAGGGACTGTAATTCTGCCAGTTTTCTGAACTTATATAGTGAAACCTCCACTGAATTGGATGCTGCTGGAAAAAACACAGAAACAAAACCATTAAGCCCAAATACACATTAATAATAGTTGGAATTCAGCAGCAGTTTTGGGTATGTGCTGAAATGAAAAATCTTTGAATTGGCTTTGAATTGGTAGGTGTTTGATCTGCCAGGATATTAGTAGAATAAATGAATGCATCATAATGCAGGTTGAATTTTTAAAATTATCACAAGAGAAGCAGAAAAGATAAATTTTATCTTTTTAAAATGTTGCCTCATGTGAATATCTTGCTTCATTGCAAAGAACTTAAGATGGTTATTTTGCAGTGTACAATTAAAATCCTTCCAGAGGTAAGAAAATTCTGGCAGAGCCATGACTGCAGTAAGTGCCACTCGTAGTGTCCTGTTGGTTTACATATCCTTAGAATTCTGGATTTCCATCACACTGAGCCTCTGTGGCCTTGGGTTCCTCTCCCTCTGAGTGGTGCTGAATCTTCTGTGGTCCCCACTGTCCACCCTGGGATTTGTCTGGTAGCCTTTGAGATCTCCATGCTCAGGAACTTGCAGCTCCCAGGAACAGGACCAAATCTCCCAGACTGTCCAGTGAAATACAGCTTTTCCAAACTGCTCAGCTAAGCCAGAGGAAACACTCAAATTTTAAAAATAACAATACCACCAGGCTTTGATACTCCCCTTTGTGTAAGGTTTGAGTGATACATACCATTGTCCTAATAGGAAATTGCTGACTCCATCTCCACCGAGACTTGCAGTGATTTATCAGTTTCATAACCCCAGCCACAATTCATGTGATGTACAGCAAAGCTTCCTGAGCAGTATTCAACCGATTCATTTTTCCTTTCATCCTCATAACCACCTCACATATTTGGTGTTCTTCCTTCCTATACTTGGTAAAAAAACTCTTCTTGCAAAGAACTGAAGGCAATCTGTAATTGATAAAATTTATATATAATCTACATAACCTGAGATGATTAATAGAACAGATATGGATGGATATATTTTTCAAGCACAGGGTCAGATCCAACTTTGATACTATTTCTGCCCATCTTCACATGCAAAGTTCAGTGTCCAGTCCATCATTACTGACATGAATGTCACTTGTGTTCTTTGGTTTGTGTAATTGTGGTTATGTCGTTCACAGAATTTACATTTAGAATCTTCCATTTAGAGATGTGTGTGTACACATGATCTACAGTGTCCCAGGAGATTTGGTTTTTCCTCAAACAAATGTAAGAATTGCAAATTTAATTCAAGAATTGCTTGAATACCCATTAAAGAGAATTCTGAGCATTTTGCTTTTCTGCCGCTCTTCGGAATATCAAGGTACACAAATAATATTTGGATATATGCATTAGGATTTTCTCTAACACAAACTGATACTATCACATCTGTGACCTCTAAATTAAAAACACTTCAGCCATGACAGTTACACTTTATGTAAAATTACTTAGTATTGTGTTTGTTGTTAGATATCAACAGGTAATATTGGCTCAACACGTAGAGCCACATCACTGTCTCTAAAGATATTACCATAGGAGAACTAATCACATATGTTCTGACAAACTGGAAATATGCTTTAGTTGAAAAAAAATAAAATAAATGTTTAGTTAAAATATTTTATCTTATTTCCTGATCAATAATCTTTATTCATCTACTCCTCTCAAGTTTTTATTTGTTTATAAAAAAAACCCAAAAACAATGGCATTTGTATCAATCTATATATATCTAAAAATATATATATATGTATATCTCAAACATTTAGAAAATGTAAGAACTTAATATAAAACCTGAGATTACAGATAAAAATATCTGTATAAAGCCTAACTATACTGTATTTAAACTCTTTTAGTAAGTAGCAGATTTGCTTTTAAGAAGCTATAATGATATTCAAACAAGATGAAAAAAATTACAAGAGAAGCACCTGGAAGCCAGTGCTTGATACAATAAAAAACTTTTGACATCTGCAGCCACTTCTGCAGGTGCAGAGAACTTCTTTCAGTTCACTAACTAGTTTATTCAAAATGGAGAACCCCATTTAGACACTAAAAAAGCAGAAAAGATTTGAATAGACTTCTACTATGAATAAATTCTAAGCATGCCAGATTTCGCCTACTAATTCTAAAAGCCTGGGGAAGTTTTGGAAACAATTCAGTTGGAAGCTATTTCACGTTATCTATTTTAAATGAAACATTTCGTGAAAGTATCCAGTGAATTTAGTAGGGGCATATCTGCTTTGGAGAGTTAAGAAGCTGCACTCCTGTATTGTCATTTTTATCCAAAAGCCACTTAATATAAATCACAGGTGGTTCATTTGCCACCTTCTAGTAAGTAAAATACAATTGAGCCTTTGAACAACTGATCTCCATTTAGAAAAAGGCTTCACATTTTACACTACTTATATTCAGGTCAGTATGCTTTAATCGTTGCTAGTCAAAAAGTCACCTCTAAAAATAAGTGAAGGGCAACTGCAAAATGAGAATCAAGTACATCTGTTAGAATGAATGAGCACATAACATGATTTTAAAAATGCATTAGGTTTATACTCCAAAATAGAAATTAAACTAAAAAATTAACCTTTGTTTCAGCTGATGACTAATGTTATCTTTTAAGGACAGTGCCAGACTTCTGTCACACAGAGTGGTTTTATAGTAACATGATAGATAATTCCAGGGAGGAGGGGTACCACATACCTGCTGCAGCACCTCTGCTCCGGGATCAAGGTCTGGGAGGTGAGGAGATCTACAAAGCTTCCTTTCTGTTCTGTTTTCCATGCATATCATTGGTATCCCAGTTTGCTGGTGCAGGCTTTGTGTTCTCAGCCCAAACCAGTCACTTCCACTTTGCCTGATTCACCTTGTACTAGTCGCTGGCCACAGCTTCACCATTGGTTCATCCTCCCCTTGTTGTCTGCTTTAGAGAAACAACTAAAAATTTACCATTTATTTGTGTTTAACAGGAATGAGAAAGAGGTTGTTTTAAGGAAAGTAATTGCAGTTACTATGCAGTGATAATACTGCACGTCTGTGACCCAGATCCCACCCAGGACAAGGAAACCAAGTAAAAATAATGATAATAAAGACCGCTTTTTACATGTTTGGATGAAAGATGAAGAGCTAAAATGGTTTTGCACATTCCACTACTTGAGATGTATATTTGTCTATTTTTCCTTTGTGAGAACCCATGGAAGTCAGAGCATTATTCAGATCTAGACTTGTTTGGTTGTCTCCAAGCTTGAATACTCTAAACTCTCTATTGTTAAAATCCGGACATGTGGTGAATATATGGTTGTATTTTCCTATACTTACTTTAAAAATGCATTTTCTGTGGTAGTTGTATTTGTGAAGAATAAAAGTGACTCTAAAGGACATACAATTCTACTGTTATTCCAACAGAAATATCGACTAAAGTAACCACAATTTCATGTTCTTCTGATCTGATCCTAAGACAGGTTAGATCATTCTGAGGATCAATACCCTTTGCTGTGCTCCTCGCTTTCATGGGGAGCTGATGAAGAACATCTGAATACTAAACTCTTGTAGACTTAGCAAGAGTTGTACTTATTGAAATGCCTGCAAACAAATAATTTTCTAATAATCATTCAGTCAAGCTGAATATTCTTCATATAGAGCAGATCCTAAGTGGGAAATCAAATCTGTGTATTTTCCTGTTTAGTAGCAGAAAGAAGTTATGCTGATTTCAGGTATCTATATGTTTTAAAGTGTAATTTATATGAATCAGTGGCAATTAAACACTGAATGCCTTAATGAAACATCTGAAATACCCTAATCACTATTTCAGGCTCTTAAATCCTATGAAATTCCATTCTGCAGTACTTAATCAGTTCAGGTGCTTCACCATTTGAAACATGGTGAGCTTGTAGCTTGGCTGCAACAATCTAACCCACACATTCACTGTAGCATTTGGCACGTGCAGGGATAGAAATTACACATTCCCAGGGAAATACCAAGAGCAATCAAAGGGCAGACGTGGCGTGTTTGCACTTGGCAAGGAAAACCACCCCTGGAACAATCCTTTCCAATCAGTGGCCAAATATTGACAATTGGTGGTACACAGTGTATTGATCCCAGCTATTAAAATATGACCACATAAGTCAAAATTAATTCTTGATGATTTAATGAATCAGTGTTTATTGATGATTTGTCAAATCATGCTTTTTATATTAACAGGCTACTGGGTGAAACTAAAATCAGACGACTTCACAGCAATCCTACAAGTGTAAAAACTGTTTAGCATTAATAAGCTTGTTTCACTAATAAAAAATTTATTTGACCTAGTAACAAAGACAATAGATTACAAGCTAGCAAGGCAGTTTTTCTCTTTGCATACATTTGTACTGTGTCTTCCAGATGAACAGGAGAGGAATACAAAAATAGAATAATGTGACTTAAGTTGAAGAGTCTGATTATGAAAAGAGAGCCAACATGCAAAAATAGAGAATTCCAGGTAAAGAATTAGAGGCAAAGAAGTAAAAGACATAAAAGAAACCAGCTGAGATATTAGGCTATTTAATAACTTCCCCAGTTATTTGAATAATGTAAAATCTGTCATCACTTGAAAAATAATTCTGCATTGTGTAGTGTAGGGAAGTGCACAGAATGACCCTCTAGATCCTTTGTATCTAATGTTTATTACACAGAGATTGAAACTGATGTTTTATGGAAACAAACAGGTGTTTCCAAGCACTGCATTAGCATAAGAATATCTATATAATCACAGCATTAACCAGTGAGTCACTTAAAAGCAGCAATGAATTAGTGTCAAGTTTATATGACCTTGTGTCTAAATGATTGCTTCAACAAATATAGCACTTCCAATGAAAATGGTAAATGTTAAGTGATCCTCCAAGGTCTAATAATTACATGAAAATGAGTTGACACTAGTGAGATCCCTAGATTAAAGCTGAGTTATGCTTACTTTAGGACAAATTCTCTTTGTGTTTGCTGCCCAAATTAGAGAAAGGCAAATAAATCCTTCATTAGAAATGCTGTGTTGTGATCCTTTTCAACTGTGAGAGATAGCAGCAGTTTATGAGATTTTCTGAATAAACAAGTTACCCTGAGCAGAGTGTTTCAATGAACAAACCAACTTGCAGCATTAAATCAAATAACAGGCAGTGTTTGTATCAGGAATCTTTCACTTGCTTGTTCACTTCAAAAAAATCTTCAATCAAAAATCTTAGTAAAAGACAACTGTTTATGTTACTGAAGAAGAGAGGGTTTCATCTATTCAGGGAACCTAAGTATCATAAGAAACCTCACTTTTGCACCACTGGTTTGACTATTTTTAGTGATAAGAATTTTACACTTGTTTGAAAGGTTTCACACAGAAATTAAATTAAATTTTATACAGAAAGGCTTGAAGTAATTAGCTTGACCAGTGCTACTTATGTATATTTTGAGATCTGACAAAAACTTTTGACTACACATTTTGAGACTTTGTTTATGGAATCCAATTCCTTGGTACCTGGAATGCAACCTCCCAGCTGCAGACTGTCTTGTATTCACATCTGGCATCTGGTGTTGAAACCTTTCTAAATGATCAACTAAAGCCAAAATTCCTGCACTTCTTGTCCATTGGCTTCTCCTGGGCCACATGTTCTACAGTTTTGAGGATGAGGAAGTTTAGACAGGACATGGGGACACCTGATGCATTGCTGTGAACAAAAAAGTGGAATGTATTTCCTACTTTGTGAATGCAAATTGAGACAGAAAGGATCCAAACCAGCCTTTGTAAGCAGTACATTATTGTCTTATCTCTGCACAGATGTACCTGAGCTTTGCCTCAGTAAAATAGCAGGATCCCAGGTAAAGGTGGACTGCAGTTCTACACCTGAGAGGGAAGGCACACGTGACCAATACTGTGCCAAGGGAAACAGTTCCAAGTAACAGAAAATAAGAAAATAGGGTTATTTTTCTGTTAGATTACAGTGGGGGTTTTGCCTTGCGAAATGTATCTGCAGACTCAAAAAAGATAATTTGTATTATCTAAGTGCTGGATTTTGTTCACTTCTCATCTGCAGCTTATTCCAAGTGTTCATTGGATCAAGACACATTCTATTTACTGCAACAAAATACAGAAATGGCTGAAACTGTGCTCATTCTGAAACCAGACTGCATTTCAGCTTACTGAGCAGCCATATCTTGACATGAGCAACTGCAGACACAAAGCAGCTTTTCAGTTTCCATTTGCCAGGCTACATGCTTCCCTCTTGACCTGCATCATCTATTCTGTGAACATTTTACTTAAAATGCCCAGGCATAGAAATGAAATTGTCCACAATTTCTAAAGACTAAATACCATTTAGGTTTCCTTCTTGGTGCTTTTGCCTCCAATTGCTAAACTTCTACTTGTGCAATAGATTTTTTGGGATTGTAAAAGTGAAGGAGGTCAACTAAATTATGGGCAAGGTGAATTGCATGAAGTGGTCTCCTTTGTAAATGAAAGATTAAAAGAGATTAACTTGTGAAACCTGGCTTCTAAAAGCTGATTCTGTGACCAGTTTCACTTTTGGCTGACAATTGATGGGATCAAAGCCAAAGCTGGCCTGATGGGAAACTTGGTCTTCCTCCTACAACAACAACACACTATGACACAATTTAAATAAGTTGTGAATATTTAGCAGGGCCAAGGAACTGCTCCCACAGTAGAAGATCAACACTGTTTAATAGATATTATTGTCTGATGTTTTTGTTCTATCTTAACTTCAGAGGAAGAGGTGGGGGGTTAATTGCTAGTGATTGTTTCTGTGTATATGAAGAATTTTGGACAAAGAATGCCTGTAAAAGCAATGGCTCAGTGCCACACATTTTCCCTCTCTGTAATGAGATGTTCAAGATCTGGTTCTGAGATAAACAGTTCAGTTAAACAAGGGGGATAGGTAACAATATGGAACTCCTTAAGTTAAATGAAGATTCTGATACTTGTACTTCTTCAGTGAAGGCTTATGTCAAGGCTTTGCTTTCCCATGTTCCTGCTTTCCATTAGCTTGAATAAAAAACTGCATCATGTGGAGAGTTCCAGGGAACAGCCACAGACCAAATAAATGTTTGTGTCTTCAGATGACACAGGTGTTGAAATCCACAGCACATTCGTGGACGGTTGTGGGTGGACGTGTTTTGAGATCACACTGTGCAGCTTTGTGCTCAGGAGTTCCTACACTCATTGCTGCTACCAAGGGGATACTCGGAGAGAGCAGAGGATGTTTTACCCCTGGTGCTCATAGCAGCAGGTGTGACAACCCCTCCATGGGTTTTGTGAGGAGAGGGGACAGGAGGACACCAGTGTCCTGCGAGGATGCCCCGTGGCCGTGTGAGGAGGCCTCAGGGCTGCCATGCTCCAGAGCCCCAGGCTCTGCCTTCTGCCCCCAGGACCCATCCCCTGTCCCATTGCTGGGGAGTCTGTGAACCCACGTCCTGTGCCCTGTCCTGGCTGCTGCTGCTCTGTCCTTGCTGTGGAGCAGCACAGGTGACACCCTGGGACCCAGAGCTGATGGCCAGCAGCGGCCAGGACAGACCCTGAGGGGCTGAGGGGCAGCAGGGCACACAGAGCCCAGAGGTGGGGGCAGCCCCAGGTGGGACTGGGCTGGACTGGGCTGGGCTGGGCTGGCTTAGGTTATTAATTAGAGCCCTGAGGGGCCCCAGGCTCTTGGTGTGCTTTTGGCTGTGGGCAGTCTGTGGCTGAGGGACTCTGGGGTGAGGTAAGACCAGCCCAAGCTGCCTTCCTTGTCCTAGCAGAGGGGTTTTGCAGTAGTTGATGTAAAGCTGAGGCTGATACTAAATCCCAAATATGCCAGGTGAGATACTGTTGTTAGAAATAAGCCTTTGTCTTTTCCCCATGTGTGTTTCCTGGTGTGCTGTTTGCCCCCAGGTATTTGTTATGTGTTGTGTGGGTGTGCAGGGCCCAGCTTGCAGCAGCAGCAGCAGCATCTCTCCAGTCCTGATGTACTGTGATCATTGTGTATAGATGCATAAATATCTTCAGAAGAAATCTAGACTTTTTCTGTTGGTGTCAATCACTTTTACAATGCTGTGGTGTAAATAATTTACCCACACATTTCTGTTCTTTAACCAAAACAGTAAGGGAACAAATCTTGTGTGTAAGACGTGAAGAACTCTTTCTCCATTCTCAGTAAATAGCACTGATGTATTCAAAAGACCACTATTTGTCTTTTTAAGAGAAGGTGATTAGTTTGAAGGTGATTAGTTGTTGAAGTTGTATATGAAGCTTCTTGGGTTTTTGTCATTGAGGTGGCTTTTAATTGCTCTGCTCTTGAGTGGACAAGTTTGGGAAGCTGCCAGCTCCATCTTTTTTTTTTTTTTTTTTTTTTTTTTTTTTTAATTTCTATTTTTAAGGTAGGTATCTTAAGAATTATCTTAAGAATAAGTTAACAAGCTAGTTGTGTGTCTGCGTCTCTTTAAGAACACAATTGTATTTGAAAGCACAACTGTGTATCAGCACATAATTTAATGCAGTTGCTGGCCCTATGTTGGATAGAAAATAACTTCAGTGTGTGGGATTGCCTTATCTATTGCAACAATATTATTTCAGGCATTTATTAAGTTTCAGACTGTCAGGGGCCAGCATAAATCATGTGTTGAAGTTGCTGTATTCAGATAACTGTGCAGCTGAATTGAAAATCTGATTTATGAGGAAAAGGAGAAATTATCAGGAAGAACAGTATCTTTATTTCAAAAGCTACTATTTTAGGAGTTAATCCAGCATCCCATGCCATGCTGGGGAAGGCAATCAAGAAGCTATGCCTAGAGCTGACACTGGCATATGTGAGTTGTTTCATATGTGACCAGCATAGCCAGTGCATTGCTTCACCTGTGCAGCTCAGTTACAGTGAGAAGTCTGGTGATCTGAATTTTTGGAAATGAGGTAACTTTACTTACAGATAGTTTTTCATTTTTTTGAGCAATTGGAAGCACTGGTGTATGATTATTGAATCTGCCTGGAACATCTGCTGAGCAATTTAGTTTTAATACAGCCTGTAGATGCTCTTAAATGAAAACATATAGATAATACAATATAAACCTGGTCCTACTGTTGGTGTTAGTGACTTGCCATTACAGTCCAATTAAAGTCAGCACATACTGTAAGGGATAGGGGTGATCCTATCCTCAGTAATTGGACTGGCAATGCCAGGGATTTAGAAAAATGAAAAGGACAAGTTTTTCTACTTGCTTTGCTGCACTGTTGCTATTTCTAAATTTTCAAGGCTTCTTTCAAGACCACTGCTTTCCCTCATAGATGCAAGATACCTATATGTCTTTTTAAAGCCAATAAAAATATCAACTCAGCTTTGCAGAAAATACTGAACTGGAGCCAAAATGACAGTTAGCATGATGCAGGATTATTCTTGGAAGCATTATTTATGCTCAGCATGAAAGACTGAAACACACAGACTTTTAGAAACATGCAGATAGGCTTTGTATCAGAGCTAGGCACTTAAGAAATTAAAATACTTTCTTAGTTACTTCAAAATGAACTGAGGATTCAGATTCCAAACAACATAATTATTATTTTATTAGAAAGTAGTGAAGTTAGTATTAGGAACAAAGTGGTAATGCTTGTGAAAGAGAAATCCCTGTTAGTCTAGGACTGGAATCTTGAAAATGCTTATCTGTGCAATTAAATTTAAGTATTTGCTGGAAAAATAAAAGTGAGAAACTTAAACTTCAGGTGTCTGCATTTGACTGTTGTTTAATTTCTGCGTTTATAGTTAAGACTGAGAAAAAAAACCAATCAACTGAAATATGGAAAATACTCAAAACTATTACTTTTTTTCTTTTTTCACCCCCTCAAGTTATGATAGAAGATGTAATTCTCTACATGGAAGCTAGGAGGAAGATTTTCTGGTAAGTACATGAAACTTGCTTTTGTTCTTGCTGCTTGAACCTGTGTAACAAGGGAGAGGCAGGAGGGAGTGAAGCAAACTGAGGGACACACTGAAGGACTTGAGCTACACTGAAGTGCTGTAAACAATCCTTATCTGCTGCCAGACATTATGAAATGGCACAGATGAATTCAATTCAGGAAGAACTTTGCTTTTTGTAAGGAATAATCTTGATTACAACTAAATGTAAAGGTCTGACAGCTATTACACGAGCTCCTATGCCAGTGCTGCAGGGTATCTCCAGAAGTTTTCTGTTTTGTTGGCCTATGAAGAGGAATGAACTCATACACATGACCAACTGTAATGCTGCTGATGACCAGACAGCTGGTCTTTCAGTTTTTTCCCTCTATGCTTTTATTTCTATCCTATCAGTCTCCAAGGAAATTGGGTAGAAGCAGATAATGTGGTATAGTAGCTGAAAGATTAGAATCCATTCTTATCCCACAGTCCTTATAAATATCTAATATAAGTGATTATTTGGTATTACATGATTATTTTGACACAGTACTGACAGATACAAATTGTATTCAGGTGTCCAAAAGTTTGAATTTTTAATGTAGAGCTGTCACTGTTAATCAAACTGCTGGTCAGTCACATATCCAGCAATGAACAGAAAATACAGTTTGGATTTTTTGCCCACAAACTCTGTGGAGTAGTCATCCTGTGAATATTTCTCAATTCCTGGTCTTTCAGCATCTGAGAAACTAACTCAGAGTTTTACAGAAGCAACAGGGATTGAACTTTGCTATACCAGAAGGCTACAGGAGCAAAAGTGTTCTTTTGTTTCTGTAGCAAAATTAAGTTATTGGAGCAGAATGTGCCAAGCTGAAAGTGCTCCAAGTGATGTTTGGGTGTCCAGGGGCTCCAGGGCTGTGCCTGTCCATTTCCTCCTCTTTTGATAGTTGTGCAGTGAGCAATCAGGTGTCAGCACATCTTTGTGTGAAATATAATAAAAACCATTATCTCTGTTATTTTGTTAAAAACATCTTTCCTTTCCCTGTTTGAAATTTGGCTTTGGTTCCATTAAGATAAAAAAGGTGAAAAATGAAGGAAAACAGAATAAAGTTAGTTATTCTTCCAAGCTTATCAACAAAACTCTAGGGAAGGACTTGCCTATCTTCACTTGAAAAAATCTTGTAGCAAGCATGTGTTGTGGAGTGGAGGTGGTTGGGAAATATCTCTACCTGCTGTTGATAAAGTTTTTTAAACTCTTCTTTTAGCTCCGTGCATCCAAATATAATCAATATTTTTTTCTGTTTTCCCCCATGAGTTTTGAGTGGAGTTTCCCATTTTTTTTTGCCCAGAGTGTGAGGAATTTCCAGCTCGAGTCCTCTAGATGGTGCCACAGCCCCAGCACATGGAGGTGACTCAACGTTAGTTTTGTATCTTGTTAAAATCTCCCTTCAGTCAGGTACTGCAGGAAAGGATTAATGATTGGAGCAGTGATACAATTTGTAGGTTTATACAGGGAGGAATCAGCATAGGTGGATTACTTATCCTCAGCTATGTAAAAGTAGGTTTGTTTTTGTTGTTGTTGTTGTTTTTTTTTTAATAAATACAGAAACCTTGCAAGGACTGTTGTGTGGTCGTTGCCCCCTCCTTTCTTGAAGCCACACCTTGAATGCTGCCAAGGGCAGGGGTGCCCTATGGTGCTGCATAAGTGACCCCAGTGAGCCTCTTAAAGCTCCCAGCAGATGTGTCGGCTTTTCTGTGCTAATGGGAACTTCACAAACCATTTTCTCTTCCTTCTGAGAGCAGATGTAAGTACATGAAAATCGCCTTCTTGTATAAAGTGCAAATTGATAGTAACGTTGGTTCAGTTGTAAGGCAGAAGCTGTAGAGGCACTCACTCTATTTGGTAATTGCAGAAGCTCTTATACAGAGCTTCATCAAAACTAATTTTTTATGTTCCGCTGGCTTTTCTTTCAAAATCTGAAGTGTGAGCACATTATTACCTGGACGTTTAAACTATCCACTCAGAGGCTTTTAACAGGTGTGTGAATCTGCTCCAGCCCTTTTTCCTTATCACCTCTAAAGCAGCCACTCTTCTCTGCTCTGGTTGTTTCAGTGGGTGAACTTTAGTGGGAACAGGCATGGTAGCTCAGCACTTGTATTCCTGAGCTTTTGGTGGCCTAAGGTGAAGCTTTGTGTGGTCTGCTGTGAATGCACAGCCCAAAGAGTTGTGCATCCAGGGGAGGATATGGGGCCGTATGTGTTGAGGTTCCACAGTCCTGCTTTGACAGGAAATACCCACTGAAGCAGGAAGAGTTCAAAGAGTGACTCTGCTGATGCCTGAATCATACTGAGATTAGGACTTGTTGCTGGCAGCAAGGGCTGTGTTTGTGATTAACTTGTATGCAAACAGTGGGCACCAGAAGCATGGAAACAGAGGCATAATCTAGAAAAGGCACCAACTCTCCAGCCTCAGTTACAACTGAGCCTTATGTTTAGCTCATGGGTATAGACTGTTCTTTGTAAGGACAAGAAAGGACTTGACCATCTTTGTAAGACATGTGTCTGTAAAAGACCTTATCAGGCAATAATAAAGGAGTAACTTGAGCCATGGGACTGCAGTTTAAATTTTCATTTCACTTGGATAATTGTATCCTTTCTGATGTATGTTGACACCCTGCATTTTAGATTCTTTGCAAGTCTGGAAAAAAATCAGTCAGAATCTTCCAAATTAAATATTTAAGGTGCTCTTCGTGCTTCTGTTTTATGAGATGAAATACTGGTGTCCTCTTCATTTGACACTACTAAAATATCTATAAGATTCTTCATAGAGAGTTTACTGACTGGCCAGGTCTGATTTTCAGTAGCAACAGTCTGTACAAAGGTCAGCTATAGTTTCTATTAGATGCTGCAGTAGTGATTCTGAAGTGACAAGTGACAGCAGCTAAAGTTCAGTTGTTGACTTCCTGTCTTAGATCTATTTGATTATTTTTGCCCTCTTTAAGGTACAGCTGTCTTTCTCTCCAAAAGGAGTGACCACAGTCCAGCTAGAAATTAATCTGGCTAGTGCTGCAAAAGGCAATAAAAATGTTTATCTATAAATACATCAGCAACAAAAAGAGAATCTCCTTTATTGGATGAGGGGAGAAACACAATGGTAAAGGATAAGGAAAAGGCTGAAGTACTTGGTGCCTTCTTTGCCTCAGTCTTTACTGGTAACAGCAGTTGTTCTCCAGGACCCCAGTCCCTGGATTGATGGATGGGAGGTTCATCAAAATGAAGTGTTGGTTCCTGCCTTTAGGTCACAACAATCCCTGCAGTGCTACAGGCTGGGGGTGCTACAGAGTGGCTGCAAAATGGGCCAGTGGAAAAAACTCTGAAATAAGCGTGTGACCATAGGATCTGTAAAGTTTGCTGATGTACTTTTTATATTGCTGAGTCATTTCAGCTTGTCAGAACCAAAGACAAAACCACAGGTTTCTGTGACCTCTTCTTGGTATAAGTGTGCATAAGCACTTTCAAAAGTTCAACCAAGATAACGAGAACAGACAGTTCCCTGCCAATGACCAGATAAAGTAAAAATGCTTGGTTTAATACCTTGTGTGTCTGTAGTGTAGGGGCTAATCTTGGGATGCTACAGATGCTCATAGAAGGTGGGGTTGAAGCACTTAAGAACAGCATGAGACTGTCCTGGCTGGCTGTAGTTGTCACCTTGGGAACAAGGATTGGTGCAGCTGGACTCTTGGCAATTTGTGTCTTTATATGTAGTCATTAAAAGCCTGCACTACAAGGGATGGGGGGAGCAAGAGAATTAGGATGAAACTCTTTATTGGCATTTTTTGGATGAGAACTGTTTCTCATTACTTTAGTGTTCTCTATCATCCCTGATGAAAGAAATTAAACTACTGTCCAAAAACATACACTGTAGTTTGATGATGCAATATTCTCTTTATTATTTCTTCACCTTAGGTTGGTCAGAAGTATGAGTTCCAAAATATCATTAAGTCAGTCAAAAGAATTCTGAAAATATCACAGCAAATATACACACATAATTAGATATTGTGAGATTTCTTCATCACTATCAATACCACCTCTAGGGTGGTAAGACTTCTTGGAACAATTTTGCTATTTGGAGTTTCTGGAGTATAAAGAAAGTTTGCAAAGTTAATTGTGAGAGTTCCTGGGAGCATTGCTTATGAAACAGTGATGAGGAAAGTAGTTAAAACAGAGTATGAGGCAGAATAAATTTTAATTTGCATTTGCAGTTAAAAAAAAAAAAAAATCACAATTCCTGTTTTTTTAAAAAAAGTGAGTGCAGTTGTAGAATTTATTTTACATCAATAATCTCTTTGGACAGCCTCTCTCTTTATATGCGACACTCTCTAAATGATGCCCCTTGAGTGTGGTGGGTACATTCTGTAATCAATAACTCCCAAAGCAGGTTACCTGAAAACCAAGGGAAGAGGAGCTCCTAGTAGAGACACCCCTTGCTTATCTGCCAGACCTCAAGTTGCTGTAAACTTTCAGTCCCGCGAGAAAATTGTGGGAGTTTTGTGGTTATTATAATAACTGGACTTAGTGCAACCAGAGGCTTGTTGTTTTGCTGTGGTTAATATTATACTGTTTTAAACTTTGCCTGCATCTCAAGTTTGTCTGTCTGGGTTCAAAACCAGAAATAAATGCAGTAAGAAACCAGGAAATAATGAGAGGTTGTTTTTGGCCATTGTAAAACCCTTTGGAAGGAGACAGGATTTGCACTGGAGGGAATTGTTCTATAATCCAGTGTTACAGCCTCACCAGTTATGTTCTGCCAGCGTGTGTCCCTGTAACTTAATGAACCTTGAAATACTTTAGTCACCTTGTTTAGCTCCCTGCCAGTGACCAGCAAAATGCTGTTTTCAGTTCCCTCTTCCTACAGCTGGAAAGCTTAGAAAACTCCCAGCAGAGTGGTGGCTCTTAGGGGACACTGCAGTGGCATCAAATCAGCTTCCTGTGATGAATTTCTGTAGTGCTCTTGGGAAAGGCAAGCTCTCCAGCAAATGTAAATATGTGCCTTTGACATCATTAGAGTGGAGCCAGAAGCCAGAATGAAATACTGTACATGATCTTCTGTGTGGTGGAAATGTCTCCGTGAGATTCAACGTGGATATTAAAAGAGAGCCATTGGCACATGGTTTCCAGGTAACCAACACATAAACAGGGCTGCAGCTCTCTGAACACCCCATGCCTTGCACATCAATCATGGCTGGTGGCATTCTGTGCTCTCATTCAAGTGGGTGCTTCAGTGCATCTTCAATAGCAGTGATCCAGGAGGTGAGGGTGGGAGCTCCTGCCGAGTGCCAAATGTTGAAGGCACTTTCCATCTAATCCTTTCCCCCTCCTTTTCCTACTGCCTTAATGTTAATTTCTCCATTTCTTGAATTTAAGTTCTCAGAAGGGCTTACTGACTAGGGGGAATTATTTTGTTTATTTTGGGCAGATCTCATCTCCTTTGTAAATTGGCCTTTCCAAAGGTGCTGGTTATTGAGTGCCTGAGTAGATCACAGGCAGGGTTTGTGTATCCTGGTACCCCTGGAGCTCAGGGGAAGAAACAAAATAGGAAACTGAAGCAGAGGGTGATGTCCTTCTCTTTATTGTAACATCCTATTATCTTTCCTGGATTTAAGGCAACATTCAGCTCTTTTTATTTGAGGCAGGTTTCTCATCTTCCCAGTGGTTGTTTTAAACTTATGTTGCACTTATGCTTTGTGTGGCTATTTCAAATCCTTCATTTTGCTGCTGTTTACTTTGATCCATTAAATATTTAAGTATTTTTTAGAGAAGTTTTCTCATCTCATCTCCTGAAATTGCACATGAATGAAAATTCAAAACTGTTGCCAGCTTCCTTAGGTACAGTAGCTATTATAAGAAACAAAGTTCAGTAGCAATTCAGTGTTAAACTGTTATCACAATTTCTAAGTGATAGTGCAGAGTGCTGGTATTTACAGGTTTTCAGGCTGTGATTCTCTTGATCAAAGAAGTGATCTCTGCTGTGTTATGAGTGTGGTGTTTGACAGCATTTGTCATAGTGTCTTCTTCTTTTTCTCTGACAAGTGATTGTGAGCCCCTTCAGCTTGTGTAGCCCAAGGATTTATACTGAATAAACTCTGCTTGGAGATTCTCATCTCTGAATAATAATCAGCTTTGGTTATAGACTGAAAATAATTTTAAAAATAATGCCAGTGATGGTTGCCAAGTAAATGTTGGAAGGAAACCTGAGAGAATCTTTCTTTCACGTCAAAATTCCAATCAAATCTTACTGTTGGTGCCAGATTGAGCTCACTGGACACAAGGGGAGTTTTGGTGCAGGTGGGATACAATTCAGGCAAGTAAAATGCAGCTGTTAGCCAACACCAGTTTAATTTTTTGAAAACAGAATTTAAAAAAATCAAGTATAGTTTTGGTCTTTAGTTTTGTCAGAAGGATGTGACTTTATTTAGAAAGTCAGCTTTTCACTCTATGCTGGCCAGCTGCTTTTCTAATGTTTATTCTGATCTGCTCCCATGTCTTAATCTAGGGAACTTTATTTTCTTTTTAGTTATCAGTCCTACAATTCTTTGACTGTGCTGACTTCACTGGTTGTAATTCTGAGTGAGAAAGTGATAGGAGTTGGCTTCAAGGGCTGCCAGGTGTACACTCCAATACCATCTCAGGTAGTGATCCTGGGCTGTGCTGAGCTGGCTGCCCTCAGTGCCAGCTGAGATCTGTGCAGCTCAGGTTGTTTAAGATGTTTGGTGCTGCACATTGAGTGAGTCATCCTGTGAGGTTTTTTCTCACTCTGCTTCTGGTGAGGCAGCAATCACTGTCCATGACAGCATTTTCCTGAGCAGTGTGACATTTGGTGGCATTGATGTATTAGAGGTGGTGTTTAAATAGCACGTACTGGTGAAGCCATATTGACATAATGAGAAGTGAGTCTAAATTCCATGGCTCAGAAATATGAGGAAATAGAAGATTTTGTAGTTGAGCCCCCAAGTCAGTTCCCTTTAATGGTCCCTCCATGTATATACACACACTCTGCCCTACTGCTCAGTTTTTCTCCTCATGTGTAATTTGAAAGTGAGTTTCTTTATCCCTTTCATCCTGAATTACACATAGTCCTGGTAAATTTTCTGTAAACACAACTACCACCACACCTCTCATGTCTTCTGTGCACTTGACTCCTTGACTGATAACATGAAGAAGGTGGAACAGATACATAGTTCTGAGAAAAACCATGTCCTGGAAATCTTGGAATTTCTGGGAGAGAATGGAGTCATGCTGTGGCTCTTGCATTTGGGAAAGTGCTTTAATGTAGCAATAGAAAAGGAGCCCTTTGGGGTGCCTGCTAATTAATAAATGACACACTTGATTAATCGTCATCAATGGTCACAAATGCTTTTTGCTTTGGATTTAATCAGCCAGTTGTGCCACAGAGATGTAGCTCTATTTCTGGTCTAATCTGTGCTAAAATGAGCACTGGAGCAAGGCACAAATATCTTAACAATTTTAACCACATGCCAGGTTTTCTAGGAAGTGTATATAAGAATTGTAATTCTAAACTATTTAGAAATATCAGTTAGTTGACTGTGGTAAAGAAAATAACTTAGAAGGAAGCTTGGACTTTCTTGTGCACTCTTTGAAATCCCAGCTGTACCTGAATGATCCTTTACAAAAAGCCAACCAAGGCTACAGATTGAAGCCAGTCTGATAGAAATTCTCCACTTCTCCAACCTTTAGAACTTCAAAATCTCTTAGGAAAAGTTATAATAATTGACTCAGCAGATTATTAAGTACATCTGCTACCCCTGGTTAGGGTGTTTCCATGCTCAAATATCAGAGAAAGCATTTCTTTGGAGCTACCCAATGTATACTTCTCCCTTGAAACACATTTTGTGCTTTCTTTGGCAGAAGAGATACTGAGCAGAGTCATTTGGGGCAGTCAAGTTGTATAGTACCTGCGAGGCTGAAATCCCAGGCCCCTTTCTTTGCATTGTCTCAGTTCTCTTCCCATTCAAATCAATAGCAAAACTATAATTTTAATGGGAACACATCTGCTTTTAGAGAGCTGGTGCAAGTGTCTCTTCCAGGAAGATTGCTGTAAATATTTATATAGAGACCCTGAAGAGAACTGGGTGTTATATGCTGAAGGTGAAGCTAAGGTGGGCACTATTTGCTAATGCATGCAGAAAAACTTTGGTCAGTATCTAATCCTGAAATCTGCCTTCAGTTTGAAGGTTAGATGGAGTATCAGCACTTCCATGGTGGATCAGAGTTGTGATTATTCTAGGCCAGTGTCTTGTGTCTGAAAATACTCAGCACATTGTGTTTTTACAGACAGGTGAGGGGCTCTTTGCCATATAAACCTTTTTTTTTAAAGTATCATTTTTCTGGGCTAAGAGTTCACCTTGTGCTGGGGATCTTTAGATCCTTAACCTCATGAAGAACCAGAAGGTCTTGGCCCCTCTAACGATGTGTTCTGTGATCTTGAGCAAATCACTTCCCTGTGCCTCTGCCTCCCCTCCCACTCTCTCCTGTCTCTTTTCCAGAGCTCAGGCCTTCCATGTGCTTGCTCAGTGTCTGCTACAGCAGGGCCCTGATCTCTGCTGGGGCCTCTAAATACAAGTGCTGTATAAAAGTAAAAATAATCCTCACAAATAGGGATGTGGGCTGGGAATTTCAAAAAGGCAGAAGGGCGAGTCAGTTTTCATGGACTCCTCTAAAAGTCAAAGCTTTATGCTCAGAGGCTTAAGGCAGTTTTCTGAGACCAGTCCTGTTGCTGTTGGCTTCAGTGATGTAGGACAGCAGGACAGGCTCCAGAAATCTTCCATTATATCTGTCCACCCTTTTACATGTCACAAGGGAGATTTTTTTAGTGCAAGAGATGGAACCTCAGATAAGATTACATGCTGTAATTATCAGTGGGATTTATTTGTCCAGTTCTTTCAGAACTAAGTGGAAAAATGCACGTACATCCCTTAAGAAAAGGGAAGTGTGTGCATTTTTCCACTCTAAGCTGACTAAGTTGACATGTAAGCATGGATAGGCAAAAATACAAATAAAGTTATTTATCAAAGGAAATATTCCTATTTTCTCTGTACCTAATATGAATGTAGAATAGAATTATAGAATGGCTGTAAAGTTTGAAGGTTTTTAGCTGTAAATGTAGACTAAATTAAACTGCTAGTTTTCATTAAATTTGAATTGACTGTGGTATTGCACCCCCTTAAAGGACACTGGAGAGACTCAAGTTGCATTTTAAATCTAGTATTGTAATTAATAGTATCTACATTTATTTTTGTGGTAACTGCACTTTAATGACTGTGTTTAGTATTAAACAAAGCTACAAAATCTAAACAGCTCTTAAGAGCATGTTGATTTCTGCTACATTTTATTCCACTGGTCATCTGCTTAGGTGAACTTGGATACTAAAATTAAGCTTTTAAAGCTAATAGGGAGAAAGTGTAAAAGTAATGGCACAAAAATCAAATATTTTCCCTTGAATTTAAAGACAAATCTTCAGGTGGAGACATCATCTGCCACTCCTGTGTCTATGGTTCTGCTGTACTTCCCCTGCTAACCAGTGTACCTTGCAGACTTTCAGGTGTGTTTTCATGTGGCATCCCAAGAAGAGATCAAAGCATAATTTCAGTTAAAATTCTGAGTTCTTGCGTGCAGCATCATTGTTCCATCTGTTGGACTTACTGTGTGACTTCGTTCAGGCCTATGGAAACTGAACACATAGGGATGGTGGTGGCTTTGTTCTGTATCCTTTAATTTGAGCTAAGATTAGTGCAAAATAAGGTGAAACATAACTATGTTGTTATTCTTGCCACTACAGAGGCTTGTGAGGCTTTTTTTTCCTAAAAGGAGTTTTATTAGGATCTCCCTGTGTTCATGAAGTTCCATCAATGATGTGACCCTGTGGTTTCTTTCATTGTTTAAGCCTCACTTCGGATTTTCAGGATATGTTTATTCACCTGTGAATGAAAAGCAGGATTTTTCCTGTTTTCCATATCTTTGACTTTTCCATATTTAGCTTCCTATTAAGTGAAGGAGGTATAAGCATCAGGAAGTGGCAAAAGGTAATATTTTACCAAATTTTAGCCAGGAAGGCCAGCTTTTCTGTGGGAATATTAGATTGGCTGTGGCCCCTGGCCTGAGATTGAATTCCCATATTAATTCTATGGGTTACTTCCAGAAAAGGACACTGTTTCAAATGGGAAGTTGAAAAGCATTTACATTTCCCATGTACTAAGCTACTGGAGAGGTTCTTGGCATGATTTGGTCCCCAGCCAGGCTGCATCCACATCCTGACCCCTCAGTTTGATGCTGTCCTCTTCTTCCAGGTGCAAACCAAGCTGTCAGAGGGTCTCAGATGTGCTTTCCCTTGGGATATTCCCCGTGGTTGGAATCAACCACTTCAGGATTCTGTGTTGACCGCACTGTGCACTGTAAAGGGGCTGGGATGGGGAGAAAGGATCTAACTAAAGGTTTTGGAATAATTTCTGCAGAACCATATTGATTTCATCTCTATTAAATTCATTGAGTTTTCCCATAAGAGCTTTTTAATTTAACTGTTGCTAAAAAATGCTGCACAAATTACCTGGCAGGAATGCTGTGGAGTTGGAAGCCCTGTAGGCAGTCCCTTAAAGGCAAAGCAGTAAAGCTGAGTGAATTATTCCCTGCCAAGAGGGTTGATTTTTCTTTATTTATTTATTCAATGAATTTACCATTCTGTCTGTTCACAGATTACTGACAAACAGCCACTGATTCTTAATGAATTTGTTCATTATCCCAGATTATCCAATGCCTGGTTTATGCAATGCAGTTTTAGCTTATAGGGCTGCTGGCAGTCTGATCCACAAGTATTGTTTGAATACCACTGTTTGTAATTCTTACAGAAAAGCCCTATAAAACTCAATAGAGGCCTGGTGTTTTATTTCTGGGCACATCTATAAAACTTAGCAGAAAATTATATCCTTACCATAAAATTCTACAGCTTGGTTTAAAGTAGTTGTAATTTTCTACTGATTTCTGTGTTTTTAGTAGCATTTATATAAAAAAAAGCATTTTGCATCGCCGTTACTCTCAAATTTTTTTAGCTTCTGAGAGCAGAGAGGGTTGATAACATGGATGTAAATCCTTGGGAACTGACCTCTTTTACCCTCGAGTTTGTTTGGTTACATTGCAGTTATACTGATGCCTGTTAAAAGACACTTTTTTGCTATTGGGGTATAAATTATTATCAGGCCTTACTTGGTTCTGTCTCTCATTAATGCTACAATGAAAGCTGAGGTAGATAAAAAAGAATTATCTAATATGCAAGTACATCAGATTTCTCTGTTCTTTGGATGGAATTTAATGACAATGTTTGTGATAGCTCCTCAAGGAATGACATTTCATTAGTATCAGGCTCTACTAAGGTTCCAGGAAATCTCCCAGCTTGAAAAGTGTTTTCTTGGGTCCAGACATGAACCTTTGAAGGTGATGATGCATGACTCTGCTAGAGACTGAGTGTTGTTCCCCTGGGATAAATAGATTTGGCTATTTGCTTAAATTAACTAAAGATATAAAAATATCTTCCCATAGGTTGTGTTGGCTTTGATTTGCTTTGTGTTGGTTTTAAGCATTTCCCTGCTGGCTTTGTCTGGTGTAACAAGGAAAGGTAGAAATCCATAGAGAAGGAATTAATCCTCTGATATGTTTGGTAGACTGTTACAAATCTTTAATTTGCAAATGTGCATGAGGAACCAAAGATTTACCCAATGGAGTGTGCAGTATCTGCTTTTCATGTAGCAGTAACATTGTCAGGGATCTCATTACCTGCTTGGGCTGTTGAGGGAGTGGTTTGAGGAAACCTCCTGCAAGCAGTGCCCCTGTAACAGGCTGGGTCACACCTGTGTTATTTAACTCAAGCTTTGCAGCCACGTCACTGCTGATGTCCCCACGTGGATTTTAGGTTTTGTGCTCTTTTGGAACTTGCCAGTGTTTTTTATCCTCCCTGAAATACTGGCTGCCAGTGGCCTATGGAATGGAAGCAGGGTGCTCATTTACCTGTTAACTCCATTATTCTGGAACAAGATGTCTTTAGCTAGTCAGATATAAAAAGATTTAAAACATCTCTAGATGACATTTCTATAATGCGTTGGTGTTTCTGTAAGACATAATAAAATATTCATTGCTTTAACAGATGGATATAGCCACAATCCTTCTGAAGATGTTATTTTAAGGATGTGGATTATACTGGATTAATAGGCCAGTAGCTTGGCAGAATGCAGCTTTTTGGTGTTTCAACTTGTAGAGCTAGTTATAATTTCCAGTGAATTAGCTGTAAATTGCTCTAGTTTAAAAATATGAAAATTAACTTTTAAAATATGGATTTTTTTTCCTTTAATGAAAATTCTATTTCTAGACAATTCTAAGAACCTTAATTCTTATAACTGCCAAACTCTTTCCTCTGGGCTAGACTTTGACAGATACTTAGGATTATCAGGTTAACATGCAGTGGATAAAAAATGGTGAGAGGCTATGGAAGAGAAAGCTTTTGTTAATGAAATCAGTTTTTAGTTGTGGGCTGCTTTTGCTCTATCAGAAGACTTTAAAATCTTGACACATGTCAAAAAAGTATTTCTGGCCATGATAAATTTTATGGTCTTTAAATGTAATATTTAGCAATGCTGGAATCCTGTTGAAGTTAATATCTTGCTCAACAATAAGGAATAAAGGTTAATCTGTGACCTCCAGTAGCCATCCTGCAACAGATCTTAGTAATGGTGTGTATTTCTTGATTTACATTTGGAAACTGGCCCATGTTGCCATGAATTCTTCTCCAAAATGAGCCTGAATTTAGCCTTAGAAAATTCATTAAAAGGGACAGGAGTCCTCCTGTCCATCAGAGTTCTCTTTTATACCTAGCGTGGGGATAACTGCAGCCAGTGTAGGATGGTGCCCACATTCTGGAGCACTGTTCTAAATGTGCATGTGCTCCTTGAATCCACAGAATCTGAGTGTTCACCAGCTGTAATGTGCAACTGTATTGCTTTTTGATGATTTGGTAAATCAGATTATTATTAATAATAATAAGTTTATAATAAAAAGTTAGTACATTTTTCTGTCATGTTTCTTTAATTCAGATGTAATATTAAAATATTTTCAGAGATACCAGCTCTGGAAGAGAGTAGACATGGCTCATTTACATGGTTGTACATAAAATAAAGTTTTATTGTGTAGTTAATGCTTCTCAAGTTTAATGTATATTACCTTGGGAAGACTGGTAAGACACTGAGAGAAAACTCATAAAAAGGCTTAATCTCAGATATTGGTCTCTTGAGGTCAGAATATAATACTGGGTAGCCAAAAGATGGAATGATAAAATGCAAAAAGATGGAATGATAACATCATTCAAAGAGAAACTGTATTTTATCCTGTTGGTTTGCAAGGAATTTCCTGAATTTAACTTTTGTCTTTAGGACTGAGTAAATAAATGTATCTACTTTTTGCTTTTTATTTTCTTACTTGAAGCATTTACCAGGACTGAGGTGTTTTACAGTTTTGCCTGTGCTAAAATAGATAATTGTGTACCTGCACTTGAGCCAAGCTTTAGTGAAATGTCTGGAAATTAGTTTTATATGCATTGCTGTCAGGGTGATGTTTTATCATTTGTTTTCCACAGTTTACTTGGAACTGCATCTATGCTACTGAGTGTGTCAGGTATCTCAACTTCACGTGCCATGGATTTTTTTGAGGTATTTGAGAAGTACACCATGACCTGTTGTTGAGTCAGTCTGGCATTATTCAGTGTACATGTCCTTCACTGATCAAGTGGTACTTGAACTGTCCATGATAATACCCTAATTGAAGGTTGTTTCATGTGCAATCTACAGGATTGTTCCAGAGCACCAGCTGGTGTTCTTAGCATGCTTTAAATGTGTAGTAGAGTGTATTGTTGTCAAGGGATTATCTGAAGTGAAGAACACAGCAAAACAAAGCATTTGCACTTTTTCCACTATTATTTTTTTTCAAGTCCTTGGGAAAGATGATTTTCAATGTCCTTGCATGCTATATAGCAACTTTACATGAGTTTTTGAGAATTTTTGTCAAAATAATATGCCTTTTATTATAAAATTGAAGTGTCTTTTGGCCCATAGAGCATGTAAATGGGATGATAAAGAGAATCTCTTTGTAAGATAAACATAAAGCATCTGGAGGCATTATAATATACATTACTAAAATGTACAACCCTCTGTACTGCCCATCTCTTTGTTCCACTTCACTATCAGGATAAAAACAAAAAAATAGTGCTTGCAAAGCATCATGTAAAAGTATTCCTGAGTTGTCACTGGTACTGCATAGCAGGAATTCCACCAGGGACTGCCATCCTGTCATCTCTGCCTGTGCCAAGGAGCTTTCTCAGGAAAGGGCATTGGCACAGACCAAATCCATCATGTTTTAGCAACACATCTGCAAGAGGGCCATAAAAATTGCTGTAATTGTCTTATTGTTTCTGGTGCTTTCCACAAGCACTTCAGCAAGGCTTCTTGGGTTAGAACATATTGTCTAGAATAGCTTTCACTTGACATAGCTTATGTTGTCTTGCATGAAAACACCACTGCTGCTGCCTCTGGGCTCAGCCTCACAAAAACACAGGCTCCAGTGCTGGATGTGATAGAATTTTTCTGGGGATCTCTGCCATGGGAAGGAAGTAGTGCCCAGCTGGCATCTGTGTCTGATTTACATCAGTTGAGCCCCCAGCACCTCATTCTTTGCTGGGATACTTAAACTGGTTTCATACAATTTTGTTCTCTTAAGACATACCCCCACCCAAAAAACCAACCCCCTCAAAGCCAAATAGTCCAAGCTTGGATGTCTAATTTTTCTCTGAGAACTTCTGTGCTCAGCTCTGCTTTGGTTTCACTACATTCCCTCCTGCTGCGTGCTGGGATAAACAGGAAGATCAGGCCCTGTGTGTGTTCATTTGCTTTGTGATCTGATTTATGCTGCTTACATCTATTGCTGACTTCAGCCTCTCATTGTGAGCCAGCACAGTTTAGGAAATGCTCTCCCTGGCTTCAGCTGGTGGCAAAACAGCAACTGAGAAACAGTTCCTCTATATGAGTCCTGCACTTGCCTTTCCAGTCTTTATTGGAGACTGAATGCTGCTTCTCCTTTCTTTCACTCATCTTTTTATGAGCTATAGAGCCAAGCTCAGCAAATAATCACCCTCATCTTTTCTAAAAACCTGAGCTATTTTTGCTCCCTGCTGTACTTACCTCATTTCACATGTTTTCTCTGAACTAAATGCGGATGGAATAATGTGTATTCTTTTGAAATTAAGCTGTATTCACCACTTAATCCCTAGATAACCATAACTGATTTATCCTGCACCTTTCAGTGTCTTTTGTCTTTGCCTTGTTCTTTACCCAGATGGTTTTCTCTGCTGAGGAAACAAATTCTAAATAAGGAATATTGAGCTGATTCTATAGTCCATTTTCCCAACTTCATACTAGTGTAATTTCAGTGTTTTACATTAGTGATATGTTCAAATATAGTGGTATTTCTGAGGATTTTCTAGAGCAGGAAGCATAAAGAACTTTAACCCTGGGACTTATTGCTGAAGGACCCCACAACCTTCATTATAGTAATAATTAGTGCTAGCAGATATCTGAGATTTCAGCTTTTATAACCAGCATTTCTGTATCCATCATGTAACAGAATCATTCTCCCGTTTTTAACAGACTAGAAAATGTGGAAGTATCTGGCAGCTAGTAAATGAGTCACACGTTATTTCTATAAGATATCTGTCTCAGCTGACACCACCTCACTCAGAATATAGTTCTGATGATGCTTCCTGAAGATGTGCTAAGCTTCTGAAAGTGCCTGTTCATAGTGTGTCTTTTGCAGCTCTTTAGAGCTATAGTTAGAATTAATTTATGTTCTCATGAATTTTGTCCTTTGGCAGTTGCCCTTCCTTCAGAAATCTCAATAATAGAAATATTTGTGAAGTTTGTTTGTCAGCAAAGTTCATACAAATTCACCTAATTGCTGAAGGGAAAGTTCACAGAAGATTTTCAGTGGTTACTCTAGTGAGGAAATGCCTGTTTTTTTTGTATTTCAGTTCTGTTTAGGGTCAGTGTGTCAGATACTGGAGATACATAACCAAGGAAATTGAAAAAGCTTAAAATCTAAGTTACCCTTATTGATGGTTTTCTTTTTTTCATCTTTCTCTTGTCTTTGCTATTGGGGTCTACTAAAGATCTGTTAAATCCTTAAGGGTGTGAATTAGGATTAGAAAACTTTTCCTTAGTGACCAAAATAATATTTATCCTTGTATTTATTCTGCTTAAAACCTTCCATTTTTTCAGAAACTGAAACCCATCTGCTTTGACAGAGCAGTCCTGAACTATGAATACGTCCTCTTAAAAACCACTCTGGGTTATTGGTTTTTGCTTATTCTTTCTCCTGAATGTGCTTTTGGAAGGTTGTTATCATCAAAGAGTTGCTGTTTTTCAGCTGATTGCATTTTTCTGGATGTTTTGTGTAAAAAGACAAATCTCAGCCCTTTCTTCAGAGGGTCTGAAGAAGCTGAGTTCATTATCAAGGTAACTCTCCCTGGATATGTGAGCTCATGGCAGTTAGGAAAAATACTGCCTAGTCTCAGTCACATGAAAGATCCTTCATTTTCCCACCCCTCAGCCTCTCAGGAAACATTCTGACCTTCTCAGACTGGAAAAAAAAAAAAATCCTGGGATACTGGAAAACTTTGACGTGTTTAAAATGAAGTCTCACTGGAGAAGAATCTACCAAACACAGAGCCATTGTTGAGGTTTGTATTTCTTTAATGAAGATATTTTGTCTTGTGTGGCTTCTCAGGAGAGAAAAACTTCACTTGCTGATTTTTCAGTGGAATTTCCATTCTCTTCCTATTTTTTTTTTTTTTTTTTTTTAAATTGACTTTATATTTGGTGAAAAAAGTACAGTCCAAAAAAGATGGAGCTGAGCCCAAATCCTGTGCTTTAGAATGTGATTAAAGACTTGCATTTCCCCAAACAGCCATGTCACAAGATGCCAAGTGCAGAAGGCATTATTCATCTCCACCTTATCTCTGTGAAAAGCCATCTTCAAAGCAGAAAGGAGGAGAGTTCTACCCTCTAGAGATAAATGGCATATCATAAATAGCGAGAGGCACTCAGATACTGTGATTATGAGCTCTATAGAAATGCCTGTAAATAATACTGGGAGGTGCCCAGATACTACAGCTTACTTATAAAAATAAATAAACCACATAAAAATCTGACAGCATGCAAGCCTCTCTCCCATATGAGGACACTTCACTTTCCTTTTCCACTTTCTGTTCTGAGAGCAGGATCTGTCATGCAGGGACTAGGTCCTCATCCTTAACTTGTAGTCTCTTGAGAAAAAATAAAGAAAATCACTATGTAAAATAACATGAAAGTATTGAGGTCAGAAAACTTTTAAAATGCGTACTTAGCTGTGCCTCCTTTCCAAATTTTGTGTTTGAAATAAGAAAAGCATAGCTGGGCAGAAGCTTTTAGAATCTGAAATTTGAGAATATTTGAATATAAGAGTGTGGATTCTGGTATGATGGAGGCAGATTTGGTGCTCAGTGGGAGTGAGACAGAAAGATTTCATAAAGGTGCTCATAGCAATAATGCATTTGCTTCTGGTAAACACAGCTGCTGGAGAGCTGCACCAGTCACTCAGCAAGATCAATATCAAAAGAAATAAATTGCATTGACTGGAACTGCATCTTTTTGTATGTATTTTCCTTTTCCTAGGCAGTTTTGAGCTGTTCTAGTTCTGGTTAGTTTGGCTTTCTCATCAAATGGTTTTATTGGTACTGTTCTCTGATAAGCTACAGGTAATTCTTGATACTGTTTATATGATTAGCAGTTCAGAAACTCTGAAGTTTGTGTTGGTAAGGTCTCTGGGATCAGCAGTGTTAGTGAGTGCAGCCAGTGGGGAAGTTTGTAATTTGGATATTGGACACCAAAAAAATTACTGCAGTGAACTGAATAATTTATAATTTGAAATATTATTTGAACAGACATTTCTGTGTTGGCCTCACTCAGTTTGGTATGTTTCTAGAGGAGCATATACAAATCACGAGTGTCTCTTGTACAAAGACAAATGCTTTACAGTAAATTGCCATAGATTTTTTTTCAGGTCTTAGCAAATCCTTTTATATCTCTCTTCTGATAATCCATTGTTTCATTTAAAAAATATTAATGGTGAGCCATCATTTAGTATAGGGGATGAAAACTCACTTTTATATCCTTAATTTTATTTATATGATTGCTTGTAAACAAAGAACAAAGGAAATGGTCAGTGTACAAATCCAGTTGTACTGGTGTTCTTGATTATGTTCAGTGCTCTGGAGCATCTTATGGAGTGGAATTCCTCTTGGATAATTCTCTGGAGCATACTGAGAACACGTGTGTTCCATATAGGCATAAGAATTTTATTTTAAACTCACTGAGTTTTGGTTTTACACTTCCAGCTTCAAAGGCAATGAGAGCCTCAGTCAGGTCTTGAGGAAGACATTGCTGAGAAAATTAAATTTTTCTGTCTGTTGGAAATTCTCTAGGCACAAGTTTAAAATCTGTATGAGGTGTTGCTTCTCTGTGGCAAAATTCCTGCAGGTTTTCCCTTTAGGATGTACTGCTGAATCCTGGCCATGTTCTGCACAAGGGAATTGCACACACCAGGCAGTGAAAGTGCCTGAACTGCTTGGTTCCCTGGTGTAGTCTTGGCATCTCCTTCCCTTGGGTAAAAATTGAACTGAGGTGGAAAAATTTGAGCTTATCAAGTAGTAGTTTATTTGTACAATTTTTTCCCCCTAGAGTGATAAAATGAAAGAATTTGGAAATGTGTTTGATTAAATGCTCTTGAGATTTGCTTAAGTTGTAGCTGTGAGAATTGAAGAAACATGTGCCGACCCATGCTGCTTTCACTGGCTTTTTTATAAAATGATGCTCCCAAAACTTTTATTTTTTTTAAAGTATGTGCATGTCAGTGAAGTGCAAAGATCACTGAATTCCTGCTAAAGATGATGTAAGTTGATGGGCATGGAAATGTGTCCAAGAGCAGTAGATCAAAGCTAAGATTTGGACCATGAACCATCCTCAGTTTTGGAATTTCATTTAGTCCCATCACACTGATGATATTAAACTGTGCTTGCAATATGGGAAAACTTAGGTGCAAAGCAGCAATTCCTAACTTTTGCAGGAAGGCATTTCCTCTGAAAAATTGTAGGCAGGTACACTTCCAGAATTCTACAACTGTAGGAAAAAAAAACAAAAACAAAACTGTACTTTAGAAGCATCTGTTGAGTAGTATTAACAGGAATGTGAGCAGCACACCAGAAACATCCCTGTGCATGGCACTCAGGATGCTAGGAGCAGTGTCAGGTTACTGATAAACAGAAAACCTTGCAGAAAGGAGAAAATGAACTCTGTGAGAGTATTTAGGCTTGAGGATCTTGTAAGCTCTGTGGTTCTGCTGCTGCAAACATGAAATGGTTTGCAACACATGGTCAGGCCAAATTCTCCACTCACTAATAGTGGTCTCACCCAGTAAATTAATGTATCTGGATAATCCAGCATCTAGTAGTCTGTGGGTCAAGTACTTCTTCAGAATAAACTTCTCTGTCTTGATCTTGTAGGTGTTTAGGTGGTAATTCACTAAGTAGAACACAGTAAACTTCCAGTCCTGCAGAGCTGGTCCATCTCACTGAAATATTAAATATTCTATTCTTATGAATAATGTTATAAATCAAGGAGACTTTCAAATCTTATAGCTTGTTTGTATATAGATGAATTGAGTTATTGATTATTTGTTTTAATTATATGTAGAAATGACAAACAGCTTTATTACCTTTTATTAGGTAGTAGCCTAGTGTACATTTATTGTGACCAAGTATCTACTTGAAATAGCAAAACCTTCCTATCTGCATGGTGCAAGTTCCACCTGAGTCTGAGGTTCTCTGCAGCTGTAAATGCTGCTGGGGGACAAGATCTTCCCTTGGGCCAGCTCTCTAAAACCAGGTGTTCTAGAAAACAAACCTGAATAATTATGAACACTGTTTGTACTTCCCAGAATTTCTGTGCTTCCTAGGAGCTTGAAAATTAAGTTGTTTCTTCATTAGCTTTTTCTCTTCTGTGGATGCTTCTGCTTCTTGATTTGTGCTATTTTGAAATTAACCAAGCTCATGAGTTTGTTTAATGACACAGAAGGAAACACTAGACACAATTTTTTGTCTGAATTTTAACATTGTTGATATCTAAGCATTGATATCTTCCTGCTGTAGTCATCAGATAAGAAAAAACTTTTAAGTGAGGTTATTGCTGCTATCTTTTTTGAAGACCTGAAACCCCCTATTCTTAGGAACTGTTCCCATTGTCAGTATGTAAGAGTAAGTAAAATTAGCAGAAAAATAAATGTGGACGTTCCCAATCTTAGCTTGAAGTTATTTCACTCTGGACCAGACTGTCAAATTACCTGATGGATCCAAAACAAAGAGCCATGCTGTGAAAACATGTGAAAGACAAAGAGAGGTTAAAAGATTTTCTGGGATCTCTGCACATTGAATAGTCATCAATTCTTTTACCAGAATAGCTCCTGGAGTATGTCTGATGTTGCTGGTGAGAACATGGTCTGCCCTATGATTAAATTCTCATCTTTGCCCAAATGTTTGAAAGGGCAACTGTCTTAAACCTTTGAACTTTATATGTAATACAAAACTTCAATTAGATAAAAGACAATAATTAGCAAATCTTTTATCTTAGGGCATAATTAAATCTTTAAGGCAGGACATCTTAATCAATGACTTGTAATGACAAGTTCATAAATAAATTAATTCTTCCAATGAGTGTCTGACAGAAATCAATGAGTGTTAAGAGATTCAGGATGGGGGGACACCACTACAGAAACACTGTAGCTCAATTACACTTGGTTTAAAGATCCTCATCTATAAAGTATTAGCTTGTTCAAAAGATGATGTATTCTTTAAAGACAGATCATTAAAATACTAATATCTAATTTTGCTGAGCCTTTTTTGGATATCCCATCTTTCCACATATAAGTATTTCACCATGTTTATGATTAGCTTTTTGTATAGGCTCTCTACAAAAATATATATTCAGTTTGACTGATTTGCTGTCCTTGTTGAGTCCTGGTGGTAAGTCTTGTTACTGAAAGTAGAGCTTGTCAGAGCAGATGTTGTGTAACCTCCATGTCACTGGTAAGAATCTCCCATCCAGGTGAAATCTTGTATAAAAGTGCCTCAAGATTTTAAATGTTCTTACTTGAGAGAGTACATTTCTGTTCATTTAACACTTTGTACCACAGCACAGTACATGATTTTTGACTCAAGGGTTGTCTATTTGTATAGGAATGGCAAAATGAGGACACAAAAGAAAGCCACAGGGGATCTCATTCTGTTTGAGAGCTCTTGTGACCAGTGTTACCTGTGAGGTGTTAAGCCCTGGGAGTGCCTCTTGCTGAAGCCAATGCATCAGTGGCTAATAATTTATACAGAGGGGTTGGTGGAAATTCCACTTTCCTAGTATTGCATACAGCTGTGTTGCTTCTAGTTGGCACTGTTAAATACACAGCTCTGCCTCCTGTCTCCTGCTTGTTCTGGCCACCTGGTTTTATTTGACCAAAAATGGCAGCAGCTTCATGCTACTTGTGTGAAGCTTTTAATCATGATTCTTTCCTTACTCATTTAAGTATCACATTAAGTATTAAAAAGAAAGTAGCAGCAAATATGTCCAGTTGAACTTGCTTTTATGAAGTTTCTCCTGTGGTTTGTGCCATTTAGAGCATCTCTGAGAATAAACACTCAGATTTTAAATGTTTGGTGCTTATACATGGAGAATAAGTGCTGTAACTCTTGATGAAACTTTATCATCGTTTGAAAAGGAACTTCAGACAGTCAGAGTAGGTACTAAATCACTTTTGTTGAATTTATGTTGGTTTCTTAAGGTGGCAAGGATTAAGCAAGCATTCCTGTGGATTTCTCTTTCTGTATATCAACAGGGCTCCCTGATTAAAAAGTGCAACTGGTGTTGAGCATGCTGAGTTTTTCCATCAAGCCTGGGCTGCTGCTCCAGCAGGTTGGGAGCTGTATGCATCCCCCTGATGCATCTGGAAGAGCTGCAGTAGCTGAAAGGCTGCTCTCAAAGGTGTTTGGTTTGCCTGGCAGCCAAGAGGAAGGGCTCAGTCTGCACAAGTAGGTCTGGTCTAGTCACAGCCAGTTCCACTCCATCTGGAAGATCCACCAAAACTAGACTAAACATGTGGAGCAGATATCGTGGGGGAGACAAGCTGGGAAAGGGAGCTCAGGGTGTTGCAGTGGAGAAAGATCCAGGACATGCTGGAGCTTGAGGGTTCTGGGGTAGGGGAGGAAGGCAGTGTGAGCAGGAACAGGGCAGGCTGCTTTCAAACCAGAGGAGACAAAAGCATGGAAAACTGGGCTAGACTGCTGCTTTGATCTCTTTTCTAACTTAGGGGATAGTTTTATACTGCCCCAACAGTATTAATTAAACAATAGCACTTTTCCTAGTATATTAAGAGACTCACTACAAATTTATTTTGGTTTTGAGTGGTGAAAATCTGCAGCTTCTAGAACTATCAATTCTTTGTTGTTGTGTGGGGCACTGAATATCAGATGAAGTTAAAATGTTAGTGATTTCCTATCTGAAACCTGTTAAACAGCACAACAGATGGAAAGTTCTGTTCAGGTTATGAGTGTCCAGATCTGTTGCTGATTAAAGGAGAGGTGTGATTGTGGCTGGTGTTGATAGATATCTCTGCAGAACTGTAAGACAGGTCTCACATCCTCATAATCCAGTAGCTCTGCCCCTGATATAAAGTATCTGCTGCCCCTCACACCTTATAAAGATGATTTGCTATTCATGTGAAACTGGGTTATAGCTCAGGGCATCCTTGGACAGGTTTGTTCACAACCTGGGTGCTTGTTGCTCTTCAGAAGGGTGATAGGAATCTAAACCTCTTGCCTCTTTGGATATCCTCTCCCTTCAGAGCTGTCATCCAGGTTGTCATAAATTTATCCTCAGCAGGCTCCAGCTGTAAAGGTCCTTTTTACCCACCATGTAACATTCCAGTCCATCCCATTATGCCCTGTCAATGAGGGTGTTTGTGTTTTTCGTTTGGAACCATTTAAGAGTATTTTGCTGAATTCCTTCAAGGGAATTTAAATAGCCCTAATGACTATATTACCTTACAGGCTTTTAAATGTTTCCCCAGCTGCTTGATTCAATGCAGTATAAATTGTGAGCCTTTCCACAGTAATCTCAGCATTTGTTTAGGAGTTAAATATTAACAGATTTTTTGTCTTTCTCTCAGACAGTAGTCTCTGCACCTGCTTAATTTGCTGTAGGGTTTCTTAGAAGCAAATGTTGCTTTCTTTTCAAGTGCTTTGGTTTTTGTTCTCTGTATGTGATTTACATTAGGTCAGTTTGAAGAAGCCTTGGACTAAAACTCTTCTGTTATATTGCAAACATGATTCTGTCCCAGTAAAAATCTGGGATTGGGAAGAGCTCCCAACTGCACTAATAAACTCGAGTAGTGGATTTGTTGCAGAGTCATTCAATGTTATGCCCTTTTATTTTCAGCATCTTTTTTCAGCATGCCAGTACTTTAAATCATCAAGAAAAGAGGAAAAAACCCAAAGAAAAAAATAGAAATTAAATAAAGAAGTCACGTAGATGGGCTAAATATTAGAAGCAATGTGGGTGGCTAAGCCAATACAACAGACATTTCTTAGGTATTTTTCTTTTAAAGGCAAAGACAGCCTGCCTCCCACATATTTCAAAATGAATCTCAAATGTATTTTTATAATTTACAATTATTTCCATCAGAGAATAATAGAGATTTAATGCCTGGGGTAATTAATGTTCTGTGATGTCTATTATAATAGCTATTTTAAGTGTAGGAAATACCCTAATAAGAAACAGTTTTCTAGTGTGCTGATATAGTTGATTTTTATCATAGTTTTCTCTGTAAAATAACAATTGGAAGATATGACAATAGACATTTTGATTAAACACTTAAGCATCTGATAAAACTTGGGCAAAGATAGATCACTTCAAAAAGAACATTTGAAAAAAAATTAACCCCTCTCAATTTCTGGCCTTTATTTTTATGCTACCCTGTGTGTTAAAATATTTTGTGACATTTATTATTGGTGAATTGCAATGCTTTGAATCCAGTTAAAACCCAGAACATGTTAAATGTATTTTAATGAAAGAAGTATATGGGGAATGAAGACTGTATTTTCTAAGGAACATTTAACTGGTTGTAGAGCTACATCTTTTCAAAGTTATGTATTGAAGTCATTACAAAACAGTGAACTTATTTCTTTTTCATATTCCTCCTGGTTTCCCCTCTCTAAGGTTTTCCCCCTGCTCTCCCCGAAGTTGAAAAACTGTTTTGTGTCATTGTTTCCTCCCCAGTTTCTTGTTTCTGGTGTGGAAATTGTAGCTGTAGTGGTTTTTTCTTTCCCCCTGCTCATTCAGCAAGTATCATTCTGCCCTTTGTCCATAGTGCTTGAGGTTTTTCTTATATCTCTCTCTTCCTCCTCTACATTGCTGTATTCAGGACCTTGTCAGACTTGTCTGCTTTCTCATGTAACTTCATTTCGTGTCTCTCCACCAGACAATATTACCTTTTTTCCTTGTACTCATATTTTCTTGAAGGATTCATTTTATTATACTTTTTTTACAAGCTCCAGTTCAGCAGAATTCTCAAAGAATCCAGTGTCGTTCTGAACAAAGCTGCTCATTTTCAGATTTCTGGGATTCATGAGCATGAGTTATCCTAAAAGGAATTATGTTTTACTTTTTAGATGCCTTTCATAAGGAAGTTTTCTCTTTGTCAGCCATGTTACCATATTTTTCCTGATGATTTTATTATCTGTTATAATTTCTATTTGTATATGTTGGTTCTGGTTTTAGTGTTTGATCTTTATAGTGCTCAGTCTCATCTTCTCATCCATTCTTTTTAACTTCCACTTTTCTAAAGCAAATGCCACACTTCCCTTAAATCTCCAATTCCAACTCTTCTCACTGTAGCTTCCCAGTCCCAAAACTCTCACTCCTTACCAGAACTGTGACTAAAATTGCAAATTGACTGGCAGTATGCTTTCATTTTTCCCAGCAGGGCAGTAAATGTATCACCCTGCTGTAAAAATTCTGGCCCTAGCATTTCCAAAGTTCTCTACAAGCTTTGGGCCGGGTACACAGTACAGAATACTTGGTGCAGATATTTAAATTTTCTGTGTCAAAATAAGTATTTCTGCAAAGATTTTCATTGACTCCCTGTAAGATTTTTCTCAGACTGTCAGCTCCTGGTATGCTGAAGCTTTGCTGTGTGACTGGAAGGTCAGGCCGTGCTTGAAGCTGCAGTTACAGTAAGCTTTGAAGGTGTTAGAATCTGAGCCAGCCCAAAAAACCTGTTTCATCTTCAAAAAATATTACTCCTTCAATTCTGTTCACTTGGGTTTTCAAAAATTAGAAAAGAGATCCAAAACTGATTTGGCTTAAAGTGACCATTGTAATAACAACAGTAGTGAGTTTTTACTGTGTTTTCATCCATCTGAATAAATGATCTGACAGTGACTTGGGGTCTTAAACTACCAGTCCTTACCTCAGGCTTGTAAGAGCTAAATCTAAAGGACTTAGAGCAGTCCTGAAGAACTTTTAGGTACTTTGGATTTTGGGGTGGTGGTGGTGCTGTGTTTGTGTGTGTGTTTTGATTTATTTTTTGATTCCAAATGAGAGGATGCCCAGCTGTGCTGCAGAGCAGTGACTCCATGGACATCACTGACACGGTGCCGCACCAATGAATGTCAGGGACTTCCTTCCCTGCCGAGTCTGACCTGAGGACTCAGCTTTCATTTGTGAACTCAGGGCTCTGGGGCTTCTCAGGGACCTTATGTGCTTTCATTTTCATTTGTCCAGGATAGGAAATCAGCTTGGGAAGGGTCGGCATATTTAACATCCCACCTCCAATCCCACTGCTGCCAATATATGGGAGTCAGCTTAAATATATCCTCCTGCTAACTACTGATGGACTTGTGCTAAATGTTTGTTTTGGCTTAAAGGGGCACTGTTGAAATGTAATCACAGGATGATTTTGTTTCAGATTTTCCATTGAGTGCATAGTTTTCTGGCTGACTTACTTGGCTGTGTGTTTCAACAGATATATGTATATACATGGTTATCCAGCAGTCTACGTGAAATAAAGCAACATTCCCTTTGCACATTGTTAATGTGAATTTAAAAATGAATGATAACTTAAACAGTCCCTTGCAGATGTTATGAAACTGCTCTGAATTAGAAAAAAAATTAAAAGATAGGGAAAAACTGAATGTACTTGTTATTTGTGGGTTTTGCTTGCCCTTTTCAAGGCTCCTTTCTGGCTTTAAATGCTCTCTCTAGTTTTGGCTGTTATGCAGTTGTACAGTGGTGCCTGTAAATGAGCATTTACAAAGCATCAATACAGGGCAGTGGCTTCTCTTTTCATAATTACAAAATTGTAATATATTTTTCTAGTGGAGAACAGCTAGGGCTCGGTGCAATGTGTGAATTTTTGATGTTGTGTAATGGCCCTCGACACTACAACTCCACCTTCTGGCCTTGGAAAGTAAGGGCTGGGTGCACCATTCCCTATGGGAGAAGAATTCTTTATCCATATTAACAGCAAGGGCAGAAGAGAAGTCAAATTCTCTAGGACTGAGAAGTTGTTGTGAGTTTGCATTCATCTTGGATCTGAGTACGGCAGTGACCTGGACTAGTCTATCACTACATTTTTTTCCATGATGAGTTATTAAGATTTGTAAATAGCTTAAAACAAAAGATTTGACTTCAGTTCTTGATTTAGGATATAGCACTCCTAGTGCTGAATCTCTTCAATATTGAGAACTGAAACAAGAAACCTTGAAGCATCCACACCAAAGTCTTTCTGTGGAGCACTATCAAATTGAAGGAGTCATGTTTTCAAAGAAGTCAAAATTGCTAATGAGTGGCAAAGCAAAGGTAGGCCCTATAAGCAGTTCAAGGTTATGTTCACTGTGATATTTACCTTAGATTAGTCAAGAATTAAAGCAGCATAAGAATAAATTTAATCTCTATAGCAAAATATGAACCTGCATAAGGAAGCTGGACACTTGAATTTGGAATAAATAGATAAGATTTTACCAGTACCCTTGAGACTGGTAAGATGTGCTCAAGAAACACCTCATTTCAAACACCCTTTTTAGAGCTTTATTTATCCATTAAGTTTGGTTATATCCTTGGTCATCTTGCAGTCTTTCTGCTTGGCTTGGGGTAGGAAAAACCCTGAATATGTGGGAGGAAAAGATGAATTGAGAGGTGGAAGAAGACTGCCTTGTCTTTTCTTTCACAAAGGATGTGTCTGTTCTCACTTCTAAGTCAAGCAGCAATAGAGTGACACTTTCCCAATTACACTCTCCACGCAAGTGATGCTATGGCTACCACATGGTGGTTCTATAATTGTGAGGTGATGATTGTGTGATGCCAACTGGGAGGCAGAAAGGAGGTTAGGCAATGCTGCACTGGAGGGGAGGGGTGCACTGATGCAATCTGCTCATTGCCTGGGAGCTGGTGGAGCGAGGCAGCCTCCCTGCCACAGGAAAAATGCTGCTGTTGGCCTTCCCAGTAATAAAGATAGCAAGAATTAGGTTTGGGAGGGGATTTTGTTTGTTTATTTTTTAGTATAGCCCTGCTTAGCTGTAGATAGTGATGGCCTTATGGAAGAGACCTCAAGGGCCTGGCATTGCAAATACTTCCAGCTCTGTGCTTCCCTCAGCACCCAGGAAAAGGAGTGAAACAACTTAACATAAGGACTCTGTTAATTTTTAGATGTATTTCCAGTTTCATTGGAATCCTGCATGTGGCTCAAAATCTTTTGATGTTTTTTGAGTAAAAATTGTTGTTTGTTGTCCTGCGAAATAGGACTTCTCTAATAAGCACCATTGGAAGAGACTGAGGGTGTGGCTATGGTACAACATCTTCATGTCAGCTAAGCTGGTAGGGAAGGAGGAGTTTTCTTGAATAGTTTTTGGGAATTGGATTATTTTTTGATTTTTTTTTTTCTTCAAAAATCCTCAGAGAGGAAAGATATGGACAGGAATAGATAGATGCACACTCCCCTCTAAGAGACCACAACAGAACTCTGAGGGGCTGATGTAAAGCCTTATATTGTTAATGTCCCAATCATTTTGATATCTCATCCTAGAGGTGCTCACATTTTAATAATTACTCTTCAGTTACTTCAAAAGATGTACAGGTCAACTGAGCCATCCTGGTTTTGAAGTCAGTTTCCTGGGTAAACTTCATGAAATCTGATGGCTCTAAAGCAGCATTTTAGTCAAATTAGAATTTAGAAATAATTAAGATTTGATAGACACAGACTTTCAAACTCTATAAACCTGAATACTTCTGACTTTAAGGGCTCAAGCCAAGCACAGATGCAATTGCTGAAGTGGCTCCAACAATTCATTACTCAGGTATGAAATATGGGCACAAAGTTTAGGTAGGAGGTCACTGATGATAAAAATCTATAGTTGACACTACAGTACATTCAAGCCTAGATTTTGGGATTTGGCTCAAATATACTCCACTTCTAGCAATAGTACATAAATTCTTAGGGAAGTGAGCTGGTGATACAGCTGTATAACTGTAAGCAAAAATCCTGGGGATGGGACTGCTGCCATTGGCTTCAGAGGAGCCAGAAAGCATTTCCTCATCCTTTTACATGGAAATTGAGGTTGGCCATGAAGTCGGTCCTCCATCCCTCTTCAACCTTGGGGCCACTAAAGCCAGCCATGTAGAGGTGGCTCTTGTTACTGCAGAGTGGGGCTGAGCTGTATCCCAGAAGTGTAGGGAGGGGTTCAACTGCCAGAGGAATTGGTCAGCAAGCAGCTGCTCTATCAACCCTGGTGTGTTTTTGCAGGCAGGAGGGAAGGGGTCAGGACCAAGAGTTGGTAGGATTGAACTGTGAGTGGGCCACAGCAGAGACTGACCTCTCTGGAAGCAGATCACACCATTCAGGTTCACCCTGGAGGGGTATAGACACTGTGATTTTTGATTTTATAGTTGGTCTTTTGAGAGCAATGATGCTCCCATAAGAGATGTATGTTGGCCCTTAGTATCAGCAGAGTGTGCTGGTAGTACCTGAATGATTTACCTAAATTCATGTTAGAAGCTGGTGGTGCTGCAGGAACAGCTTTAATTTAGATTCTCTGGGATTTTAGGCTGTTGTAAGCCCCAGACCTCGCTCCCTTCCACTTTCTTTCAGGCCCTGTCTTTATCAGTGACTTCTGCATCTGGCTGAAAGCTCGGTTTGCACAAAGCTGAACTACATTTTAATGCTTGCTGTCACTTTTGGAAAACCTCAAAATTGTGACTTTTTCCAACCAAGTAACTAGAGACATAAAAAGCAACGAAGGAAACAGTTAATAGGCTGCAGGGCAGTCGGAGGGCTTTGGCTCCTACTGCAAAATATTAACGGCTGTAATTTGACCTCGTAGCCAATTAATTTTGGCCAGTGTAAAATTCCATACACTAAATCTGTTTACGATACTTCACTATTCTAGGCATCTGATACTGTGCCAAGACCTTAATATGTCTCTGAACAGAGGTCAAGTCATGGCCTTAAAATGAAGACTTGAAATATAAGCTGTGTGTGGGTGGGTTGCCTTATGTCCCTAAGGGGCTTATGAGTTCCTTTTCTATTGCTGTATGATCTGAAACTCTGGTCACTGCTCTCTGTATTACCTTCTTGTATTTCTCAATCAAAATAAATCCATTTTGCAGCTCAGAAATGACCCTTCTTTTTAGCAGTTTGTCCATGCCGTTATGTTTTTTAGCACATGGCTCTGGTTAAGCGTGCCAGCAGTTATTTGTTCTCTCTGTTGTGCATCTGTTCAGAAACTCTTCTTTGATAGATTTCCTGGACAAATCTAAGTTATGTCCATCTTGTACTTTGGGGTGATACATTTGTATCCTGGTCATTCTGCCTGCCATTTAACATTTGGTTTTCCTAGCTTTGGCTTTTGGGCCTGGATTTCCCTCTGTTTAAAGTATATGAACACCAGTGAAATAGTCTGATTTTTATTAGGAAACAATACAAATGTTTGTTGTTCCTTCCTGTTTGCAGAGTGGATGGTGTTTGTGGCTGCACAGCAAGATATTTAGAACTGCAAGTTGTGTTAGGCTCCAGTGAACGCTGGTTGGTTCTGCATGAATGTATGCTGACTGGATTAAAGCCTAATTCAGGTTTTGTTTTTAGTTTGTGCCAAGCTGTAGAGAACTGTTGTTAGGTTATAAATCAGATGAACTGGTATGTTTAAATCCATGTTCTATGAAGCACTGTATTCCCAGTGCTGTGGAAGAGTGCAGCTCATGGTAAGAGGCTCAGAGCAGGCAAAGTCTAAGGTGCATCATATTCTGTTCAAGTTGTCTGACTTCCAGGAGAAGTGCTGGACCACTGCTTTTCTCCCCAGAACCAGCTGACATGTGTTTCATATAACAGCAGTTTTCTGAGATACGCTATACCTCTTGTGTCATTGTTGAATTAAAATCTACTGTTGGCATGTTCTGTGTGGACTTTTCTGCAGGATTGAAATGCTGTGCACCTAAATTAAAGGTGTGCCAAGTAGCCTGAAAATAAAGCAAGCATGAAGTATCTGCTGTTCCACATGCTTGGATGTATTACCAGTCATTCCTGAGACCTGGAGAAGCAAAAGGAAAAAAAGCCTAACAAAATCGAATCAGTGTCCAAAATTTTTGAAACTTTAGATAATGAAATAAAAAATGCATCTGTTTTATAACAATTTGAGGCTTCTAAAACACTTGGGGATGTAGAAGTGAGGAAAACAAATTATAATCCAATTGGAGTTACCCAGTGCTGAATGCAGATTAGGATTAACTCAAGTGTAGGAATGGCAGTGACTGATAATTAGCTGCCAGTTCGTGTGCCCCAGTTAAATGGCAAAGTAGAACATCCATCAGGGGCTGACCAATATCTGCTTGCACAGCACCTGATACCACTATTGCTTTAACAGCAACCACTGCAATTATTTGTCTATTACATTTTCTTTTATCTCTTGCCCATTATGAAAGATTTTACTGTTTGAGAGATCAACTTTAAAGTCTTATAATGAATAATGCCAATAATAAAACATCTTAACCTAGTACTAGGAAGTTAAAGAAATTTTGAAGCCAAACCTTTGATTTGCTTAAGCTTGATTTATGTTTAATTCAGTGGAGATGAGATAGTGTGCCAGAATTCTAGTCCTTGACTAAAATGATTTTCTTTTTTTTTTTAGAGGGACTGGGGTATGATGGTGAGGGGGATGGGGAATGAAGAAAACAAAATTAAAAAAGCACAAGAACAAATTACCTAGTCATTTCCATTTTGAATTTACTTAGCCATTAAAACAAATGAGATTGTCTTAGTCTATGATATATAGTTCCCAGCTGATATAAAGGGTATGAAAATAGTTAATGGCTTAAAGAAGAGAAACAATAAGGTTTTATATAATTTAAAGGAGATTGTCTTTGTAAAGCTGTTCCCTGGGTACTGACAGGTGGTGTTGAATTTTGCATACCTTGTACACTTAAAAGAATAAGGTTTTTAGATGGAAGTGAATTGCAAAACCCTGTGCAGCAAAGGTTGCTTTTTGAAGTAGAAGTTACTGATATTTCTCAGCCCCAAATTGGAAATAAATAGTGTGAATGAGGCAACAGGACTGAGGCTGGACAAAGTGGATCCTATATAGGAAATTACACTTGCAGTAAATATGTTTATTTTGGGCTTTATTTTCTAACCTGTCATAGTAGAGACCCCCAGCAAAGTTCAGACTGGGGTGTGCAGGCTGGAATCCTGTGCTGTCTGGGAGGATTTGGGAGGAGTGTTCCAGCTCAGCCCCAGCTGTGCCTCAGAGCCTTGCTTTGCTCATGAGCAAGGGACTTGTCACATCAGGCACCTTCTCCCACCTTTTTAACTCATTCCATTGTGCTGTGAGCAAGTAAAATTCTACAGAGTGAACCTGTACAAGGTGAGGGCTGTCCCAGTATTTCAGAACAGGATTTAATCGAGTTCTGGTTGATGGGGGCAGGAAGGAGGGAGGAGAGCACAGAAGGTCATGATTTTCCAGTTTGACTATTAAAGGTTTCTCCAATACTAGGAAAATTGGCTAGAGTTTTGTGAGGACTTTTAGCTGTAGTTTTAGGACAGAAGGAACACTATATTGTTCTTTCTTTTTTAAATGGAAAAGTCTTTTCAAACAGGCCAGCAGATGGTAGTGTTTACTTTGTAATTACAATTGTGAATTCACAGAAAGGACTGCTCTGGTTTGGCATAGGTCACTCAAGGACCACTCAATATGTAGCAGAATTAGAGAATTAGAAGAAGAAATATTGGTTTAAGCAAGCAAAAAAGGAAGGAGGGAGCCCATCCCTAATCTTAAGCCAAGTGGGACAATAAAGGGGCAGAGGTTTGTGTCCCATGTGCTGCAGATAAGCTGCCTGGAATTGCAGAAATCTCACAGGTGATTAAAGCAGTAAGTCAGGGACAATCTGAAAATGTTCTGTCTTTTGCAATAGCAGAAGTTACTGTTCAACTGCAGTGCTTTTCAGAAATGTCAGGCATGACATGATTTTGTTGTTTAAGTGGGATGCAGAGTATCTCTTATTGCACAAAGTTTTGTTGGCAAATGGATAGAGCACAGAGGTGATGGATTGAGGAGGTGAAATTAGCTGGTGACATGTGGTCTTGGGCAACTCTTTTCACCACAGGTTCCTTTTTTTCAGGTGAGGATGAGATTACTGATAACCACTGTCAGGTTCTTAGAGTGAACTAAAATATTACTCAAGAATACCAAATATTGTTTCACCTGCACATGGCTTTCCTTGACTGTTTCCAATATATTGAGGTCAGTTTGCCTACATGTTTTGAAAGGCCTTGTTTTATTCACCCTCTCAACTGGAAAAAGAAATTACACCACACAATGTGACACTTCCCAGGAGAAGGTGATTTTAAAAGCAGTTCTAATTGAGAGCTTCATACAGGGAGTTTTCAATTCATTTCTGGAAATAAAACAATGGAGAAATACTGCAGAAAGTTACAGTGAAAATTTTGATTTTTTTTTTTTTTTTTTTTTTTTTTTTTTTTTTTTTTTTTTTAAGAATTAGTCTAAATCTGTGTGTGATTGTTTTTGTTCTGCTGGAATGTTCTCACAAATGCAATCAGTTTTGGAAAGTTCATGGATGCAAGGGATTTTTAAGAGGAGAGGTCCAACTATTAGTAGATGATATTTCTAATTAATGTTCTTAAAGAATACAGATCTGAGCCTATTATATGATCATCCTCTGAGGACAAGGGAAGTGGCAGTCATTCCAACCTGTCCCAACATCTGGTTGTTAAAAATTTCAGACAGGTGTTTTAAAATGAACTGCAAAAAGGGCAGAATTTTATCGTGCATTTTCTTGGGGTGAAGAGGGGAGAGTTTCAGGTGGTTGACCCAAATTGAAGGATAAAAACAAAAATAAGAGCACCTCTTCTTGCATAAACTACTCTCATTGTCTGTTCAGCTATGTCACTAAAAATGTTAGTGATAGTTTATTTAAAAAAAAAAAATCATTATTTTGATAGAAAACTCTGTGGGGGTTAGAGTCCCTCCTTGGCCCTCTGACCTGCTCTTCCCCTGACCATCTGACTTGTGATGTTTTCTGTCTTGGTTTCTAAGAATCCTATTTTTTTTTTAATTTTTTTTTTTTTGCCTGAGGGACAGATGCATTTCTCCTGGAAGTGCTTTCTGCACCTGTGAGCTCTGTGATTTCAGAGCTCTGGGTCTGCAGTGTTCAGGTTTACCCGTGTAGTGCAGTGTAGTGGAACACAGAATAAAATCAGTATCCCAACAGCAAAATAATTTGAATTATTTGAATGTGATTTACACAACTAAAGTGTGCATCACGGCCTTGGAAGTGTCCTGGTAATTAATACAATACTTGGTACAGACCTTGCTTAAAAACCTACATTTGGGATGTTTAATATCCCTTCAAACTGAGGTCTGTGTTCTGATGGGGGATCTGAAAGGACACGTTTTGGAAACTTTTTAACTTCCAGCACAAACAAGTTGTGTGCACTCTTGGACACAAATAGACAAAGTCTGGACCTTTGGGACCAAACCCTTGTGACAAGTTTGAGTTGAGTGGAGATCCCAAGGCAAAGCAGCAGCACCTGGTGCTGAAGGGAGGCTCAGGAGTGAGCAGGTGACTCAGAGTGGGAATGGAGAGAGCAGCTGGAGCTCACTGTGCCTCCTGTGTCCTGTTTCATGCTCTGGGTGTGATTGCAGCACTTGGTCTGCACCGTTTTTAAACCACTGAAAAATGAGCTGGTTTGGATGGGAGAAGACTTGCAGAGCTGATCCTGCTACCAAATGAAAAGAAAAATATTATGAGCATATCTGCTTTTAATAATGTTTTATTAGAAATTCATTTTGATTGTTTGGGAATTTGTTTTCAAGCTGCAAATGGCTCCTGTAAGAATTTTGCTGAGATGACTAGAGGCCGTTTTTGTTGCAACATGCTTCATTCTTCCTGTTGAATGTTTGTCAGAGTTTTAGGGTTTTGTTGGTATTTATATTGTCATGTTTAATCACTCATTTTTTGTAATAGAGAATATTTTATTTGAGTATTCAAATACTGAATTACTGCTTCAGCACTGCTTTTGACACTTGGTATGTTGAGTAAATGAGTTAAACCAAGAGGTCAGCTAGGAAAATAGGAGACATCATATTATCTGCACAGTTTTAACTTTACTTTCTATTTTAGATTTTATCTGATGATCATGAATTTTTTTCAGCTGGTCCCTTGTGTCTGAGAAGCAGGCAGTGTTAGTAGTGAGGTGGCAGAGAGAAGTTTACTCAGATGAGCATTACACTCTTGTTTTTACATTCTGGTTTTACATTTTGTGTGAAATACTTCTGTTGTTTCATGCAAAATGTTTTAAAGACATTTTATATAATGCTGTTTAGGAGCTCTCAATTGTGTTGATCAAGCTGATACTTGGCTGTAGAATATGTTAAAAACAGACATGGATTTTAAGAGAAGATCCATAAATGAGATGTGGTAGGCAGTGAATACTGGATCTGTAAATCATGTTTTGATTAAAACTAAATATTCAAATATTCAGTAACACAGGAAGATCATAGCTTTTTTTTTTCTTTCTCCTGGACAATTAAGGCTTGCACGTGCAGCACACTGTGGTATCCACACACATCCTGAGCAAAAGAAACAAGTCAAAAGTTAATATTTGGCTAACAATATTTAAAACAAGTGACTTTATAATCAGGACACAATGAGCCCTGTCACTGGCCAAGTTAGAAGGACCCTTGTAGATAATTTTTTATCCAGAATTACTTAACAGTGATAAAACCTGCTATTAAGTGCTATAAAGTAGTTGAATAATAATACTACTAATAATATTATCTATGGAGAATGAAGGATACTGGTAATAGGTGAATAGATACAGTTGTAGAAAACCCTACCAAACATCACTACAGGGTAGATTTAACTGCTGGCTGTTGTCCTGGTCCTTTGTGGGGTGAGGACCCTGGTGCTGTGAGATGGAGCATCCTGGGCTGTGTTTGTGCTTGAAGTGTCACAGTGGCCTTTTTCTGCCACACAGTTCTGCTTTAATATTATTTTTCCTAGAATCTTTGGACATGCAATTATAATCCAGTGGGAATTGTTCAGGTTTCCAGAGTAAGGATAAAAAGTCAAAATTTAGCTGTTGGTGTTGCCAGGAAAAGTTTTGTTTTTCTTTTTCTCATAGGCTGAGTTGAAATAAGTGAATCATGGCTATCATCCCTCACAACTCAAATTACACCAACTCTTTGCAGGAGTGAGCTGCAAGGGGATCTCAGCTGGGGCTGTGGTCAGATCAGGCAGCAGAATTAATTTCTGCCCAGCTCTGTCACAAAAAAAAGTAAATGGCATTCGAATTTGGTTCTGGTGTAACCTCTTGAGATTGATCAATCAGAACTAAAGGAAAATGGGTGCCAGTTTCTCTCTCACTACCTCCAGACCTGCTGCTGTCAAAGTTATTCTCCTTTTTCTTACTTTTTTTGTTCAATACAAGATGTCCATCACAGGTCTAAATCTCAGAAATACTGAGTTTGATCAGCTAACCCTCCTTTATTTTCAAATACATTCCAGTTGCTCTACACATTTGATTGGCGCTTTTCCCCAGGAACCTAATGCTCAGTTTGGAGTAATGGGAACACAAACCATTAATAAAAGATTAAAGAAAAAGCAAAACACCAGGATTTAAAATTCCAAACATATCTCTGTAGACTGTCTTTATAAAAGGCAGTTTCTTCGGCAGGCGTTGAAATGCAATTCTTCCTACACATTAAATAATAAAATCAGACATGGGAACTTTCAGATTGCTGTGCTGAGCAAAATGGATGTAGTTCTTTTAAGTCCATAAAAGTAGGAAAATCAGATCTTAAGAACCAAGATCACACTTGAACACAGTTGGAAAACTACAGCATGTTACCAAAACCTCATTAAGCTGTCATGGGCTTTTTTTGTGCATTTTCTTTCCCAGTCTTTTTAAATGCCAAGATATTTGTGTGCAAATATTCTTTTCTAACTGTATTCCCCCTCCTCCTCTGACACTGTTTGTGACAACATGGGGGTTACCATGGGGATTGTGACATGTGATGTCATACACAGCACAGTGACCTTGGTGAGCCAGTGAGTCTGCTGAAGGATGGAGATGGACAGAAAAACCAAGGCAGCAAAAATGGAAAAACATGCAGGAAAAATGAATGAATTTTAATAAGATAAGAGTGAAACGTTGGTGCATAGGGTGGGTTTTGTTTGTAAGTTCACCCAAATGAGTGTTATGGCTCAAGTGTTTTGTTTTTTGGCCTGAAAGTCCCTGGTTCTGGTTTTGGAAATGTGCTGTGTGATATGTATCTAGAGAGAGACCTTTCCTCTACCAAGTCAAGAAATATGAGGTAAGCTTAGCATGAAAATTGTAACTCTATCCCAGCTCCCAGAAAAGGGAGCATTAAATCAGACACTGTCACTGCTTAGCACTTCTCTAATGCTTAACACATGGAAATGTTATTGAACATTCACAACACCCCCAATATGAAAAGCAAGCAGGTGCCAGTATCCCTAGGTAAAAATTGGTGAGTGTGTGATAATCTAAATGGTAAGAGAACTCTCATAAAGTGACTCATCAAATCACTGGCAGCAGTGGGATGAAGATCTGGAAATTCCTATCTTTATAGTCCCAGGTTTGTTTCATTGGATGAGATTTGCCTTTCATTGAAAACACAATGTTCCAAGTTGAGCTGTTCAATGAAATTACAGACTCACTCATACCAGTATTACTGCACTTTTTTTAGATACAGGTAAGGCTGTGTTAGCACAGCATATTCATTTTTATGGAAAAAGTGATGCACAGACCATGCAAAGGCTTTTGAAACAAAAATGAGCTGAATGGAGCTGAAATGGGCTCAGTCTTATAAATGTGGATGCCTGCAAACTGAGCATCATGTGTGCAAAGCAGCCTTTGTTCTTTTTGTTCTTTTGTTGGCTTTTTTTGTTTTGTTTTGTTTTTTTGCTTTCCCCAGAACCTTGAATCTCTCCCCATGCATGCCATGTGTGCACTAACTCCTAATTTATATCACTTCAAGTGAGGAAAATCAGAGCCTTTGACTTGTAAATCTCACCCAAAACACACTTTTATGGTTGGGGTTATAATGGAAATATCAACAAACTCAGATGTTTAACTATAAGAGCTCAATCTGTGACATTATAATAAAGATATAAAAGTTTTACTGCCAAGCTTTCTTGTGTAGACAGTAGGGGAACGATGCTTTTTTGTTTTCCTGTTGTAAATACATATACTTTGGCAAGGAAAAGGTGTTTGCCAGGTCAAAGTCATTGCTCCAAAAAAGAATGCAATAATAAAATAATATAAATAGTGAAGGGCCCAGAACCTCCAGTAAAAGTTATCAACTTGGAAGATCAAGCTGACACAATATTTTTTGTATCCATGTATCTGCACACCAGTAATTCAGTGTCAACACTATTGATTCTCTGTGCACGTAGCTCCTGTCGAGATCATTAGTAGGTCTGTTTGTGCAAGGTCCACAGGCACTCATGTCACTAAAATGTATGAAGTTCATATTTGTAGGGAGTTATTTCACATGTGGAACTAGAAAAGAAAGATCCTCCAGTGTCCAGAAAACCCTCACCATGTATCTCCAGTCTTTTCAGTAAAAGGCTGTGATTTATTTCATTCTGGATCAGACAAATGAGGCTTTGCTCCAGTGAAGGTTTGAATTTAGGGGGAACTGTGTTGGGTTTGCTCCTTAAACATCTTTTGTAAATAGGACCTTCCTCTATTAGAAGTGAATTACTATTTTTGAGGTTTTGTTTCTCTCTTCCACAATGCTAAAAAAAATACATTCTCTGTTGGAAGATCTTTTTAAAAATATAGTGTTTTGTTAAAGCTACACCCCCACCTCTCCACCCCTGGCCCCCGGTCTGACTGTCAACTGAAAGTTGGACTTAATGATGGGGAGAGTTTCTTTCTTTTTTGTCTATTATTTTTTTGCCAAAACGTCCTTTAATATCTACTCTACTTTCTCACTTTCTGTTGCTCCCAAGAGCAAAACAGAGGCTTATTTGCTGTAGTGACATTTTTCAAAATCTGCATGGCAGCATCACTGTTGCCTATGGAATAGTCATCATGTTCAATTTTGTTGATCCCGTATTTGTTTGCTGGAAAGCAAATCCATCTATTTATCTTCAAAGTCTATTTTCCCAGGTTTCCCTTGCTTAAAGAGCTATTCTCAGCTAGAGCAGAGTCCTTGACTGCAAAAGCTTATGATATTAATGTTTTGCTCTGCTGTTCTAATGATCAGTGTGATGTTTTGAAAGTGTTCTGTCTTGTCAGCCCTGTTGTTTTTGCAGTCTGTGTTGATTTGGATGTCAGCTATGTTTCCAATAAACTTCTGAACTCTGAGTACTTTCTAGCAGGGAAGAAAAAAGATTTGTTTACCATGCTATGAAAATTAAAGACCAAGAACTTTCAAAAACAGGAGCCTACAGTTAGATCCTTTAGCCTATGTTTAGATTTCTAAAGCAGTGGCCTAATTTTTAAAAGGGCTAAAGATCCAGAGGCTCCTGTTTGGCTCAATACTCTGGACAGGTTTTTAGATATTCCAGATGAGGAGGGTTTAATATAAAATTGACTTATTTTAGGTATTTGGTGCTGCATGGGATTTTGATTGAGTGGAGTGATACAATAATAGTCTGAACTCACAACACAAACACAATACAGTGATTGCACCCTACAGCTGGATCACAACACAAATGCCATTTGTGTCACAGCATCTCCCCAGGACTTCTTCACTGTAAAGTGGACTGTGATAGCTCCTGATGGTCATTAGTGTGCAGTGATATTTCATGGATTTCTCAGTAGCAAAATATCTAAGTATTGGTTCCAGTCTTAGTTTGGGCTGTACTCTTGTACCTGCTTGTGATTCCTGGGGAGCATGGAAGGTGAGGAATGAAATTTCCTGGGCTAAAATGTGGTTTCTATTCTGAAAAATACTCCTTCATATTTATTTTTAAATGAAATTTCCCTGCTGTGTTTTTAGGCGAGAACAAAATAAATATACTTAAAAAAAAAGAAAAGTTGGAATGGATACCCTTCACTCTGTCAAGCTTTATTTATGGAGGGAATTTTGACATGAAATTTGGAGTAAAATTTCTCTTGCTCTGTTTTCAAGCAAAATCAAAGCAAATGGTTGTTGCAAATACATAGTTGGAACAAATTATCTTGCTTTCATGCCAACAATGAGGGGTAAAAGGAAAGAAGCTTATGACGCTTCTGACTGAGGATTATTTTCTTTTATATAAGGAGAGCAAAATACTGGCTAAATCAACTTCTAGGACAGAGATGAGCCTAAATACTTTATTCAGGAACTTTAAAGCCTTGGAGGAGAACTGGACAGGCAGAAGTAAAAGCTCAGGTATGTCTCCTCAATTCCCAGCACCAACAAACTTTGAGATTTGTTAAGGGTTTCTTCCATCTCCAGCATTTTGGGAGATGTCTGTGTAGAGAGGAAAAAGCACTCCTGCATCTGTGTCTTCCAATCTCCATGCTCTTATCCAACTCTCCCACTAAAATTTGCCTTCTGAGGAGAGGCACAGCAGAGAAACCCACTTTCTGGAGCTCCTGGGCTGGCCCAGATTGCACCAGAGGTTGCAGTGTAACACGGGCAAGTCTGCAGAGCATTCCCCAGGATCCTGTGATGTACTGGTGTGGCAATATCTTAAAAGTGTGAAATGAAATTATCTAGAACATAATGACCATCTTCTGGATGTTTCCATGTCCTTTGTCTTTTTACTAACAGCTGCAACACAACTTGTACTTGGCTATTTTTAGTGTAGAGGTCAGCCTTAGAAATGTGTCCTCAAGTGCTCCTTGGCAGGACCAGGCAGCTGGGTTTGCCAGCAGATAAACTGCATTTCCTAGAAGTTAGTGAGAATCTAAGAGAGTCACCCGAAAGTCAGTACCTAGGCTGGGAGAGCAACTGTGGAGCCTGGATTGCTCCATCTCTTACCATAACCAGGAGACAAAGCTCCTATTGCTAATAATAGCAAGGAGGTCAGAAACAAACAGCAAATATGCAAATATTTAAGGTGTTGGGATTGTTTTTTTTAAGAATATACCAATTTAACACAATTTTTTTCTTTATTTTTTAACTATAGCACATGCATCTACCATTTTGAGCATTAATCTTAAAGCCAAGATATGCCTTTTGGGTATTTTCCTATTAATGAAGTAACTTGCTGCAGAGATGCCATAATATCTCAGCAATCTACATGTTCTCTGGCCAAAGTACCACTTAAAGTTTTAGCTCCTTCTTGAATATGTTGGTTGGACACATGCCGTTTTTAGAAGCTAGACATTTTTTATTGGATTTGATGGGAAATATAAATTTGGTTTGGAAAAGGGCTAACTCTTCAAGCCTTCGATTCTCCCTATTAAGATTTTCCTTGCAACTTGGCCTCTTTTAAACTCCCATCTCGTGCATACTCTTTTCTAATCTGATACCTCAGTGTACATATCTAAACATGATCAGTGACAGTTTTAGCTGCGGGGTGAGACTTTCTGTGACAAGGGCAGTGAGCTCTGATTTGAGACCATTCATTGCAAGTGACTTCAGCTGTCTCTTCAAGTGACATCCAGCTACTTGAGGAATGGGGGATGACGAAAGTTCTTTGGACAGAAAACTTTCACTGACAAGAAGGTGACAGGTCCTTGCACAGCTGGTCTCTGATATGCCTTGGAAGAGGCCTACGTAGTTACTAATTTAGGTTTAGTGGTGGCTGCAAGCATGGAGCAGACAAGTTCTTGTAGATTTGTAACTCATCTGCAGGAATGACAGGAGTTGGAGCTACACTTATGGTGCTGGTGTTGTTGTATAACATTTCCAATAGCCCATGTTTATTTAAAGAGCTAAGTAAACTGAACTGCAAGCTATTCTCATTAGTGCTTCTGAACATGTAGCTGAACATGGTGTATTCTGTTAATTTGTTCATATATTTAAAGTGGATACTGACCTTTTTTTAATGGTCTGTCAACTTATAGTAATGGTATCCTCACTCTTGGGACTGTCTATTCCTTCTTATTTTTTTTTTCAACCTGTCCTAATTTTCCCCAATGTCTCCCATCAGTTTTTCAGCCCTTGAGGTGCTATCAATAATGAAAACGCTAATGTGTGGGAAGTGGGTGGCTGGGGTTTTTTCTTTTTTTTCTTTTTTTTAATAGGGACTTCTTGCCTTGCTCAGAACAAATGCATGCAACTCCTCTCCCAAATCACCATGTTCCCTGCCACCATTGCTCCTGTTGGCAGTAATACTGGAGGGAAACCAAAAGATCCTTCCAAACCAGGAGAGTGATGTGGCATTCTGAACATATACACAGAGGTGAACTCTTCCCAGTGCACGAGGGGTAAGTGCTGCCCATTGCATGGGGAGCTGTGATACGTTTTTTGGCACGTTTGCTGTCATCTAAGTTGGGAACAGGGGCATTTTTATGCCAGCTCTGCCACCAACCACTTTGTGGCCACTGTCAAATTGTTGTACTCTAAACACCTGCTGATTGCTTTCATATCTGTGCATATGCAGTAAAGCTTTAAATGTTGAAAGTGTCTGCTGTGCCTAATCCTGACCTGTGAAGGAAGAAGTCATTACCCTATAAATATCAGGTAGCTCTTGGATTGTTACTTTAAAAGTTTGAGGCCCCTGAGGGCCAGCCATAACACAAAGAAATAAAGTGAATTATTAATTGTGAATGTTTAATTAATGCTGTTCTGACAGATCTAATTTCAGAGGCTCCTTCTTTCCCACCACCATGTGTGACTCCTGTTCCCACTGCCCACTTTGCCTTTCCTGTTCAGCTTTTTATGCTGTTGGGCTCTAAGTCTGCAACAGTCATAATATTTCATTTCTGAAGGGTATCCTTTCACAGACCTGATTTAGAGCATGGCCACAGGAATGGTATTTGGCACAGCAGAGAGGGTGGGCACCTGCAGCTGTGGCAGTGAGGGGTGAGGCTGCCAAACCCATCTGACCTGCTGGGGACAAGAGCAGTGAAGAAGCACTGCCAGAAGGGACTAGTAGAGGGAAGATGGGACTAATGGTTAAAAATAAAATATTGGAGACCACAGCAACACAAACAGTGGGTGGTCCTGAGCTGAGCTCCAGGGGAAGTGTGGCCATTTACACCACTTGAAAACTTGTCCTCTGCTGGGTAGGGGAGTGTTTGTCACCCTATCAGTAGAGTCTCAGCTCTCCTTTAAGGTCTTTGCTTTTTGTCTCTGAAATATTGCCTGGTTTACATTGAAGATTACAGCAGTGTAATCTCTTTCTCAGCAGTTGTGTTTCAGTCCCAGCTGGTGTAAGTCAGCAGAGCTTAGCTGCCTGCACAGGAGTTGCACCATTTGCAGACACGGAGGCTTTGGCCCTCAGTAAATAAACACCAGTGCATTATTGCAAAGATTTTACTTAATTTGTTTTGTTTTTTCCATCTCCTTGACACATCATTGACCAAATTGTCGCTGAAGCAAGGGAGTAGGAGAGGAGATAATTAAATATTACATAAGGATAATAAGGTGTGAGTAAAATTATTTCTGTGATTTAACATGTAGGTCTTTTTTAGTAATTTCTTTGCTAGCTGGAAAATGTGAGCTCGGTGTAATGCCAAATAAACAGTTTGCTGTAGATATTTAAAAGGACCGAGTGCACCTCTTACAGATACTTTGTTGACAGTTAAAAAATGACGTATCTATTATTCATGCTGAGCAGCCAGACAGGAGGAATGCTGCCCTAACTTTCACATAGTAAAAGAGGAAATGGGAAGCAGTGTAGCTTGTGAAGGCAATTGGGTTTGTTTAAAGGAATCCTGTCTTTTTGGTAGCCTGATTTGTAACATGACTGTGTTGAAATTTGGTAGACTCACCACTACAATGGCAAAACTTCTTTTGATTTCAGCAAGACTATAATTTTGTTTGGTGTATCCATACTTGACTGAGGTCACAGGTACAGAAACCTGATGCAGACAGGGTGTTTATTTTTTTTTTTCCCCCCCAGAAGTTGCTATCTGTAAAGGAATGAGTGATGCTTGGCTTTCTGTCAACAAACCTTCGATTTTTAATGACTCATCTGCAAGAGCTGATAAAGTGTTGTGAAGCCCTTTCTTGAAGGGTTGGCTTAGCAGGATGTCGTGTGAGAAATGTGTAGAAACAAAAGAGCAGCAATTGCAGGTGTCTGGGGCACTTCTTACTGAAGCTGATATGCTGTTTTCCTAATTTAATCAGAATTATATGTATGCAGAAAATGAGTATATTGAGATGACTACTGTACGTGGTGGTTACACATTGCTCACTGTTGAAATGAGATATGGATTTTGTGTGCCAAAATGAGACTTGTTTAATGAAGGTTACATGTCATGTGACAGATGCAGCAGAGAGCCCATCTGAGCTTACCTAGAAAGCTGACCAAAAGGAAGCATTAATTCCTTCAGTTATTAAGATCTGTGTGATTTTGGTTTTTCAGTTTCACCTTTGTTTTAAATTGTGTGTCCCACGCTATCCAGCTTTTGTGCATTTCCTGCATTTCTAGGATTTTAGTGCATGTGAATAATGCAGAATTACATGTTAACAGGAATTGTTCAGTTCTGCCTCGCCGTGTGGAGGAATAAGATGTGGGAACATCATTAGAAAGTTCTGGTAACAGGGAAAAGATGCTGAATTTGCTGTCAGAGAAGTGGGTACTGCCTAGAGGTTTGGTCTGAGGAAAGCCTGTGTTGCCCAGGTGTGCACCCCTCTGTGAGTATTGTGGCTCTGAAAGGTACAGAGCATTGTGCTGGACAAGGAGCACAGCTTTGTCTGGGTATTTAACCCAGCAGGACTTTGGAGTGAGATTGCATCCTCTTCAGCCCTGGGATGGCATCTGACTCTGGCTAAAAGTCACAGGTTGAGCCAACAGTATTTTATCACTGCATGATTCTTGTGGTGTGCAAGTGAAAAGTGCCTAAGGCCTCAGATTTATCTGTGCTTGGTTTCTCAAGAAACATAAGCATAGATTTATCTGTATAAGGGAATTAATTTTGTTCAAGGGAGAATTTGAAGCAGAATACAGAAATGGTTCTGAAATAAGGCAGGAAAAGTTGTTAGTTAAATCAGCTCCATCCCTTGTGATAAATAGATCAAGAAGCTGGACAATTTATTGAATAAATTGTCCAGAGATGTCTGAATTATTTGCAGTGTCATTTCACCTGAGCCTGAGGAATGTGAGGCCAAATTTCAGCTGGCTATATTGCATTCCTCTCTAGAGCCAGAAATAGGATCTCAGCTGTTATAAATTGATTAATGAAGGTATTGTTATTTAGACCAGACCCTTAGGCTTGCAATGCCTAGTTTTAGCATAAATGACCAAGCTGAGCCATTCTTTAGAAGGCATAGCTTTAAAAGCTATTTGTCTAGTTCAGAAGCAAAAAATTATAATGGCTTTCATTGCTTTGGCACGTTTTATTGTCTACGTTGCCTCCCAAAATGATTTACTTGTTCTTTTTTTCTCTTGAACCTGTGTGGCATCATATTAGCATGGCATATGAAGGTCCTGAGGTGAAAATAAATCCACAAAGATAAATATCAAACTTTGAGATGCTGTTCCATGTAACTGAATGTTTATCTGAACTTCACACACAGCATCCAGTTAGATAATTTGCCCACGAGGCAAGTTTGTTTCATTTTTCACAATGTTCTGCTACTTGAGATTATTTATTCACTGCAGCAGAGCTATGGACAAGCCTGATTTGTTAAGCAAGCACTGTGGGGATAGATACTGCAGTACTATCTTTCATGGAAAACTTTGGAGTGAGAAGCAAAGGAGTGCATCCAGGATGGGCTAGAAAAACTGGTGATGGTGCAACTGCAGAGGTAAGAGGAGAATCCTATTTTGTGGACATGTCTTTTCCATCTTATCCCTTCTGCTTGCCCTGTAGTAACCTTACACCAATATTTCAAAACTCTTGATATTATTTTAATAAAGAAAAAAGGTCAAGAACCTGGATGTTTCTATAGTTACCTCCCTGGATGTATGTTTAGTTAGCAAAAAACTTTATACCAGGCTGCTTAGCTGAAATTTAATAATCAGTATTCTATTAGACAATTCTTTACACTTAACAATCATTCTTGCATGAACGTGTTTGACAAGGGAAGCAGAGCTCATGTGCTGCATTAATTGTAATACACCTTGAGAGGTGTTGTCACAGGAGTTCTGTTCCTTTCCACCTTTGTGTAGATGAAGTTAAACTACCCACTAAAAATTCAGCAAACCTAAAACTGCAGCCAAGGAAAACATCTGCTTTGGACATGACTTACTTTATTTTCTAGCAGGAGGGCTCCATAGATCAGTGCCTGGCCTTGTCTAATTTCATTAATGTGATCTTGTGTCCATCGTGTGGCACTTTAATAGCCATTATTTGTGGCCTCCATCACATAAAGCATTGACCATAAATCCAGCCTCACGTAAATGAAGATATAAATGTCAATCTGCATTACTGTACAATATTTATTATTTTAATTAAATGAAACTGATTGTGACATTTATTAGATCGCAGGTTCCTTGTTAATGGCAATGTAAAGCAAAAAGTTGTTTATTTTTGAAAGACAAAAAGCTGCTTATTTGATGTAATTTTTGGAAATTGTCTTAGTGTTACTAATAGGTTAATAAGCTCTGATAATAGGTTACTAGAGCTAGGAATCTGTGTGTGGAACACAATGTTTGTGCATCTTTTTGGGACATAAACAAGTTAGTGAAGCCAAACATGACATGGACAGCAGAAATATCAAGGAACAAATATATTAGGAAGGTGAACACCCTGCTTTTGTTACTCATTTAGTAGTACAAGTATTTGCATTTAACTGAACCATTTTGTTTCATTTTCTCTAAATAGCAGGAGTTATCCCAGGTTTTTCTTTTTTTTCTAGGTTTTTGCTGGTAGTAGTTAAATTTTGTTCAATGTGAACATACTTATTTTCTAAATTATTGTGGAAAATACAGAAAGCCTGTAGCTTTAAAATTCTGAAGCCAAATCCTTTTTAATCCAGTCCCAAGGACAGAAATCCAGTACAAATCACAGACTGTTCTTATTTATTCTCCTTTGGTTGTTCTGCTCACTGTGCTTTTAATGGACAAAAAGAATACTCCATGCTATTAGCATTGGTTGTAAGAAGGGATAATGATGGATAAAATTCCCTGGTCTTGATGCTGCCAAAATTTTTAAACTGGAAAATATCATGTGTCAATAAAAAGTGTAAGACTGAAGATGTGATATTTGGTACATTTCTTTACTTACAGGGAGTTGGGTTTTATCAAAATCTATTTTAGAGCAGCCTATTTAGGGTCTGAATAGTCTTTGTATCTCAGAGAGGACCCAGCCCTCACCAATAGACTGTGTCCAGAAAAACTTCTGAATAATGGAGATGTTAAATATTATTTAGGAAAAAAAAACCCCAAAAACCCTGAGTATAGTTTATCATTTAATATTGGAAAATATTGATCTTCTTGATAATGAAGTCAGTGGCAAAACCTTAATTAACTCAATTGGAAGTGTGGAAACTCGGGAAATTAGGATTAAAAGGCGATTTCATCTTTTAGTATTTAAGCTTCCTTTCTATCTGTGTTTTTCACAATGATTCCTTGAAAATAAACAAAAATACTCACACTAACCTAAAGGGAAATTGATTCAGCTCTTCAACCACCTTGAGATTGTTTTCAGAGCAGTTTCAAATGTTTGCTACAGATCTCTAGGATCTTTCCCAATAATGCTGTAAGGGTTTTAAGCTAAATGGTCTTTATTTCAGATCACTTTTGACTAAAATTATTTATAATATATTTGTAACAAAGCTGGTCATGAGGTTTTTGTCTGTATCAACTCCTATTGCTCAGATCTAATTTAATTCCAGTAAAGAGGTGAAAATGCTTCTCTGAAGTTTACTTTTTTTGGTCAGTATGAACCGTGCATATTCATGGCACACTTTAAGTAATTCTTAGATATTATCTTTTCAAGCTAAGTGCCCAGCATTGCATGGCATGGCCCAGGATAAATTGATTTAGCAAAAGAAAAGCTGAGAAGCTGGTACAGAAGAGAGACTGGATTTAGACAGTGCTTTACATTTTTACAGGTGCTGCTCTCCGGTATTTATTTCAAGGCTTCTTTCCTGCAATGAAATAACTAAGGAAAAGCCTTTTTCTTTCCCAGAAACTGAAACCAAACAAAGCAATGGCAAGAATACTTCTGGAGTCCCACTTTTATGTTTAGCAATTTTAGTTCAGTATTGCTTTTTCAGCAAATACTTAAAACTTTTTTTCTGTGATTTTATAGGCCACTGTGTAGACATGTAACTGTGTAACACTTCTGTTCTCCCCCTGAGTAATGCATTTTTCTTAATTTTCTTTTTGTTTATATACACAATCTGTGCTTGTATAGTTTTGTGGTATTTCCTTTCAACCTTTCTAGTAGCTAAAGCAGAGACATCTTGGGCTTGTGTTCATTCCCAATGTGCAACACACTTTTTCTGTGTTGCACCAAGGCAGTGAAAACTTCCTTTTCACTATTGCACTGAAATGAGAATTAATATTGCTGAAGTAACCACTGACAGTGGGCTCCACTTACTTCTGCCTCCAAAAGTGGTCCAATGTTCCTCTTGCTCAGAAGCCCTTGAGAAATTTGTAAAAGCACACACAGTGAGGGAAATTATTTCATCTCCAAATGCTGATCCTGACAACCAAATTCCTCATCTGAATATTGCAGCACTATCCCAGTCTTTTGTTCCAAAGTCTTGCTGGCTGGCAGATGAAGATGACTTTTAATGTCCTGGAATATCACTATTTTTTGAGGTGGTTGATTGGCCCTGTTCAAAGTCCAAGTTCACTTCCAGAGATATATTGTTTTTATATTAAGTTATGGTTGCTAGACAAGATCTTTCTTTTGTCATCATGTACCAAAACTGAGTTCTTGAATGTTCCCAGAAGCTGTCTTTGTTTACATTTATGTTTGTTCTTATCTGCCAAGACTGCTGTGATTTCTTCTAGCTCTGCTTGCCACCCTGAGATCCAAGTCCATTTCAGTGTTAGATGAGGTTGTGTAATTCTCTGATACCAAAATTATTTTGAAGAATTTTGTCAATATTTTGCCTTTTGTTCTAGAACTTGAGAGGAGTATGTACCATTCATCCAACCAATCTTCAGTCATTCTGATTTCTTGATTTCTTGTTCTAATGTGATTTCAATTTCCTTCTGTATTTGTTCTTCCCCTGGGAAATTAATCTGAGTTCTGACACATGTTCTTTGTCATCTTTGTTAAATCTGTAAGCCAAAGAATTGATGTTCTTAGCAGCAGCTGTGCCTCCTGCCAGTAAACTACTTTTTGCTGCTTTAAGGCATTGTATTTTCTTCTATTGGTTCTTGCTCACGTACCTAAAAATAAACAAACCTTGTTTGTTTTTCTCGTGCTCTCCTCAGTCTTCTCCAGGTCTCCTCAGTGGTCTGATCCATCCAACTCCTTCCAAAAGCTGATTGACCTTCTCATCCCATGTGAATATTTTCTGTGCAAAGTGTGAAGGAGTCTGACCTTCTAGGCTCGTTTTCTGAAGTGTCACTGATTTGTTCTGTTACTTTGGGCAAGTCACTTAATCTCACTGTGGTGTAGTTTATCCACTATAAAATAAGTCTAATAATCCTTGTCCGCTTTGCTGAGCCCTGAATCTTGTTTGCCTTCTTTACATGTGCAGTCCTAAGGGTATTATAAAGCTTCAATTATTAATGTTTGGAAAGTGCTTTGAGATCTTTGGATGGAAATCCCTGTATAATCATATTTAGCACTTAGCATTTCACAGCACAGTGCAGACGCTACGTAATCCTCAGAATACTCCTGTGAGACAGAATTACCTGTCAATACAATTATTATCCTCACTTTACTGGATAGTGAGGCAGAAGGATTAGGACCTAATCCTGCTTCTCTTCAAATAAATGGGAGTTCTTCTCTTGACTTCAGCAGGAACTGGAAGAAGCTCCTGTGACACATCAAGTTTTGAGTTCAGTCAAGATGTCAATCAACACTGAACCTCATGGAGTCTCCTTCCTCTCTGCACTACAGAGTTTGGTCTTTCCTGATGATGTTATCTAGACTCTCTATCATGATTCACTTCTAGTCTTTCTCCTTACCATTCTGTTTTGGTTATTTCCTATATTATTTTATCCTTTTGTTTTTCACTATATTTTCAAGCCCCAGCATATTCTTCATGCTGCACGTAGCCCTGGGGGATAGATCATCCATGAATTCTTCAGTATCACCTTTGCCATCCTCCTTCACAGATTTATCTAGTACAGCTCTTTTGCCTATTTTTAACAAGTTTATTTTTCTGCTAGTCATATAACTCAGCTGTCTACTGCAATGCTGCTTCTACATAGTTGACCATATCATACTGCTTTTTTAGACCAGTTTTCTTGTTGTGAATGCAGTCCATAGTACTCTACCATAGCTATAATAATTTCATGGCTATAATTATGCTAGCCTGCCCTTTATTCTCAGTTATTTTAGTCTCTTCCAATATTAGACAAAGCAGACTTGTCTCACACTGTAGGTGCTCAGGACTCATATTGTTACCCTTGAAATGATAAGCAAAGCAGTGCTATAAAAAGACTGTAAGAAAAAGTATTTAAAATCGGAACTGAAATTATTTTAAGAAATCCTTTATGTGAAGGAGAGAGAGGAGAGTTCATTCTTCCCAGAAATAAGTTGAATTATACAACTTCTTTATCAAAGAAGAATCAGTCTATCTGATATGTAAGATAAGAGATTCCTCAAAAATATCAGTTACTAACCACATATTCCAGCATCACCAAAATAAGCTGAATCTGTCTTAAAATAATAAGGCAAAGTAATTTCTCGTATATCAGATTCATGGTACTTCTCTACTTCTTAGCCTGCTTTGTTCAAGGGACCATTTTGGAGTTCATTGGTGGGCAATATAAATAAAGACCCATCCACACAGGTTCATTTCTGAAGGCTGTCACATGAACATGACACTGGTGGCTGGGGAAGAGGGTTCAAGGCTGGGATTTAGCCACAGGTGCTGCTGGTCACTGACATCTCTGAGGAGCTTTGGGAGACCTTCCATACCCCTCTGTACAGTGCTGCAAAAGGCCCTTGGACAGGAGCCAGGTTCTGCACATTGCCAGGGGCTCCCAGGGGCCAGTAACACCTCTGGCAAAAGCACTATAAAGCTAATTAAAAGCCAGTAGCACTGGCACCTTATTTCTAGCAATTCCTTTGCTTGAAACAGCCATTATTGAGCATTAAAGGTAAAATCAATTCTATGAAGGTAAACAGTTTTGTAGTAATGTGACCATGACCTATAAAATGACAATCTGACATTAATTTTTAAGGATCATATATTCACATATGCTGTCATTGTAGAGCAAGTAACAGGACTGGAAGTAGGCCTATGCATTTTGAGAATGCATTTACAGTTTAACATGCTGTTACAAATGTAAGGAGGCTCCTTCTCTCTCCTCTAATTTTTTTTCACCAGCTTGACAGTTTTTCAAACATATTCACTGTCAGCCCTAACAACCTGTCAACAACTGCCATTATGTGAAAATTGCAAAGACTTGCTTGAGCACTGTGAAAACTGACAGACATGCCACAAGGATAAGTTCCTCAGAAACAGAGGGCTAAAACTTTTGAAAGGTGCTCCAGCCCTTCCAAGGCAAAATGAACAGTCAGATATCAGGGGAAAAAACCATACACTTGTCACATCTGATATCTATTTCTTTTCCCCTCAAATTGAGGTGTATGTGAAGGAATAAAACATAGATTAGGACAAACTGTGCAACTTACTAGAGTTGGTGCAATTTTCCTCACTGTCAAGCAAGAAAGCCAAATTTATCCACTGTGTAGATCTGCTGTATGGCTGATACAAATCCTAGGAACCAGGGATAAAATCCACCCTCTTAGAGTATCTATAAATGAAATATGATTTTCTCTGAGTGGCTTACTGTAAAAAAAATAATAAAAAAAAAATCTCAGTTAATGTTCACTATTATATGATAATTTTCATGGAGAAGTGACCCTGCAATGCACTGTGGAATTCATAAGGCTTATTGTCTTATTCTGTACACAGATGTTAAACAGCTGCAGTTGTGCTGACACCCATGAATTTGCCACCTTCTCAACTGGGGTAATGGAGACCATCTATGTTTACCATTGAACCAAAATGGTTTGATCAGGTTTGTGTGGGGAGGATAAATGTGGATGATCCACAGTGTGTAGGACAGTGCTAAAGTGTGTCCGTATTGTGTGCTTGTGCACCACGTGGGAGTAACAGAGAAATTTTGAGAGTTCTGCCCTCTGAACATCCTAGGGAAAGGTATTTTAAATCTTCAGTAAAGTCACTGGGAGATGGTCAGGATAGCCACACAGCCAGGATGGTTCTCTAAGGATGTATTTCCTAGCTCTTGGTTATTGTTTCATTCTAGGTGTTGTTCCTGAGTCAGGAGCAGTGAACAGCCATCGAGGATTGATGCAGTCTGTGCACCCCCTCTCAGGTGGGGTCACTGGTGGGCTCTCAAGTCACATCCCTGTCACATCTCCTTGTTTGAAGTCCTAGCTGACTTTAATAGAAGGGCTGTGAGCTGAGCTTAACTAGGAAATTTGTGTATAGTGAGTTTTGAAATGTGTCCCAAGGTGCTGAGCTGCTGGGAGAGTTTTAAATCCTGAACAGTCTTCATTTTTGGCTTTCACCATCAATCCTCTGGAAACATAATTGTACCTTGATTTCCGAGCATAAACCTGTATGCGCTAAGGTGAAATTTGTATATGTCCATGTCTGTTGTTTTAATTTAAAGAAAAAAAAGCCACCCAGGGTCATTGGCATTTCTTTCATTGAATGTGTCTGAAATGGCATGTGTATGACTGAAGGAAATCATGGCTATGAGTCTTCTGTTACATACAAAATTTCAGCTAATTATAGTCTCATGCAAAAGTAAGTAGAAATACCTTTTTCCTATAAAAAAATGAACTGAATAAATTATTACTCTCTGAGTTTCATGCATTTGGACTCTAAAGCCATCACTCTCACTGAGTCTCAGAAGATGCTCAGCACCTTCCTGGCTTACCCAGGAGAAACTAATAGTGATAGTGAAGCATGTCCCTGTGCTCCAGTGGTGAATTATCAGCTCTTTCACAGCCATGATCTTTTACCACAGGCAAATAATTCAACTCCTTAGTCTGTGTTTCTCATCTGTGGGGTAGCATCATGATACTCCTTTGCAATTTGGGAACTGTGAGAATGAAGTTTGAGTTGAAGGTGCTGAGGTCATGCAGTGATGAAGCAATAGAAATGCCTGGGCAATTAGATGAGGTGGTTGCTTTGTTTGGATGTTTATCAGAAAACGGGGAGGGAGACAGGGATATAAAAAAAATACTAAAAAAAACTTCAACCACAAACAAAGGCAACAGCAAGAACCTATGTTAGGAATTCCTTTATTGTAATTCCCTGGTAGGATCTGGCTGAGGTGTGTTTTGGGCCTGTGTCTCCCTGTGCTGTCTCTCTGTGGTGCATTTGCAGGGCCCCTTTCTCTGGTGGAGATCATTAACTCAGGAGCTCATGCCCAGGGCAGGGCAGAGTAGAGTATGAGCTCATTTTGGTGTGAGCTTTGTTCTCAACAGGCCCAAGAGCATTTGCTTGGAAATGTCTCATTTTCTTTAAATATTCTGTGACACCAACTTAGAAAAACCCTTCTAAAATATGTTCAGTAATAATCTAATAGCAACTCATTTTACTTACTAGCAAAGTGAATAGCAAAGTCTCTCTTTATTGTTTTTTAAAGGTCTTTTCACTAGAAGACACTTAATTCCCTGTTATCCTTAAGCTCAGAATTCTGCCATATTGTGGTACTCTAAACCAATGTTCTCTGTCAGGGAAGGAACTGTAAGTAATCTGAAATAACACAATTTGGAAAGAGAAAGAGGCCTTACATTTCTCTTAATGACTTCTCTTATTTCTTTGTCCCTCATGTTAGTTTTTTATTTCTAATTGTAAAAATAAGAGTAATATTCATAGCAGGCCCTTTTTTTTGGGTAGATTTTTCTTTTGGTTAAAAAATTATTTTGAGCCTTTAACAAACTTTAGAGTAAATAGAAATTAAAATATTTTTATTTTGCTTTTGTAACTCATAATGTTTATTTTTTGTATATAGATGCTCTCCCACTAGTTCTTGCTATTTCTTTTTTGATTGATATTTGGTTTTACACTTATGAGCTAGATAAAAGGTTATTAATTGGTTTAATGTTTATCTGGTGGCAAGATGAGCTTAAATCAAAGCTTCAGTGATACTCATCTAATTGAGTCTAAGCAGTGGCAGCCTGTTGCAGGTTTTGGTGAGATCTGGAGAGATGGTCACCTACTCCTCAGGTTACAGGGGATTATTTTTGGCTCTTCTATTGATCTTGCTGCTGTTCTTCAGATGGAGATTGCCCAGGTAATACAGTTGGCTGAAATGAGATCTGGTTTTTATTAACCAGGAGACTGCCTGTGTGTTTTCAGTGCATGTGGTAATATGTAAGGTTATAAATCACAGAAAGAAAACACCGCAGCATTTCAATAAAACATCCTGAACTAGAGTGTCTGGGACAGAGAACATGAGTGTTTCACTGCTTTCATGGAGCATAATCACTCACTCAGAAGACAAAGTGCTTGTAATTTCTTGTTCTAATATCTGACTTACTTGGGCAGGATTCCTATCCAGGGCTACTGCCCAAAGGCACAGGACCTGACACTTCAGGTAGCCTCATCTTCTCTGGAAGGATGCAAGTTGAAATTTAAGTTTTGCCCTATATCAGGAAATTTTTGGCCTTGCTGTTCAGTGTCATGGAAAGTGATTGTAAATGTGTGAAAAAGCTTTCTTGACCATTGGCTATTAAATTCAGGGTACTTTCCTCCCAAACTGCACTTCTTTTGGATCAGTTTCCATGGTCCTGTGTTCATGTTGACTTGCTCAATCCACAGAAATATCCTGTGGAGCTCTTGGAGTTCTTGTAAATGAAATGCAAGGGTACCAAGACCTGGCTAGCCCAGAGAGAACATAACACACCTTTCCTAACAAGGACTTTCATTTGCTGAGGATGGGTTTCACTTGTCCATCCATACACTTCTATGAAGAAATATTGATTCCAAGGGTTCCAGAGACATTTGATGGCTTCAGGAAGGAAAGCTTATGTTTTTTTCATCCACCACCATTCCAGTTTATCTTTTTTAAACACTGCTGTGACTCTGGGGTTCAGGCACCAAGCATTACTTGTCTGCCTCAGCCAGTCACTTTTGACATCCAGTGTACTTGATCTGGGGCTGGTAGTTTACTTCAAACGTTGTTCATATGAATGGCTCTGGCAGCTGGGAGGCTGCAAAAAAGTGCATGAACAGTGATTCTTGTTTTCTGTCTTCAAAACAGATCTATTGTCCTGTTTCTGCTGGCTGTTTTGAAGAGTCTTGACTTTGAAGCTGGAAAGAAATCATTATCTAAGTTGCATTCATTTAAACTTAAGGCCAGTGGTCTCATAGCTGGTCACTCACATTAGCCTTATGAACCTTCTCCATGGGTGAGTGAGAAGAATATTGCTTTATTGTAAGATGATTTAAATAAGGAAAAAAAAATCTCTGGGATCTGAATGTGCCCAGTATATCACATGTATTTTTACATTATGCATCCCAGATCCCATAATTTGATTATAGATCACAGCTGTTTCTTTTCTCTCTTGACCTCCTTTAGCCTGTGACATGCTCTGCTATCATTCTCTCATTTTCCTAATACTTTCACTATTGAAAATACTATAATTTTTGTTTTCTTGCTGTCAAGTATTCAGTAATTTCTTTGTCCTGTCTTGGAGCTTAGACTCTGAAATTGATCTGTCTTGATTTTTTTTTTTAAACTCATGTTTATTTGATTTTAAAATTTATATAGCAGGTCTTTCTCTAACACTCAGATCTCACCTAAAGCTTTTTCCTAAGGGTCTCAAAGTTCCTTTCAGAAAAGGAAAACCCAGTTGTCTCTCATTAACCCAGGGAAAACTGTGACACCGAGGTGAGTGCAGAAGGGGAAAGTGTGATACTGTTCAAGCACCTATGAGAACCATTGCAGGGGGAACTTGCTATGCTAAAATCACATTGAGACTTGGACTGTAAACTGGTCATTAGAGCTTGAAAACTGTTCCTTCCTGGGATTTAACTGGAGCAATGCAATCCCAGAGGTCAGATTTTGGTTGACAATCAGGCCAGAGACCAGAGCAGAGGTGAAAAGGATGTGGTCGTATTAATTCAGTGCAGCTTCAGACAAGCAGCACAAGGATTTATAGAACTGTTTTTGAAGGAGAAAAGTGGGTATGATAAATGGGGTAAGTCAATGTCAATTTGTGAAATTACACCTTTGTGTCACAGTCTATCAGTAACTTCCTCTTGCTATATTTGGATGATTTTCCAGTAGCAGTGAGAGGGATCGAATGGTGACCAACCCACCTTTCCAAATGGCTAATTTAGGAAAGTAACAAAAGAATTGGGCTGCAGTGTGTGAATCAGAGAGATAAAGGTCAGAAATTACTGTCCTGTTTTAGCTAAGGATAGTGGAACTTTTTAGAAACAATAACCTAATATCTTCCTTAGGCATGAGGAGCCCTGATGGAATTGTGGAAAGGCAAGGAAGCAGAAGCAGCAATCAGGCCACTCCAAGGAGGGACTGGAGGCAGCTGCAGTTCTGGTGACACTGATGTCCCAGCAGTGCCTGGAGCCTGTTATTTTGGGTGCCATCTCTAGAGAGGTGCAGGCAAAGCTTTGCAGGCAGAAACACCATAGGAACTTGAGAATTGCTCAGGTTTGTTGGTTACCTAACATGCCTCTCATGTGGGAGGAAAACTCTGCATGGGATTCTGTTCTTGATGTATTTATTTTTGTGGCTTATGATAGTGTGTGGGAGTTTAGGTATTTTTTAAAATAAACAAGTAAAATATGTATCATAAAGCAAAATACTGTCCCCTGAAGGATTTTATATTCTGTATTGAGCAGACAACCATTGGGATCCAAAGAAAGAAGCTCTGGAGAAACTTGGATAATGATGACATTCTGAAGGAAAAGTAGGAGATTTTGATGAGAGAGGAGGGAGTGGCTTTTTGATTCAGAAATAGGGTATTGGTGGAACATCTTAGAGCAGCCCTCTTGGTGCAGACACAAACGTGGATCTTGTGGAGCAATTGCCCTGGTTTGGGTGTCTCCCAGTGATGAATCTCTGAAGAAGTAGTCTGAGTATTTTGCTGTTGTACTAACAATTTTTGACTCACTATATGAAGTCCATTAAATTATTCATGAGATGTGCATTTTGCCCAGTTTGAACTGTCCACACTAATGGAAGCACTAATGTTAGATGAATGGTATCCTCAAACTAATGTGGTTCTTAACTGGTGAGCAATAGGCTGTCAGGGTGAAAATGCAGCCAGCCTAAATACATGGCCAGGTAATGAAAAAGGGTGGTGCTGTGGACATGTATGTGCTGGAAAACAAATATCTACAGGCCACTCTTAGACAAAGAAGCAAACATTCTGTGTAGCCATATCCTGCTTTGATGAATGGATGCAGAGCTATCAGTGTGATGGAGGTAGAGGGAAGATTTTTCTGCCTCAAGCATTGGTAGGGTGTCAAGAAATGAAATCTCAGACTCCCCTACCCTGAGATCCAGCAGGAGACAGAGTCTGATAGAGCCCAGGAGACCTCAGTTCTCAAAGACACTTATTTCCATGCCACATAAACCAGGCCTTTTTTCAGGCTTTGTGGGACTCTGCTGGCTCAGCCCATATGTTGAATGGCAACCTTTGATTTGAGAGCAACAACACTAAAGCATTCCAGTGCTCAGGAGCATATTGGGCAGCAAGGCCATAGGAGGGAGCCCAATATGCTGCTAAACAGCTGTCTGGACCCCTGTTTGCAGGGGAGTGATGAGATTAAGAGTGGTTTTGTATTTTACCCTGGACTTGTTGCAGGATTTCCTCAGTTGAGATGTGCTGTGTGCTTTGACAGGCTCCCCTGCTTCTCTCTCTGCAATTGTGAACATTATGGGGATGTGTTTATTTCAGCTTTGTTTTCTTGCACACATGACTTGTGAGGTCCCTGCATGAGGCCAGTTGTGTTTCTTCTCAGCAAACTGAAACAGCACATCCAGGGATTCTTTAATACTTGCAAAGCTTGTGTTACCTCATTCCTTTCTGTTACTCTAAGGATTTCATGTGGAGGGAGGAATATCAGAAGAGCAAGTGATGGCTTAAACTGTAAAAGCTTTAGTTCATTCACCAATAACATTATAAACCTGGATTTAAACCAATATTTTTGTTGTTTGGAGAATTTTGCTATACTTCAATATTTATGAGGTTTCATCTTGAACCATTCAAGGTAGGAGCATATTTCACTGGTAGAGAAAAACTGAAATTCCCAATTGTAGTGGGAATCCTGGAGCTAAAGCTTTAAGAATCATCCTGGGTGGCAAAATTCCCCCAGCAGTTATGGAAGTCATTGGGGAAGTAAATGGGTTTGCTGTATTCCATCTCTCTTCCTGTTTTTTTGTTGGTTTTTTTTTAGTAACATCAGTATTGACTTTCTGTGCTTTCTTGTTAGAAAAGTCTTAATTTGATGGAGTATTTTAATAAATAGAATGTCTAAAAGGAACAGCTTCATGCAGGATGCATTGTTCTCAGGTCCTGACATTAAGAGAAGCCTGTTCCTCTATCAGCCCCTCTCCCTGTGGGCTATTTCCTCACTGGACCAGTTTTTCCAAACGATTCTTCTTTTTTTTTATTTTTATATTGGCTTTGTGTTTGTGAGGTGCTACTTGAGGGTTTGCAGGTTTTCCCCCTCTTTTTTCCTTATTTCACCCCCCTGTATCTCTGCCTCAATCACAAGTTATTTTCAGAAATGTGATGACTTTGATTACTTGGTTTTTCAGAGATTTCTGGCTCCCAATATTCCTTAAACTTCTTATAGAGGGGAGACTACTATTCTCTGTTTTAGTGGCTTTCAGAGTTACCTTTGTGTCTGGGGAAGGCTGAGATGGGGCAGGTCAGAAATACAAGAAAGTTTTAAAAAAACACCAAGATGATTGTCTGGGTGATTTGTAGTTGAATTCCTGAAACATCTCTTACATGGTTCAAGAGGGGCAGATTCTAATGTGTGTTTGAGCCTTCGTGTTCACTGCTTTTCAGGAGCTCTAAGGGAACATTTCAAATGTGTGAGTTCAGGACTGTAACCCTTGCTCTCCTTCCAAAGTGGAACTTTGTGTCCTGTATCATATTGGTTTAAAAAAAAAAAAAAGTTTATAAAATAAATGTCTGTGATACTTTAATACTAAATCGAACCAGACTTTATAAATGTATAAAGGAATATGTATCAGCTTTTACTGCCATTGTGTAGCTTATCAAGACTTCTAAAGACAATTTGCAAAATAACCTTTTCAATTAATGGGTAAAAGTGGCAGAGCAAAATAAAATAGTTTGTTTTCCCAGTATGTTTGACATGTAAAAAGCAGGAGATTGCAAAGGTCATGGAAACAGTTAAACCACAGTTTAAGACAGTGGTTTTGCTCTCCTTATTCTGTTTTTCTAACCTTGTATTTGCAGTTATTTTTTCAGCTGCTTTGCTTTAGAATCCCTGAGATAAATAGTAAGAGGTGTGGTAATATCCTACTGTTAAAACAGTATCAGCAAATAACCCCTGTGAGCCCAAGCCTTGTTGAGAATCCAAATTTCAGAGGGGATGTGAGGTTTCTGCAGCTCTGTTGCTCACAGCAGCAGTGTGTGCACCTAGAAAGTGCCTGAAAACAAGTTTTTTTTCCCCTTGGGAATCTCTTCAGTTTAAGTAAAGAAAGGAAAATGCTGTGATGAACAACAATTGAAAAAGTAAAAAAGTAATAAATTAAGTACCAGGATGCTGTGCTTCTCTCAGCAGTGATGGAAGTCAGTTTTGGAGGTTGCACTGGGGTTTATAAATATCAGTGGATAGACCTGGGTTTACACAGACTTTTTGATTTTTTGCTTTATTTACAGGCTGTCAAAGTGTAAAAGGGGAAAATAGAGAGTGGTCATTAACAGCAGCAAACCTAAATAAATTGCTGCCATGCTGTGGGTCAATACCACCTGATTGGTAGATTCCTGAAAAGGTAGAGAAGGGAAATAAAATCCTGTGTGATTTGATTAAACTTTGAGTCCATGCAGATCATGGACTTGTAGACTTCACTACAGACACTTATAGGATAAAAATTGTTTTACAGCCTTAGAAGGGTGTGGGGGATGCTTTACCACCCCTTGAGAACAAGGTTATTGCTACAAGGAATTAAAATTTTATTCCAGACTTGTATGACTAAATAGGATGTGCAGATCAACTAAACCATGTATGAGGCACATGTGGGATGAAAATGGTGGAAGTAATGGATAGAGAAGTGGCAAGCAAGGAAAGTATTGAATTCCCTCAGCAAAAACATGCAGTGATGATGAAAATAAGTTGATCTGGTTTTCTGACTTCCTGCATCTCTCACAGGAGAACAGAGCATTCAGAAGGAATTTGAGTAAGATTATTAAAGTCTTGAGGCAAGTTTAGGAATGGCTTTCCATGCAGAGCAGCCATTGCCAGCAATCTGGAAAGATTGAGTTGGCATTATTTGGCACACAAAATACTGGAGCCAAATGACATGTAGGAGTCAGTAAAATTCTGCAAGTATTGCAATGAGCACCTGTGTGTCTCCTAAGCAGCATCAATAACATGCCTGGAGAACAAAAGCAGCAATTCCAGAGTCACTGTTCTGTGGCTCTAGTAATCAAGTAATGCCAAAAATTAGCAATTAAAAGAATTATTAGTTCATCTCCCCCTATAAAGGGATGTTTCTTTGTTATGTATGATGGTAATTAGCTGGCCTACAAGGGGAGGAGGTATGGAACAACAGAGATTTAAAATAGTGATGGAGAGGCCAGAGCTGGGAGGATGAAACTGCAACTGAGGATTATCAAGACTGAGAGCTATGGTTTAGTACTTTCCACCTCCAAAACATTGCATAGATATTAACCAATTAATCTTCATAAATGAGCCATGAAAATGATCAGTGCCTTTGTTGAAATCCAAACAGTGAAATCATGTTTCAGATTTAGCACTTAATGTTCCCAATCTTACAGCTTAGATAGGAGAGGGACAGTGTGAGATTTCCAAGAGCTGCTGGCTCCAGGTGAGTATCCAAAACTTCCATGATGTTGCCCAGGGGTGTCTGGCTGGAAGATCCTTCCAGAGATTTAAAGGCATCAAGGACTGCCTAGTCTGAAGTGTGACATAACCTGTACAATTTCACTGGTGATATTCCTTTTAGTTATTTTGCTTGTGGTTGAGCTAAAGCACATATTTTCAAAAGATTTTGGGTTTAGCATTCTAGAGCATAAGTGATTTGCCACATTTCTTTGAAACTTGTTGAAACAACTAGCTAGCTTTCCTCCCACTCTCTTCTTTGAAGTAAAGTGACAGTAGAGATGTTTAAAGACTGAAATAATTGTTCCTTTCTATGTGGATACTGAGTTGGGTTTTTGTTACACCTCTACTTCTTGTCTTATAAGGCCAGAAATATAAATACTACCTCTTGAGTGTTTTCCAAATCTCTTTTATACAATCCCAGAAACATTCTGGGTTTCCCCAGCACTTTAAAAAATATTTTTCAGTTGCAGTGCTATGGCTTTGGGAGCAAATAACAGTTGTGTGTGTGTGTGTTTGCAATTCTGGGATTTGCTCTCGAAGAAAAATAATTAACACTGGCAGAAGTTTGATTGCATTAATTCACGAAAAGAGACACCCAAATGATAAATCCATAGTGGGAGAGCTGCCCATATGTTACAGATTGGCTTAACATGGATGAGGCATTAAATAAACTAAGTCTGAAAAATAAAAACCTTATCAGCTTTATTAGCGTTGAACTCTGTGGCTTCCACTGGGGCTGACACACTTAATTAAAGATGCTCTGGTCTAATTAGGTTGCACATCAAAACTACAAATACAAGTTGGATTTTTTTAAAGACCTGTCTGAGCTCCAATTCCCAACGTTGTGAATATTTATTTTATTCAGTTAGTCTCCACCTAGACCAAATGTTGTTAGGTTAGTTAACACAAAAATATAGGGATTGGAGTATTTAGATTTCTTGCACTGAATGAGGCTGGCTCAGATCCTGAATGTCTATATATCTGAGGAAGACAGGTGTAGGCAAGGGAGAAAGACAATTTTATTTTGAATTTTAAATCATTATCTGATTCTATTTGACTGGCTTAATTCTATTGGTGACTAGCTCATGGAGAAATCCATGGCCTTCATTTGTTTTACTACCTGTGGGATTTATTCCCCTGTGGGTCCAGTCCAACCTCCTTGGAGGTCAGTAGAAGACTGCCATTGATTTAATGGGAGATGGTTCAGGATCGATGGGGATGCTGTGTGTCACAATGGGGGAGTGCTCCTTCTTTCTACCATCTTCTATCTTTAAAAAAGGAATAATTCTTCTGTCAAACAGGGCAGACCTGTCATACCCTGTCATATATTCCCATGATGTCTCTGTAGGGAAGGTTAAGCATGGGAGTCTTTGATTCACCCCCTCTTTTTCTTGTATATAGTTCTTTTCTAAATGATACTGGAACTCTGTAACCTTCTCAGCCTTTTGCTGCTATTTCTGTACTAGTTTTTGAAGGTTTTTTTTTCCTTTAATTTATAAACTTGTAATTTTCCTTTATGCAAGTTGGAGCTTTTCTGACATCAATGATTTAGTATGATCTTGTGTCAGGACAGCAGGTCTGAACTTCACCTTTCAGCTACCAGCAATAATTTTCATTCCTGGTGATGGCATTTGTCAATCCTAAATCACTGTGAACAAATGCTGCTATTTCTAATGCCTAACCAGATAATTATTGCTCAGCCAAACACATATTGGCTGGTGACAGGTATAACATGAGAGCATTTCTAAACCTTTTTGTAAATGGAAAATGGAAGCCCATACATAGCCTTTCAGAATCCATCATGGATTTCTGGTCCTGTTTTGGTAGCTTGAAATCTTGAGTAGCACTTAGACTTCCCTAAGTGACATGGGAGAGATCAGCAGCATGAGGCCTGTGGCTCTTCTTGATTTTACTCAGTTTGTGAAACTTGCATCAATGTGTTGGCAAGTGGACACCTAGAAAGAAGTGGGTGGCCACAGTGCTGTATGGCCTCATTTACAGCTGTGAACACAACAGTATTTCCCAAATATTATCCCTGTCACATCCTATTGTGGAGGTCTCATTCAGTGTTAATGTTAATTTTTCTTAGCCTGGGCTCTTTCTGGTCACTATCTGCCTTTTGCAGTTTGCTGCAGCAGGGTTAGTTGCTGGAACAGGATTTTGGAGTAATTTAAAACTGTTTTTTGAGGAAGTAGACAGACAATTCTGATTTATTGAGAGTGACTTAGTGCTAAACGCAGTGCAACTCCAGGCTGCCTTGAGCTATTCTGGCTTTGTTTCCTGCTTTGCTCATTGTGTGTGTGTATCTGAGTGACCATCCCTACAAATTCCAATCCCACCCTAGAGCTGCAGAAAGCAGCACAGTCTCCTTGCTCCAACACTGAGCCACCTGCAGACAGCTGAGGTCTCTGAGTGGATGTGATGTCTCAGTGGCTGAGTTACTCTTTTTATCATTTCTGCTGAGCAAACCTGCAGTCATGACACTGTCCTTGCATTCTGTGCCCTGGAACTGAGAGCAGTTTCAGGATCCACGTTCCCCATGATGTGCCTGGCTCAGGACATGAACACAGCTGTGAGCAGAGAGAGCTGCACTCCTGCCAGCAGCCAGCTGAGGAGACCCTGCAGAGCATCAGCAGCCCACCAAGGGCTTACCTGTGTGGGCAGGGGTCACCACTGCTGCTTTCCAGACCCTCTTGGCGTGGAGACCACTCATGATTTTGTTTTTCTCACACTGGATAGTATAGAATGCCAAGGAGCTCTAATCAGTGCTGTGATTTGCTGTTTCTCTCAGGGTACTGGTGTCTTCAGGCTCTTGAGAGAGAAAAGGTTTGGTGCATAAATTGTGAGCCATGACAGGGAGCGTGGCCTTGTGTTGTTTACTGTTGGTATCAGCCATCTCAGAATGGAGAGGCAGCTTTATCAGGGAATATCCAGCATTTTTTTTCAGATGAAGTTAGACATTTAGGAATAGATGCACCTCTTTCTACTTTCTGAACATACATTTTCTTATGGCACCTTACAGAGCTCATTTTAAACCCTGCTTCAGGGCAAAAATATTTATGGCATACTTTAAATAAAACATATTATGTGTTTTGTACAAACATATGTATCATTGTCCCCCTCGCTGGAGCTGATATAATTTCTGACACCAAGTGCTTGTGCCTCATGCAAAATTCATGATGTGTCATTGAATAAGAATGAATGTTCCTTTAAAATACAAGCTTTCCAGCCATGATAACCACTTAGTTTTCAGTTTCAGGAACCACAATCCTTCCTTGCTGTGACTGTTTGAGTGAAACACAGTGTCAGTGACTGGCAGCTTCAGAGTCTGGTGGCAGGTTGAGCATGGTTTTCCTCCTGCAGATGTTTTTTTTTTTTTTTTTGCTTCCAAGTCAATGGTATTTGTGGATCTATATTCAGTATAAATCCTCCCTTAGAGTAGCAATGGTCTGTCTCACCCATGGATATATAAGCAGCCCATTGTTAAAAGGTTTCAATACTGAAACTCTTCATTTTTAATTCTTATTTATAAAGAGAGAGGAAAAAAATAGTTCTGCCAACAACATACGTGTGGTAGAAAATTACCATAAAATCCTCATGTGCTGCTGCAGAGTGTAACAGGCAAAAATTAAAGAGTGAATTGACTGAGAGAGACTCATTGCACTCCTTGTGAAGGGAAGAGGAGGGGCAGGCACTGATCTCTGCTCTGTAGGGCCTGTGACAGGACTGAGGGAATGGTCTGAACTTGTGTCAGAGGAGGTTTAGGTTGGATGTTAGAAAAAGACTCTTTCCCCAGTGAGTGGTGGGGCACTGAACAGGAAATGGTCACAGCCCCAAGGCTGCCAGAGCTCAAGGGGTGTTTGGACAAAGCTCCTAGGGATGGGGTGACATTGTTGGGGTGTCTGTGCAGGAATCAATGGCCTTGTGGGTCCCTTCCAACTCAGCATATTCTGTGACTGTGGGATTTTGTCAATCTGCTTTGTGCTTAGCACTCTGCAAGTGCTAGAAGTGGTCCTCAACCTCAAGGATGAACAAAATGAACGGACAAAAGAGCACAAAGATAGTGGGGAAATAAATGCTGAGTTGAGAGGGAGAAAACGCCCCAACAACAAAACAAAGAACAGACTCCAGCATTTCAGAGGGTGCAGAGAGAGGAGCTGAGCAGTGCCAGGCACTGCTTCTGGAGAGCACCTGTGCTGAGCTGGGCACCTCTGCTCACTTCCCACAGGAGCCTCAGCTGGAGGTGATGCTGTGCCCTCCTGCCCCGTGTCTGTGGAGCCCAGGAGCAGGTTTAGGAGTTCATTCTGGCAGCTCCTCTGCAGCTTCATCTCTGCTGCAGAACAGGTGCTGGAGAGCTGCCCTTAGAGGTGACTTCAAGGCTACAGAACAACACGATTACATCTTGAACAGCTCAGAGAGTGATTACAGCTTAACTTGAAAAAGGAAATATGAGTTAAAAATTAAAGATTACAAAACCAAGACTAAGTTTAAAATAAAAGGGCTGTTCTTACCCCTTCCTGGCCTAGCTGTGCCATTCACAGGGGTGCATGTGGTGCAATTTGTGGTGCTTGAAGAGGCTTGGGATGTGGATTTCTTGCAGGGAAAGTGGCTGAGGGGCTGCTGGCTCTGTGCATTCATGATGATTGCTAAAGCCATGCTTTGTGGCACTTTGAAGGCCTGTGACAAGTACTGCCCCTTCAAACCACTCTGGGGTGTTGGTGAACCCAGCCAAGCCTGTTGAGCCCTATTAGCTGCAAGGCTGGAGCAGTAACATCATCTCCCTGTGCAGGAATTCACTGCTCTGACATACCTGGCTCCATCTCCCTGCCATTAAACCCATTAATGCAACAAATGGCATTTTCTAATAAATACGTGGCACTTTCATGATTTTAACTGGTCTTTTGATTTGTTTCCCATTTTATGTTGTTTAGACAGACTGATTTAGACAGTTAAAAATCCACTTAACCATGATACATTGTGGCTGCCTGACAGACAATAACATTGATATATATAACTAGATGAGTCTCTAATTAGATTTTGGCAGTGCTGTCACAGTCAGGGAAAGTTTCCACAAGTAGTCCATTGAAATATTATTTTGTACAACCTCATGGAACAAAGGCCATTTTTAATTAAGCAGGTCCCCTCAAAAAGATGTTAAACTTAATGCCATTTTTTTTGGTGGCCTCTGCCCTTGCAGTGCCTGCCTTCTCAAATATACTCTTTGGTAGCATGATTTCAAATGCATATTTTAAAAAGTACATAAAGCAGATAAATATAGGTTAAAAACAACTAAGTGAAGCTTACCATGGATGTTATATTTAAAATTAGTTGTAAACATGGAAGAAACAGTCATTTGATAAATTGTTATTGTTCTTTATATAGGAAAGGAAAATATAGAACCAGGGACTGATTATGTGATTATATAATAATAGTAATATTGATTATATAATAATATTAATATTATGTAAATCTCAGCTTTTATGAACACTTCAAAGTAACTATAGAATAGAAGAGACTGCTAAGCAAATGGGAAACCTATTTCCAATAGCATCTCTAAAATACTTCAAGTTAGTTTCAGAGCTGGAGAGAGGCCTCTCAGAGGTCTCTGGATGCCAGTGCAATATAAATGTGCAATAAGTACACAGAGCTATGCTGCAGTTAATGGAGATGCACATCATCTTCTGTCCTCCAAACCTGCCCTGGGCTGGGGCTTGAAATCTGCATCACTTGACTTCACCCTTGCCATGGCTGCTGCACATGAAAAAGTAAAAGGGGTGATCAGGTTTCCCCATGATTGTAGAGAACAGAGCACGAGATCTGGAGTGTAACCTGGGAGTATCCAACTGGCCCAATGGCACACAAGTTAAATAAAAGATTTCCCTATGGGTGTTTACAGCTCAAGGGAAAAAAACCAATACATGTACTATTCCTGTATCCTGGCATTTAATGATGAGAGATCCCTTTGTTCTTAAGTAGATGTTGAGACATCTCTAATGATGCTGTTGGAGTTGTGTGTGTGTGGATTGCTCTAGGTGAAGAAAAAAAAAAGAGTGGATGAGAATGATACTGTGGGAAGGGCTAGGATGTCTGGAGTATATTGAATGTTGAATGCTTTCAAATTGCATCAATTTCAATGGCAGCAGGACTTTTGTTGTTGTTGTTGATCTTGTAGAGATGAATCCTCTAATAAGCAAAGCAAAGGCTGTAGGACAGTCATTGATGTCTTCAGCAATTTTGTCATTAATTGCAAGAAGTGCAGAATTTGACCTGGTTTTCTCTGTACATATCACTGAGGAGATCAGTCTGTGCATTTGCCTGTGCAGAAAGGTTACTGTGATAATTTCAAGTGTGAAGGCAGAATGTGTCACACCAATATCCTGTGTGGGCACCTGGTGCCCTTTAAGGCAGAATCAGGCTGTGGCTTATTTTCATACAAAAATAATACACGTGAAAATATAACTGATAATTTCCTGTTCTCACTCTATCTGTATTAATTTCAAAAGTGAATGGCAACTGCAGTATTTGAGAAGACTTGCTCCTCTCCAATGCCAATTCTGTACAAAACTGTATCTTTCCACATATTTTTGAGGAACTGGAATGTAGTAAACTGAAAAAACCAGATTCATTTCTTTGCAGAAAAAAAGTTTTGTAGACCCTGCAATGTGGCATGATCAACTGAGCTAAAATACTAAATACCCTAGAACTGCAAGAGAAAGGTAACTACTTACCTCTGCTCTACCCTTTGATTTGTGAAGAAGATTTGGTTCAGATCAGCTTGTGACACCCAAGGAAATAGAAGCTTTGCATGCATGAGTTTTAAGGGAGAGCACTTGGCACCTACTGACTTAGTACTGTCATGGTCAGCCTTGCCAGAAGAAAATACAGCCTGCAGTGCCGTTTCAGGTGACCATTTCTGGGATGTTTAGCTCATGTTCTAGTTGCCCCTCTCTGTCTCCTCCTTGAGCCCTAAATTTATTTCCTTTGGTATTTAAGTCCTGTTTCAGGGCAGGAGCTTGATTTTCCTCATAACCCCAATTTGCCTTTAACAGTAGATCTGATATCTTCTCTACTGATGGAAAAGATAGGAGGCTGTTAGCACTGGTATATTTATATTGTGCTAATGGGTTTTAACCCTCTTACTGAGCAGTGCTGATGGTTTAAAATAATGACTAGGCAATAAATTTTTACTGGGACAGGTGTACAAATAGTACCCAAAAGAGAGTGGTGCTAAGGGTCAGTCTATGAAAAGAATGGTGTCCCAGATTATAGTGCAAGATGAAACTGTCTCATATGCTGGTAAATCCTGACAACACATGGTTTTAGCTTGAGCCACCAAGACTTATTTGCTATCATTAACAAGATCCACATGTATCCAATACTCAGATCCATCTGAGTCAGAGTCATCTTGGCTTCTGTTTCAGAACTACTCATCCAAAGGGAGCAGGAGTGTCCCTGCCACCCATTGACTCCAGTGGGAACCAAAGCTGCACCAGGAAAATCCTGGTCTTATGCTGTTTGTTACAACCCTCTGCTATTTCCAAAACCTCCTTGTGACTCCTGCAATTCCTATTGTGGCTGTACCAGATGTGGATAGTGGAAAAACAATTAATGAATCCTGCCTTCAGTACAAGACAGCATAACTAACTTGTGCTTATAATGTCTTACTGTTATTTGGTAGCAATAGCTTTTTCCACAGTGGAGACATTTTTCATAAATACTTTCTTTCTAGAACATTTTAAAAAACACCAAAAAGTTTTATTTTACGTTGTTTCTATTTTCAGCTCCACACTTGAGTTTTCTTACTAGAAAAAAGTCAGGTTTTGTTTTCACAGTTTAAAAAATGTCTGCACTAAACTAGCTCTGATATTCACACTTCAGCATCTGCTTTCCAACAAATCACACTATTTATTTTTGAATAAATGAATAAAGAATGTGGAGCAGAAAGTGGAAAGTAAGTTTAAACCAGAAGTAAAAAAATCATGATTTAAAATATGAGCAAATGGGTAGATCCTTTTGACCTAAGTGGTTCATCACCTGTTTAAATCACTAACCAAGCTTCAGCAACATTTCTGTACCTGGGCAATACTCTGCTGGCATTTACTAGTTTCATGCTACATGAAATTTGAAGAATCCAGGAGTATTTGTTTGTTCAACAGATAAAGGTTTTGAGTTCTCTATCAAATGGGAGCTATTACGACCGTGCTAACAATAGCTTTCAGTGTGATACAATCAAAACACTGCCCCTGCTGAAGAGAGCACTGTCCCTGCAAAGGCTGTGTGCTTCAGTGGTAGTCTTAAATACCTGTACAGCTCACACTTCTCCCCCTCAGGACACTAGGCTTGTGAGATGATAAATACAGCACTTCAGAATGCAATAAAACACTCATCAACTGTCAAATGTAGGATTCACCTACCCCATGTTCTAGTGTGGATTTATGCCATCTGATTTGGAGGAGCAATTAAAAATTCTCCAGCCAGCAGTCAAAGTGTTTTATCCTGTACTTAGTTATTGTAGTGTCAGAGACAGTCCACCTATGCAAAAGGTGTCAGTCTGGCAAAAACTGTAGTTTATATCTTAGCAGTGCTTGTATGTCCTTCCAGCTATCTTTTTTTGTTAGCTCTGTTTTTGCTGTACCATTGTGGACATCACATGACTGCTGTTTGAGTTGGTATAATGTTTTCTTTCTTCTGGTTAAACTGTAGAGGGAAGTCACTGTTCAGTCCAAGGTCTTGGATTTCAAATGAGCAGGGATTTGTTTCTTCATTCATCACTTCACACCTAAATGACAAACCATGAGCATGGAAAAGGAAGGCAGCACAAGGGTCTTTGTCAGCAAATAGGGACATTCTTCAAATTGTAGCTTTGCTGAGGGTACTTGGCTGTTACAGAATATTGTCTACTCAGTGATTCAAAACTCTTCACCTCTCTTTTGAACTGCTTGGTGTTCTGGTGCATGGAGGAAATGTCACACTCCAATTGTGCAAATGGGTCTGCAGAAGAACAGGGCCTGGAAAGAGCTGAGTGTCTTTATCACTTCAGAGGGTATCCCTGCAGCAGGCAGTGGGTTCACAGGACAGGTGCCATGAATCCCTCAGCCCCTTTTTGCTGTTCACCTTTAAGCAAGGTGTGTCTGGAGCAATTGATGATGAGCAGAACAAATTTGTTCTAAGCAACTTCAGGTGAAAAGACAACCAACAAAACAAGAGATGCTTGAAATGAACTTAATCTCCTTAATCTTTTCCCATCAAAAACTGATTTTTTTTCTTTTTTTTTATTTTTATTTTATTTCAGTAGAAAATTATCTTTAGGGGAGATCAGAAGGAAGAGTAAAGAACAGAAAGGGTACAGCTGTTTTCCTCCCTGGAGAACTCTTTTGAGATGGACACAGGGATGAAAAGAAGAAGGAAAAAATCCCATCTTAGAGTTGGCAAGTGTTGCCACCGTGGTGGTCGGTGGATGTTTTCCACATGTGTACGTGAGGGCAGAAGGATCCTGGAGCTTGTTTTTCTTCTGTGTGCAGCACAGCACGTTGGCCTAGATTTTATTGCTGTGACCTGAACTCATCTTTGTACCATGGGGGAAATACTTGCAGTGCTTTACAGATCTCAGGGACAGTCTCATTTTCTCAGCACAGAGCTAATATATCAAGCTAATTTACTGCCGTGGTGTGTTGCAAAGCCTATATAATATTGAGTAAACATTGTTGGCTTATACATTAACTGTAACTAAAACCCAGTGCAAACTTTATTCTGGCTTCAGGATTTTCCTTGAAGGAGTGACTAAGAAAAGAAGCACAGACTTTTTTTCCTTTCCCTTCCACCCCTTTTTCTTTTTTTGCAGTGAGGAAACTTTACTCTTAAACTTGGCAGTTCTCTTAATTCTAGGTCAAGTGGCAGGCATGGTTAGGAGCTTTCTGTGTGGCTCACTCAATTGACTCTTTTTCTTTGTCAGGATCCCTTAGTAGTGTTTAATGTGGTTTCTTTTTCCTGTGTGGTGTGCAAATATAACTGAATAAATAAGAATCTAGATGTCTGTCTGCTTGAAAACTTAGTAGAGCTGCTATGGCCCTCTATGGCTAAGGATTATGATGTTTTGGATGATCTAAAACAAAGGAAACCAAATACTTAGTTCATGGAATTTATGTGGGAATCCTTTTCTGAAGATTGTAATGTGCTTTACCATCAGGATTTAATTACAAAGTAAAGCACTTGTGTAAATGAACATCCTTTCAGAGAAAGTCAGAATAACATAAAGATATTATTTTATTTTGCAAAAATCAATGTTTGTCTTTTTATAGGTTAAAACCATTAAAATTTGACAAAATAAATGGTGATAATTTCCTAGGGTTCTCAGTGATCCTGATGAGTGAAATTGTATCAGCATCAGACTTTTTCCCCAGTATGTGCATTTCTTAAGTTTACAGTAACCATGTGTTCTATTTTGTATGGGACTTTTCCAGTTTCATATGTGATACTGTCCCAGTGTCCTGGGAGCATGAAATAACATTAATCGAGAAGTGTAAGGGCTTTATTTGTATTCAGGGCATATTGCTCTGCTGAGCAAAATTTGTTCTGGCTTAACTGTGAACAAACTTTTCAGTGGATGAGTGCTAATCTTATTGAACAGTGGTAGGAATAAAAAGAAAAACATCATCAGAGCTGGTGTTTTGCTCAAAGTGAATATTAATGTACCCTCTTCTGTGTTTCATGATAAACTCAGTGCATTACTGGAAAAAATTCTCTCCCATAAGAAAGAGCCAAATGCCACTTCTGAGATTCTGACAATGGGGGCAGCAGCATTTATTCCTGAAAAACAGCCCCATGTGTCTTCTGCAGGAGCCAGGGAACCCCCAAATGAGTCACTGAAAAGCATCCCACTCCTTTGTTTGTAGCACTGAATCACTTTTAATCCCGCCAGGTTTCTGACATGGGGGCAAATTTCAGTGGAAGGAGTAGTTACAGACTTTCTCTCTCAACTCATATCCTTCACAGGAATTTGCTGCTGCTAGGGTCTGATGTGGAAGTGTCACAATATGGGCTGTGATGCTTTTAGAGTTTGCTACAGAACAAAAAGATCATTTCTCACTGTTTTTCTTGCACTGTGGGGAGGGAAGGAAGCAGCCTCTGGGTTGTTTTCTGTTCGTTCTTCAAAGGAAGCCAGTTGAATTGTGGTTTTGGCTTTTATCAAGTGCAGTCAATAGAAGATTCTTGCATTGAAGATGGGTAAATGGATTGTATGGAATCCCATTTTTTCTTCTTTTTGAGATATGAATTGCACTTGAACATGAATTTTGATGTAGGGGGTTTTTGTATGCTACTTAATTTTCTGATTGAGCCTGGGGATCAGAGTTCTACAGTGGATCAAGAGTCTTTTCTGTTCCTGCCTGAACCAGGAGCAAATGGATACTATAGATCTGATCTAAATCCCAGTGAGGCAGTGGAAAGGCTGCCATTGACTTTGGGATTTGGATCAGGTGCCTGTTACAGTCTGTGCTTTTATATGTACAAGCAAAATTCTGGAGGAAAACTATCTGTTTCAGACTTCATTACAAACTCCACATTTCTACAGTTCTTTTTAGATCTTGCTTTTGGAAACTGTTATTATAGTAAGAAGTGTATAGACAATGTTTGAGTCATACCAACAACAAGAAAAACACTACTTACCACCAAGGGAAGAAAGACAAAGCAGCCTGTTGCATGCAGCCATGAGTCCACTGCATTTTCTTCACCAATATTGCTGAATTTCAGAGAACTGCTTTCCCAGTGCTTGGGAATCAAAAATCTCCTATGGTTTTCTAACATTTTTAAAGTTTAACATTCTTTAATGAGTTGAAAAGAGCTTTTGAGAAATTCATATAATGATGGATCTGGAGCATTACTCATGTGTTCTGTTTCCCTGTCCATGACTTTATTCATTCAGTTACCATTCCTTTCATCATTTTATGATCATCTAGCAACCTTTTTCAATGCCAATTGGATTTTTCAGGTAAAGCCACTAATTTCGATTGTACGATAGAAATCAGCTTTCAATGGTATTTCAATTAACCTTGCTATTAAAGAAATTGCTTTTTGCCAATACTCAATGGTTGGTTGACATTCAGAGAACACACAAGTCCTTTAATACAATCTGTATTGAAAGAAAAACCTGCATTTGTTTTCTTTGAACTAGCTTCTTGTAGTTTGGGGAGTTTTCAATATAGCTGACACACAGCAGACTGAAAACAAATGCACAAAGTATTTTGAATTAAAAGCTTCCAAGCATTCTATGCTATAATATATATTCTGTTTTGTTTGGGCATAAATCCTGTATTGGATGTCTTTTTGTGTAGATGATGTCAGTTATTTACTGAACCCACTGCTGTAAATAACACACGTTTCTTGAGGTACAGACAAGCTGCCACCAGTGCAGATCCATGAAAAGCTCTGTATGGGGAACAAATGAAAAAAACATTTTGGGACAGAGTCTGAGACTTTTTTCCCAGAAGTATAAAGACTTTGAAGGATTCTGGTCTGGATTTCCTATTGGAAGGATGGCTGTAAATTTTAATTGGGCCTTACAGTGAGAGATATTTGGAACATATTGAACATAGGGTTGCAGATTTGATTGCTTCACTCAGCCCATCCTTGCATTTTGCTGATTTTAGTATGAATCAGTGGGAAGTTTTAAAATTGTGTTTTCTTTAACAAAATAGGGAATAATTAGTCTAAGCAGCCCAATGTGCCCATATTGTGATGTTTCAGTGGCTTTTCCTGTAGCCACATTTGCTTTTGAAGGAAAGTACCCAGGGTCTGATGTTGGACATTCACACACAAGGCTGTGTGTGCAAGGAAGTTCAGTCTAGGAATGACCAACAAAAACTGCATGTGTGGGAGGGAAAAAAGCATATGGGAATCAGGCACCTTTTACCTCTGAACTGGTTCATGCAGGACTCTGATAATCTGGCTCCAGACATTGTTCAAGGCATTTCTGGTTGGCATCTGGCTGAGTGGAGTTTATCAGTTGTGCTCAAGGCAGTCCAGCTTGCTTTTAAAATGTCATTGTTATAAAAGAGTCAGACCCTCAGCCTCCAATTTGCTTCTTTATTCCTTGAAGACCCCAAATCTTAAAAACATCCCAGTTAAAAAAGTGTCCTTTTATACTTTTTACACCTTTATTTGAAATCTGAGCCAGTCAACCCTGCCAGGGTTTGAAAACTTGAATTGACTGAGAAGTAAAGACCAGTCTGAAATTGCAGCAGATGATAGAACAGAGCTCTAAATAAGAATACAATAAAATAATAAAAAAGAGACAGCCAAGTTGTCAGCAGTGTAACAGTATTTTAGATAATCCCCTCTGGGCCATTTTCTTAACAGCAACCATTTGTGTTTATCTGAAGATTAGTGCAGAGACTTTTGATTTTACAGTGCGTGTTCCCCATTTACTTTTAAAAAATATTTATATGCTTTTATATATATTGCTTAGTATTCCATGTGAGGCAAATAATACCACGTTGCTTTAGGTTTTATTGGCAAGGCATTTAATGTTTGGGATGGGGTCTGAAGTGAAAAGAAAGCAAAATTATTTGGTCCTGTAGGCTTTTTAAATGAGGATTAGAGCCAAATGTTTGGGTCCCAGGAAATTGGCCAAGCCTGGATACTCATAATGTCAACTTGCACGTACAGTGCATAGTTTAATATTTTTATCATGAGACTTTTTTCAAAAAAAAAAAAAAAAAAAAAAAAAAAGAAGAAGAAGAAGAAAAAGTAGCTATTTGCCATTTCAGCTCTGCTCATAAGACAAGAAAACAGCTGATTCAGTTAAAAATAAAAATATTCCTTTGGCTTAATGTGACAGTAGAGTTTTGCCCAAATAGGAGTACAGATCTACTGTGCTAGAAAGAGGGAGATGTGGAATTATGAGAATATGGCTTTCACAGTACTACCCAATCCTGTTCCAAAAAGGAGGGAAGGATTTGCCAGCACTGGCAAACAGGGGCTTAGGTTTCTGCTGGCTTTTAAGACAATTCTTTCATTTTCAAAAATGTGTGAATAATAATGTTAGTAATGAGCCATCAAAAAAGATTGTTATTTTTGCATCTGATTTAACCTCATTCAAACAGGAAAGGTGCATTAAAATAGTGGAAGTCCTGGAATAAGAGTGGCTTTATCCAAACTCCTCTACTGGATCAAATCCTTGATCAATTGGAAACAGGTGTAAGTTAAAATGAAGCAGGAGTGTTCACACTGAGATTGGCCCTGGTTTAATTAAATTGATTTTCAGATCAATTTAAATTGAGCTGATGCAATTTGCCCTGTTATTTAAATTAGGCCTGCAGGAGTAGTCTTGGAATGAGGGACTGCACACAGTATGTGTAAGAGTATCTGAATCGGGACCATTATTATTATTTACGGGAATCTACTTTTCAATGAATTATTTTTTTCAAATTAGGGGGTAGCAGCCATAATAGTCCACTGGTGTTGGCTCCATTGATAATTATACCATTTTTCTCCTTTTCGTAATTGTCCTAGTCTGAACTGTGCTATTTTAGCAGAAAATGTTAATTATTTTATCAACAATTGGCAGACCCTGCTTCAATTTGCTGTTTTCCCTTTAACCAAAACAAAGATTACAGGCCCTGTTCCATAGCTCAGCTGCTGAATCTTTGCTAAGAAACTTGGGAACCCCTTTCTCATGAAACACTGTGTAAAGCTTTAAACACTCTTTGAAGCTGAGTTGTATTAAATGATAGACAAAAAAAGCCCTCTGAAGAATTGGTGCTTAATTACAACTTAATTAGCATAATTATGCATGCTAATAGCATCTCAAATGAATAGCAGTTGTCAGGAGGTTGGGACCATCTGTAAGAGTGTCGGATTAATACATCATTTTTTATTTCTAACAACGCTGTAACTCTTTCCCTGAAAGTGATTTTCATTAATCAAGTTCATTTTTATTATATAGAAAATTTGGCATTTTTCATTATGGGCCATTATCCGTTTCCCCATGCAGTCCTAATACAATACTAATGAGACCCCATGTGGCTACTCCACACTGACAATGGTAGTACAGGTGTATTATTATAATTGTTACAAACAGCACATTGTACCTCAGGACTAGTAGAGTTCCAATCTCAAGATATCAGGGTTTCCACTTGGTACCTTCCCTTGGGCCCAGTACAATTTCCAGAGCTTTATGAAAAACATACATGTTTGTGGTTACGAGGAAGCAGATTTAAAGAGATAGAAGCATGTTTGTTTTAGAGCTGGAGAACTTGGAAGTTCACTAAGCTGCTTTGGAGATTTTTTTTTTTTTCTTTTCCTGACTCTGCTAAGCTTTGAGCTTCAAAGAAATTTCTTCCTCTAAAGAGCTGCTGAGGGGCACAGGGGTGATACAGTGGATGCTCTGAAAGCATCAGCATTTAATTGAGAATTTGTGTGAGTGTGATCAAATTCCAGAAGAATTATTCACTATAAAATGTAGTAGAAAAAGGGCAGTGGAAAACCTGTCCTGGATATATGAATGTCTGCAGAAGGAATGCATACAGTAGACAAGCAGCCAGGTTCCATTGGTACACAGCACATTCATGTGCACAGAAAGTGGATTTTGAAAATTTAGAACATCTTTTGTGTTCAGTCAGAGGCCAGGGTGTGCTGTCAGCCATGCTGCTGGAAATCCAAAGCATGATGATTTAAGTCTCTGGACTTAGTTCAGATTTACAGTGCAGCAGCTTAGTGCATAGCTGACCTTAGTGCTTGTGTTTTAGCTTTAACTAATTGGTTAATGTTTGCTTTGTGGAGTCAGAAAGCTCTGTGTAAGCTCTAAGGATTATTTTTATTTAGTGGCATGTTGGTATATTCATGCCTAATGTTTATATTTGATTTTTTTTTCCTTTGAATGCATGATGGTGGTTTTTTTTCAGATGAGATTTTCCCAAGGGATTTTTTTTTCCTCTTACTTTCCCTAAATAGCCTTCTGAAATCTAAAGGCCTTCCAGTAAATTCTGATTTCCTTTGGTGGCCTGACTATAGAATGAATGGAGCAGTTTTGGAAATGCATTTTTAAGGAGAGGGAGTGAAAGGGAATGGAGAGGAGGACAATCAACAAAGCTGCTGTGCCTGTATTTATCAGGCTGCCAGTGGGAGCTGCACAGCTCAGACTGCACTTCTAATCAACCCTAAACAAAAGAACATTGAAAATAGCTCAACTGACACAGTCCTCATCATAACTCAGGACTTGGTGGCAGGCACCAGTAAATCCTGCTCTCTTGCTGTTGTTTGTGAATATATTTGTGCATATAAACCCCTCTTGAGCATCTACTGGGGTTTAGGAATCTCCATGGAAGTAGCCCATCAGCTTTCCCCCCACTGTTCCATCAATCCAGAGCAGAGACAAATGCCCTGTGACACAGGAACAGGTGGAGGTCGAGAAAATAGAGGCTGGCCAGGGCTGAATGAAGATTGCATGTAAATGAGCAGCAATAATATGTAAAACAGAAGCTCAGCAGGGGCTGTTTGTCCTGGTGTACAGCTACTCAAAGCATGATACAGACCCTGATAAAATAACTGCAGCACCCCAAGGTCAGTCTGATGTGCTTTAATGTAATTTTATGCTGAAAATTCAACAAAAAGAAGCAAGATGGTGTTTAAACTGGGACTAGAAATTGCTAGGACAGTACCACAGTTTGTGCCATCCATTTGTCTGCTCCATAATCTTCGTATCAGAGTCCCAGGAAAAGCAGGCTGTGGTTTGAGCCATCTGATGGTCCTGCTGCTCTGAGTGCAGCTTCTCTCTGCAAACCCCTATTACCTGAAGTGTCTGGTTGTTAAGCTCACCTGGTAACTGTGAGTTTGTTACTGTAAAATGGAGAGAGATTAATCTGTGTGTGAACTGAGCACCCAGAGCTGTGACAGCTGCTGGTGTCCATGTTGGGATCAGCTTTAAACACTGAAAATCGGAGCGTGGGCACCTGACAACTCATAGTGTCCTGGGATGTGTGCTGAGACTGGACATCTTTTGTTCAGGGATTTTGGAGAAGGCTTAATTGTATTGCCTTGGATAATGTTTTCTGATGTCATTAAACATCTACTGGAAAGCTAAGAATAGAACTTCAAAGTAATGTCACCTGTAACATTTGCATTCAGATTTTCCTGAGGAGAAACACTAACAGTTGCTGGAGCCCTGGGATTCCATAAGTTACATTTAACTCTGAATCTCCCCAGGATGGCAAAAAGTGAAGCTCCTTAAAAAAAAAAAAAAAACCTTCCCCAGAATACTGAAATTAAGAAGAGATTAATAAAAATCAATAAACATGTTTCCTTCTTCTGCCTAGATTTTCCTAAGTGTTGGATTTGATCATGGTTTTCTGTGGAATGGGAGGTAGCATGTGAAATTATGAAGTCTAATTGTTTCAGTCTGGCTGCTGTATGCTCAAAGCCTTCAGTGCCTCTTCTGTTCTCTGCAGATTTTATATCCTGCATCTTTGGATCCTTTAGAAGGTCACTGTTGTATGGTCAATACCTGACCACACAACTGAGCCATAAAAAGTTATGGCAGCTCCAGCTAAATAGAGTTAATCAAACTGAAAAATGCATCCGTGGCTTTTTGGGTGGAGCTGTTGTGTTGCTACAAAAATCTGTGATATATAATATATGGGGAACACTGAGATATGGATACTTTACCCTAGAGAGAGCTGCTGGAGAGGTGGTGGAGCCTGCCTGTGGAGCCATGTGAACAATGAAGTGCTCTTGAGCATCTTGCAGATCAAGTCTTTGATCTGAGGCATCAGCTAAGGGTGGTCTCAGGGCAGCCCTGGCATCTCAAGCTGTTTGGTTCAGTGCAGGACAGGGAGAGATGTTCCCTGTTCTGGCCAGAGGGATCTCAGTGAGGGAGAGTGCCAAGGAATTTGGCTGTATTTTAGGGACATATGACTTCTCTTATCAGTTGGAATGGTTTTTTTTCCTCTTTCATTTTATTTTTCTTAATGTCTCAGTCCTCCAGAAGATCCTGACCCCTAGCTCTAAAAGATAATCCTGAACAGTTTGTCTCTTCCCTTTTTCTGTGGCTCTTCCTAACCTTTTGCTCTACCACAAAATGCAGAAGGATAAATTTTCACTGATGGCACAGAATTTTATGATGGGGGAAGAGCAAACCAAAGTGTGAAAAGCCCCATGCTGCTGAAATCTTATATGGCAAAACACTGCTCAGGCCAGGCAAGGGAGCAGCTTTCTGTGTTGTCATCTGTACATTTGGCTGGAATTGCCTTCTTTGTGAGACCCAGGCTGTGCAGTGACTGCAGCAGGGAATGGGTGCAGGGATCCAAGCCCTGGTTTTTAGTTTGCATGAGGAGAATCACAGGGTGGAGGTTATAAGTGGAAGCAAAATATGTGCTGCAGATGGCTGTGTGTTGACATTGCTATGGACAGATTATGCTTTCCAGAGATAAAAGAGTAATCATAAACTGGATGTCCAGCCAGGAGAGTATATAGACTTGAGTAATAGACTTGGACTATGGGGTTAGACTCCAAGTTCATATTAAGTACATATTTTCAAGAAATTTGTGGATTCTCAGATTCAGTATTTAGTTCATCATAAAAGGAACTCCAGACCACAAAGCTTGGGCCTGAATCCAAACTTTTGCCAGATTTAGCTGATTTGTAAACTAGCTTTTGCCTTTTGAGCCAGAGTTTTGTTGATGATGGTTCTTAAACCAAACCCCAAAGACTCCTCTGTTGTGCAGGCTCTGAGGGCACTTCTGTGCCACCTTATAGTGAATTGCTGATACATAAAATGTGTCTGGCCACACATCAGTCTAAGATCAGACTGGGCAGTGCATGTGCCAGCGTGCTCTTCCCTGCTGCAAACAGGCTTTGCTAGTCTGGGCCCAAGAAAACTTCCCAGACAAAGGGATGGGTAACACCCTTCCTCTGGTTTGCTCTGTTCTTTTTCAGCATCTGTGCTGAGCTTTATTCATGCTGTAGTTTTGAGCAAAAGATGCCCTAAATTGTCACTGTTTGGCTAAAATCTGCTGTGCAGTGTCCTATGGAATACTTGTCTGCCAGCAGAGGTGGGATTTTGCCAGCACATCCCTAATATCCCCTTGGAGGTTGGTAACATGTTGGTAAAGTGTTGGGTTGTGGCTGAAAGGGCTCTCCATAGCTGAGGAAAAGCACACTTGTTGGGCTTTGAGAAAAGACCTATTGGTTATGTGGTTAACAACATTCTTATTAATGCATGAAACTTCCATTGTTTCTTAATTTACTTGGAAGTGTTGTTTAGACCCTTAATTGCCCTATAATGATATAGTGATAGTAAGTTAGATTTCAATCAACATACTCAGGAATTGCCAGTATTTTAGCAATAAATTGCTAGCTAATAAACTTGTAGCTTCCTTTGTAAATGCCAGTTAAAGGCCTAAACATTCCTCGCAGAGTTAATTGCACATTTAGTGCTCATGTAATTTTGAATTAATTACATGCCAAATGGATTTATGTTGTATGTACTTAATAAACCTTGGTAAGTGGCCTTTTAACAATCAGTTTGTATTTAAGATTCTGTTTATGTAAAAAGAATGACTTATGACACCGGGTCATGATGTTTTTATCAGATCCTGACGTGCTGACTGTGGTGCCCAGTGGTTTGTTTGGGATTCACTACAAGAAGCTGCAACATTAAATGTGCACAGGTGTGAATCCAGTGCAAGCTTGTGAAGATTTATTGTGTCCCAGCTTGATCTCATAATCAGGACATGGATTCTGCACAAGCCTCAATGATCCAGAGCCCCCTGGAGTGAGCAGAAGGGTTGGTGCTGGTTTTGCCTTAGGTTTGGGCTGTGCTGCAAATGTAGAACAGCTCTGGAAGCAATTGTGGCACTGCAGCAACAGTAAGAACCAGAGGCAATAAAGCACAGCACACAACACCCTGCTGAAGTGGAAGAGAAATCAGTGCCTGACTGTTATTCCACATCCTTTTGTGAAGTATTGTTTAAATTAGGTTTCCTTCCCAGATGAGTATTTAACCTGTGAAATTTTAAATTTTAAATCTATTGACACTGGTAGTGTAGACCCACATTCCAAACAGCAGAAACATGGTTGTGTAGGTAAATAAACAGGTAAACTAAATTTCTATGCAAAAATTCTGCCAGGGTTGATCTTTTTTAGGTGCTTTTGCTTTTAAAATGTTAGACATGAAGAGGTTCTCTCAAATCCTTGTGTTCATGTTGTCCTTAAGTTTTAGGGACTTTATTTTGGTTTTGACATGCCAGGAGCAGTGTGTGGTGTGTTTGATCTTGGCTTTACATACATGTATTCAGGTTTTTTATCTGAGTAACTGATAGGAGCAAGTGACTCCTAAAAGATTTTGCAACCTCTAACACACAAATGATAACCTGTAGGCTGCAGGCTCTTAAAAATTTAATTACTGACCTTTATTCCTGTTCTCTCTCTTCTGCAGCTAACACATCACTTAGTGCATTTAAATATGGAGTGAGTGTTCAGAAATAACTTTTAAGGGAAATATCATTGTCAGGTTGTAGCTCGAGTGTTCCTGTGACAGGAATTCCCTGGAATAGCACATGGAATAGCAGGCTTTTGCCCTCTTTATGTAGAGATAAAGCCTGAGCAACTTGGGAATACAGAGGCAGGTCAGGGTGAAGAGAAAAGGCCAGCAATAAAATGAAAAAGCAGGTCCTTAGGGCCTGAAGTGGAGTTCTGCATAAAAGAAAATTGTAGAAGTTCTTCCACTGCTGTGGAAATGTCTGATTTCCCTTGTTGTCGAGAGGTTGGGAAGGCAGGTTTACAAGCACCAGATGACTGATGCAGCACTATGACTAAAGGTGTTCTTTCCTCTTTTTGTCCTGGTAAATGCCATTCAGCTAAATGGTTACACCAGCACACTTGAGGTGTCTGAGCCAATCTGCAAAAGTGTCATCTCATACTTTGCTGGATCCTGAAATAACTGAAACATAATTTACCAACAGAGTAGGAGAAGAGCTGCTGTGCTGAGGAGAGTTTGCCCTGTGGATGTTGGTGGCTGTGTGACCCAGCAGCAGCACTGCACAGAGCAGGTGTCAGTGCAGGATGACAGCACCAGTTCAGTGTCTGAGTGAAGAAAAGGTACCTGCACACTGCCAACATCAATGACAATTTCTAAGTGCCAGCTGCAGAGAAAAGCCAGGATGTCAGGTGTGGAATTTTGAGTTGAAACACTCCCTGTTTCCACGTGAAACTTCAGCAGATAGGAATGAAAGAGGGGGCCACATCTTAATCATCTCACAGCATCTGTTTTTTATGAAATGGGAAATTGGGCTCAGTCTACTGCCAGATAGAGCCTCTATTACACTCCAAGCTCAAACTCACAATCAGAATTGATTTTGCTTGCTCTGTACAACATGGAGAAGCAGATATATCACATATATTAATGAGCAGTTCTGCCCATCAGGGAAGCAATATTGCCAATCCGAAATGCTCAAAGAACAGAAGATTGAATGATCATAGTACTTAGTGTAGAGTCCTCTTTCATTCCTACATTTCCAAGTACCTTCCTTAATTTTTTTTTCCATCCTCTGAGTCTGTGTACCCAAGTGAGCTAGAAGTGAAGATTTTTTAGGTGTTTTCCAAGAGGTTTGTTTTATAGTCCACCAAAGCAAAGTTTATCAGTTAAAAAACACTGTACCCTAATCTCCAGGGCCTTTTCCTGCCCTGCTAACAGGGAAGGGCAGGAAGATTTATCTCTCTGCTAATCTCTGTAAAATGCCCTGTGGAAGGACACCCATCCAACTCTCCTTAGAACTGTTATTTTCCTCTGGGTGTGTGCTCAGATGAGATCATTAACCAGAGTCTTCCTCATCAGAGCCCCTTTTCTCGCTGCAGCTCCCAGAGCAGTAGAGTGGTGCTCCCATAGCTTCTGGGCTGCTGTCTGTACCTTGTACAATGAGGGGTTTAAGCCCAGTGCTGTCCAAACTTGTTCTCCAGCTCTTAGTGCTGCTCTTGCCAGTCATGATGGTTTACTCTGGTTGTATGATCTTGTAACACTTGAGTCATTTGGGTTAGGGGCACAGTGAAGACCTTTATTAAATTTTGTTCCAAAACTGTGTTTTTTCCAAAGAGAAGAATTTATTATATACTTTCATGTGGGGAGTGGAGAGGTAGTGTGTTGAAAGAATCTGCCTAGGGATTTTTTTTTAAATGATCTAGTATTTTTGGTTTTTTTTGTTTTATTTTTTTTTTTTTTACATTTTCAAGGTAAAACTGACTTCCTGAGGTATCTTAGTATAAAAACTAAACTGAACAAAAGCCTCACCCCCAAACTCCTGCACTAGAAGAGAAAGTTTTATGAAAGGGCTATTTTCTCTTGTCCCCATGTAAATTATTTTCTCTTTGTATGTTTCATTCTGAAAGTGAATCTGCCAAGAGCTAATACAGTGTTAAAGGTTAAAGCATAAACTAGTGCAAAGGGAAATTTAGGGAGAGAATAAAAAATGTGGGACAATCACTGAGGTGAGGAGATAAACAAAATTGTTCCCTGTTGGCAAAGGTTCTGGAATGGGCCTTGCATCTGTTGTGCTGGGGTTATATACAAAGACTTAAAGAAAACTCTGCTGTACAGGCAAGAACACAAGTTGTATTAATAATGCTGACTGATGTGAGGGTGAGAATTTGGGCCAGGACCTAAAATGTAGAAAATTTTTCATTGGCCACGTAAATCTTTGGATACATTGTCATCTGGAAGAAAATGTAAGTGCTCACCTCCTCACAGGACTGCAGGTTTTGATCTGCAGTAAACTGAGGAAGCACTGGCTTACTGCCCTCCTTTATCCAAACCCCAAAGAAAATAAAAATGGAATCTCCAGCTTAGCTCTATTAGTGCTGTTTTCCTCTGTGGTTGTGCTTGTAACTAAGCTGGGTGTTTTTGTTTTGGTACCTGGTCAGGGTCTAAGGGCTTTGCTCTTTGGCAGGGCACATCTGTCACAAGTATTTTCAGAAATTCAGATTCTGCAGTGTGTGGAGCACCTTCTTATGGCTGGAGTTGTGCATGGCATCTCCTTGGTAATTAGTATAGATTAATTTAATGGAGGAGAGGAGGGAGACAAATCCCTTTCCAGCAGCCCTTCTTTGTGCAGGATCATGTGTTAGAGCAGCACACACACGACTGTGCAATGCCTTTCCCATCTGTCCCCATTCCCTGCAGGTCTTGGCTGTCTCTCCCCTTCCCCATCACCCCAGAAGCAACCTGGGGGAATGCAGGTCTCCCTCAGCCCCTGACAAGTGCAGATACACCATTTCAGGTGTTGCACTGGAACTCTGGGACTTTGGCTGGTTTTGCTGTTCAAGGCATTATCACTGCACCCTGTGTATGATCTGTTCTCTCCTTGAAATCCATGAGAAACCTCCTGGAGCAGGAGTCCCAGATAGCTTGGATTTACCATGCAATTCTGGCTAGAACAGCAATGTGTATCACTTTGCAAAAGTATAGTTAAAATTAACAATGCAAGATGCTGCCCAAGAATTGTAAATGCCAGACAGGGACTCAACTGCAGCTTCTTATGCTACACAGAGGATTTCCATGTGTTAGTGAGGTTACTCACATCATTAAACAGTTGCAGGAATGTTCTCTGTACTTTCACATTATCAGTTTTTATAATCTTAGTCCTGACCCTGGAGCTCTGCTTTGGGTTCAGGTGGAAGCTCACGCAGGCACTGACCCAGTTGTGTGAAGTTCCAACTTCTCTGGGCTTAGTACAAGCAGTTACATGCAGCAAAATGGCCAAAAGGTGAAAACAGGTGAACTCATCTTATGCTGGATGATTTCTGTGTCTTGTAGCCAGAGCCAGACTGAGAGGAGCCAAGGGCTCCAGGTGACCCAAGATCTCCAGGTGGTTTTAGAGTCAGGCTTCTCATACTAATGTGGGAGCTGACTGGTAGCTCAGAAAGGACCCAAGTGTTCCTTTTGGTATAATTTTAGAGGCTTCAAGAGAATCTCTTCCAGTTACTATCTCTAACATGCTACATGCCTGTACTCCTTTTGAGAGTATGTCAGGCCAAACAGAATTGCTGTGTGTCTTAATTAGAGGATGGAAATAACCAGCAGCTCCATCTTCTCTGGAAATTTCTCATGCAGAACAAAGGGAAATTATAACCTCATGTGCTTATTTTCTTGTCATTGCAAACTGCACAGCCTTTTTTTTTTTTTTGACACAAAAATCACCAACTGGAGAGGGTCTGAGCAAAACAAGGGTTTCAGATAATTTTTCTTTATTCAAACTTAGAAAACTTGGTGCTATTAAATAAGACTGGAATTTTTCAGTCTAATAATTCTAGGCACTGCTGTGAAACTTTGAATCTTCAGAATGCAGAGTTTTTCTTTTATCAGCTATACACTTTTATATTTTTTTCTGGTTTCCTTTTTATCTTGTTTTCCTAAAGGCTTGTTTATCACTCCTTTTAGTCTGCATATGTCTGTTGTATCCCTTCCCCAGTGACTTCTGTGTTGAGGCCTATTTCACAAAATGTGACAGATAACAGGGGTTTCAAGGTTCAGTGCTTTCAACTTTGGTGGAAAATGATGTGTGGGTACATTCAGCTCTCACCAGACCCAGGAGAATCCCTTCAGGAGCTCACATTGGAGACCCAGGGGAGGGTAGGAGGTAATCACTGTAAATTCCAGTGCTCACAGGATGGCTTGACTAGAAATGTTCCTTTTGATCCTGTAATTTTCCAAAGCTTATTTTGTGAGAAAATTATTTTTGGCCTAGAAAAAGAAATCGAATGGAAAACCAGACAGGTAAAATTTGAATCTTTTCCACCCAATATCCTCCTTTACTCTGTCATCACCCAAAGCACAGTTTGGTCTTGTAATTGCAGATCTTCCTGTGAGTCCCCTTTTATTCTTGTAAAACAGAAGGCAAGAGTGAGCTGTGGAATCAAGTCTGAGCTCCATCCTCAACATCTGGAAGAATTCAGCAGCAGATACTGTCATGGGGCCTTCTCCAACGCCCACGGAGAGGAGTGTTTTCCCTGAGGTCCTCCTGGCCTTTCATAATGGGCATATCTCAGGGTTTCAGTCTGACAAAACTCCCAGAGACAAATTCCCTTCCTCCTGGATCCAGAAAGACAGGGATATATAAACTTGGCACTATGAGTTCTTGTCTTGAGGGTGTTTCAATAATACCCACTTGTTCTTGAGTCTGTCAAATCCACTGACAAATTAGGGTAAAGACATCTTCCCTTTTCTAAAAGTCATCAAAATCCCCTTTTCTACTGTTCCCTCAGCTTCATTGTCATCATAATGTCACACAGCCTTGCTGGAGTCAAGCCTAGTCAGGGTATGTTTGCTCTTGGATAAGAATTTGTCCTATTGTAGAACAGAAAGGTCTGGTTTTATTCCCAGCCCTCATGTCAGTGTGTTTCTGTCAGGTAACTTCTCCTGCCTCAGTTTCCCGTGCTAGAGAGTGCAGGCAGTGACATCTGCCCATCTGAGCAATGCTGCACTGTCAGAGGGACTCTTCTCATGCTCAAGCATTGCACTTCCATCTCTGAGAACAGCTGGTTCCTCTTCCAATGAACCTTGAGCTCACTGGATAAAGATGCTCCCTCTGCAAGGAGGGGGAAGTATCATTATTGACTAATAACTGTTATTGCCTCTAAACTACCAGCTTGCCTTGCTAACTTGCGTTCATAATTATGTGAGATTCCTCTGTAATGAATGGGATTGATTATAAAAACAGGATATATCATTGTTGATTAATATAATTAATAATGTTTTATTTATGTTGTATGTGGCAAGGCCAGAATGGGAGTGGGATAATAATGGGATGGACTCTTAGAAAGGCAAGATGAGATTTAGATTGAATACCTTGAAACAAAGGCAGTCCCTATGGTACCAGGGATTTCCTTCACAGGTAGTGCAGCAGTTCAGCAGTGGTGACTATCCCTAGGATGACTTGAAGTAGACATTAGATATTAACAGTGAAGTGCTTCAGAAGTATTTTTTTGCTATTTTTTTTTTTTTTGGTGGCAATTTTTTTTCTGGTTTGCTGAGAAAAGGAAAACTTAATTCACATTCACTGCAGACAGCTTCTTCCTCTGCTTTTGACATTTAACCCTATGCTAAGGGGCCCAGAGCCTGCTAAATCTACAGCCGCCACTGTTAGCACTAACGCATCGTATCAAAATTCCTGACTTCTAGCAACCAGGGATTAAACTGAAACAAAAGTTGGAGAGAATGAGTTTCTCACCATCTCTCTCTTTCCATTATATTCAAGCCACACTTCCTGCATCTGGTATAAATATTTAAAGCAGCAGTAGCCAACGTTTAAAGATTGGGACGGAAGCAGAAATCCAACCGTGTCTGTGCCTTCCTCTGCAGCCTGTGGCAGCTCCAGCACATCAGCCAGAGGTCATGTGCATTCTTAATGAGGTCATCTACCCTCTGCTTACATGGGAGGCAGTATGAAACTTCAGGGAGAGTTTTATTTGCTAACCATGGTTTATAGCCTTGGATGAGTTGGGGATAACTTTATAATAACATATGTCCAGGCCTAGCAGGCAATCGTGGTTATGTAAGAGGTTGTAATTAGTGAAAAGCCTGGAAAATATGTCTGTTTCTGCAGCTTCCATACAGTAAGTGCTAATACAATTTCTCAATCTGCAACGCACTTTTGTCAATCCTTTGGGTGCCTATTACTCATGGAGGGTTAGCTTTCAAAAAGAAAAGGAGATAGTACTACAGAGACACAGAATTAAAGTATAAGGCCAAATTCTTAACAAATGCAAGTTTTTTGATTGGAGTTTCCCACTAATATTCCTGAACTGATTTACTTTCCCTCCATTTTGGAAACAAATGCCTCTCCTTCTATATCACATAAGCTCTCTTCTGAGAAGTTATTTTGGACACAAGGATTTTGCTCAGGAATTGAAGTCTATGACATCTCCTTTAGTTTCTCAACAGTCACTTTAGAGACAATTAATTTAGATTTTTAATTATGTGTACACCACAGCGCTGGTTTGAAGTAGTCTGAGAACCTGTCTTCCATACACATTGAAGAGGTACCACAGACAAAAGGGACATCCTCATTAGTGCTATCTTTGTTTATCTCTACTTAATGTTTTGGGATTCATTCATTTGAATGTCTTTCACTGAAAAGTAGACAAATCTGTTTATTTGTTTGCAGAATTTAGTTTGAGCTCTGGCTCCATGGTATGTGAGGCTTGAAATGGGACTGGCTGCTCATGCCAAGAGAACAATAGCAGCCCAGACTAACTTTCAGGTCTGTGGATCCACAGTCCAAATCCTTGTGGGAAAGACATTTGGCATCACACTTTTCATCCACATCACGTGCTTAAGGGGTCGATTTTTACCTTATGAGTGGTTCTAAGGTTTCCCTTGGGCTCTGGGAAGGCTCAGTTTTGGACAGTGCACAATGTTAAGGTCTTAAAGACTGATCAACACAAAGTCTTGCTCTTGGAAGACTGTATTGACTTTTATGGTGAACAAGCTTGTTATTGTGATTTTATTCTGGATAAAGAGTCATCTGTAATAACTCAATGCAGCCTGAGAGAGGCTCCTTAGGACTTTTGAAGATGACATTTGATTTTCAGCCAGAATAACAGAATTCCACCTAGACGACCCATAAGCTTTTTTTACTGCTAAAGCTCTCTTTTGAAAGAGATTATATCATAAATGAATTGAAGCATTTCCTGGGGCATTGAGTAACATCTTTAAGAACTTGATTTTAACCCCCTGAGAGGTCAATGGGAATTTTTTATCTGACTTCAGGATGCTTAAACAAGGCATTTCTTTTCTGTTCTTTAAAAACAAAATCTTCATGACTATTGTTTGTATTATTATTCCTGCTTTCATTTCTACTGCTGAACTCCTCTCTGGAATTAGTCCTTTAATCTCCATGGTAAAAAAGAAAAGAAAAAAATAAAAAGTGCTGATAAGTGGAGACTGGACAGCGGATACATCAGCCCTGTGATTACCCTACTATATTTGGACATTGAAAATGAGAAGTTTCTGCCAATTGCAGCCAGTCCATGGGGACTGGTGAGTTCTGTCAATGGATGTTGTTTGATTGCTTTTTCTACCGGCGGCTGTCGCTATCTTTTTGGCCCTGCTAACACCCAGGTCGATAACTGAAAGGCTGTGTGGATGCAGAGGTTTCCTCTGCTTCCCAGGCTGGTAGCAGAGGTTATGTGCTGTAAATCACATGCCATTATTTGATGAATCTGGATCATAATCTAAAGGAGATAAATACCTGGATTAATTATGGTGTGTTTATAGATGCTCTTCAAAAAGAAAGGCTGTGAAATAATTCCTTGTAGGAAATCATTTGATCCTTAGTCCTCAGTTGTCTTTTTAGAGGTGAATATGAAGCAGTGTCACAGCTAGTCTACAGGGAAACTCACAGATCAGCCAAAGCTGGAGAATCTCTCTGACTTTGGAGAATTCATCTGAAGTGTTTCATGCCATCTAGACCTGAAGGTTTGGTTAGGCCGCCTATAGATCCAGATGCATTTAATTCAGTCAGGACTGGGAGCTTTCTTGAAGTTCAGGAATGTTTCTGCACACACACACACAACTCCCCCAGCCCCCCAACAAGCTGTGTGTGCAGTTCTCTGGACAAAGCTGATTGAATTAAACCTGAGTCCTTTCATGCTGTCTGGTACCAGGAGTTAATGAACTGTTTCCTGCAATGTTTAGTGCTGTGTGTAATCAGTCACTAATTGTAGAAACAACTGATTTCAGGGAGTTCGTGGCAATTATGAAACCCTCATAATGGCAGCAGTGTACTAAAACAAAATAAAAGACACTCTCTTTTCTCAAGCAAACCAGTGAAGTGGCTGGGTTTTCAGGGAGAAAATGATAGCCTCTCCTCTGACACTCAGTGGAATCAAAAAGTACTAAATATCTGCCTCAAAAATAAAGAGAAATAGTGGTTCTTTTGCAAGTAATGTTAATCTAAAAGGTTTGGAGGCAATCTTGGTTTTAGTTTTGAAGGGATGTATGCTTTGAGCCCACCTGATGGCATTTCAAAGTGTTAACCTGGCACTGGGCACGGGTGTGGGGGAAGCAATGTTTTCATTTCCGTTCTGTTGTGAACAGATCGATAAACAAACTGGAATGTCACTATAAATCTCAGAAAAATTGCCTGCTAAGAAAATGTGAACATTTTTATACAGTTCCTGCTTTCAGGAGCTTGAGTAAAGGATGGCCCTGCAATATGCTAAGTCTGAATGCTAAGGTTAAATCAGCAACATAATCAGTCAAACAAGCTGAGCCTTCACCATGCAGAATTAATATCAGCACTGGATCTCTCTGCCTTAGTGCTGTGCCACGGTGACAGCACCTCAGAAAAGGTGCTGGTGAGGCAGCACACAACACCTGAGCTCTGCTGGTGCCCTCTGTGCTTCTGCTTGATGCAGATTTATCACACTAACAGGCTAAATCTCACTAAGCTACAGAGAGCTTTTAAGACAATTATACTGCAGTGTCGCCTTTCTGCAAGAGTCACATCTCGCTGAGGAGCGAGTGGGATAATTAATCTGCAGTCTTTGCCTTTCATTCATAATGAATAACTTGCTTAAAAATGTAATGCTACTCCTAGGTGGCTTGTCTTCTTAATGTAAGTCCTTGGTATGTATATTTTTGATCTGTATTTTCCTATGATTACAGGTAGCTGCACCTGTGCCCATGGGCCTGGAGAAGGCAAATGCAGAGCAGTGTGTGCACAGAATTTCCTGACCCGGGATCATGGGTGATTTATGGGTGAGGTTTGCACAGCCCAGAGACCAGGGTTATTCAGGAAGTTGTAGCTCAATGGGAAAAGCTTTGGCAAAAACTTTTTGTTTCCCTACTCCCCACCAAACTGGGCAAATTAGTGCATGTTCAGCCCCAGCCTGGAGGAGCTGTCATCTGCAGTTTTAAACAGTTTTCTGTCAGTGAAGATGTGGAGAAAAGGTATATTGATGATCATGGTTAACCCAGCACTGTTTTCACATGTTCAAAGCTTTTTTCCTCACTACTTGGGCTGTAAAACTGTCCTGAGAGGTAAGAGGACAATTTTTTAGTGAATGCTCACCAAAAGAGGAAATATTGTATTAAATAAAAAGGTATAGAGATCTCCACACAAGACAATGTGCTTCTGTTTCAATCAACTATATCAGAATTAATTTGTGAGTTAAGTAATGCTGGATTAACAGGAGATAAGCTAAAACCACTTATCTGTTGGTGGATCTCTGTCAACCTGCTTATCCAGGGACTTGTATGTGTTGCTACAAAAATCAGTAAGAAAAAGGAAAGAGCTCCTAGGAACTGAGAGTTCCTGTGCCTGTGCTGTTTGTACAGACAAGCTCTCCACATGACAATTGACCTTCTGCTGGCAGGTCTGGTTTTGTTGTAATCTTTCAGAGGTTTTGGGGAAGAGCTCAGCTGCAGTAAGTGCTAGTGGAACTGTGATAGCTTCTAGTAGCTGATGGTCTGGTGTTCCCAGATTTTAGAGGGGACTGTTTTATATTAATTTTAACAATAGACTGTACTGGAGAGCTTTTCCTCTGGTAGCAGTTACAGAAAGGAAGAGAGAAAAGGAAGAAAAGTATTTATATCCTTTAATTCAGCTTTTTGGCATCCTGACAGACAACATCAGAAGTTGAAACTGGGGCTAGAAATATATTAGGTATATCCTAATGTAATTTTTAAAATTAAAAAAAAAAAGACAGGTTATTGAAATCACGCCCATTTTATTCCTTTTTTTTTTTTTCCTTGAAATTACAGCAGATCCTGATAATTTACAATATTGGCAGCTTCAGGTGTAAATTAATGTTTTCAAGGCTGCATTTGCCCAAACCGCCACTAATAATTTTTAGTGGACTTCCTGTGAAAATGTAATCGCGAAAGAAATGGAACAAAAAAAAAAAAAAAAAAAAGGTCTTCTTGGATCTACAGCATATAAAACACAGTGTTTCTAACACACTAAAACTGCTGGATTAGCTGGTGGCTGCTGAAGCCCAGCCAGGCTGGGTGAGGCTCCCAGAGCTGGGTGAGGTTTCTGGGGGGATGCTGTGCCTGTGCTGGGGTGGAGAGGCACACAGCCTCGTGCATTACACCCAGCAGGAGTGGAAATGCACATGAAAGCCATTTTCCTCTTTCCTTGGGACTTTGTCTTTCTTCCCAGCGCCGTGGAGCAGGGATGAAGGGACTGGGGCCGTGCCTTTGACGTGTGCGTGCATTTGCAGCTCGGCTGAGGTCAGAGCAGAAGAATGCTGCTGTAATTATGGCTGCAGGCAAGGGCTGAGCATAATGGGAATCAGGGTCTGGCTCAGCCAAAGATTTCCTGTATGATCCTGGTCAAGTCACTTAATTACTTTTGCCTCATTTCTCAGTTGTACAGTGTATATCCTAAGGCTTCAGTTACCTGCCTTGTCTATTTAAATCAAACTCCCTTTGAAGTCAGCACTGTACAATGAGACTATACTGTTAATTGGAGTCTCTGGGTGATAGTGTAATTGTGTGTAGTGTAATAACAACATTTCCCTGCAATTTGCATCAGTTTTGCCACAGAATCAGCCCTCTGCAAAGCTCACAGTTTTACACTGCTCCTGTTGAACACCAGTGCATGAAACTTAATGCTGGCCCATTAAATGTGGGCTAATCTCACTCAGGAGACTTATCACTGAGTGCACTGAAGGCAAAGGCAGACCTCTCATTTATTGTTTTCTGGGGCTGGGATTTCCCCCTAAATCCCTTCTCTCACTGGAGAAATGGAGTGAAAGGCTTGGCACCATGTCCATGTGCAGTGTCCCTGCATCCCTGGGTGCAGATGCTGGTGTGGTCCAGTGTGGGAGTGAGTTGTCAACTGTTCCACACAGGTTTTCAGGTGGAGGGTTTGTGGGCTTGAGCTCACATGGTGGGACTGAGTTTGCTATCTAAAGCTATGAGGTAAGAAGTTAATGAAAAGTTAAACCAACCCTTGTTTTTTCCCCATAAAAGCGGTGTTGTTATGAAAGACTTCTAGCAAAATAAATAAATAAGCAAGTCAAGTTTCATTTGATTTTAAGAGAAACAAGCAGAACACAGAATTAACAAACTAACCATGGCCATACAATTTCAGTGACATTTTTAGCAGTGGTTCATGATTTGGGATGAACTGTCCTGACAGAAATTGCTGTTTTGTAACTGTACATATTGCTGAAATCCAAGCTTATGTAAATATTTTTAAATGGGAGGAACACAGACAACATGTAATGCAGAGTTTAGGCTGATCATGATGGAGATTGGATCTGCTAGGGTGACTCATCTGGCTGTGATGGGGTCCATGGTAATTGGGGCTGAAGTGAATGGTTAGGAAAGGATTATTTTCATAATTTTGCGTGGTTGTGTGGTAAGGGAGAAACCCAACCCTGTGTAAAGGGCCTGCACGAATGCCATGGATCTCATATATCCCCCTAAACCCCTCAGAATGGGGCTGAAATGGGAAATTCATCAGAGAAATCAGTGCAAGGTCAAATGGTGTTTGTTCGCCCCTGGAGTAGGCAGGAGGGAAAAATTAATTTGAAGTGCAGGAATATGAAGTTGAGTGGGTTTTGCTGACTTTCAGGATGAATTTGGCTGGGAACCTAAGTGAATAATAAGTGGATGCAGATTAAGAAAGCTGACCATTTTTTATTGTTTTTGAGCAAAAGCTTCCATTTTTTCCAACATTAGAAAGATAGATTATTCAGATTCAAAATTTCCTGTTTGTTTTTCCAAATGAGAATATGTAATCCATCAGAGAAGCAACAGAATTTTAAAAGATATTTAAATATATTTAAAATGTATATGTGTATTTTTTTCTCACCTCAAGGGCAGGAGAATATTTTAATTATGGAAGAAAACCTGAAGAATGAGGCAAGTTTTTGCCTGTTGTGAAGTGCCCCATCTCAATCTGGCTGCATCTAACATCTTGTTTCTGCATCTGCTTAAATTAGCAGAGAAAACTCTTTAAATGTTTGATGGTGGGTATTGTAAATAGTATATATACAACAGTTAAATGTGGAAAAGGTGGGATCTAAAGCTGCAGATGGTCTGCAGTTACCATTCACCTATGGATTAGTCTATGTACATCCTTGCCACCTCACAAGAACATTTATAGTAAAGGTTTTTCCATTTGTTGTGTGCACACATTCAATATATGTGTAGAAGCAGCTAAGAATTTGCCAGGTGCACCTTCCATTAATAGCAGGGGAGAATCTCCTGTCCAGCACAGCCTCTGCTCTCTTTGGATAACAGAGCTGTGAGACACTCCCTATAAAATGGGCTAAATCACACCAAGCGGTATGTTAATAAAAGTGGAAATTTAGGTGACTGTGAGTGAACAATTCAGTAAAAGAGTGTGTAGTCCTGTGTTCCCTGTTTACATGTGCATGTAAGCAGGCAAAGATGAAGCCACATGCAGAGGGAAAGGAGCACATTTTTGTTACTCACTCTGAACTTTGGTTTATGAGGTTCCTGTCACAGGCAATGATGGGAGGTCAGTGCCACCAGACAGTAAAACAAAGTGCCTGCACAAGCCAGCCCATTAACTCTTTTTCCAGCAGTTATATTAAGTGGTGGAAATATTCTCTGAATTTCAGACATGCCAACCTTGGTCCTATTTATATCTGCATCATCTGAAAAGGTGGGGCCTGCCTGCTGTGGGATGATACAGACACATGGCAGTGCTAAGTCCATAATACCCTGGCTTGACTGAAGAAAGAGCTTTAATAAATGTGATGGGTTTTGGAGTCTGTAGCTGGAATTTTTCCTTCCCTTCAGTTACACTAATGCATCTAATAAATTAATGAATATAGGGATACCTTAATGCCAAACAAGGAATTGCTGCCTCTTGATATTTGTAGCTGCTTTTGGTGTATTTGGGAGTTTTGCTCTTTATTTCACCAGGGCCAGGATTTGTCCTGAGGACAGTGTTCCCACAAACAAAGGCAAGAGTAAGAGCATCTGAACTGATCTGTGTGTGCCTTACATTTCCTCTCAGCACTATTTGTGTGTCCTAAGAAGTAAAATAAGTGCCACTGATGCATTCATATCCTTTTCCATTTGTCTAACACAAAACAATAGTTTCCACTTCTTTTGTGTGATTTATGTTTCCTTAATGCACAACTGGTGCTTTGACATGCTGCAGAAGAGAATTTGTTGGACACGGTAATGCTGATAGAAAAATGTTCTCTCTGTTTAGATGTCATGACTATTTCCTTTTTCAAGTGAAAATTCTAGTGTCACATACAAATGTTACCTTTTCCCCTGATTATCTTATGGAAAGCTAATAGTTTTGGAATAGATACAGATTTTTAATGCAATGCTATGGTTCTGGTTTATAGAAAAATGGATCAATTACCAAGGCAGGCTTCAAAGAGGGAGACTGCCCTAAGTTATAAATGGCTCAGTCCCTTAATTCTGTCATAATCCTATTTGATATATAGTTCTCAGTGCTGCTGAATCCTTTTAGGGCTCTTTGATCAAGTGAGTACTTTCAAATGTGATGCCTCCTGTCATCTAACCCCCTAAAAATAACACGACTTGCCATTTAATTTCTGGAAATATTCATTTTTTCTGCCTTTTTTTTTTTTCAACAGGGAAAACAAAAAGCCTCACTTTCATATTAGCTAATTTAAGGAGGCAAAGAAGGCCTACCAGAAACAAGAGGTTAGTTTTTTAAATTTATCAAAGTTTCACTCCAGGCCTGAGCTGTAGCAGAGAGAGGACCTGGTACTTGGATGCTGATGTTCTGGGTTTCACTGAGGACTGAATTAATTGAAGATATCAGATGTATGAGAGACACCAGAATATCATGGACAGCTTCTGTTTTCAAAGGTAGCAAATGGTTTGGCAATTATTTTGGGGTGCTTTCCTGCATGCCTTGAAATTCAACAATAAGGAGCAGATCTTTGTGCAGTGCCTCATGTCTGGCTTTTTTCAGTATCCTGATGAGTCTTTTCCAGATTAGGTCATGGGACTCATTAGATGTGCATGTTTGACACAGATCCTTTTCTTCCTCCCAATTTTTAAAAGAACACCAGGAAATTGTACAGTTACTAAGCCTGAGTTAATATTTTTTATATTAGGGTGATGTGGTGCCAGAACTCCTGCTTTTCTGTTGGGCACTATAACTGCTGTCACTGCTAGTCAAAATCCAACTTCTGTAAGGAAGAAAAGCATGCAAATGGAAGGTTTAATATTTGGCATATGAGAGGTTCTTTGTTTTCCTTCCCCTTTGCAACCACTGTCACTAAGTTACATTCAGCATTGGTGTTTTTATTTCCTGTAACTGATATGCACCCAGGTAAGCAGATCCATCGACTTAACAGAGACAACTCAAGAGAGTGAGGGATTTTAGGATCAAATTGTCCAGACCTGTGCAAGGTTTTCAGCTCTTCTGGTTGGAAATTGGCAGCTCCTGCAGCTACACTTGGCAGTTTCCTGCAGGAGAAGCTTGGTCTGGGGCAGCAGAGTCCCAGGAGGGAAATTTGGCTTGCACAGAGGCATGGCCAGCTCAGCACCTCCCATTTTGCCCAGCCAGTCTTGTTTTCCAAGAGATCATTTATATCCTGGAAAAGGAAAACGCTGGAGGAGTGTGGCTGAGGTGAATCTTGCAGACCTCTCCCCAGTGTGAAATGCATTTGAACTTTGTCCTCATGGAAGCTTTGGATCTGTGGGGAGCCATGGCTCACATCTTGCACACTCAGCAGTGGCAGCCTGCAGAATTTGGCTTCTTTTCTATCTTTGCATCTCAGCTCAAAAGCCAGTCAGCTCTTGGCTTTCTTACACATGGCTGTGACCTGTCTTCCTGCAGACATCTCCTTTTGAAAGGTAATGAGGAGAGGTTAAATCTTTGGTGTCATTGTAAATACTTTTAAAAGGTAGATTGAATGTCCATGTCTGTCCCTTGGAGCAATTAGATTTACCTACAGCCCTCCAAATGAAGTGATGGGAGCATGACAGCCAAGTGCTGTCATGATGGAACCAGGCTGGCTTGTAAAAAGGGCTACTCAGTGGTGCAGCTGCTCTGTGAGGACTGGATGTTTTCTCCCATAGAAGTAGATTATCCCAACCAATCCCATATCCCTGTTTCAGACCAGCTCTCCCTCAGCATTTAACAAGTAGAACAGACTATCACATAGTTCCAACCTGTTCAGATGTTATTCTGCTTCTGCCTACAGGTTATTTTATGTTCAGCTGGAAACTTGAGCATTTTGAACTCCTGAACCACCATCTGCTCAATCTATAGAGTCTGTTTATCAGAGGGCTTAAGTGCACTGTAAGGTCCAAACCATTTTATGGAGCCTTGCCAGCTGAGATGAAATATTAGTTGCTGTATATTTTGAAAAACTGTCGCTTTGTAGGCCAAAAGAGCTTGGAGATCCCAGCTGGTAATCAAAGAGCAGTGTCACATTTTTTATGGTTAGGGGCACCATTGGTCCTAGATTCTTTAGAAACCAAACTGATAAATTAGCCAATCAAATTTAGATCTGACTTAAATCCAGAATGCCATCACTGAAGACCTATATCACCAACAATAACCACTGCAAAAAGTTACACCTTGTGGAAGTAAACATGTAAAGCACCTTTGCAAGATGTTTAGCTTCATGTTCAATAAATCCCTCCTCAGAAAACAAGAGCTAAACACAGGCATGATCCTGAAAGCACTTCTGCCTGAGTGGAGATGTCCTAACCTGTCACCATGAGGATCTGAAAGGGTTTGCTATTGATTCCTGTGGGTTAATGTGAGGGCTCTTTATTCCTCTCAGTGCACAGGGCAGATCACTGTGGATAAGCAAGGTTTAGAAGGCTTCACTCCTTGGTCCTGTAATACAATTAGTGACAATTAAATCTGATTCTGCACCTTACTACTCAGTGCTGGGGCTTATCCAGTGAAGGCCATGCTCTGAGATGTTGTGTGCCAGTGGAAGGGATTGCTGAGCCTTTAGCCTGGACTGGTGTGGAGGGACAAACTCCCTGCTGTAGAGCTGGCTTTGGTGGCAGTGTGGCAGCAGTGCCCTGGCAGCTCTGGGCTCACAGGAGCCATGTGCAGGCTGGCTGAGGGTGGGCCAGGTGTGCACCTGGGCTCTAGGGTGAGATCAAGGCAGAGGCAGTGCCTTTGGAAGGTGCTTCTCCAGCATCTTCCCAGTTTGACAGCCACACAACCTGAAGGAGGCATCTCTTGGTGATCTTTGGAGGTGAGGACTGGAGAAAATCAGGAGATTGTAGCACTCTCTCCTTGGCCTGATGCTGCTTCTTGCAGTGGACTTGTGAGCAATCCCCAAACCTGTGACATCTCCTGCTAGCCACAGTGTGACCTGGCACTTGGCACGACCTCTGAGACCAAGCCCTGGCTTTGTCAAGAGGGGGAAGGGGACAGTGGGATTACTCCTGAGATGAGCTCCAAGCACACAGCTATCCTAGCTGAGACACTTGCCAGCCTTCTAAAATAAACCCATGCAAGCCACTCTTTTCTGATCAAAGAATGAAGTGGCTTAAGCTGGATAAAGCCTGTGTTGGTGACAGACTTCACTGCTAGGGCCAGCTCCTGCATTTCCTTCATTTAGTGATGGCTTTTAAGGATTTTGATTTAATTCTTTGGGTCTTAAACATAAGCAGAAAATGCTTATAACTAATCATACATTTTTGGTTTAATTATGGAATTTGGCAGCTTTAAAATAGAATACCCCCTGTGCAGTGTTTCCTGTAAAATGTTCTATTAAAATGTATTGTTCTATCCTTTTCCTCCAGCTGAGTTTAGCACAGGGTAGCTAAAGAGACCACAACAGAGCAGTTTGCTTGTGACTTTTCAAGGAGAAATGGTTTTGAGTGACTGTATAACCTCCAGAGCCCCAGAACACATCTGATTTCCCCTCACCTCTGCTGTGACTTGTCCCATGACATGGGACTATCGATAATATATGTATCTTCTTACTGTACTGCTCAGTACATTCTCCTGGAGGTAGATCTGGTTAGAAAGCATTTGAAGTTTCCTTACACATCTCCACTTCCCCAAGGGATCAATGTCTTGATGGATCACATTCAAACACATTCAACATCTCACGGAGGGTGTGTGAAAGGACAACAGAATCACTTTCACTCTATCCATATCCATTTCCTACTGCACTCCCTGTTTTACAACTATTGGCATGCCTGGAGGGAACAGCGTTTCTCAAGGTCACAGGAGGTGGAAAATAGCCACTGTTAAGGTACAGAAACTTTTGAATCAGGGTGGCAAAGGCACGACCTTTATCTGCCTCCAAGGAGAAGCTGGATTTGGGATTTGCTGCTGGTGGCAGCGTGTCTGTCTGCACAGTGGGGTTGTGGAGATTTTTTTTAGCCTTTACAAACAAGGTTAAGTGCTTATTTTTTAAAAGGATGATAGTAATCTTTGCATTTTCAGGGTAAGAATAATTTCCTAAGCTTCTCAGCTTTGCATTCCAGGAGTGAAGGACAATGAGATTCCAGCATTACCACGTTTCACCCTCATTTCCCAGTGTGGTCCATACATGTGTCTTACAAAGTGCAGTGCAGTTTTAGGCACTACACACTTGCTCTTTTACTATGTAGAGATGCTTTATCAGTACTAAAAAGGAGATTCTGACAGACATAGCCTGGGAGTGTCCAGCAGTGAGCAGTCTCTTATAAGAGTTTTTTACTGATGCTTGTATGGGGGTGGGAATTAAATCTCAATTTTCCACATCCAGTATAAGAGCCCCAGCAGTTTGGTTTCAGAGGAAGAAAGGAAGAAGCACATTGCTTTCTTGTAGCCTTGAGATGAAATGTCAAGTGCCTATGAACCTATCCTAGCAGAGCCTCTACCAAGTCAAAATGATGTATTTTGGATCTGCCAAAAGGAATAGTTGTCAGTGTCAATGCAACTCAATCCAGCCATGTGTGTTTGAGAATGAATACAGACCAGGCAAGTGCATGGAGCATCCTGCAAGGGATCCAATTACTGTTGGAACTTTCTACTGTAGATTTTTCTAAAATTTTTTTTTTTTTTAAATGGAAAACATGATTTATGGAATTTTCTGAGAGAAAATGTCATTATCATAACAAAAGTATTCATCTTCCATTGGGGAAAGCAAATGAAGTATCTTGTTTCTACTTGGACTACTTGAGTTTGTGGTTTTAGAACCAAATTGAGTTCTGGGTCCCTGTGACATGTAATCTGCTTCTACCCTGAGTGCCAGGTTGCCTTATGGGAGTTGTAGTTTTCTAGTACCAGAGCTCCAAACTTCATCATCATCAAGCCAAGCTTAATCTTCCACAATCTTTAGCTGAACTAGTGCTTGTACCCCAGGAAACCTGCTGACTGTCAGCTGAATATGGGGGATCTTTGACTCAAATCTAAGTCCATATGCCAGAAGGGCTGTATTAAACAGGGAACAGCTGATTTTGGTCTGCAAAGACCTTCAGATTTCATAGCCTTGTAAAAGCAGGAACCAGATGTATATTTTAATGAGATTTAATGAATGCACTATTGGGCTGCCAGGAAGAGAGGGAAGCTGAGATGATAGGAACTGAAGTGAGGTATTTACTAATTTCTTTTCAGAATTTATTGGGTTGAAACCAAGAAACATTTAAGCAGAGCTTTTGAAAGGCTGTAGGTTCTCAGTGCCCACTGGCTGTCAGGAGCTGCAGGGCATGCATCCCTTTGTCTTTTATGGAAAATCTAAATGGGCTCAGTAGACTTTTTATTTCTTCTGCTCTTTTTTATCTTTTTTTGAAGTGCACTGAAATGTGTGTTGCTTGTATGTAATGGGTTAATCCTTCTTCCCTGAGAAAAGTGGTTTAGATATTGTATAGCATTGTGCATAACACTCTTAAGTGCAAGTCCTAAAGCATCTCAGGTGTTCCTTAACTTAAAAATCTTGCCAGAGAGGGATGCTTATTTCCTCTTTTACAAACTTGGAAACCAAGACACAGAAGAAGCTCTATGCAATCACACAACTTGATCAGAAGGATATTCTGGGTTTCCCCGTGTGTTTATTTTTCCTGTGTTCTGTTAGCATTGGCTCAAGTGCACCTTGCAGCAGTGATGGCATTCCCATTAGCACATGGCTTGGATGGTGGGAGCTTCCACACAGATTAATAAAGAAGCAGAGTTTCTGTGCAGCCCTTATAGCCTGAAAAAAACACGGCATTCCTCTTGTGAGGAGAGCTGCCTGAAATCTTCTTGCCTCTCCTTGTGTGGAAGAGACATTTCAGCACATTTGACTTTGCCCAACTTAGATGTTTGTTTCGCTTTGCAAGTGATATTTTGTAAATATTTGTCATTTTGCCGATGTTTGTGCTCTTCCAGCCTTAAACAAAGCTTGTTACTGTTAGTGAACATATCTGCCTTTTGGCATCTTTTCATTTCATTCTTAGGATTCCATATGTTTTTAGCACACTGAAAATAAAATCTTATTGCTGTTAATTCTGTTGCCCTTAAAACCTTTTACCTCTTTTATCACTTTTCTAGAGTTCATAGTATCTCATTTTTATCTGTGGCTTTCAATTCTCTTCCTCTTTCTATTCCTATTTGTTATCTGGTTTATTTATGCATACTTAGGATTCATAAATAGCTGCATTTCCTTCTCCCTCCATTTTACCCACTGGCTCCTTCTTTACTAATTGTGTCCTTCTGAGCTAATTAGCAATGCTCTTAGTATCAATCACAACTTTCTGTTTACATTCTTTGTACTACTGTAAGTGGCAAGGTTGGTTTAGCCAATAACTTCACAAAAGCAGCCAGATCCAGGGCAAGTGAAGGACCAGGGCAGAACGAGATCTAAAAATGTCCTTTACATTTGACTCAACTCTTACTCTGTCCAAATGCCCTGACAAATTTGTCCTTAGGATGACTGAGGTAGATATAAATAAACCACAACATGTGACCTAGCAGGGAGTGTGAGGGGCTGAAATCTCATCCCAAATAATCAATCCCACTGCAATTTCCTAAGTAAGATTGGAGAAGGGATAAGAGTCAGCTGTACTGAGCAGCAGTGATTAGCCTCATTTACCCTGAATTGCCTCGGAATGGCGAGGCTGTGTGATTGTATAAGTCACCAGCTGAGCAAAAGTGTTGAGGGAAAGGATGGAACGAGGGTCTGGGTTTCTTTCTAGGTGATAGAAAGCACTTGGCCATGAACTGTGCAGCTCTGGAGTTCCTCTGCAAATTGCTATTACTTCATGGCCAGCTCAGTGCAGGGATTTTGTGAATTGCTTGGGATTTTAGTATTTTTGTTCAATTTCTGCCATGTTCTTGCCATTGAGTTTGTTGTGGTTTTTTTTTTTTTTTTTTTTTTTTTTTTTTTTTTTTTTTTTTTTTTTTTTTTATTGTTCTCAAATAGAGACCTGCATGTTTCTACCATGAGTTTTGCAAGCAGCATTAAAAGCACTCTTAGACTGAGAGAAGCAGGGTAACCCAAGCCTGGTCTCTAGGATGCTGCTGGCTCACCTTGTGGAAAACTAAGGTCTGCTTTGGCTGGAGAAACAGGCTCACATTGAGGGGCCCTGGCAGTGGAGGAGCAGGTGTGTGCTTGCTGCAAATGAGTTCCCCTGGCAGCAGTGCAGGGATGTGTGCCTACTGCTGATCAGTGCTGTGCCTGGCTCCAGCTCATTCCATAAGGATATGCTTTTCTGAGCACTTAAAATCAATATAAATTAATAAAAAGAAACCCAACAGCCCATAAACAACATTAGCTATGGAGCTGTTAAAATGCAAGCAGTCAAACTATATTTAATCTACTCTCTCACATTAATGCTGGGCAAGGGCACATTTTTTAAATGCTGCTATTGGATTAAGAGCAGATGTTGCTCAAAGGAAATAATCAATGATTCTCATGGAGAGCTGTTTTGGAGGAGGCTTCTTGGGGCCATCTGATGTGTGCACAGCTGCTCAGTGGGGTGGCTCTGGGCTGTGTCAGGGCCAGCCTGGCTCCTGTGGCCAAGAGCCCTCCTTTGGTGAGACCCAGACAGGCCCCCTTGCAAGCTGGCAAAAAATGGACAGAATTTCATTATTGCTCTGAGATCCATTTCTTCCCAGCTCAGCCCTTGTCTGGCTCTAAGATAGTATCTTTGTAGCTCTCTGAAGTTCACCAGGGATTTCCATGCTTTTGATAAAATAGCAGTGTTTAATATTGAATTATATATCAACATTCTTTGAGAGGTGTATCCTCTCATAGGGCTCGTTTCAGCAGAGTCCCTCCATCCAGTGTTACAACATCTTCCCTGCTTTGTGAGTGCCAGACTTCTCTGCTCTGACATAATTGGCTAGTTTTAATTATTTTATGAGTTCTGGCATAATCTAGTACAGTGCTGAAGAATCTCCTTCCTATTTCATTTCTGTGGAGACATGAAACAGTTCCCTCTGCAGTAACAAGGCTCAGCCTGGTCATGCAAGTTCCAAGAGCTGCTGAGAGCACAAATGTGTCTATACCCCTGTTGCAGCATCCAAAAAGTGAGCAAAAGCGTGCTCTTACTTTGTGGTACACAGAAAAAATGCCACATTTTGGTGTAGGCATAGAATGGAAGGTTTGCCCTGCACCCCCAGTGTCCCAGGGCTGGAGAGGGTGAGGGAAAAGGGGAAGGAAGAACGTGGCTCTATTCCATCACCTCTGTGGAGAGCTTGCAGCAGCTGTAAATTGGTGCACTGTACTCACAGCTTTGCTACCATCTCCCTACTCCAACCCCAGCATCTCAAAAGTGCCCGAAACCAGCAGCACCTTGGCTGCTTGGGACCTTTCTGCAGAGGAGAACTCTTTGGAGGAGTGAAGAAGCTGAGAATAACTCACATTAGTATACAGCAAGTTTGAGGCTTTCTTTTGGTTGAAGCAGAATCCAGACTTTGCCTTCAAGATATGTCAAGGAAACATGCTCCCTTCTGCCTGAAGTAGATTCATATTTAGACCTCTCTTCTTTCTCTTATACCTGTGTGTAAATATCTGTTGTAAATACATATATAAATAAATACATACATATACATCCACACACTCCTATGTACCATAACCTCCCACCCTCTTCCTATTGTAATTTTTTTTTTTAACATTTGTGATTATACAGCATCTTGTAAGGAATTAAGAAGTTCATAATTATTTATAAAGTTAATACTTATAATGAAATGGTAGCACTTTGATGTCTGTATATGTTTTCTAAGCTAGGATGACCTATATTGTAGAGGTATTATGTGTAGTAGGTGATGCAGGGATTGGCTTGGGAATTACCCATGTTTAATGAACACTAAAATTAGAATTTGACTGAAATCCACATAAATGGCTCGACAGCAAGTTTGACTGCCCCTGGGGAGCTGTGGGCAGCTCAAATTTACCCACAGGCATTTTTGAAAATGTTTTTTTTGAATCAGCATAGTGTGCTTTTTGGAGCAGAGAGTGCAGCTTGCACTTTAAACTCCCTTCTCTTCACCTTGTCCCCCATTTTGGTGTTGAAAAGCCCTCCATGGAGAATAGAGCATGAAGTATGCTGCAGGTATAATATATGCTACACTGGTGGGTTTTTTTGCAGTACTTGCCATGGGAAGTCTTCTGCTTTCCCTACATGGTGGCCTTGTTGCTTTTACTCTCACTATTTTGAATTTCCAAATATTTGGCCTCTTCTGTAGGTATGTGTACTTTGGATAGTGCAAAACCTGGTCTAGCTGTTCTCCATCTTGCTGCCCACCCCACTGCAGCACTAAAAGCCTGCAGCCACAGAGAATCCCAGCTCTCTGAAGCCTTTTTTTTTTTTTTTTTTTTTTCATGTTGTTCTCTCACTCTGAGGAAAGATGAAGCTGTGCCTTTCTTTTACCATATAAAAGGGGTTTAATTATCCTTCAGGAGACCTGCTTTTATAATGACTATTAATTCCTGGTCACTGACAATGAAAACATTCCTGAAAGAATAATACACAGCACTCCCACTTTGCACAGGCCTGGGGAAAAAGACCAGTCTTAATTTCCTTGCATCACTCCCAAAAGTGGAGTCAAGAAACGCTGTTATTTCTGTTCAGGATGCAGAGGCAGGCTGTCCTTTGCTCCTTTTGCTTTGTCCCAGCAGCTGACTGGTGACACTGAGCTGTGCCGTGGCTTTGGGGTGCCTGGGTGGATGTGGCAGGATAGCTTCTTGCTGCAGAGCCAGGAATGGTTTGAGCTCATGGCCTGTTTAATTCACAGTTGTGCAAGTGGAAAAATATTGCAATTATAATTGTCGCCCACAGTCAGTGTGAGAATTCTTCCTAAGATTCAAGGAGAAATTTGCTAATTTAAGAAACCAGCATTTTTCCAGAAAATCTTGGGGCAAATGAATATCTCAAGTCCCAAGGGGAATACATCATGATATTGGTGGGTTCATCTGTAGGTCTTTGTTTTAAGAGCATGTATCTCCTTTTAGGATGTACCTGCAAGGAAGCTCTAGGTAAAATGGAAAAGTGTAACACTGGTTTTAAGCTGTTTAATTGGAGTTTGTGAGATGACATGACTGTAAAGGATTAAGTCCCTCAGTGCCTTCCTAGTTGGTGTACTCTGGATTCAATTTTTTGCAGTTTTATATTCCTAAGCCTGATCTGTAGCCTAACCTTTTAAAACTTGTCTACATTGCTGCTTCTTTCCTTCCTCTCCTTTCTCTCCCCAATTTTGTCTTGCCTGATAGCAGTAGGATGGTGGCTGGAACAGACAAGTCTTTTTATTTCTTTTGACTGTTTCTGCAAAGCTTGATGAGGAATTTGCATAATCAATGAGGTAACCCTGTCACCCCAAACATGGAGTCTTTAAAGAGAATAGTTTTATGCAAATTAGATATTGATGGTGTAATGATTAATTGGCCCCAAGCCTTTGTTAATATGCAATTGTTGTAGTGTAGGATGCATTTGTAATTATTTTGGTTTGGTTGTTCAAACAAGTGGTGGGCACTTAATTGCTTGCAGCAATTGAAGAGACAGGATATCAGAGAGAAAAACAAAGAGCTGGTTAACTGGTTGCCTGATATAATGTTAGATTTCCTTGGTGCCTGTGGGGTTACATGATCAGATTCTCAGGTGATAAATTAAAATAATAAATTAATGCAACTCCTTTGCAATAAATAGAACTATTCTGACTTGTAGCAGTTGAGGATGAGATTTGAGATGTTCCCAAACTCCAGTTTTATTGTATTTGGATCATACTGGACTTGGGATGGTGAGCTGTGCTGTTGATTGCTGTTGGTTATTATTATTAAAAATAAACAACTTTGGATTCAAGGGTTGCAATGAGCTAAAAGAATTCATTAGTGAGAAGCTGCTTGTATAGTTTCAAGCAAATAAATATCTGAGCTATTTTACAGTCTCCAAAGTGCTTATATGCTGTATGTGACTTTCCAGCTAGTTTGGTATCTATTTTCCATGCCCTTTGCCTTTAGATCTGCATTTAGCAGACAGGGAAAAAACTCTGTATTTGGAGGTGAAAAGTCCTACATCTCCAGAACTGTACTTAAGCTGTCAATTGCCAGGTGTTTTTAGTGTATGAATTTACTGTATTTTTTGTATAGAGAGTATGTTTGAGTTGTGAAGTTTTTCTCCTGGGACACCTGGAGGAGATTGCAGAGGGATCCACATGGGAATAGTGGACAGAAAGGCAGCAGCTGAGTATGATTAAGATCTTCTAAAAATTAACTCAGTTAATAATTATAGATACATAAATATAAACTTGGTGTATAATTATAATTCTAGAATTATCATACCTATGTAGCAATGAGGACAGAATCTACAAAACAGAATAGAGAAATGGGACTGAGTAAAGTGTAACAGATCTTTCTTGGCAGAGAGACAGCAAGATGTCATTTGTCTCATCATCAGAAAACTAAATTACTTAGAAAAAAAGGCAAATTTTGTCCTTTATTCCATCAAATGAGGCATTGGAAGTGGGAGGACTGTGTGTGTACCATGGGTAGGACTTGCCTTAGCAATGATATCCTTTGGGACTGAGAGGGCAATCCTTTGGGTTCCTCAGTCTTGCTCTGGTCTGTTTCCCTAAAGTTCTGTCCAAACTCCTATGATAAAAAGCTTTCCTCAAGAGGTACAAAACCCAAGGAGAACCCACACCCCATTTTCATCCCATTTAGCAGGACAAATTTCATACACAGTTATGTGTGCATTGTCCTGAAGTTGGTGCTGGTGTGTAAAGTAAAATCAGTTTTTAAAATAAGTTTTATGCATGGTCAAAATGAAGATATAGTTTTCCCCAAATAGTTGTTACAGAGTGGCTGATGAGATCTAGGTTGTTTTAAATTAATGGTTTTATCACAAGGAAAAGAAAATGCAGAGCTTTGCTTTCAATCGTTTATGAAATCTCTTACTTTTGTTTAAACCTACTTATGAGAGGGGGGATTAATTACACAGATCCACTCTATTTTGGTTGGTGTCCTTTGACATAAGGGTCAAATACAGAATTTGTCCTGTCTTCTTTTCTATAATATATGCTCTGCTTCCCAAATAGGAGAATACCATTTAATCTCATTATGGATTCATGGTCTTTTTTTTTTTTAATGTAGAGCTAATAGACAAGACAACAAATTAATGCACATATCATCTATATAAAGAGTTCAAGCAGATGTCTTTGATCTTTTCATTCACTGAGAGAAATTGGTGGCAAATGGTTTTAATTTGAAATTGAGTGTGCTCAAAATCTGCTCAGGACTGAGGAAGTTCAATCATTAACCTGTGCAGCAACGTCTTCTTTACCACCCATTTGAAACTCAGGGAATAAAGTGGATTTTCTTACATTTGGATAGTATCACCCACAAATGCTGCAGCAAGATTTCAATTCTTCTCAACAGAATAGAAATTAACTCTGTAAGGAAGAAATGATGCCTTGAGTGGCTAGGAAGGTTGAGTCAAAGGCAGAGTAAAAGATCTGCAGATCTTGGGCTGGTCATATTGTCACTTAGAGAAAGTAGGACCAAGTAACCCAAAATAATAACAGACTTTGAGAGGGAAATTCACAGGCTCCTCTTGAATTCATCACTGAGCATCATGACAGCCCATGGGCAGCTTGTTCAGTAAATCCTTTGTAATCTTTCCCTATACCAGTCAGTGATAAGAAACAAAGAAACCTCTCCTTATCTACCAGTTATAAATAATCTTTAGGCATTGAGAGGTAGCTCTGCCAACATCCAGAGGAAGGGTGCAACACTGGCCAGCATTTCAGGTGTTAATATCTGTTTAAAAATGAGAGAGAATTAAAATCAGTCCCAGAGCTAGCAAGAATCACAGCATCTCTCAGCTGAGATATGTATTAGAAAGAAAAGAAACAATAAGATTAATCATTTTACAAATGTTGGAACACTCCCTCCCCCTCCAATCTGATGCAATTTGGTTCAGAGGGCAAGGACATGCAGGAAGAAATAAAGTCACAAATTGGCACACTAGTGGTTGCATTCACTAGTTTAAATGAAATCTGGTAATAAAAAATATACCCATTGATAACTTAAAAAATGACACCTCTTCAGCAAAAATAAATTCTATGTTTATGGGCAGGGCAGCAGACCCAGCTGTTGGTCACAGCTCCAGCTGTTTGTGAAGCCTGTTGAGAACATTAAGTTTTAATGCAGCAAAATCAGAATAAGTGCAATGCATACCCATATGTTTCATCCTAGAAAGGATATATTGAACATGTCTATCAAGGCCATAATCCATAAAAAAATTCATAGTCCTATCTTAGAGATGCTACTGTACATCTGAACAAATGTTACAGGACTGAATGAAGTTCCTCCTTTTACACTGGCCCAGAAAATCTAATCCACAGGCTTTATTCTCTCTAACACTGCACATATATTTAAAGTGTAATATATAATTTTAAACTGTGTATTATTTATCCTTTTGAATGTTTGGAGGATAAATAAAACATTTGCATGATAAAGCAGACGAGGAATTTGGAGACATTTTGGACTCCTGGATAAATTTGAATTTAAGCAGGTATTGTTATGCATTTTACAGAAGTGTACATTGAGAGAAGAACTTTCTTGAAGTATTATACCAATACCCCAGAATATTTAAGCTTCATAAACTGCTTAACTTGTGTTTTCTTAATACTCTAGTAGTTTAAAGGAGCTGAAATATTTTATTATTATTATTATTATTTAAAATCATATTCTCTTCAACTTTTCCACCAAACTTCAGGCAGATGCTTATGAGCAATTTACAGAATAAACCCCTAAAAAAATGTTTATCAGTGAAAATGGACACAGTATTTACTATGGCAATGAGGTACCACATCTTCAATGCCAGATTTAGGATCAAAATTACAATACCTCACCTACCTGGAACATAGGACATGAGGATGCCAACTCTATCATTAATCTTTGGTTATATATTATCAGAGAAGGGCTGTTGTCTTTGCTTGAGATAACCTAGGGACCTCTAGTAATTATCAAACCAAACCATTATATTGCTTACTCCTAAAAGGGTAGTGACAGGTTTTTATGTAAAATCAATCTTAGGATTAAAAAAAAAATCATTATGATAACAGATTAAATAACTGATTATGTGAAGGTGGTACAGAAAAAATTATCCTTTCTGCTCACACTCAGTATCTCTATAGGAAACATGTGCAGCTTGTGGTCAGATTGTTTAAAATGCCAGACTGCCCCCAGGCACACTGGCGGTGCCTTTGTTTGTGTCACTATAGTTATTAAACAGCTTAGCCTGGAGAGCTAATGAAGATGAGGGTATTGTGAAGTTCATTGTGGGAATGATCCACAGTGGTAGTGAAAGGGACAAATCCAAGAGTGGGAAGTAAAAATGCCAATTGCAATTTGTTTTTTATCTTTATTTTCAAAATCACAAATCTTAAGTTCCATAGGTGCTTTTGTTGCGTCCCATGGACCAGTGAATTCAGCAGCCCGGAGCCAGGAGTGCTGTGGCTGCTCAGTGCTTTTTTTAAAGAGCAGGATTCTGCTGGGTTGGGTAGAGGATTGACAGCAGAGGTGTCACCACATCCTCTGGAACACTGGGAGCCACGTGTGCTGCTTGGGGCAGCAGGCAACCATCAGAGCACTTTGAGTTAGTTCATTATCATTTTCCTGGCAGGTAGAAATCCAGAATGACTGATGGGAGGAACAGCAGCTCAGAAAGTGGGTATAGCAGCATCAGTGTTTGTAAAGTGGATTATTTTATCTTTTTCTCCTTGAGATATTCTCCTCAGAGCTGCCTCTCAGAAACATGACAGAGTGAAATGTGTGTGTTCTGCACACACATTTTTGCTGTATCCCTGTGTGTTCTCATAACTGTGAAACCCATGATGCTGTCAGAAAGTTACCTCCTGGGCCAGATCCAAAGGTGGCATCTGTGGTACTGCAAATTACACTTTAGTAGTTGTGTTTAAGGGAGTTGAAATCGATGGAAGTTGAGCAGAGACCTATTTTGACATAAACTTCTACCCTGTTATTAGCAGCTTTGTGCACTTCCTTCCTGCCAGGTTCCCACCACATAACAGAGAGGTGGTGAGTCCTTCTGGCTTAAGCTGTCCCTGAGGCTGTGATTTACCCAGCCATGCACCTCCCCTTTGGTGGCATCCCCAGGAACTGGTGTCAGTCCTGGTTCTTCAGCCCTCCCTGAGGGCTCCAGGGATGTTTGCTTTGGCAGGGAGCTCTCAGGGCAGGAGCACTTCCTGTTAAACTGCAGTGCAGATCCTGCTGGCGGCACAGGGGGTGGGCACAGCACTGTAGAGTCTGTTTGTAATAAAAAAAAATAAAAAATTACTGGATCCATTATGGTGAACACAGAGTAGGAGACTTAAACATTTAGTTTCTGATGGATGACTGTGTGGATGTGGCAAATGTTAGAATGGTTGCAGCAATAATGATTCCATGTTGTCCTAGAGGTTGCATTAATTTAATTGGATTTGGAGGCTGAGTTGACCTGCCTCTGCACAGTCTTTGGCAGCCAGTGTGCATTGGAGGTGCACAAGAGAGAGGGGAGTGGGTGTCTGTTGTTTTTTTGTTTTTTTTTGTTTTTTTTTTTTTTACTTCATAGACAATAAATTCTAGATCAAAGCAAAAACAAGCAATGATATGTGTAATTTTTTAACAGGAACTCTATAAATATTCAATGCTGCTGTTTGGCAACATTAAGAAATCACTGAAAAGTGCAGTCATTGCTAAATGTGTTCATTTGAGAGGTTTGCTGCTACAAATGTGAATCTTCAAAGGCTGTGAAACTTAACAATGGCTTTTTGGTATTAGACAGAGAGTTAATTATAACATCTATCACACAGGCAAAGTAACTAAAACAAATCCGTATCCCTCCTTAGTTTTCAGCTTGTTGAGTGAATGCTGTCAGAAGGAATTTGCCTCAAATGTGTTGCTTGGTGATGTTATCAAAGTGTCTGTCAGGGGAACATTTAATACTGCTCAGAGGCCTGAGCAAGCACGTTGGGATTGGCAGAGACAGTGACAGAGGTGACCACAGTAGGTCCTGACAGTCTGAATACAGAATTATATAGTGCAGTGACAAAGTGTTCAGTTTATTTAAACTGTGGGACAGGATGTGCAGGAGACAAAGGGAGAAGCACAGAAAAGGTTAAGTTACTGAAATTTTAATTGAGCTCTGAGTGACTGTTTTTGAATAATTGGTTGTGTCAAAACGTAATGATCACCGGCCTGGGAAGCTGCAGCCTTTCACCCTCAGGTCACTGGCTCAAATCTGGGCTGTGCTGCTTGTAATGACTGATGTTCAATACCAGCTAATGTGAAATGAATTGCTGATCTCTGCCCAGCTTCTACTGGATAAGGATCTGCATCACCAACAGTGTGTGCTGGGAGCCCTGGCAAAGGCAGCATCCAGAGCTAATCTTCTTTTTATGTGAGTTCCCTGCTGGGAACTGGTTCTTTGCTATGTGAGACCTTTCACTATTGCAACTGTACTTTTATTGATGCAGTGAAAAGATGAGAACTTTGCTGTTCAATGTTTCCTGCCTGTGACTTTTGTGTGTGTTTGGTGAAACCTTAGCAATCCTTCACTGATTCTAAGGAGCCCTTCACAGCACTCCAGGACTGCTGGCAACCAGGGCAGCAGGATTAATCACCAAGGATTGTTCTCTGGGGTCTGGACACCATCACTTCACCCCATATTTAGGAATGTGCTTGAGTTTTTATCTTCCAGGACAAGGAAATAAAAATAATAACCATTGCACAGACAACATTAACCCACACTATCAGTCCCCAGCTCTGTCATGAGCCATTTTTTCTGCTGCTGGAGTGTGAGATACATTGCTGGAAGTTTCCTGGAACACACTGAATGTTTTTGAGTACACCTGTCTGTGTATAGGCCTGCTCCAGTGCTGCTCTTCCCAAAAACATGCCATACTGCAGGCACTGGGATCTTGGAACAGGGATTTTCTAGGGTGGCTCAAAGCAGATCAAAGCAATCCAGCAGTTGCTGTTTTACCTTCTGAAATGTAGGATCCTTGGAACAGCTGCCAGATGAAAAGTTTATTTGTGTGTCCCAGAATAAGTTGTAGAAAGTTCCTCTAGGCTGCCTGCGTATTTTCTATGAATACAAGACAGCCTTTTAATAGTCCTAAAATAATTTGATTTTGTTGGCACCATTGGAAAGTTCCAAATCTTCTGGACAAGCAACGCAGATGAGAAAAATTCATAAACTTTAGAGTTGATGTTGATTGTTTCCAAAGAAACCAGCACAGCTTTAGCAGCATAAAGCCTATCCAGGTTTGCATGCCCAGGGAGAAAGAAATACCTTTCCTGGTGTAGTTTTGCCATTGATTTAAAAGTGGAAAAGGTTTCTCCACTGACTCAGCAGGCCTGGAGAGGAATCAGTCTCAGTTTCATGGGTTCATGAAATCTTTTTTAGGATTACCTGGGTTGTTTGGTGGTGAGTCACTTTATACTCTTCAGTGGGAGCTGAGGAGGGTGTAAGAATGCATGCTCTCCAATTTCCTATTCCACTGTGCTACCCAAACAGCTGGATCTTCCCTCAGACTCTCGTGGGAGGGGCGAAGGTTATGAACCAAGCTGTTCACTGGCTTGTGGGCCCTCTCCAGACACATTCCAGCTGAGAGTGCTGGCATTTGAATGAGAGAAGGTCTTGACATCTTAATTCTGGACTAGCAGGTATCACTCCCCATGCAAATATAATTTCTCAGAACGTGAGCAAGTAACATATGTCCAGCCCCTGCACTGCAGAAGCCCCAGGGAATGGGCAACTGAAGTCCAAAAGCCAAACATATTTCCTGATTAATTGGGCCCTTGAGGCTTTTGGGTGACATTAAAGAATCTGCCAGTCATTTTTCCCCCTTCTCACCTCTTCTTTTAGACAGTAAGTAATAAAATAACATAAAATTCAAGGCCTCATTGCAATGAGTAATTTCATTGCAGATGCTTTGTACCTCTGTGAGACCTCACCCTGTAAGGGGCGGGGTGCATATCTTGGATGCCTACTTCAACTACAGAAAGAAAGAATACAAGCTCAGCTGATTCTCTTCCAGCCAGGGGTACTGGCTTGGACAGTACCTACCATATTGTGACACTGATGAAATAAGGAGTTGCTTTTGGGATAAAAGTTTGGAATTAGTAAGGCAGCCAGTTTCTAAAGACAGCAAATGTCTGCAGATTGAAGAGTTCAGTGAATTATTAAAGGCATGATTCTAACTCTCTGTGGCTCATTTTGGGGAGAACAGCCTTGAGATACTCAGAGGCCATGGAGATCACTGGAGAAGACATTTTATCTCCTTTACACATCAGGAAGGTATCTTCAACATCAAGTTGGTGAGAAAGAAGTGGCCTCATTTCCAAAAATACAAGCAGCACCCTGTTCTATCTTTTTCTCATATAATAGATAATTTTTCCTGTGTAGCCTGGCCTAGGAGTGGTAACTGTCTAAGCAACAATTCAAAATTTTTGAAGAGTTCCATATTTTAATTTATGTTTTCACTAGTAAGAGTGGCCTGACTGATCAGGACCATCATGTGAAGAATTGTGCCACCTCCAGCACAACTTCCCCAGAGAAATTTCCTGTGTGGGTTCAGCTGACCATTAGGATTCAGGTACCAACTGTTTGGCCTTTCCCCAGCTAGGATGAGAAAGAAAATCCTAGCTAAGTACCAGCAAGAACCATGGATTTATTTTTTTTTTTCTGCTGCCTTTGCCATGGGACGCAGCATATTTTTATATGGTGTGTGTAAGGGGGAGTTCCCTGAAGAGGGATAACACCAGCATGCACAAAGTGACAACCTCTTGGTACCCTTGTAAGATTCCACCCCATTAAAGGGAACTGGAGAGGAGATATATGGCTATTAGAGTAAAACATAACTGCCTGTCAGGGAAAAGCAGTGACAACACGCACCGAAAGCTCCTCCATCTAATGCCTGTCAGCAGGAGAGGGGAGTTTTTAACATTGTTCATATTCCTCAACAAACACCATGGAATTGGCAGAGACAAGGATGGGGCTGACACGGGCAGGTTGTGTCAGCTGGAATCCGGAGGTGAGCTGTGTGCATCCCAAACCTGGTCCTGACAGCTGCATCCCCACACAGCCGTGTTCGGGAATGGGAACCGCAGGAGGGCAGGGCAGGGACCAGCCTCCTCCCAAAGAGGCAGCATCCATGAGCAGGGAGAGGAAGGGGGCAGGGAGGGAGAAAGAACAACAAAAAAACAATGCCTATTATGTTTCATGTCAGTGTTGCTGTCATTAGGTAGTCGGAAAGATTTCAAACAGATAAACTCCCCTTTGGTATGGCAGACTGCCTTGGCAGCCAATTTTAGGCCTTGATTTGATTGATAAACTCTTTGTGACAAGGAAGGATAAAAGAGGCCCCTAGTTTGGTACATATAAATAGGAAATTAGCTGGCAAAGTTGTCAAAGATAATTAACTCTCTGATTCTGTGTGTCTATTCAGGTTGACATACTGAAATTATTTAGAAATGCACATGTCAACGCTCTGACAGAATTTGGTGCTGATCAGATAAACAGTTTTTGAGATGCCTGATTGTAAAATGATGTAAGAGCTTAGCTGGTGGTTTTATCATTATGCATTCTCTTAGCAGCAGCAGGTATCAAACGGCAACACCATCCTTTAATGTGCGGGATTCAGAGATCGGGAGACAAAGTTAAGCGCTACTTCACAGCGCTCAGCTCACTTGTTTTGTTCCTTGCCCCTAGGTTAAACAAAATACTAATAATGTGCTAAATTCCTGGGTGTTCATCTGCTCCTCATCCTTTCCCCAGGCACAATTGGAAGTAACAAAGATAAGGGTCTCTGAGATAAGAGGTCTGAAAGCCGCGGCGTTTTGTTACTCCTTCAGAGGAGATAAACTACTCGCTGCTATAATCCCAAACTCAAAGATTGACAAGGTTAGGAAAGTGCAACAGGAAAAAGCCAGTGACTGAATGTCTTTATAGTGGCTCCTATTAAAGCAATGACAGAGAACAACAAATATATTTAGCATTGCACAGTCAGCGTCTCAGCCACTGTCCCTTGTTTACAGATGTCTGCAGTGGCTGGTGCAGCGCTGTGAGTGGAGTGCACCTTTGGAATGGGATTGAATTTCCATCAATGTCCTTGCAAAAGTTAAACTTGATGTGTGTATGTATTGTACAGCAGATGTGAAAGCACCATAGTCCTCCAGAGCAGCTTGACTTTGAGAATTTGGAGATTTTCTCCCTCTGAAAGTGTTTTTCAGCCTCTAAAGGCAACTGCTCCTTGGCAGTGGGAAGGTGTAGGCACCAACATCTGCCTTGAACATGGTATCAGTGGGACACTACTGGCCTTAGCTTCCTTAAACCACCTGGAGCTTTGTGTGGCTGTACAGACTGTACAGAGAGCAGCACTGCCCCAGTTTTGAGTGAATGCTGTGGCAGCATCAACTCAACTCACCCTTCTAGTGCCAGCTGGTTGGGATTTTTAAGCCTCTGGAGTCTAAACTCACATTGGACACCGTCTATCAAGCCTTACAGCTTTCTGTCATGCCTTGAAAGCTGGCAATCAGTCCAGCTTTTCACCCTGGGATCCAGCCCCTAGACAGGCAGCAGTGCTTGAATGCTCACCTTTCCAGAGTCCTGTCCAATGGGGGTTAACTACAGAAGGAAATGGAAAGAAAATGAATACAGTTAGATTGGCCATTGCATTTATTTGCAGAGTCTGTGCCCGGTGTGTCAGCAGGGCAAACAGCTGCCTGTAACCTGCTTGAGCTGCTGCTGCTCTCTGAAGTACTGACTGCTGTCTCCTGTCCTTTTTGTGCCATTCCTACCATGGCTTTCAAGGCAGTGTGAGCATGTGAAATGTCTCTGGCACACAGAGGCCAAAATCTGGCACAATTGAATCATGACTCCTGTGCCTCTCCACCAAATCTGCCTTATTACACTCAAGTCCTGGCTTTGATCCTGCTGCTGATGAGGAGCTCCATGATCTTGCAAAGACCTGCCCCAAAAACCTACTATGTATTTAACCTCTCACAGGATTCACAAAGGGTAGGAACAGGTTCTCTGCAAGTCACTACTGATGAATGTGCTACTGTCCTCAGTGTCAAAATGATAATGGCACATGCATTATTCTTCCTGAGAGCCCTGCAGTTCCTTTTTATCATATTTTGCACTCATTTGTACAATGAACAATGTCTTGCCTCCCATCACTTACATACCAAGAAGCTTTTTGTCTGTTTATAAATAGGGTCTCACTTGACATAACAAAATTCATGATGTTATTTCCTCATCCATAAGCATTTCTGTAGTGCTCATTTCTACATTTACATTCTGCAACTATCTTGTGCAAGTAGGCACCCCAGGGGCCAGAAATTTGGCTTTAGCAGTAAGATCTTATTTTTCTCTTTTGCTATTCATCTTAACATGAGATTTTAAGAATTATGGAAGTCTGTGGTGATTAATAAGGGAATGGATGCAGGTACCTATTGAAAGCACAGGGACAGGCAAGTGCTTTTTAAAAGATATCCTAAGTACTGATGCTTTTGCTTTATTATGTTCATCATGTCTAATTCAGCTCTCCCAGCACATGGCAGTGGGGGGCTGTTCATAAAGGAGCTCATATTCTCATGTATAATGCAGCATTATCTAACCTTCCATATAGATCACTGGTTTAGGATGAATTATCTCAGAGCTGTGTGCCCCTGTGTTGTGTGGTATCTATCTTACAATAGGTTTGTAACTTATCACAATTGAAACCAAAGGAATAAACTGGAAGGAAATGCACTTTTCTCTTGAGTGGCTCTTGTTAGAGCTTAGTTGAAATGTAGCATCTTACAGAGACTCCGTTTATACACAATTTGATGATGAAGGCTTTGCTGCAGGCAACCTGGGAACATGAAATAGGGCTTTAATCATAACACTTCCACTTTTCTCCATTGGGAGCTGTAGGTGTGCAGTGCCTCAGAATAGAAACCTGCTTTTATTTTGATGCCTAATATGGATTTATGTGCCTGAGCTTAGGTATGCAGATTTGGAAACAATGTCCCTGTAAGCCAGAGCTACCCAAAAGACAAAAGGTTTCACAGAAGGACATGAGGCTGTGGGGCTGTGACAAGCTGACCATGAGCCAGCTCTGTGGCTCTGCAGCAAAGGCCAGCAGCATCCTGGGCTGCATGAGGAGGAGCATGGCCACCAGGCTGCTCTGTGCTGGTGAGACATCCAGGATCTGTGTCCAGACCTGGGCTCCCAGTGCAGGAAAGGGCTGGTGGTACTGCAGCCAGTCCTGTGAAGGGCTGCAGAGATTATTAAGAGACAGAAGAACCTGACACATAGGGAGAGGCAAAGAAAGCTGAGGCTGTCCAAACTGCAGAAAAGAAGGCTGAAGGGATATTTTGCCAGCTTGCATCAATATCAGATGGTGGAGAGAAAGGAGGGAGAGCCACTCTTCTCAGCGCTGCACAAGTTGAAATACAGGAAATGCAGCTTGAATATGAGGTGGGTTTTCCAATATGAGGGTGATTAAAAACTGTGATGAGTTACCCCAGGGTGTGCATGGAGTCTCCATCATTGGAGGGTCTCAGAACACCACTGGACACACCCCAGAGCAACCTGCTGTATCTGACCCTGCTTGAATAGAGGGATTGGACTGGACTATCTCCAAAGGCCCTTTCCCTCCCCAGCTTGTATATGGAATTGTCTTTTCCACAAAACCTGGACTTTCCTCTAAGGAGAAGAGCATAGGTGGTTATGTCTCAGAGCAGGAGTAACTTCCTCATAACTTGTTGGCAGATGCTTGACACATCTGTTTGCTTTAGATTTCCACTGAAAAGACATTTCTGTTCCTGCATCACATGTGTCAAATTCAGCTTCTGGGGAAATGTACAGATGTTCACACACAGAGAAGAAAATAACATGCCACGGGAGTATGTCATGGTTGTTGATATATCTTACACTGTATTAATGAGGAAAATATGTTTCCTTTAATTAAAACATTTCGCCTGGGCTTCAGATATGTTGCGATTTTAACAGGCTTTTACTTGTGTGTGGTTAATAAACACGTGGGGTGTGTGTGAGCACAGTGATGCTCACATGCTGCTCTTTCCATCTAGCTCTAAGGATGGGCCCAGTGCTGATGGCAAGGCTGTTGTGGGGATTTTTTTAGGAAACTGCATGCCAATACTTCTGCTGCCTTTCATCTGCTACTTCTTTGTGTGATTTTGCTCAGGAAAATAGTTCGAGTACTTATGGAACAGTCTGAGACTTCTTAGGAGTTAAAAGTGGCAGATATCTGAAGGACAGGGAAAGTGCTGTGTGTGCCACAAGGGATGGGGAAGCCTTGGGTGTTTGGTGAAATAAATAGGGTGAGAAAGGGTCTCTCACTCATCTTCAATTCATCGCTCTTGTGGAGCTTAAAAAGCAGTAGCTATTCTGTTTTATTTCCATATGTTGGCCATATGATCGTGCCGTCTGTGCATATTCTTTTTCCATTTCCCTGCACTTGATTTCTAGACAGAATTATGTATATTTTGAAGGTGCAGTAAATTTTGCTGTTAGTGGGTTTGGGAGCTTGAATCTTTTCTAACAAAGTATATAATTTTTTTTTTTTTTTTTGTATTTCCAGACCTGACTTCCTCTCCTGTACTGACAAGTTTTCTTTTTCCATCAAATAGGACAAAATGTGTGGCCTTGAATGCTATGAGAGGGCAGTCTGTGATTGTTCTGCTTCTGCAGTCACATTGTCATTTGCAGCCTCCTGATCTGCATATGGGGCCAAAAGAGTTCCAGCTGTGAATAATTCAGTCTCCTGCCAGTATTATTGAGGTGCCTGCTACCTAGAAAACTCAGGGTGCCCTTGTGATATCTGACTTTCATCTGTGCCAGAAGCCTTATACAAGGGTATTATAGGTAAATCCCGTTCTCCCAAAAAGACAAATATTTAGGCTTTTCAGGTGACACACTTTAGTAACTGTTGGCATACATATTTCCCTAAAAATTTGGACTTTTGTTACACAGAGGGAACAAAAATATCTCAGAGTTTAGGGCCCACATCTGCTCCACAGCTGCAACAAACATCCACTTTATCACCAGCTTTCATGATACAGGGTAAACTATGGCAAATATTGTCTTCCTAAGCAATTAATGAAAGGTCTTGGTATTGTCTCAGCAGGAATTTAGGAATGGAAAGGGAGAACAACTATGGAATTTTTTTTACAGAGAAAGGAAAAAATGAGCCTAAGTAGCAAAAATAAGAATATAAAATAGATTTTCCAAAGTTCTTTTGGAAAACAGAATTGCAAAATCAGTGGACAAAAGGCAATTTGCTGGATTTACTGATGATTTTAGTAATGCATTTGATGTGGTTTCTTATGGCGTTCTTTCTTGCAAAACAAGTTTACACATTGGTTAGGGTATAAACATTGTGTTGCAAGGACTGCAAACTGGTTGAAGGATAATTATTAACAGCAACGTGTGGTGTTTTGGGCACCAAGATGGGATTTATGTTGATTCTTAGTTACTGATAGTGGCCCAAAAGCAGGGTGTGCTAAGTCTCTTTAGATGGCAGTCACTTGGCAGATGGAGAGGACAGTGGAGCTGGCCAGGTGTGTCCAAACAGAGCTACAGAGGACAGGCACATGGACAGGAAACAATCCACTGCTGTGCAGTATGGAAAATGAGAAGCCAATACAAAAAACCTCATTGTGAGGGAGAAATTGAGAAGAACATTTGGCTGAGGTGATAAATGACAGAAAATGAAATGAAAATTTGTGGTGCAATGACATGGCAATGAGAATGTCCCAAATAGGATGGGCAGGAGGCAGGAGTTTTTGATCAGAATGATAACCTCTCTCAAGACTGGGAGCCTCAGATGAGGCTGAGTGAGAATTCAGAGAAAATCTCCAAGTTTATGTGTCCATGTGAGGATGTGTTTATGTGCACCCAAGTGACAGTGGCTCGGTTTCTGAGAACTGCTGAAACTGAGGGCACGAGGATACGACTGTGAGTAGGAATGTGAGAGGCATAAACACCATGGTGTTAGAAAAAAACAATGCAGGGTTTTATTGAGGGATTGCTAAGAATAATACTAATGAAATATCAACTGGAAAACTGAAGCGGGATATTAATGAAAACATCCTGAATGAATGGGGTCATTTAGGCTGGAACATTCTCCTTTGGGTCTTTTAAACTCAGTTTGGGGACCACACTCAGCAAGTGCCGTGGGGATGCAGTTCTGCCTTGGTCCTGGAGGGTGTAGGTGAGTTGAGCTGGTTTTTAGGTCATAGGAGCTTCCCAAATCTGCAAGATACTGTGTTTCCTGTGTTGCATTATTGGAAGTTTTCCACAAGCAAAACTCACATCAACCACAAGTGAGAAGCCAAAAGTCAGGTCACCTGGGTGACGTGCTCATGGACATTTGAGCATCTCCACCTTCAGGGGTTTGTGCCATGGGTGAGTGGTACAAGATGTGCAGGGCAGTGTGGCCCTTGTGCTCTGCACACCCAGAGGTCTCCACCATTGCTGTGTGTAGGAGCCTCAGTGTGTGCAGACAAGGCTGAGGGGGTGTGGACAGACAGATTAATGTGAATTTGTGCGGTTCGTTGGTTGTGCAGAGCTTGAACAATCAAATCCCTTCAGTTCACTCCACTAACTGGATTGCTTATGACAAAATCACAGCTTTTTCTCCAACCCTTTTTAATCTCCATTTTGAAAAAATTGGAAATGACATGGTAAAGTAAGACCAATTAACATTAACAATTGCAGTTTATTTGCTTCCACTGTTTTACAGCATGCAGTCTGGTAGAGCAACATGCATTGCTATTTTGGAGACATCAAAATAAATAAGTAAATAAATACATAACCCTGTGGGCTTACAGATTGAGTCAAAGAGCAGGAGATTATTCCTGGCACTCAGAAAAAAATTGTTGCCTTTGAAAACACCAGACATTGACAGTTTTGCATCAGGACAAAATTAGGATGAGGTGGAATCTCTCCATTCGCATTGTGCCAATTCAGCAGATGTTTCAGGCAATTCTGGAAGGTAAAAACAAATGAATAGAGACTAGAAACCAAAACCAGCCCCAGATCCCTTGAGACAAAGGTTACAATTCCTCCCCCGACCAACTCTCCTTCACATGCACTGAGATAGAGCTATCTGAGCATTTATATCTGTATTTTAGTGCTGTGTAGCACTTTCATAAAGAGGAGATGCCAAAGCTTATAACAAAGAGGGTATGTGTCATTATCTCAATTTTACAGGTAAGGAAACAGAAGCACACAAAGGTGCTAAGACTTGCTGGCAAAGCACTCAGCAAACCACAGCAGAGCCAAGCACCTGACAGATGATCCTGTGTGTTTGCCTTTGGGCCGTGTCATCTGTCATCTTAATGGTACAAACATTTTGGATTTAGTCACACTGGAAAAGCAGATGACTTAGAAAGAAAAAAAAACACAAACCAACCACTCCAGAAATTTGCCAACAAAAATCAAAATATCCAGTTTAAAAACTTCTAAGAAATAAATGTCATGTTATTGTTCTCTTTGAGGGAAATGCTCTCAATTAGAGCTTTATAAATGTGAAGCTATGCCCACCCTCGTTCCACAAATTAAAACCAGCTACACTTGAGAGAAGCTCCTAAGAAAAGCTACTCAGTAAAAATACCAGTAATTATTCTAACATCTCATATTCTTTTACCAAAACAAAATAACATAAGCTTGGAGACTGACTGACTTCTATCATAAACATTAACATGCTGTGCTTAGGACCTCTGGAGATCTGTCAAAAACCAAAATGTTTTGTCTCCACGTAGGTTTCTACTAATGGATTTTCCATGCATCCCTTGTTTCAGTTTCTCTTACCATGTGTGGGACTCAGAAACTCATTGCTGCTCTGGGCAGTTCCTGCTACTACCTTAAAAACATCAAGGGGCTGATTGCAAGTTACATTTTTTATTATGCTCTGTGTATTTTTAGAGGAGAAAGGAGCACTGTTTTCAACCAATTTAACTTAGTGTTGTGAGTGAAAAGGATATCAGCCAGGGGAAAGAGCAAGTTTATCTTTCAATCTCTTACAATGTGTTTTAAGTGTGCTCCTAGTAGTGAATTTCATTTTCTATTTTAATTGTATTTAACACTTTGATCCCCAAGCTTTGAAGAGTACTCCACTGCACAGGGTTCTGTGTAGTCAGTGAGGGGCAGGAAAAAACAAAACAAAAAAAGGAAAAAAAGGCAATCAGTGCCCAGGGAGCTTCGACTTATAAGTGTTGTCTTTGCAGGAGAGCTCGCAAGCAGAGCAATCTCTGGATGGAATCCTTCTTAAAAGAAGGAGAAATTATTTTGCTCCACCCTTGCCTCTTTTCCAGCCTTGCTAATTGCATTGAAATTGCCTCTGATTTTCACTGAGGCTGTTCTTTGCCAGCTTCTGCACACTGTGTGATGTTAAAGTTTCAGACAGCTTTAGGAATGTTTTAAAAGATGTCTTTTTTTTATTTGTTCTATTCATATTTAATAGAACAATTGTTTGCTTACATCTAACAAATAAAAAACATGGACCAGGAATATAACAAATATGATACTGAGATTTTTAAAAAATTATTGGCTGTTTTCACATAATAGCATTCCCCTAACATTTTCCAGTTTTTCTTTACAGCCATATGGACTAGAAATTCAAATGTAAGCAAAAGCCAACACAAAAATCACCTAACCTTGGGTTATTGGGCAGTCTCTTGATTTAAGCAATACTTTAAAAAACATCAGCTGTTGCAAGGTTCCATAAAAGAGGTTGCAGCAGAGTGGGGACAGTGGCTCATCTGGTCTCAATGTTGCTGCTCTCCTGAAGTGAGTGGAGCTAAGGCTGACTTGTCTGTCATGATATATTTTGACTTGGAATTGGCTGATTTTTTTTTACTTTTTTTTTTTTTTTTTAAGTTTTAAAAAATTATTTTTTAATTTAAGGGAAGTGCTTGAAGTATGGTTTTGTCTCTCACTGAAACTGGACAGGGAGTCTCTTTAGCTCTGTTTCCCTTACATAGAAACCAGCCTCTGAATATTTAAAAAAATATTTTAAAAACAGCACACAATGTAATAAGAACCAAATGCAGAATGAGACCCCCTAAATGTTGCACGATGAAGTGCTTGTACACAAGATACAGATAGAATTATGTGTGTTAGAGCAATGTGACTGCTGAGAATTGAGCTGGTGGTCTGGGAGCCCTGGTGCAGACAGTCTCACCTGTAACTGAGGCAGATTTTACACCAACCACACTGTGGAACACAGTCCCCACATCAAGGAGGGTTTCCACAAGGGATAAAAGCACCATGTCCACACTTAGTGCCCCCCAGACCACTCTGTGTGATTGGGTCTCACTGCCCAAGGCTGCTTTCAAATACACGTAAAAACCCCCAGTCCTCCCCTAAGCAGTGAAATGCACTGGCACAGGAAGGTCTTTTGGTAAAAGTTTCAGGTGGAAGAGGTGTGAGTTCCAGCAGTTACTGTTTGATAAAGGCATAAACCTCACTTTGTTTTTCTTTTTCTTTTTTTTTTTTTTTTTTTTTTTTCCATTTAGGTTCAGACTGTTTAGTTTAGTTCTTATTACTTAGTGTAGTTTCATGATTACTGTTGTTTCCTCTGAATCTCTGTTTTTGCCAGCATACAATATGCTCTGCTTTAGAGTACCCTAAGTATTTGCAGTATGTAGAATGCTGTATATTCTTGAAAAATTACACATCCCTCTGTTTTTTTGTGAAGTCTTTAGCCTGAGATTTTCACCTGCCACAAGTGGAGAATAATGCCAAAATAAGCTCTAGTTAGTTAATGCCACATAATCAAATATCACAGGTATTTTCATAGTATATTAAGGGTAGATTTTGCCAATCATATTTTTGTCTGGATTTTCCTCACCCTTTGAAAAACCTCATTACAAGAATTAAAGCTTCTACTGGCACAAGTACTAATCTATGTAAACAGGAATGCAAGAACATAACCTTTGCTACTGATACTTTTGCATATTTTTAGTGGTATGGAAAAAGGTCTTATTTTGTGAACACAGCACCAGTTCCAAGAGAATTGTAGGTAGTACCAGAAAGGTAATTTGAATCTATTCCTAAATATTATTACTGTGATGAAGTGCAAATATTTCCAGTATTTGTTTTTCATCATTGTCAGTAGCAGTATGCACCTGGCTTCTGGTGTTCCAAGAGGAAAGCTGCTTTACCTCTTTTTCTTGTAACCCTTTTTATTTTTTGGGTTTATTTGTTTTTGCTATTTTTAATGCCTTTCTGCAATAACAAACAGTGAGCTTCTCCTGAGCCATCCAAGCACAGCACTGTGGCACCCCACTCGCTGCTGCCTGGCCATGTGAAGAGAACAAAAGCCAATAAGCAGTGATGACAACCATGTAATCCAGTGTTTCTCAGCTCTCTATCTCAGGGAAAAAGCTGCCTTCCAGTGCCACTCCAGCACAGGTGAATGTCTGCTCCTGTCTGAGACTCAGCAGGAGGCAGGGATCCTGCCAGGATGACTCCTTCACTCTGCTCTTTACCTGCAGTTGTGCCCAGGCCCTGCAGTGTGCTGATATGCTGAGGAGTGTTAGTATCCACATCAGTGTAACAGCCCTTTTCTAGCATCATTGCTCATCAGAGGGGGGAGAGAAGCACCAGGATTGCTTTGTGGAGAGAGCATGCAAGGCAGATGTGCTGCTTAGGCTACTGCAAATGTGGGTTTTCCCAGTTGTTTTGCTTGTCTGTCATTTACTCTTAAGGGCAGAGCACGAGCCTGCCAAGCACTTGTTCCCAGTTGTGAAAATCTCAGATGTAGGAGGAGCAGGTGTAAAAGGAAGCCAAGAGAATGGGCCAGGGTTTAATGCAGAGACTTTCTTGTTTATTTGGGAGGCATTAATTACTTCTTGTTGCATTTGAGCTATAGGAGAGCAGTGAAAAGGATATAGCAACACAGTTCTTTGTGTAAGGAGAGCTTTTATTTAAAGAAACACTACACTTATATAGAGTACTTCGTGCAATACAAAATAGAAAAGGCTCATTGGTCCAAGAAGGCAACACCTCTTTGAAAACATGCTTTTATGAAAACATCATGTCTCTCACATCTCCAGCAGGTGTTTAATCATTGTTATATTTCCTTGTCCTTGAGCAGTCTGAGAAATGCCTGCTTTCTTGGCTCCTAGCAGTATCCTAACAACAACTTCTTCATATATTTCTTCCTAAAATCCTTAATTTCTTAGGACAGCTAACTGTTTAAGTGTTGAGTTTATCAAGGGATGCTGTGTAGAGACAAAACAGAGGTCAGACAAGTTCCTATCCAGCCCATGCTGCTCAATGGAATTTCAAATGACAAAAAATGTCAATGGGATTTCAAATTTTCAAAAAAGGGGTGTTGGTATCCTTTTTGGCCAGCCCAAAAGCACCTGTCCTATTTAGAAGTGAAGCCACATGACCTGAGAACAGCATAGCAGCAAAATGATGTGCAAGTGTATCTGAAGGGTGGTACTAAGAGGTCTTTGGTTATTTTTACAAGCAGCACCAAGGTTGCTGTATTCCCATCAAATATGAACAAGGTGACTATTCTGAAAATGGCTTTCTTTAGGGTAGAGGTAGCTCATAATCTGCTATCACAAAGGTACTGTCCATGACTATTCCCAAGTGTGTTTCTTGCTTTCCCTCAGAGCAATAAAGTTGATTCAATTGGAGAAAATAAGTGGATGGTTTCATAACCAGCATGCCTCCATTGTTTTTGTTTTCCCCCAGAGACTGAAGTTACAGGCTTCCTGCTGCAGTTCTGATTTTCTTGGGAGACACTTCAAATTTCCACTTATTTCAGTGCCTCTACTACTGGTGGAGTGTTTCATTGTATGTGATTCTCTGCAGCCATTGCAGAGAAAGCCTTCCTTTGCAGTAATCTTTCTTACAGTTTCCAAATTTCTTTTGTTCTCATTAGCAGCACAGACTTTGAACTGCAGCCCTCAGCCAACATCTCAAAATGACCTATATAGAGGTGTAGGCACCTGGTCTTTGAAAGAATGATGCTGTTTCTTCCTGTAGGTCTAATTATTATTGCTGATGCATTGATCCATAGGAAAAAGGGTTCCACACAGTAACTGTAAGGTCAAAGCTGTTGAGGGGAGTAGTGGAGAGAAAGATGTGCCACCTTAGATCGAGACTCAGAGCACAGAGAGGTCTCAAGCTCCTCTCTGTTCTTTGAGCTGCTGATTTGCTGTTAGGTCTAACAGTTCTCCTTTGTATCAGCCTATAAATACAGCTGTGTCTACTGGATTTTGCCCAAGGGCTCGAACATCATGGTTTGCTAAATTTTAATCGTGCTTGTGTTTGCATTTGAGTGGAGTTCACATGTCCTGTACAGCCCTTAATCCTCAGTTTGCCATCCCAGGCAAAATGCCCAGTCTCAGCTGAGGCCTTCCTAGCAAACTGCTCTGACTCCACTGACTCTTTGCTGTGTCCTCTAATGCATTTATGGATCTGATGAGAGCTCTGCTACAGATCTGCACTCCTTAGACCAGCAATACAAGCTGCTGCTGATACCATTCATTAAGAAATATCATGCAACCATTCTGTCAAGCAATTGAAATTCATCCATCTCTCCTGGTGATTAAAAAAAAAAAGTATCTCTGTATCAATGCGCAGGCACATTGACAGCTGGAAAATATTTTAGCACAACTGCATGGAAACACTGGGTTTTGCTCTAAGAGGTTTGAAGAGCACGTTGTAATTACTGCTTGACTCCTCTGTGTATAGTGCTGCAAGGTTACTCCCTCTTTTAAAAACCAAATTAAGTGTGTAGTTTGCATCCAATTTCAGCATGCAATTGCCATGATTACGTGTGCAGTTCACATAACTGCACATAGAAACTGTCAGAGTTGTCTGTTCAGATATGTGAAGTGGAAAGGCTGTTGTCTTTTGCATGCATTGGTTTGGCAGCTGATTTGCAAATCCATCCCTGCTTGTGGTCTGCTTCCCAGAGCAAAGTACTTGTTTCAATTTAAATAAGTGGCATCTCTCAGTCATTCCTTAAAATTGACAATTATAGATTGGGGTGCATTCATTTGACAAAGATCTTCTCCTAAAACAAATTGTTCAGAGGAATTTAATTTGTTGTTTCTTTCCCCCCGTTTTTTGATGTGTGGTAGTACAAAGGAATCTACAACATGGTTTTTCAGGAAAGAAAGGCTCCTATGGACAGCACTTTATTCCTGTGTTGTTCCATCCACAAAACTTTTCTTGAAATATTGCAGGTAAAGATTTTAAGATTTGCATGTCCTTAGAGCAGTAGATTGAAACTCCCTCCACAATGTGTTCTCAAGTTAAAATAGTGCTCTGATGAAATACATTATAAGAAAATACAAAAATTTATGATGTGCACAAGCCCAGGATCTGTCTCTGAAAATAGCAATTATGAGATCTACTGCTTTTGAATCTCTTTAAGAATAAAACCAAGCCAATCAACAATATTTTATAATTTCCATTCTGTTTTGCCTTTATATTAAAACAACAGCTTCAGGCTGCAGCAGAAACTGAAACCCCTCAAAATATGAAATAAGAGTAAGAAGAAAGAGCTTTCATCTCGGTGACATCTGAAAGACTCATGTGAGGGGGATCTGTGGCTCAGAGAGAGACAGCAACTTCACCAACGTCATTCACCAAGGTCATGGTACAAAGACAACACTGGAGATTAGGTCTTCTGGCTCTCAGTCTTTTGCTCTTAATATTGGGCCAATACAGTAATATATTTTTTCCCATTTATTATTATATATTTGCTTTTATATTCCTCTCCCTCTTTTCCCAGGTTTTTCCAAAAACTTTGGAAACTACTGATTTTTCTCGAGTTCCCTAGGAAATCTTCTCATATCTGTTTAAATACCAGCACCTTTCATGCTCACACCCTTTAGCCTATGCAAGCTCTCTTTATCTTCATCTAAAGCTCTATTTCCTTGGGTTTTATTTCTCTTAGAAAAGCTAACCAAATTCTTCTGATTTCCTTTATTCTAAGCCAGATTTGGATAATTCTGAAGCTCCAGAATTTGGGAATATAGGTAGTGAAGTTAGAGGGGGCAGAATTTGAATTCCTTTGTGGAGGTAGCCTCATAAAGGTCCATCACTGACTGCTCCAAAACTGCTGAATTGCCCTATGTCTGCTGATGCTGCTTAAGCAGCATTGGAAAAATAGTGTCTCTGTTGGAATAATGTATCTGGAAGGAATTATTTTGGGTCCTTTGAGTCTCTGCCCAGTAGGACAGTCAGGGAAGAACTCACTGCTGTTATTGCTACTTGAAAGGAGGTTTTAGTGAGATGGGGCTCATTCTCTTCTGCCATGTCTCAGATGAAAGCATGAAAAGAAATGGCCTTAAATGGCATCAGAGGAGGTTCAGTTTAGATGTTAGAAAAAAACCAAAAACGGAAAGAGCTGTTAGCATTTGGAATAAATTGCCCAGGGAGGTGTTGGAGTCACCATCTATGGAAGTGTTCAAGAGGTGTCTGGATATGGCACTTGGGGATGATTACTGTGGTGCTGAATTGAAGATCTTGAAGGTGTTTTCCAGCTTGGTTGATTCTACACCAAAAATTTTACACAATCTTCTCTAATATATCACTTTCCTCAGAACTGAGGATATGAGAGGTCAGCATGGGAATTACTCCTCAGAGACCTCCTTGCTTTGCTTTGAGACCCTGCTGATTTGCAAGCCCATTGGACACTCAAATGGACGTGGCAATATTGCTTTTATGCCAGTCCTTTAACTCTTCTCTCCCAAAGACAGGGATCCAGAGTGCCTGGACACCCAGGATCTAACACGGGTCATGCAATGCAACCCAAAGGCTTTCACCTCCTTCATTCAGCACAGCCACCAAAGGTTGTCCACTTGCATAAAAGGGCTGTGAGGAAAGACAAAATGAGCTCATGGTAGTGCCATGTCTCAGAAATTACTGTATGACTATTTTCTTGGTTGCTAAAACAAGGCACAAAGCCTCCGAAGAAAATATTTATTAAGCCACAGATGGCAAAGCTGAGCCTCTGATTTCCCTAAATCCTTAAGAGGATTGTGATACAGCTTATAGGAGCATCTTAGTGCCTGGATGCTCAGCTTCTTATTAGCTATGTCATCCATCTATACACCCACAGTGACTTGAGGAGAGACAGTGTTTGCATTCCAGCTTTGCTAATTGCACACCTTAAATTAGGGAACAGATAACTACTTTTTCTTTGTTTTTTTTGTGTAAGTGCAATGCTGGGCTTCTGAGTCCAATGCAGCAATCCCATTTTGTATGTCTAATTTTAGATATGCTATATCTATCTTCTTGATTTTAGTTACAAAATTGGGAGAAAGCTGTAACAGAAAGGTGAATGATCAGGGTAGTCATACCTTTGTTTGAACAAAGCATAGAAAAGCACAGGATCATACCAGATAAGTACAGAAAAATAAATGAGATGTAATTACTTTTATTGATGTGTCTTTTTTTTCCAAGATGCTGTTTTACATGCACTCCTTTGTTGTTCCCTGTGTTCCCTGAAATGCTTGTCTCTTGTTCTCCTGCTCTTACTGACCTTCACTTCTTCGTGTTTTACAGTTGAAGAGAGATGAGAACTAAAAATGTGTTTGTAAGAGATCACAGTAATCTGTGTCCATCTTGGCACAGGCTGTTTACAAGTCCTGCCTCAGCTGTCTTTGTTACACTGTCTTACACACTGCTGGCATTCTCCTGGTTCCTGGTGCTGTTGGTTTCTCAGCAAAATATGCTCAGTCCAGACAGCTGACAGTACACCATAATTTTGTTGAAAATTCCCTCATTCAGATCATGACTTTTCTAGAAAATCCAGAGCAGCCTTTCTAGTAAAGAATGTGAGGAGGTGACAGTAAATGTGATTTTTAAAGGAAAAGCCAGGGCAACACAGTTTCCTGATTGTCCATTTTTAGATGAGGGTAACTTGCACATTTCCTGAATGAAAGAAAACATGAGCCAATGTGTGAGATGTACAGCAGTCCTGTGATGCCACCCAAGTGAGCAGAAACAAATCTCTGCTGCTGGCCCACATTTCTCAGGTTAGTTCTCAGTGCTGATCTCATTTACCATCCATACCTGCATTAGTGAGAGAGAGTTTCTGAGCTAAGTGCTGCATGGAAAACGGCTTGGAAGTTTGGCCACATCAACCAGCTTGCCTTATTTAGTTTCTTCAGCTTTAGGGAAATAAAACTTTGTATATTGCTTGACAAGATTAATTGGATTTTAGGAAAGTAACAGTTGAGTTTACATAAATGTTATCTTCCTGTCAAATTAATAGATTCCAAAGTGCTGCAAGCACCCAGATCCAAGGAGGAGAGTCACTACTAGATTTTGACAAGTTGCAGCTAATTTTTGAACTTCACTTTTTGCAACAGATTCTCAGAAAAATTTGGTGATATCCACTGAAAATTACAAGCAGCAAATTATAATGGCTGTGCTCGTCTCTTCTGTATTCTGGGGAGATCAAAGAACTAAATTATTGCAAAGACTTAGCATAGTATGGTTGTTCTGCTCCAGAACAGACCTAGGGACAGTCCAGCATGGATTCAGGGTGAATTGTCAGGAAAAGAAGGTCTTGAGTTGCAATGGGGAGTGAGAAAAATGAGCAGTGTAAATATAATTGGAGAGTTCAGCACTGACTACATTCAGTTTTCAATTGCCATGATAATAAACCAAACAGTAACAGCAACTGTGATATGCAATTATAAATATCTGAAATAAAGTCAGGTAGGATAAAAATCACATATGCTGTAAAGGCTGTGGAACAGTGATTTTTCTACTCCATAATGGAGACAGACCTACCAAATTTGTAATTATGACAGAGGAAACATTATTCTTGTAAAAAAATAATAGTTTTTCCTTACTGACTTATTAGGCTTCCTAATTCAAGCAAAACACAATAATACAAAGGGAGGGTTTTGGGGTGTTAACTTTAGGAATGCTTCCAATATTTTTAAATTTCAGAAAATCTGCTGGAAAGTGGATCTAACTCTCCAGCCTCAGGTGTCAGCTGAAATACATTGACTATCAGGAGAAAAAAGAAAGTGCTGCTTATTTTTGAACAGCAGAAGAATGTTGTGGTTTCTGGTTAGCTCTGAACAAGCCATCAAGGATGAGATGTTCCTTAATAGCTTGACAGATGATGTCATGAGCAAATACCCTGTGCAGGGCAGAGATCATGTGTGGTACAAAGGAACCATGCAATTGCCTCAGATCCTGCACTGCCAGCCCAGGCCACTTGTCCAGCTGAAGGGCAGGACTGGTAAAATTGGGGAATTTAAAGGTTGACTTGCGTAAGGCTGGATTCTGATTGCAAACCTGTTCTGTTGGATAATTTGCACTGTAGAAAAACCTGTGAATATTTATTATTGGTGATTGCAGTGTTCTAGAATCTGTAGGAGGATTCCCATATTAGCTGCTTTTCAGCCTAATCCCATTTTTTGTAGGGTAGTTTGGGGTTACTGTGTTCCAGAAGAGTCAGGTGAAACTGGAGAGCACACAGGGAAGGATTTGTGCCTGGCACAGGTGTCTTTGAGATTTGCTCAAGACTTTCCTCCCTAATTAAATGGGTGTCTTCCTTGACTTTGATCTTATGAGTCATTCATATAGAAACTACTTACATTCTGCAAGACATCCCTGAATAAGTCTCTAAATTTATTTATATCTGTAAGATGATTTAACACTAAGTTAATGATTTAGGGACCTATCTGATTCCCAGGAAAGCCAGTCAGAGACTCTCACTTGTCCCCCTCTAACCAACTGGGTATAATACCTACTTACATTTAAATACCGTTTACATTTCTACAAAAGAATTTATATTGCTTTCTAATACCTTGGATGCAGAGCTTTTTATAGATTACTACCCCATAAATTGTTAATCCTTACTTTTAAAGTTATCTTTCATTAGAAATGGAACAAAAAACAAAGCTGCAAGTACAGACCTAAACCCTTCACATTTTGAGAAGTTCCAGATTCAGGTACCTTGAACAGAAACTTCATTCTGTGGCTTTGGATTTAGACTAAACAGAAAATAAGCCTATTTTCAGGTTCCAATTTGAACATATGGTAAATTCTTAGGAAATTATTTGGCCTGATGAGTTTGTGACACTGGGAGAAGGTTGAAATCAGAAAAGGTAATTTCCTTGCTCTCTACTGAAAAGCAGTAAAATTGATTTGTTCCTGATATTTTAGGAAAGTTTGTTTCTAGAGACAGCAGGGAAAAGCAAAAGCTAATTCAGCCAAAAAAGTCTTCCTGTCTTCCAGGACAATCTGTCTGTTTTTCTGTTACATTGTCGTTGCCTTCAGCAGATGGGGAATTAGTAGCCAAGGAACACAAGAAATTCTGTCTTAGGCTTTAGAAAATCTAACACATGGAAAGTTCATTCTTGACTTGGGAGCTGCTGGTTTTTACAATCTCTGGTGGCACACGCCTGGCTCAGGAGAGACTTTGGGAAGTTCAGAAGCTGAGCAGCAGCACTCTCTGGCTGGTGGTGTCAGAGCATCCAGCTCCTCTGGAGCTGCCTCTCAGGAGGTGCTGAGCTGGCACGGCTCTGGGTGAGCACACAGGACAGCAGAGACAATAATTAGTGCGGGGTGCGGGGGATGCGCCGCTCTCACCGGGGACAGCGCGGAGCCGCGCCACCCACGGGCATGATGACTTAATTGGGAAGAGTTGCTCAAGCATGTACCAGCCCTGGCACAGAGCTAGAAACTTCTGCTCCAGGTAATGTTTTAACAAGTTGTTTTCTTTTTTGTGTTGTCACCTGAACCAGAAGATTCAGGTGCCTGCTTATTGCGTAGATACACCTCGGGTTATGCACCAAGCCTGTTATTTTTTTTTTCTTTTCTTTGTTTTGTTTCTTAAACTGATTGCATTCATGTGCTCAGGCCTCTTCAGCACTTCAGATCCCCAGTGAAACAAGAAATGGGAGGATGCAGCACAAAGCCACCATGAGTACACAGGTGAGAGGTGGAGTGTTCTTCTTCATTCCAGAGAACAGGAATCATATCTGGTCAGTCAAGCTTTTATTCCAGCTCCAGTTCATATTGAAAATATTTGCAGGAAAAATAAGCATTCAGAGACTCCTAAATCTAAATTATGTGAGCTGATTTATAACAAGAATTGAAAGTCCAACTCTTTCTCATTGACTGTAATTTAAGGTTAAATGCAAAAAAGTAGCACCAGTATCAATGATGCACACCAAAGTAAAAAGGAAAAAAGACCTACTCTGCCTGACAATTCCTTCATGTTTGAAGACACCCCTGCCTCTTTTTCTTTCCTCCAGAAAAGCAAATTGCAGCACATCTGGAAGAATAACTAATTTATTTTGGACAAAGAGGAGGGAGCCATCAAGTCTCTTCAAACAACACTGAAGTTCCTGAGTATTGAATGGCTGGAATTTGAATGTTTTGTGTGATGTGCACTGTGGCTCTCTCTGGTGATCTGGGTGCTTAGAGACAGAAAATAATTTACCTTTCTGCAGCTGCTCTGTTGCTGGTCTGGTGTGGTCTGGTTTTGAACAGGGACCTGAGACTGAGAAGAGGGTTGGTGCCTTTTGCACCACCTTCCCTTTCTGGGTGAATTCAGATTAGACTCCTCACAGCTCATGACTTGTGAAGCCAACAGGGAAGAGAATATTTTATGTCACTGTTTGTGGAGGAAAGTGAATAAAAGCTGTGGGAAGCTGCCCAATAGAAATTTGGGATCTTAATCAGATTCTCTGAGTTGTGAAATGAGGTGGCAGCCAGGCTCCAGTATCTCAGTTCACACTTCTAGACCTGATTTTACCATGCCAGGTCAATGAAAGACACATTCATGCCTTCCTGATGTCATCAGAACTGACACTGCCTCTCTCCTAATCCTAATCTCCTAATCCTTTCACTAAATGCATGTGCATGTGAAAGGAAGCCTACATTTGGAACTTTGTAAAAACACCAGTAGAGCACAAAAGAGTTTATAATGGTGACAGATATGCACAGATGACCTCCTATCAGAGAGTGAACAGCTGTCTTTTCTTAACACTGTTCTAAGAGATGACCAACCAACCCAATCAGCACAGCCTGGGCCATGCACACTCTGGTGCTGGGATTGACAGAGATCCAGGTGATCCAAGCCCCTGGAATGTTGCTTTGTTTTCCATATGGAAAAAGACCAGAAAAAGTTTAAAGCCAATATCCTATTGTCCTTTATCTATGTCTTGTCCAAAATGAAATCAAAGATTTGTTTCTTTATGAAAGCACCCAACTGTGCTTCATCTCAGTGACCTGGCAGCCCAGTGCCCACCAAGCTGGCTCCCAGGTAGAGGTTAACTTCAGCCTGACCCCCTTAGCCCTGACCTCTTTTGGGAAAGTTAAACTCTGCTAAAAGCTTCTGGTGTTGAGCAGGGAGCCTGCAGCCATCCAATAAACCCCACTCAGCACAGGCACTGCAGGGTCTGTTTGCAGCCCCTTGTGTGTTAAAGCTGCAAAGTCTCTGGGCACAGCCCAGTTGGATGTAAACAGCATTCCTCTGCTGGGGTGCCAAGCGATACCTTCCTCCCTGCTGGGCCTCAAGATGTAGCCAAAACTTGTTTACTCTGTAATTTAAAGTTCATTGTAATCTAAATAGGGATTTTAGCAATGCAAATAGGGCTGCACAGAATGTAATACATTTTATTTATCACTACTGTTAATTATGACTGTATAGCTTATCACTCATCACATAACTTGGATTGCAAAACACAATGTTTCAAACACACTAACTCTCAGATCATGATCAGTAAAGAGAATATATTATACTTTTAATATGCACTTTCCCCCACAGTATTTTACAATGGCCTGCATAAACTCCATTTTGCAGAAAAGGTTTCCAAGAAATGAAAAAAAGAAATATCTTGATTCATGTGCAAAGGTAGTTTCTGATTGCATAAAGTGGTCAAAAAAATGTCTTTTTGTTTGGTTTCCTGGAGTGCCCAGTTGTCCTGGCTGTTGTACATCTGTGAGGGAGCCTGCTATTAACCCCAAAATTCTGATTATTAGAAGATCATCCCATAATGATCTAACATTAAGATAAATAATTGCAGTTCAGCATGGCTGGAGCAGTCTGATGGACTCAGTGCTCTGAAACTAGAAGTGGAGTGCAAAGGCTCAGAAACAATATTCAGTGAAGGAAAAGTCTCCTCTCTCCTTGGCCTGTAGGAGGTGATCTAGGTTTGCTTCTTCTCTGATTCATACCTGTCATAAAGTAATAATCATGTTCAATAACAAATGAAATTAAAATACTGCCCAGTGAAGAGGGATGAAGTGGTTCATGTTTGTTACATACCCTGATGCTGGACTTTGACATTCTGACAACACCCACCATTCTCCAGGTGCCACTGCAGATAAATGATTCCCTGCAGCAGAGATAAAATGCTAAATGCTTCACTGTTGTCCATGAGATGCAATGACTCTCATGCCCCAAAAGGTTAAAAATCTTTTATTAGCTGATTAGTATTCTAAGTTAATGTAGTTAGGCTAGGTCTAAGAAGCCTGGTTCTGTGAGTTTTACTGAACCCTCCAGCTCTTCCTGAACCCCAGAGCATTTCAGAGGCAGTGCAGCTGGGAAAGGTCACCCAGAGAGAGCTGGAACCTCCACCTGTCCAGTGAGGCTTTCAGGACCTGGCCAGGCAGAGACAAGTCTGATCTACATTTGGCAATATTCCTATGCTGGGAGGAAGGTGGATCCAGCTACAGATTTCATCCAGTCTCTGCATCTTCCTTTCAGCTCCCCAGCTCCTGTAAGTCCATGATCAATGCTGGGGTGTTGTAGGTCTTACACAGCACTCATCACCCCCTACTTGAGATGATGGTTGGTCCTGCAAGGACTGAAAAGTAAGGATGTGCCAGGAGATCCCAGTGCCTCAGGCATCTGTCTGAGTTCCCATCCAGCCCATGCACCTGGGCTCCTTCCCACAATAAATGAGCAAGAGGATTAGGTTGTGATGTGCTGCTGGATTTTGGCCTAAAATGGTATTGAGGGCATGGCTGAAGAATATGGGTAGATTGAGGGAATGCTGCATCTTCTATGCCCCAGTGCCTAAAAGAGCTGCTGATTTTAACTGAATTTTGCCACAATAAATTCTTTTTCAGCAATAAACTTATTGGTGAGACTGGCCACGATAAGGTAGTGCAGTGCTGGAGGGAGATGCAGAAATCAATGCAGATATTTGGCAAACTGGAATATCTGACAGTGTTGGAATTAACAAAGCTGGTTTAGCATTTTCCCCTGCCAGTATACACTCTTGTAAATAGGAATTTCGTTATTGTTGATATAATTGCAATCAGCAAAATGTTTTGTAAGCGACAAGTTCTCTCTACAGTATTTTCTCTGATACCTGAAATTCAGAGTGGACATGACATATTGTTCTGCTTTGAGTTTCATTTAATTTGAGCATTATGATAACACTGAAATAACAGGAGAGTGGTAGCAAGTACTCTACATTTGAATATATTATCTTAGGTCTCAGCAGCTGCAGAAGTTGCATTTGCATAGACAGATGGTGGTGTAAGAGCCACCACTACTGACTGTTCCACTTTAAGTAGTTTTTCAGTCTGTGTAAGAGGCAGTGCTTATTGTGTTAGGAGTACTAGCAGCAACCTGTTTTGTTTATTCTTATATAATCAAAAACCCCAACAACTCCAAAACCAGCAGTCACTGTGGAGTAGCTGGTGTAAAGATGGAGGCAGTAAAACTGTCATGTTTGAAAATGCCATTTGGGAGCTTCTACAATTTATTTTCTGAATGATTAGGGAGGCTGTCACAACATAAAAGATTTGGAATAAACTGTCCAACATTCAAAGGTACATGGCTTGTCACAAGAGCAGTTACACTGCAGCTAAATCCTCAGTGATGTAAACAGCTGTCAGCTCTCAATTAAATAGGGATCATGGCTTTGCCCTGCCTCTGAGATAAGGGAACCTTGTTGTTTCCTTGCCAGAGCATCTACCTGTGCACAGAGCTGCTCAGCAGATTGCTGGCACCAGTTGTTTCCAATGCACAAAGTACTGAGGAGTACCAGGAAAGAAAAAGCCTGGCACTTCTTCCTCTCCCTGGGGAGCATTTCTGTCCAAGGGTCAGGAAAGTCCCTCCTGGCTGAAGCGCAGGGAGCAGCCCAGCTCACACGGCCACTGGCCCAGGTGTGTCTGGCACTGATGGTGCCCTGGCCTCTGTCTCAGGGTTACTGCTGCTCATGGACCAAGCAGCACTCTCATGCTCTTGGCTGGAAAGAGGTTGCCTTGTCTTGCTTTGCTTTCTCCCTGTGTGATGTACCTGATGTAGTCATGAGCCATAATGAAATATTTGCAACCACGTACATGCACACTGGATTAAACCAAACTGAACAAGCTTTACAGTATTTTTGCCAATAACCAATTAAAAAAATGCTATCAACCAAAAAATCTTACTTTATATTCCCAGGAGAGATCATTAATAGTATTTCAATCAAAATTTGATTATAATAATCCTAACCTGTTTAGTACAAGCCCTGCAGAGCCTTTTATTTTTTTTAACTGGATGAAAATAATAACAATACCAACAACACCAAAAAAGTTAAAAAAATGTATTTGATATTGAGATAATTTAAACTAATTTCAGCAGAGACTATAGACTAGGGGCAAATGTTTTCTATAAAGCTGCACTTTCTGAACACCAGTGTTTATGAAAGTCATATCCACTAAATCTGTGGGTCTGTCTCGTGAATGTTTTATCTAATTCCAGTGTTGCTAGCATGTCAGAGGGTTGTGCTTTTTGGGAGGTTTCCAGTTGTCTGGTAGAAATCCAATTGCTTATTCATGGATGAAATCTGATCAAGATGGAAGATACTGCAATGAGTGGAATTACCTTTTGGCTTTGATGAGCTGGTCTAAAACTGGAGAGAGAAGCAAAATTCTATTATATGTAAATTTTTTTTCTCTCCAGTTTAATTTATTTCTTTTCCCTCCCCTCCATCCTTTCACTTTTCTCTGGGCAATTGGCAGATCCATGAGTGCTGTTAATGTTGCTCCTTGGCTGAACATTAAATGTGTATTTTTGAGCACAACCTCCCTGAAATGCCCCAATCCTGTTGGCTCAGGGATTGTACTTGTTCTTGGAATATCCCAAGGGAAATCCCATCACTTTTCTTCCATTCATATGACCTAATGATTGTTTGAAAGTGCCCAATTTTGCAGCTTCTTTCTTTTAAAGTCTGAGTCTTGAAGTTTATGTGTTATGTTGGACTTTGGAGAACTTTCAGTCAGTTCACTTCTTTTAGCCCAAGCATGAAAAACTTACCTGGAAATTAAATGGTGTCCATGTAAATACTGAGATATAGTTGAGCAGTGGACATTTGTCTTAAAGACAGAATACAAACAATGAAAATGCACCAACCTTTAGCCCACAGCCATTATCTGTGGTATCTTAGTAATAGATTTAATGCCTTGTGCAGGGTTCAAGGCTCTCATATTTAAAGACTGAGGGATTTTCTTTTCCCACAGAGTTAAAATGTCGTAACTAAAGACAATACTATTTTTATTAGTTTAAAATGTGCTGTGAATAACCTGAACAAGTACAAAAAGCCTCCATGCATGCTAGTCAATATAGGATATTTTGTCTGCCATTGCAGTCTACACCACTTCTGTATTAACCATCTTAAGCAAAAATATGCCAGACCATTTGGGCCTTAGGATAATGATGTTGTGATTTATTGCACTCTGCGTTTCCATCCTGCAGCAATTACCAGAAGAGCTGATAATGGTCTGCAATTTGTTTTCCAGAACTGGGAAGAGCTGCCAGCAAGAGCTGCTCTCAGGCAAAGGTAGTGGCTGTTTACCTGCCCTGCTCAGCCAGTCCAGGGAGGATAGGTCAGTGCAGCCTTGGGAGTGCACAGCCAAGTGCCAGCCTGGTGAACTGAGAACAGCTGTTTCTTATGAGGTGCTGCAGTGGGACCCAACAGAATAAAAATTTTTATTAAGTGTCTTTAAAAAAAAATCAGACCTGACTGAAAGAATGGGTTCACTCACATCAGTTTAAGATGTCCTTGATTCCAAGAATCGAGTGACACCACCCTGTTTTTAAAGAGCTCACAGCTCTAGCTATTGGTGGAGGTTCCTTATATTGGAATTTACTGTAAGCACTTGTCATAGTAATATGAAATTTTTATAATGCGTGGGGTTGGAGATGTTTCCTGTTTCAAACTGGTTTCTTGGTGACCTTGGTGTCAGTGAATTGAGGCTCCCCACACATTTTTCAGGATTTGATCCTGCCCAGCTGTGACAACAGTTTGTCAGCTGACAAGAGATGGGACCCTGTGAATCTCAGTACAAAGGACAAATATTTATCTTCAAATATAAGCTGATTTTATACTTACTGAAAGTTTTTGGGTTTCTATTGCTATCAGCAAGGTTGGTTTAGTTGTCTTTAATAGGAAAGGGATTGTAGGCTGACAGTAGTTTGTAGTTGACAGAAGGTGTCATAGCCTAGGTCTTGGTAAATGTATGGAGTAGGATTTCAGCACTTAATGAACTGAGAACATCAAGTGATACACAAATATTTTGCAGACTGAGAAAAAGCTATTTGGCTTCTCTAAGAAAAAGAAAAAGTTGGCCTGTATGTTGTCATTGGAGAATGAAGCTCATTTTTTTTAAAAAAAACTGCATTTGTCTTAGCCTATATTCTGTCTCCTGCTGGTTCTCCTTGTGTGTTTAGACTCTGCTCTGCTGTGTTTAGTACCTGATATTTTTCATGAGCATTCATGTAGGAAGCAGTCTGCTACTGGAGCATAATAAATATAGATTTGATTCTAACTTCTTTAGGCTTGGTATTCAAAATTTTAGAATGGTAAAATGAACTTGTACTGTGCTTTATTTAAAGGAGAACAATTAAATGGTTTATCTTCCTCACAATAACTACTTTTCTGTAATATGGCTGGAAAGGAAGAAGAAATCCTATTGACATTTTCATTGGTGAAAATCAGAACATAACAGAACTAAATCCAGTTCTGTGTCAAGATGATGTTACCACCAGGGGATTGCAGATGCCAAGCACAGGTAAGAAAGGACTCTGCATTACCACTTCTTTCTTCTCCCTGCTTTCTTTTGCATTCCTGTTTGTGAGAATTCTCCCCTGCATCCTCCAAAGTCAGTGGGATCCCTCAACAAGTTTTTAGCAAGAACAGGAATAACAATTACTGCAGGCACTTTAATTCACTTTCATTTTGGCAAAGAGACATAAGTATTTTCCCACTATTCTTCTCCCCATTAGCAGCAGCAGCTCTCTTGTTTTACATTTTTTTTTTGTCCCCCAGCTCATTTTGCTCCAACACTTCTGAAGGGTTATACTGATGTCACTCTTCAGTGAGTAACCAAAATAATCAGGTATTAATTACAGCTAAAGAACAAGGTCCAAAGCATGATTCATTATGATTCTTCAGTTCATCTAGAGTAAATAGGACCTTATCTGTGGGGCTGCCTAGGTTTTTTTACCTCAGTGATATGTGGAAACTATAGCTCAGGATCTTGGAGGAAACTTTGAACCCACTACACCAGTTTGAACAGGTTTGTGGCCTTTGGCTTTTTAATCTTTGCCTTGGTTCACTGTTAGATTTGAATGATTGCCAAGTACCATAAAAGCCTGGAAATTGGATATTAATCTTGGAACTCTTATTTAGATTCTTTTCCCAAGGAAGAGGTTGCACAATAAACATTGCCCATCCATCTGGTCATGGGAGAGTGTTTTCCACTTTTGTTTCAACTCCTATTCTCAATGAGAATGGAAGAAACTCAGCACTTTGCAGGAGCAGACACTGAAGCTGCAAAGTAATATGAAGATGTCATTGTTTAAATGACTGTATAGTTATTTTCATTAATAATATGGCTTTGCACACATGTTAAACCTTTTCAGTAAATGATAATTAATAAAGTAAATACTTTTATTTTTGTGTCTTCACAGGATAATTTGTGCTTCAGATTTCAATATTTAAGTGCCCCGACTGGTCTAACAGAAAAATTAACCACTTATACATTATTTTAGTTGCTATTACATTTCTATCACTCTCTTGAGAAAGTAGGGATTTGAATAATGGTTCTGAATAGATATATATTAGCACTTCTATAGTTTCTATGGAAGTACATTGAAATTAGGAGTACTCTATAAAAAATATCTTTTCATGTTGGAAGTTCAGCTTACAATTCACATAGTGGTTTTGAAAACTCTGCCTTGCATGGCAATCTTTCAGTCTTTTGCCCACATAATTCCTGTTGGTTTAGGAACTCCAGTCAGTGCTCAGTTGATAGGAAACCCAGACAAATAGAATAAATTAGAAATACAAGTGGTTATTTCCATGTATGTATGCAAATATAAATAATACTTAGGATTTATACCTGGTAGTGTATTTTAGCTTCAGCTGTAGTATATGAAGAAAGTGGGTAGCATAACCATGCCTTGGTTATTTAACTAAATGTCCTTTTTGTGCATTTATTTGATAAAAAAAATTGATGTTTCTGTTCATCCATGGAAGAAGGCAGCATTCAGGGCTTCTCAAGGACTTCACAGGCCTTGAACTTTCTCCTACTCTAAGGACAATAATATCAGTTTTTCTTTCTGGGAGATTTTAGGACCTGAAGTGAGATGTTGCTGATTCCAATACATTGAGATCATGACCAAGGCAGATCCTGATCATCTCCATGAGGAGGTCATGCAGAAAATCCAAGGTAACTCATAACTTGGCTGAGCAGACCAAAAGGAAGGAGTTCAGCAAGGAAACCTGTGTATTTCTTAAAGGTTGTGTCTTCATCAAGTGAAAATCAGGTAAGTCCAGTACAGTTAGGATTTGTCACTTGATTTCTTGAACCTGTGCTGATTTAGCCTGGTTTTGGTCTGATCCTCTACTCCTGACATGCTTACAAAGAGCAAACTCTATTTGCAAGTCTAATAATGTGGCTGAAACTGGTAATTACTATACATACTTCTAGAAGATCTATAATATAATTAGCAGCTGCTTTGAGTTGCAAAATTACAATAAGAGAAGATTTATGTGCTTCCCTTTAACTTAAGCATGGTTTACTTCGATAAATACAATTCTGAGATAAGAATAAATGCATATTGCATTGGGCAATCTTCCTTGTGACACTGAGATATGTATTACCTCTTTGCTCCAATTATCCAAAATGATGTTGCTTTCCCTTTTTCCCTGCTTTGATTACCTTTTCAAGTGTTCTGTCCCACCCTTGCCAAAGGGGTGCAATTATCCCTACAGGTTAAACCTCTTGACTTTGGGTGGAGGAGTTGTGCAAATGCACTGCCAGTGTTGTGGCTCAGTGAATCAAACTTACTGCCCTTTCATAACTTCTTTTATCAGGAGTCCCACCTGAAGAGATGGTTTGGGTAGGAAAATGACTGAAGCCAGGGAGCAAGAAAGCTGTTCCTGCCCTGGTCTGCCTGGTCCCTCACCACTGCTGTGCTGCCAAAGATTTCTGATTTGCCTCCTTCGATCCTGGGTGTTCCAGTGCAGAAACAGTGTCCTCCAGATGTAACTGGCAGCCTTTCGACAATTATTTACCACTTCTCTAGAACTTCATTAAGCAGAAGCTGACCTGAAGGAGTGAATGAACTGTGGCCAGGGCCTTCTTAGGCTTTGAGACTTGAGGCAGGAGCCTTGCTGGCAACAGATCCAGGTGTTTATATCTCAGAAGCTCAGAGTATTCTCAGTTCTCGAAGGCCAGCTCCCCCACAGGGAATCCTTCCTGACACAACAAAAAGTTGTGTGAGAATGTCTTCAGCAGAACTTCATCCCTTTCAGGCATGTTTCTCTAGTGGGACCAATGATTTAAGTTCTTCTGCTGTGGGTTATGATTGCAGAGCTCATTACAAGGGTCTAAACTCTACTGAGGGTCTTCCCTGCTTTCCACTCATGTGTAATATGGTGAAGGTAAATTTATTCCTCTGCCTTTCAAATAGTCCTCTGTGCTCAGAAGGGATTAAGATTTAAACCTTCTACTGCCCCCTCAAAGAAGGTGAACGTCAAAACAGCCTTGTGACTGAAAGTCTGAGTGAAGCTAATAAAAACCTGTTCTCTTGAAACACCCTTGTTACTGCATGGGGAGCACTTCTGTAACCTGCCAGCCTTCAGTTCCCTTGTACTGCTGTGGTGCAGTTCACTGATTAGAAACAATACTAGATGCACTTGTGATAAACTCTTTGTTGGGCCTCTGATCTGTGCATGGCTGTGCTCTCCTGAAACGGGGAAGCACAGGCTACGTGCTGTGCAGCACTGCTCACCTTGCTGAGGTAACAGCCAAAATGCCAAAGAAAAGATCATGACAATAATAATAATAATGATGATGATGATAATGATAAAAATAAAATGACGTACTTGGAAAATCTCTCGTGTTACCTTGGCTTAGCCTGAGCAATTTATAGAAAAACTCTCAGTTCCCAAATCTTGAATTGGGAAAGAAACTCCCAGACGGCAAAATTATAGGCTCAGTTATAATTTATTTAACAATAGAGTGGCTTTTTGGAGGTAAAAGAGGAAATGCTTCAGATTTAAAACATTAAAGTTGCCTGAAGCAGACTGAGTGAATTGATGATAATGTGGAACTCTGGGTTTGACTCTTCATGAATGTGTCCCTATTGCCAGAATTTCAGTCCCAATTCAGAAAATTTTTTGGAAAGGATTAGACCTAATGAAAGCTTTTCTTCTGATTTTGATACCATTTTGAAAAAAAATCTCAAGTGATAATAAGCTTTAACCAGTGTATTTTCTAGTTCACTCTTGAAGTAGCAACACTACTCTCCCAAAAAACTGCAGAATGATCTGGGACTTCATCCAACCTACACTGAAGTCTTTCCACTCAAATAGAATCCTTGGTGAAAAAAATTAGAGGTGATTCCTCAGTAAATACAATGCATTGTCTGTGGTTGGTCTTGCAGTTACTCCTGCATTTATTCCAAAGCCTGGTACAGGATGCTTAGAAAACTGCACAATATTACAGGCCTTTGTTTGAATTCTATCCTTTTTATTTTGCAGGTTTTTTTTTTTTTTTTTTTTTTTTTTTTTTTTTTTTTTTAACATAAAAGGAAGAGGAGGAAATTTATGAAAATGCAGACCGTGTCAACATAGTTCAATTTCTCAACTTGTCATCTTGTCTCAGTTCTGACTGGAAGAGCCTGAAGAAGGCCCTATGGCCAACTTGTCAGCTCTAATCTCCCCTTCTACTCCTAGCGGATATTTTATTAACACTTTTTAAGACTGTTTTTTATTTGTTTTGCAGTCTACATGCTGAGGCAGCAGCCAGTTTGGTTTTCTTCATCTTTCTCTCTTCTTGCTCTCTGCTTCCTGAGAGAGAGGTTGGCTCTTCTGCCATCAGAGTCCACAAATCACAGCAAAAGGGATTGTTGCAGTTTTCATAAATGTGGTGTTACTTGAAAATTATAGACTGCAGCTGCTTATTGCAGTTCTGTGCCATGGCTGTAAATTGGGCCCTGTATCTTTCTGGTGACAGTCATTCCCGCAACAGGCCTTTTAGGAAATTGGAAGGGAAATTAAACAAGAGCAAGGGGTAGCCTTCCTTTTATCTTTGACATGCCTTCCTGAAATCCTTATCTATCATATTCAGGCAGAGATGCTGCTGGAATGGTGCTGGATTTAGATGTTGTCTGTCTCTGAAGCTACAGACTGCTGATCCTGCATGCTCTTTGAAGCAGGTCTGTTGATGGGGTCTAGATACACATAAAATTTTATGAATGATGGACCATGATGACATGGCACCAGTGGAATATATTATTTCTCCATTTTCACTGTCCATTCATTTAAAAATCAGCTTTCTCAAGGCCATTTAAAAGGGTTAAGCTTGGCACACTGTGACCATAGGTAGGAAACTGTTTGCAGAGAAGATTGAGTGGTCAGGAAAGGAAGGCTACATGGTAACTTTATTTCTCTTTTTCTTGCCCAGGAGAAATAGCCAGCACAAAGGATGGTAGGTACTGCATAGAAAACTAATATAATCTGCTGTTATATATAATATATAATCTAATAACTATGCCATACCATACAAGGAAGGAAACTGTAAATGCAAGGTGGTTCCTGAGATGGTTGTTTCAAAGCCTTCTTGAGGTGATGCACATTACTCACTGCCCTGTGTGCTGGGAGGTGCCTGGTCCTAATCCAGCCCGAAGTCCTGGCCTTCCTTCAAGTTTGGTTTGATGGGAAGGGCTCCTCACCTAACCTTACCTTTCTCTTCACCACTGAGCTTGCCTGAAATGAACTCTGTGTTGACACTGGTGCAGGCAAAAAGTCTCTGGAAAGAAAAGGCCTTTTTATATCTGTTCTACAGAAGAAGAACACATGTTAATTCTGGCTATGGCAGATCCTCTAGGCCCACACCTCTGACACACCCAATATAAAGTGAGTTTAAACAAGCACTTACCCTTAAGGGTGGGAGGGATGCTCAGTTTTATCACCTCACCCCACCCCAGTCCTGGTTCCTCCAGGCCCTGTTAGAACAGCCAGGTTCATTCCCTGTGTGCAGGAGGTGCAGTCACCTGCTCCAGGGTGCTCTGTGCTGGGAGAAAAGGGTCAGGTACAAAAACACCTTTTGCACGGGTTGGGGAGAATCAGTCAGTGCTAGGAAATGATGGATTTCACAGCCTCACACACGTCAAACCAAAGCAGAAAGCTGACCTCAGGCCACCTGTGCCTCTCCACGTGGCTGGTGCCAGTGGAGCAGTGCCTCGCCTGAACCCAGCAGGACAAACCCAGACACACCTCTGGGAGCTGGCACCAGTCCCTGCTTGCTCTGGTCCCTCTCCCCTCTGCCAGGGCACAGCCTGGATTGCTCTCTGTGCCATGGCTAAAGGAGCATGGGCAAATTACAAGGCAGTTAAACCCAGTGATCTCCTTATCTTTGCTATTAGTATTGCTTTCGATTATTCTGCATGATACATGGCAAGAAACCAGATTTGCTTTTGATCATTAATACCACATGTTTACTTTTCACTAAGCCCAAACAAGGAAAACCTATAACTCTCTTTCACTTTTATTTGTCCCCTATTTGTTTTCATGTATGAGCACAGTGCTTCAATGTTCAGGCTGTACATGATGCCAAGGAAAATTGAAGTCCAAACCAAGAAGCTGCTTTCACTGGAATTTAGAAAAACAAATACAGAGAGCTTTCTGTTGCTCATTTTATTTCATTTTCAATAAATCTAAATTTTGGGTCAACTCAACCTGACAGTGTTTATCGAAATAAAAATGCAATGGTTATGGGAATGAGCACTGGTCTTTAAATCAGAGGAGGAGGAGTCTTTGAGTAGTGCTTGGCTAGGAAGAAGGCAAGTGTCTAAAGCAAGAGGATTTGAAGACTTTGCCATGTTCCACTGAAGTGGGTATAAATTTTATCAGTACCTTTGAAGCAAGCAGAATCAGACTCTAAATTAGTGATTCTGCATTACTTAATAACTCTTGCTTAAATCTAGTGCTTCTGGCTAACTTCAGTTTTTAGCTGGAGAGCTAACTGGAGGGGTTATTTGGAGTTGCCTTAAACCTATATGCTACTAAATGATTTACTGGATATTTAGATACCTATAATCCTGGAATTAGACCTACTGGGATATAAATCCCTGAAGCTCACAAGCAGTTAAATAATGACTAAACGGGAAAAGAAAAACCCATCTAATCCTTTCCATGCTAAGGTATATAATAACACAAAATTGGAAAAATCCATCTTCCACACCAAATAGAGTGATTACAAATGAAGGCAAAAACATTATCCAAAAATATTGGAAGCTGGAGAAGTACTGTGATCAAATAGAACAACACACAATTCCTGAAAAAAAGGGAAAGTACATAAATAATTATGTATGTGTTTTACAGGGTCTGCACTGACACTGAGTTCCTTCTGTACATGCTTTTATCAAAATTCTTAGCCAATTCCATATGTTTATAGCAAAGTTTTCCTTCTTCTTTGCCAGAAGGGCATATCCAAAGCTCTAATAAGGAGACAAACCATGGGCTGGATTTGCCAAGAGTTGTGAAACCTTTTGTGCCTTATTGGGAGCAAATACAGACTGGATTGCTGAGATGAAATTTTAGCAGCCTGCCTTCAAAGCCTACTCTAGACAGGAGAAAGCTGCCTTAAGATTTCAGTGGCCCAGGAACCAAGCCCTGTGAGCATCCTTGCTCTGAATTTTCCCTCTCCATGTTGGTAATACAGTTCTCATTGTAGACAGCCAAACTCAGGAGCAACATCCGGAGTTCTGGTCGCATTGTGCCAGAAAAAATGATTTTGAAGGACCTCAGCGTGGTTCAGTGCTAATCCAAAATACTGCACAATGCTGAAGAGATGAGGAAAGTAAGTTTAAGCTTTAGAATGGTGCTTTGCACAGCTATTGCTGAAAGGGGCCAGTGGTGCTCATTTGATGGAGTGTGTGAGGCTGTGTGCACAGCAGCATCTCATGAATCAAGGGTTGCTGTGTGCACTGCAGGGATCCTGGGGGAAAGGAAGTTCCACACTTCCATCCTCATTCCCAAAGTGATCTTGGAAGAGACAACTGCTGAACTGACTGTGGTGCTTCCAGCATCTTGTGTGGTCATTCTGAAATTGATTTCACAAATATTTCATGTGTACCAGGTGGGCTGATGAGAACGAGGTGAACTGTAAGAATTGATTCTACCTTTGCTCTGCTACAGAACCTCATCACCTTAATATTGCAGAAGTTCATCTGTGTCCTGCAGTGCTGGTGCTAAGAAATGAGGAGTCATTCCCTCTGTAAGGTGACTTACATGTGACTAATGACAAATTCTGCAGGATCTGGCCCTGCACCTCTTTTGTATAAATGTAATTTTGTACAAATAGTCACATTCATATGCAACCACTGGATGTATTACTTTGATCATTTGACAAAAGGAGCAGAGGCAGGTAATTATTTTTGCTTATTAGGTGTTTGCCCAGTATTCACAAGTAGGAGTGGATCATGGCTACTCTGCCTCTGGGGCTATTTATTTGCATAATTTCCTTTGTTTGGTAACAACATGCGATTCAGACATTGGGAAGAGTAATTTAATCCCTTTCTGGTGGACTCTGTGTGTTTGCTAATACCCATGTACAGTTTGTATGAATGTATTTGTGGTCAGTCTCTGCTCACTGACCCAGGCTGTGCTCCCATGCAGGAGGACCAGTGGGCACCTGCCCATTTCAGGAGGAAGCAGGAGGCCAAATGCAGTGTGCTGGAGTCTTGTGCTTCCCAAACTGCTCCAAATCTCAAGACAATTTTCTGTGCTTTGTCCTTCAACATATGCTTTATGTTAGTGAGTTGTGGAGTCAGTGCTTCCCTTGGTGAATTTTATTCTACAGGGGTAGTTATTGAAATGGAGAAGTGACAGAGGTCACAGACCAGAGTTTTTCATGTGCAGCACTGCCTGTCCTCCTCCCCTGGCTCCTCAGCATCAGGCATTAGGGACTGGCTGTTTCATGAGCCTCAGGATACATAGCAAAGCCACCAGCTCTTCTGAAACTTGCTGCTAGGTCAAAAGAGCTTCCTTAGAGGTTTATTTTTTGTTGGAGATGCACTCTTTAGGAGCTCCTCCAAAAATTCCAGTGAGAGCAGAAGCAGATAAATGTTAAGCTTCCTTTGCATTCCACAAGAGGTCCCAGCTGGTCTTTCTCTTCCAGCAGTAACCCTGGGGCAGAAGGCAGTGCTTTTTATTTCCTCTCACACTGCAAAACAAAAGCTTAATAAGGCTTGACACAGTTGTTCCTCTCCATGTGTAGTTTGGGAGGGGCTCCCTAAAAATCCCTCTGGGTGCAGGGTTGCTTGAGACATTCTAAACATTTTGGCTGAAATTCTGTTCAAAGTTTTGTCACAGGGCTTTGCACATAGATGATTTTCAACCATAGTTTCTATTTCACCTGATTTTTAAGGCCAGCAGGAACCATTATAATCATCTTGGCTGAGTCCCATAAGCCAGAGGGTTGTGCTTAGTGATTGTTGTGTGGAGCTTGTGGTAGAGCTTGAGCACATAGTTTACAAAGGCATTCAATCTTGATTTAAAAACTCAAGTGTCAGGGAGTTTGTCCTGGATGGTTTGCTACCTACCCAGTCTTGTTCTTGTGGATCAATTGTCTGAGTCACAGAATTTAGGCTGTACAAGGAAAGGAAGCAAAATATAGTGGTGCCTCCCTTCACAACCCAAGCCTCAGAGGAGACTGAAAATTGAGTATATTGAGGTTTACTTTTTACAAATCCATACACAAGTAGTTTCTGAATTTCACAGATACGCACGTTAAAAAGAGACTCCCGGAGTGCTGAAGCTTTTTCTTTACAATATTTGTAGTGAGCTTTCCTGTATGTTTTAAACACCATAATTTTTATGGCTGTTGAAGTGTTTATTTATGTACTTGGAGGCTTGATTATGTAAGATAGAGAGGTTGGAAAAGAAAAAAGATGCTGTTCAACAAGCCAACAGAGAAGTAAGAGTTGACAATTTGCTTTCAAAGAAAAAAATGAGTGTTGCATGTGCTGAAAAAGTGTCAGGATCTGTGTTGGTTGTGCTGCAGTCAAACTCTGCCTGATTGAACCTGTAGCCTTGTGTTCCAGTCCAGCCCCTGTGAACTTGTCCTGGAACTCTGCTGAGTTCACTGCAATCTCTTCTGTTGATGAATGGAGTCCCAATATTCAGGTTTCGTGCCTCAGCCTGTGTTTGCTCAGTGTAGCAGCACATGGCAGGAGCTGAACATGGTGGCCTCAGCCTTTGCTGGCCCCTTGGCAAGTGTTTTGGCAAGGAGCAGCTGCAGCCAGCACCACCTTTTGCCTTCCTTGTTAAGTTGGACCATTGCAGGAGCATTTCCTTTGGCATCAGGGAGTGCTGAAGGTTCCTTGAGAAACGTTCTGGCTCTGAGCCATGAGAGCACTACTGTGAGAGACAAGGACAAGCAGAGGGCAGGGTACCCAAAAGTTATGTAACATCAGACAAGCCCAGGTTAAGGTCCTGTGATAGTGAAATGAGGGTTGTTCATAGGAGATGTTATTTTCTTGGTTGGGTTTTTTTTTTTTTTTTTGTTTTGGTTTTTGTTTTGCTTTGCTTTTTGTTTTGTTTGTTTGCGGTTTTTCCTTTTTTTCTTTCATACTAAGTATCTTATCAAAGTTCAGAAAGGAAGTCTCTCCTAACAAGCATGGCTCAGAAAACATTATTAGCTGAAGGCCAAGTTAATAAAGAGTTGCCTATTTATTTAAGACTTTGCTTGTGGATGAGAAGAATAATTGCATCAACAGTTGATCAGGCATTGATTTCTGTAACAGCCATTAAACCACTGGGAACTTGTAAATGGGGTAACTGGTATAGAACTGGCTGGGTGCTGTTTGACTTCATCAAACCTTAAGGAAGCAGGAGGTGGTCAGGAGCACAAGTGTTCTGCAGGTGCTGCTACTGCCTCTGTTCTGCTTTTTTAGTCCAGATTTTACTAGATGAAAATTACTTTCATACTGTAAAATGGAACACCTTTGACTATCCAAACTTAAACTGAATTTAAGAGTTTCATTGTCAATAAGTTAAATATTTCATCTTTTGCAGGTTTATCCTTAATATCCAAACTTTCAATGTTTAACTGATATTTGGACTATAATGTTTCTGTGTCTTTAATGAGGAGCATTTTGTATGTTACACAGGGCACTTGTTTTTAAAATGTTTTTATTTACTAATACAGTTGTTCTCTATACTTACACAGAAAATATCTGAATCACCACATGATGCTAGATAATTTTAAATTATATGTAAATGTCAATATAGTACATACATATGTAAGTACACAATGAAGTCTGGAGGAGAGTGAAACATTAACCTCAGCTGAGTGGTGAGAACGAGAACTTCTCATGTGGAAAGAAGAAATCAGAGGGCAAACCTCTTTTTCTCCACATTTAATTTCAGGATTGATGTATGTCCCAGGCTATGTAGGAAGGAGGTTTCCTTGCCTTGCCCAGTGTTCCCTGCTGGCAGTAGAAACCCTCCTGTTCCAGAGCAGAAGTGCCATTACTGGCAGTGACATTGCTGGGAATGTGTCTGTGGAGCACAAGCTGTGGCTCCTCTGCAGGTGGGACTCACACTCACACCACAGTCAGTGACAGCTTTCTCAAGGCTCCAGTTATTTCCATCTGGTAAAGGAAGGATCCATTTGACACAGGTGTCTGTTGGCCTTTTCAACTCTGAGTGGCCACTCTCCAGCTGGCTCAGTGATGGGACTGTCCACAGAGGAAAGGAGAAACATCCCTGCTGCACACTTCCTTTCAGAACAAATCCTTATGTCATGCAAAACCTAAGATATTTCAGCATGCTTTGGATTGGTTTTCTAGGAAAAAAGTTTGATGCAGGTATTTTTGCCCATTTGATCTTAAACAGTCTGGAAGAGATGGTTACCATACCCTCTAAGCTCTTAACTCAGTAATCCCAAAGCAATGTCCCCTCTTTTTTAAATTTTAAACTGTTAAGAATCCAGCATGCTCTTGCTTTGCTTCTCAAGTTTTGCCCCTTCATTTCTTTTTTTTCTTAGCAGGCACAAGCCTTAAGCACAGGTGGCTGCTGTGATTTTTTATTTCTGATGATAGCTATTGACCTGCCAACTGGGTATTCTCTTGGTAATAGTAAGCAGGTTCCTAATGGCTAAACTTTCTTCCATTTAAATTCTGTAGTCCAAAAATAATCTAGTTTCTTATTAACCAGGGAACGTATTATTAAACACATACATCATTTTTACCAGACTGTACCTCTGTAAACCTAAGTAGTTTTAAGTCAATGTTTTAGGATTTTGTTGTTTTGATTTTTTAAGTTTTAGGATAGGCCTCCAAACAGTGGAAATTAAACAGTGAATTTAGTGATTTGTGTGTAAGTAGGAGGCCTGGGAGCTAGAAGCTATACACAATTTTGACAGTGTGTTTGAAACTACATGACAGAGAGTATCTGTCTGACGAGTAACAGACTCCTTGCTGGTTATGACAGACTCAGAATCAATAGGTGATTTCAAGGACTGTACTTCTCTGGATTATCTTGTTTTATAAGAGTTATGACACCTATTTTTTTTTTCTATTTACATAACTTTGTTTAAATTGTAAAAATCCATTATACTTTCTCAGCTATTAAAAGAAAGGTGAGATCTTCCTGGCATCAGCTGGGTGATCCCTTGAGTTCACTGATTATGAAAATATCAGAATTTTTCTTATGCTAATGTGGTCTGGGCAGTGCCTTCTGGTACAGCCAAATCATGTGGAATTTGTATCTCAGTCGGTACATGGAAAATGAGATTATTTACTCCAGGATGTGGGAATGCTCTCATTGACTCTCTGGATCTTTGTGAATGAGTGTGAATGCTCAGGGAATTGACAGGCTGCTGTCACAGGCTCAGCCCAAGTGCAATCCAAGCTCTGGTCAAGCTCTTGCACACGCTGCTCTGCCAAAGGACTTCAGCCTTCACCTGCAACATCCTTGTTTTTCCATTACTGAGCCTTTCCCAAGCAGACAGAGCCAAAGGGACATATTAACACATGCCTGCATGCCAAAGGCACAGCATGTCTCTGTGACCAGGAAACACGCTCCTTACTGAACAATGGATGGAGCTTTCCGCGTTTGTTTTTCACCTGAGTTAATCTTGGCACCTTACTTAGTATACTTTAGGTCACCTAATATGTTATGTGAGTGAGCTGTAGCTGGCCAGCATGTCCAAATTTCCCTTTCCCACAATAATTGGAAAAGGCAGCTTTAGTTTTCTCTTCTTGCCTCATTTGGATGTCACACGGATGCAGTCCTGTTGTGCCCTTCCAGAGAAGTCTGTGGGCTCAGCATTGATGATCCAACTCATCTGGACATCCCTTTGCCTGGCTAAAAGTCCATGTGTTACTACAATCAGTAACTTCAAGGGATTTTCTGGATTGCTCATTTCTTGAAACAATCCATGGCCACAAATGGGTAGTGTTAATAGGGAAGAAGGCAGAAGGCTCCAAAGGAGATAGTGCTAAATGGCATGAAGATCAAGAGGCCTAATCTAGAAGTGTGGTCAGGGCCAAATTATGGTTGTGTAAGTTTTTTATTTATCTGGAAATTATTAGTGAGAGAAGACTGCTTACTCTAAAATATTTTCTTATTTTTCTGGATAATTATAATGCATCTGGAAATTTTCCTTGTTATTCTTCAAGAGATTTTTTTTAAAATCATAATGTTTTAGTTACTTGAGATATACAGTCCCCTCCCAATACATATAAAAATTAAAAAGTGTATTTCTGTTTTTTCAGTGTAAACACAAACTTCTAAATCCACATGATCCTTTCTCATGAATAATGAGAACTGAACCCAATGGAAAGAAGTAGAGGAGAGAGAAAACATGGACATAATTGGTTCAGGGATGGGAGAGCAGTGCCAGAGAAAGGACTGCTGCAGAAACCTGTCCCTAGCCAGGTGTCCCTGTAGCAGGGCCCTTCCTGCTGGAGCCATCCTGCACAAAACACAATTTTTCAGTGATTCTCTTGCAGGCGTCGTGCTGGGGGGTCCCTCACAGCTGACTTGAGGAGAGCAAGCACAGTTCTGTGTTGCATGGCTTCCACCTCTGCACTCAGTGTGGAATTTGGGAGCTCTGTGGGGCACCCAGTGCTGCTTGTTAGCCTGGCCTCACATCTCAGCAGCAGCCTGGCCAAAGCCCTGCTCTTCCTGCCTCTGCTGTGCCCCAGACACCACAGGCACAAGTCATTTTGGGTAAGTCTGTACTGAAGTTTGATTTAATAAATCCCTCTAATAAGTGCAACAAAGGAACAGAAAAGATCCCTTTGGTGGCTGAGCCAGCTTAAATGAGCAGAATGCTTTCTAATTAACAATCCAGTGGTTCACTTCACATGCTTGGCTTTCTATAAAGTGAAAAATACCTTTAAAGCATTGAAAGGCATCTTTGTTTTAAAGGAGCAGAGAAATGCTGCTCCATCCACTGACCACCACCACTGATCCTAAGGCCATGCAGCCCCAGGTCACTCTCACAGAATGGTTGCCAATATTTTCTCAGCAAACTCTCTATTGATTGCATAAATACAGTACAGTACCCATGAGGTAGTGTTGACCTGTCACATAGTAAAGATGTGGCAAGCCCCATAATTCATTACCAGCTGGAAATAGAACATCATTGGAGAGATAAGGATAACAATGACTTTCCATCCAATGATAAATTACTAGCAGCTGCATTATTTTCCCTCACTTATATATGGCTCTCTTTATTGAATTTAGCTTGAGATAAATAAATGATCTGCCAGGAGCCTGGTTAATATTACTTCTCTGGGACCCATTTCAGGCCCAACTAGGCTTTTGCTGATAATATCTTTAAGCTTTTCAGTAGGGAGAGACATAACATTTGTTTCTGACAAGAACCCTATGTCGCCTTATCTGTTTCATTTGAGAGGCCGTCGACCTCAGCTTCTTTAGTTAAAATGAGAGCTTTACTGTAGAGGCTAAGTTCTTGAACTTGACTCTCTTCTTACAATGAGATTATATGTCCTGGTTGTAAATTTGAAGCCACACATGATATACAGTTATTCTTAGCATTTCCTGTTGATCACAGGGTGGTATTGATTTGCCCCTGCTTTTGAATCTTTATCTGATTTGTTTGGAAAGGAATTCCACCATTTTTAAATTATTATTTTTCACCTCACAATAATATGTGAGCTTGTTGATACACACTTATATTTAACTTCAGGCATTTGTTCCATTTGCAAATGACAGTGGGGGTTTTTTTCACAATGTCTCCCTCCTCCTTCCACCTTAGGAAAGATGTCTTAACAAACATATCTACTTGGTTAAAAATTTTAAAAAAGCCAGTCTAAGAACAAAAGATTAACTCTTTCTGTGAATCGAGATGCCAAAGAAGGCAGTTGAAGCCCCACAATTCTTTTTGTTACCATTAATAATTCCTGTATTGCTTCAGTGATCCTGGCTTTACAGGAAAATTTGATCCATTGAAAAATTTGAAGCAGGGAGGGGATGGAGTGAAGTTGTGAGGCAGCAGGCACAATTAGCCTGCACTGCACTCCTCCAGTTACTGTTTGGATACTTCCATTGTGGTGTTTTTGTTATTTCTGGGAAGCTCTATCATCAGGTTTTAGATGAAAATCAGACAACTGCCATTTTTCATACCGCGTGAATTAGAGGAAATTAAACCAAACCACTTCTGATAAATCCTCTCATAAATAAACTGGCTGGTGGTGTTAGATATAAGTCCAGCCACAGTTTGATTCACATTGTAGTGAACAAAGAGCAAATTGTGTCTATTTTAATGCTCCATCACCATTATTGTTATTTATACTACAGGAATGCCTGAGGGCTCCAGCTGAGTGTGAGACCCCACGTGCTAAATGCATAATCAGACTTGTCTGGAAGGGCTTGCAATAGGAATGAGACAAAAAAAAGGGAAGAAGAGCTCTTATAACCTCCTGTGCCTTTTACTTTACTTTTACAGGAAACTGAGGCTCAAGGAAGGAAAGAAGTCAGCTCAAGGCAGCGAGGAAAGTCTTTGGCAAGGCTGGCAACTTCTGAAAGATCTTCTGAGCTCTGCCAAGAGCCTTGATGTAAGATCCTTTCCTACAGTTTTTTGGGGGGTCACCTGTCTGCTTTATGCTTTCCCACTAGGCAAAAGTTAGAAGATAAAATGGGAATATGACTATAAATCTCTTTTATCTGATGTTAGAAGAATTCGTGGTTAGAAAAGGAGGCACACCCTAAACAGCATTTTGCACAGATTAATGTAAAAGAAGATATAATCTGTGTGCATTTTAATTTTAATTTGAACAATGTCTTGTCTTGAAATGAAATAAGGAAAATTTGCCTTTTTATATAATAGGAGTAGTTTTGGCATGTACTGGCCATTTACCCTGTCACATAGAAGATAAAAAAAAATCTTGTACAATGCTCCTAAAAGGCAGAAAAGTTAATATTTATTAAATCAAAAAAATAGGACAGCCATGTGACATGCATTTGGTGTAAGCCAGAACACATTCCTTTTTATCTCAAGAGATTGACAGGATCTTCTCACCAATAATTATTAAGAAATTAATTTCACTTTCAATCACAAACACAAGCAGCAGGGAAAAAGAAAAAAAAAAAGTGGTGCATATGAAATAAATTATTTGCTGCCAAAGAATGAGAATGCTTTTCCATTTCTGCTGTGCTGCCATTCTAATGTTTCCCTGAATACCCAGAAAGCATCAGGGTGAAATTCACACACTTGCACAAAGCCAAATTAAAGAGGCTTCATGCAGGGCTTTCCACAGAAGACTGAATTGACTTTGTGCCCTTGTGTATACTCAGTGTATGAGCAGAGGGAGGGGAGGGGACTGCAGCAGTTGTAGCAGTCCCCAGAGTGAGGTGGGACAGCTGTTCCAAGGGGTTCTGACCAGAGATTCCAGGAGATTTGTCACCAGATTACTTATCCCATTTCTGTGTGGTGATCCCTTTGGCCATGGAGGTGCAGGGATTGCTTCTTGGAGGGGTGAAGTCATCAGACATCCCTCACTTCTATCCAAACCATGTCATTGCAGCAGGGAAGGGTGATGCATATCACTGGAAAAGTTTGCTAAGGTGGGTAAATGCAGCCTCTCCTCTTTGTGAGCCTCAGAAGTGGAATGCTGAAGCCACTTGACCAGCATGAAGGGAGGTTCAATTGGGAATGTTTTGGATTTGATTAATAGAACACCCCTGCTTTCCTGGCTAAGAAGGGACTGCTTTTTCCTGATACATGGGTAGTGCCTGGATTACCAACCATGTGGCATTCATCAGTACACTTGCTCTGTACTTTGTTCACTCTGCCATGGAGGATTCTTGATCTATTTTGCTATTTCAACAAGCAATATCTATTACTCAAAGTAGTTGCTTGATCTCCTATGAGGCTACCAGAGAATGTTCTATCAGTCAGCTGCTGAGAGGTTTTACAGCATTGCTGTCAGTACATATTTGACAAAGATCTTCTGCAAACCTTGGCAGAGGAAGTGTAGCTTCTGTATCTACCTCTAAATCTGGTTTGGTTCAGTTGGACCACAGACTCCTTCTCTTTTGATGTTTACTCAGTCTCCACTCTGACCACCTGTGTGCAGTGACACTGCAGTAACTCCCCTACTAGTCACTAGGTGCCACCTTTGCAGGCAATCAGACTCACCTTAGGTGATGATTTTTATCCCTTCCACTGGAGTCCCTGTCTTTACAGCTGACTTACAGGAGCAGATCACACTGGTGCTCTGTGGCTCCTGCCAGTGCCAAGTGTGCAGATTTAACCTGTCCTGCTCAGTGGTGGTTCAAGAGTGGTGTGGTGTCAGTCACTTGCAGTGCTGCTCACAGGGACCTGGGCCAAGGCCAGCAACTCAATTCACATTATTGGCTGAGTGAGAAAAATGCCACTGGTGCTGACCTTGTCATAAATCCACAGCCCCTGTCCCACAACAGCAGCTGTCCAGACCAGCCTTTTAAGGACTGATTGTATCTGCATTCTGGTTGCTAAAATTGTTTGGTTTTTTTGCTGTTTCTACTCTGTGGTCTGAGAGGAGCAAATTCCTCAATGATTTTGCCTTCTCATCCCCACTGTGTGCTGTGTGCCAGCAAGGCTGGAGAACAAGGCTGTCTTTAAATGAAAAAGCCCTGCCTTTTCCTCCTCACAGTCATACAGGTTTAACATGCTTCTGGCTTCTGTCATTCATCCTATTAAGAAAACCCTGGACTGCCAAGTGCAACCTCATTTGCCAGTTTCCAGGGGATGGTAAGCATTTATACCTGAATCATAAACCCTGAAGGAAGGGCCTTATCTGATGTGGTACACCAGGCTTAATGGGCTGGTCTGTGCAGCTGCAGCACCTAAGAACTTCAACAGTGCCTCTTAAAAATAACCAGCTTGATGTTCCTGCACTGTGCCAAAGGACATGGCTGTTTGTGTTCACAGACCTTGCACTCCACTGCTGCAAGTGCTTCTTTGGTGGCAGGATCTAATTGAGCAATATCCTAAACTGGTGTGATTCAGTTTGAAATTCCAGCTCTGCAGCGAGATCAAATGAGGTTGGACCAGTTATCACCCTCTCTCCTCACCTGTAGGATGGAGATGCATTAATGTGTTGATGATGTAAGACTGAAGGAAGATTTTTCTTGTAGCCATTATTGCTGAACCAGTTGTTCTGATGATTTACCCAGAAAGCCCTAAGTGTCCTTATAAATGTAAAATTTCTTTCTTTTTTTTTTTTTTAATTCTTGAGCAGATGGAAGGCTTAGATGGAAAGGAATAAAAAACATAATTTGCCAAAGCCCTCAATTAATCATAATCAAGTTTGTGCATGTTATACTCTACAAGGGTAACAACAATGAAGCACAAGGAGAAAAGGATGCTTTCCTCAGGCAGTTCTGGAGACATAAAAGCAATAAAGAAGCATACTTCAGAATAATGTGGAGATATATGACTGCACTAAATAAAAATGCTTCTTTAACACATTGTAAAAATAAAGATGTTTAGTTGGATTTATCATTCTTGTTACAAACACAAATTGATCCCTTGGACTACACCACTGGCTCTGAAAGTATCCAAGGGATGGTTGCAGCCCACTATTTTCTGTAATTACTTCAACACTGTTTTATTTGTGAAAGAGCTAACTGGATTATTCCTTCTGTTCACTCCAAGGTTAATATATGGGGCACTTTATCATGCAGATATGGATTTTTGACTTTTGCACTATATTCGAGTCATATTTTAATTTGGTATACTGAGAGGAATGGTTTGCTTCTTATTTTCCATGAGTCACAACTAAACCTGTGAAAAGACATTTTTAAAACTAGTTTTACAAATAGCAACACGTGGTAATTGAAAATGACCCCACTCCCCAAATCCGCTCTTGATTGACTTGAGAACATTCAAAACCAGTGAGATTCATTTCTGCAGCTTCATTCAACCATTGCAATGAGCAAATGAAACAATTGTTTTATTTGTAAGAGGAGATTATCCCTTGAAGGCAGATAGAAGGATCCTGCCCACAGAACCCCATTTGCAGGCACAAAGAGCGCTTAGTCAATTTTTGGCAGTGATACTGAAGCTATTAGTTTTGGATATGAGTTCACTGATGTTCAGTGCTGTAGATTTCCAGTTAGTTCGTGAAGGGCCTTTAAAATTACACACAGAGCTTCATTAATTGCTTCAGAAAAGAAGCAACAAATATCAGGCCCTTAAAGTGTGTGTGCACAGAATGGCCATTGATTTCAGTGAATATTCCCCACTGGAGAGCTGGTCCTGTGTCCTGGGAAGGCAATCACAGTTTGTACAGTAGTTGCATCAGCATTGCCTCAAAGTACAAGAGCTTCTGCAGGATCAGGCCCTGTAATTTTTTTTTTTTTTTTTTTTTAAAATCTTTTTCTTTCTCTGTCTTTTTCTCTCTCGCTCGCTTTCTAACTCTCTATATACATGGTTTATATACGTGTCCACACACATACATATATATTTGTGATTTTGTGTGTTGAAAGTCTAACAGTGAATGTGTTAACTCAAGCTAGAGACCAATGCAAGATGACAAAGTCAGGATCTTTCCAAAGAAAAAAAATAGAAATCCAGTTCTATGGTCTTAAAGGGCTTTTTTTTCCCCCAATTTTTCCATTTGATAGAATAGTGCCTGAACGTTTGTTTTGCAACCAGCTATCCATAAAGGAGAATTTCCTATGCCTTCCTTGCAAATGGCTCAACCTCATGTGATCCCTGATCACAACAAATTGATTTATTTAAATAAAAATAATGATCTTCTTTCCTTTCCCCAGCTCTAGCAGCAAAATCCCATGTAACCCTGATCAGCAAATTGATAGTTATCTTCTTTTGCCCTCCTTTCTCCAACCCAAACAATACCACCCTGATCCCCAAGTAATAAGAAAATGATTTATGCAAACAAAAATAATTATCTTTCTTTGCTCTCCACCCTCTGACTGTATAATCTCAGAAGCTCCTTGTTTAACAAATTGATTTATTTAAATTAAACAAATAGTGATCTCCTTTTGACCTCTGTGGAGCACCTCTGTGGCAGACTCCTACCACTGCAACCACCTTACTCATACTCTTAGAAGGATGGATTTTAAAATATAACAGCACTTCAAACTAACCTTGATACTTTGTGACTCCTCTAATCGAAGCTCATGGAAGCTCTGTTCCTGTGAAATGAAATTAGGACATGTGTCATCTGAAAATTCGGAAAAGTGAGTTAAATGTCACTGGACTATTGCTGGCAAAACTTTCAAGGAGCAAGAGGCAGAGTCCTGCTTGTCAGTGGTTTCATTTAAATTATTTTGTTCCATGTTTGATAGTCCTGAAGGTGTATAAATACATATATATGTACATGTTATCAGTGTGTTTTTTCCTGTGCTGTTTTTATTTAAATTTGTATTTTCTCTGCTGTCCAACCAATGCCTCTATTTTGTGCAGCTGCTACTTAAACAGTCATTTGGGCATTATACAGAATTACATAATTATATGTGCCATAAGCAAAAGTGCAAATAGTCCCACTTAGCACCTAATCAGATGATATCTGTTGTGAAATGCTGGTGAAGGAGCCAGTAGATATAACTTTGCTATTAGCTCTGCTTCTTTGGAGGGCTGCAGCTGGAATTTGGCAGAGATGGAAGAGGCATTAAGTGACAGTGGGGGCCTGAGTGTATTGTGTACAGAAACATTCTTTCCTTGACCACTTTCTGTGCTGTGCAAAGCTCAGAGCAGGACAGTGGTGTTAACCAGTCTCCCAGATTTTGAAATGCTTTGTTTTTATCTCAGTTCATTCACACTGTGTGTCTGCTTTGGTTTCAGACCCACGGTGCTCTCCAACAGAAGACAGTGACATGACAGGAATGGTGACACCAGGCTCTTACTGTTAGATTCAATAATTGATTCTCCTGGATGGATTGTGACTCCCTAAAGGTTGCAAAGAGAGGTAAGAATGATTGGACAGCTTCAAAAACATTAGTTCCTTCCAAAGTCAGAAAGTTTTTATTCCCTTGCATCATTCTCCTTCACGGTCTAGTACTCTGGGACTCTTTGGGAAACATAATTGAGAGAGACTGTTTTTATTAACTGGGCATTTTCTTTGTTCATTTTTGGGTAATTTTGAGTGTTTTTTTTTTTTTTTTTAAATGTTCAATACTGAATTGGGAATCACCATGTGAAAGTGCTGATTGTGTCCATTTTTATGATTGTCACAAAGTCCACACTAGAAATTCAAATGAACACATTACAAAAAGTGGTCAAGTTGCAAAATAGAAATATAGATAGCTCTGAACTTTTTCAAATTCCACCTTTTTTATTTTGTCCATTTGAATTATAATTTTTATTCCTCCAAATTCCAAATAATTGAGGTTTTTGCATGTGAACACTTTTGGAGATATAATCTCAAAATATACTTGGATATTTGTTTCAGAATATTCTATTTCAAAGTTCAGTCCTTCCCATGCATTTTAATTACCTTTACTCCTGACTTGCACAAGTAAAATGAAGTGAGACACACACTATAACATTATGCAAAAATGTTCCTATGAAAAAAATAGTAATCTTGTTCTGAAATTATACATGGATGATCATTAGAGCTGCAGCCTTTTAAAAAATTCAGCCACTGTCTATTGACTTGCCAGAGAGGTAAGTATTTCTACAGATGGCTTGGAATTAGTAGAACATGAAATGATGTCAATGGTACTGGTAAGAGGATTAACCAGCAGTTCTGATGTTATTGAACGGTTTGCAGAGACCATATTAAACAGCCACATCAGTCCACAGGTCAGCCCTGCAGTTCCTCAGCTAAGCAAACACAGATGTACAACTCCCTTTCATGGCCATCATTTCATGCCTTTGACATATGTTAGGCTCTTGGGACTCAGTGGCATATTTACAGCCTGAATTAAAGATTCCTGGTTTCAGATCCTGAGTGGACACTGACATCTAAGTCAGCAGCAAAAGGGAAAGTAGGAGCCCAGGACACTGGGGATGGACCCCAGCAGCACAGGAATTAAGCTGCTAGAAAGTTCCCTGATGAAATTCTGGGGCCTTTTTTAGTTGCTGACAAAAATGCTCCTTAAGAATCCAGTCAGTTTTAAATCTCTTTTTCGTTTGGGTTGATCTCTGCATTTTGCCAGAGCTGCCTATGAAGTGGCAGTGGTTGAGTTTCACAAGGTGAGAGGGCTCAGCTCATGTCAGCACTGCCAGACCTCTGTGCTTGTTCAAAGTTTCTGCAAATCTGCTGGGACTACAAATTGGCCAGAAGAAATCGAGGGAACAGTCTGTCTTACAATATTCCTGTTCCTTTTCTATTCCAACAGAAACTTTGGCAGTTCTTTGACATTTTCCTCAGTTTTTTATTTCTCTGAAACTAGGAATCATAAATGAAGAGAATAAATAGCATAACTATGAGATGAACAGGTATCTTTTAGATACACAAAATACATACTTATGTATGTCTAGTGAGAACAGGATGGGACAGGTTCTTCTTGTTTATCTGAATAGTTTTACCTGTCTCAATCCTGAAACTTGTCAGTTTTCAGATAAAGATATAGGTATAGACATGCTATGTTCAAAGTAGAATTCCTGAATGTAAAGGTTGCTGACAAAGAATTTGTATAGAAAGAAGATAAATCAAGTGATAAAATACAGAGATTTTGGTCAATAATTACTTAATATGGTGAATATTTTAAGTGAAAATTCCAGCATACAACTGCTCCACGTGTAGCCACTTCTTCCTGCAAGAGGAAATAAACACTCAACCAGAGAGTGTAACAATGAATTACATTCAACCTAGAAGTGCTTTAGCACTTCTTCAAGAGCTGCTGCCTGCTTCAGTGATGGATTATAAGTTAGCATGGAATCCCACAGGCATGGCAAGGTATTTATGTAGTGTTCTGATTGCTTGGACACTCCCAACAAATGTGCAGTCAGAGCAGAAATCAGAGTATCACTATCTCCCATTTTATTTTATTTATTTATATTTAGTGAGTGCTGGAATATTACAAACCACCAAGCACAGCTGTAGCTGGAATATACTTTCCAAAGCTTATTTACAGTAGCTCTCACTCACAATGGGTAATGGTATATTACTCCATCAGTAATTCCATTGATTTCAAGAGATCCATTAGAGAGGTTCCATTCCTTGTACAGCTGAGTGTGTCTCAATTTGGTCCCATGGTTGAAATGTAGAAAGAGCTCCTTTACTTCTGCGTTCTTAAATGCATGAAAAAAGCCCTACACCAAGCCCTCCCCCAAAATCTTATAATAGTGCAAAATACTGATGAGGCTGGAGGGATAAGGTTTGGCAATATTTTATTTCCTTGCAGGAGCAGTGATACATGTTCTTCAGTTATACATAGATGAATGTTCATTCCATGTGCTGTTTTCAGCTGTGTACTTACACCAGTCCAAAATCCCAAAGAGAAAAGTAAAAGCTGAGATTCACATCAGTAGCAGAGAACATCAGGTGATGTTGATTTAAAGAAAACATTAATCAATCCAGATTTGCTTGGAACAGGGCCCAGGTTCACTCAACAGGTTGGTGAACCTTAGCAAATGTTTCTGTGAATCTGTTCTGTGTTTTGACTTTGTAACATGATCTGAAATCATCTGAGTTTCATGTGGTTTTGTTGTGCACGTTTGGAACGCTCGTGGGGCGAATCCAGGGAAAGACAGAGGTGCTAAATTTTGCATGACGTGCTAAGGTAAGAAGTGTTTCACTCTTCCTGACACTCCCTGACACCAAAGTGAACAACAGTTGATGCTGTCAGCAGAGTTTTAAAAGAGGAGACAATCACTGTCTGTCAGGCTCCTTGTGTCTCCAGGAGTCTTTGTTTTGGAGCCAACAGACAGTCTTCAAATCATATCCTGAAAAACCCTATCATGAGTTTTGGACTGTTATTTTCTTTCTCTCTGTTTCTGGTAAATGTCAAAAGTTTTACTGCGTAGGCAGGTACTGGAGTTGTGAACAGCATGTTATATTTCTTGATGTATATTGGTTTAAAGAAGTTTTACAGTGCTTCTTAGAATTAGGTTTTTATTTTGAGTCTGTGGATGAACAACTTTTTTTTTAAACTTTTTTCTGTTTGTATCTGAATTCATAAATAGGTGTACTCAGCCTCCATAGCTGGATATAAAGTATTTAAGATCCATCTACACCAATCAGGTAAAAAATATGATGAGGTGACACTTCCTATTAGTTTTATTTTTAGTCCAAACTAGAGCCCAGAGCAATAAAGATGTGAGACACTTCACGAAAAACAAAATCTAATTCATCAGAGGATGCCAAATTTTTCATTCTGTTTTAGGGTGAGCAACGGAATTTTGCTGGAGCTGAGATTTTGGAGACAAAGGCAGGTGGGAGGAGCTGTTTATTTTTTTACACTGATTCACTGCCTCAAAATTGAGACATGTTTGTGGATCAGTGGGATGACAAGGAGCTTAGAGAAAAGGAGTGAGTGTGGCTTAGTGGCCTGGCATATATACAGCGCCAGAGAAGATAATTTAACTGTCTCTTCTGCCCTTAAACCTGAGAAAACTCAAAGAAAAAAATCAAAGTCTGCAGAGGTTATAGGTAGGAAAAAACGTGACAGGCTGGAGTGTTCCCTGAAGTTCAGCATTCCTGAGCACATCAAGCAGACAGGGTACAGGTGAAATGGTCCTGCCAGTGCATTCAGAAGTACAGCAGGGAGCAAGAGCAGCTTGCCAGTAATGCTCAGTTTAATCTGATCTCTGTACTCTCCTCTAGAAGAGTTCTGTTTGCACCCGCTCGTATCATCGCATTTTTCCACTAAGGCTGTCTCACTTATTTAACTTGACACAGGGAGCCCCCTCTGAGGTCTTTGAGATTCCAGCCAGCATTGGAAGTGACAGCCCAGATAAGGCAGGTAATCATATCAGACCTTGGGGGACTGCACTGACTACTTTTTAATTGATAATTCCAAGTTTCTGTAATAAATTTATTTCTTAATTATATACATCATGTCATACATGGTAGCTAATGATTACCACTAGTTTAAGTCTGTGGCCTTCAAGACATCCTTCTCCCTACCACATAATCATAATTTTCCTTCCAAATTAAGATTTCCTCAGAAAGAAAATGAACAAAACCTGCACACTAAATCCAATTCCTTCCAAATAAAATAAAAGTAGGTAAATTTAAGATACTAAGTTAAGTAAGCGATTTTAATTAGTGGATCATTTTAGGAAGATCATAAAACATTTAAATAACACTGAAGTTATGTATATTTAAGCAGTTTTATGGAGAATTAAAGTCTTAAATGGTAAATTTCAAATGTAAATACAAAAGTCGATGGAGGAATGTTAATTGCTTTTCCTAAGTTTCTCACATGGCCTAGATGCTATGGGAGGTATCCAGAATTGCATTCATGGTAATAATGTGCCCAATTCAAAGCTTGTTAAAGTCCTTGGAATTTTTCCATGGATTTTAGCAGTCATTGTGTGAAAACAACAAATGCTTTTCAATGTCTAACTTCCAGTACTGAGGAAGTTGCTTATATGTCAAAATAATATATGTGATGTCAATATTCTAACATAATGATAAATTTTGAGTTCAGAATTCCTTTTAATAGCCAAGAAATTTAAACTGACCTTGAGAACTTATCCGGCTACCTCTTTAACAAATAAAATTTCATTTGAAGCAACAGATATTTTACACCAGCAGATTAGTTTATATAAAAGAAAACTTATGCACCTGGAGAAGCTGCTACAATTAGACAACAAAATGTGCCGACAAATTGAATTATCAAGAATGGGAATTCTACCATGCCTGTCTGTAGGTCAGCAATACTCCTACATTAGTTTTGACTTAAATAGATCAAATTAAAACTTAATTTTACAGTTTGATAATAATGAAATGTGTAAGGCTTGAAAATAATGAAATTAATATCAGGGGTAATAAGGCTGAAAAGTGGTGATGTATACATTTTCTAAATTCCTTATTGTAAACCACATGATCCCATTGGAGGAAGGAGCACAGAAAATGCAGTTTTCCCTGATTCTGTGAGAGCCTGGAATAACCATGGGCACATCTCTCCCATGTCAGTGTCAGAATGTGGAAGTGGTAACTTTTCATGCAAGCTTTTTATTTCATATAGACATTGAAATCACATTGCAGGGATACCAGCAGTCAAAAAAAAAAAAAAAAAAAAAGAAAAGGTGTGAATGCTGTCACTGGGGTTTCATTGCCTCTAAATTGTTGGCATGTGTGAGGAAGAAGTACCTCAAGAGACTGGTAGTTCTTAGTGCCCAAAAAAATCCAGAAGAAACATTTTTTTTTCACCTAGAAAAGATTTTCCAGGGTAAGCTGTCCTGGTGCAGATGGGAGGAGAGGCAGTGCCCACCTCTCCAGTGCCTGCTGGAGGTGATGCCAACCTCAAAGGCTGCCCAGAGCCTCCACGGGCATTTCTGGCAGAGGGATGTGCATGCATGGCAGGAGCTCAGCCCCAAGGAGAAGCCACCCTGCCTGTCTGTGTGAGAGCAGGGCTGCAGGCAGCACAAACCTGGTCTCTTCTTGCTCTTCAAAGCGTTTTCATCCCCATTACACACAGTCCGAGGCACGCGAGGACGGTGCTGTGCCTCTGTTTCTTCAGCTGTTGCATGGGGATATTATTATGCTCTTGTCTCAGATGCTGAGAGGGTTAATTAATTATGTTTATGAAACCCTTTGAGATTCTCAGATGAAAGGTGGCTTTGGAATTGTTAGGTGTTATTATAAGAAAAAAAGAATGATTTTATTGCTTTATGTTAATGGTTAACATCTGCACCACAAAACCTGCTTGATCACATAAAGATTCTGCTAAGCATTTAATCCTAATTTGCAGGCTGATGCATATTCATTTTATTTAGAAGATTAATTTAGTCATCAAAGGTTAATCTGCCTCGGGTTTGTAATTAGACAGAGCAGTGACTTGGTGTCTCTGGGCTCACCCAGGTTGCACTGGGTTTTCTGAGTGGGCAGGGCTGTAACTGTCACCAGTTTGCTCTTCCAGATAGTGTCAGAGGGGGCTTAAATTGTGGAGAAATGATGAGTGGAAAAAGCCTTGGCCAGTTTGAAGATTAAAAATAAAAGGAGAGGCACAAGCCAATGAACAGTCAATATAGGGAATCTCAGAATGCTGCTTTAATTCATCCCTGGCAGGTTTACTCAATGCAATTACAGGGGAATAACCAAGGGATTTTTTTTTACATGTATATGTAAAAATTAGTTAACAGATTTCACAATCTTTGCTGTGTGAATCCTGTCCCTCTTTCAAAATTACTGATTAGCAGTATGCAGAAAATTTCTGTAATGAAAACCTGTGATACTTTCTGCTGAAAATCTCCGATTTTAACTTTTAGCTCCTGTTAGGAGACATTGTAAAAGGTCATAAAATGTGACCTGTAGCTGCTTGTTCCTCTGAAAATTAATCCTTTTGTGCTTCAGGTCAGCTCCTTTAATAAGAAGTCACTAAAGAAAATGTGGTCCTTGTGGAGAACGAAAATCATGTTTCCTTTGCAGGTACACCAGAAGGCATCTTTAATTACTGTTTATAAAGCTGGCTCTTACTAAGTGTGAAGGATTATTAGTGCCAGGGTATTGTCTTTTGAAGTGAGGAGGAGCAGTGGCTGCCTCTGTCATGTGCTCATCACTTCCCCTGTGAGGAGCAGTGGGGAGGGTGATACCAGAGGGTGTGTGCTGAGCCTATGTGCCTCAGCACAGCGTCAGGCAGACAGGTGGCCTCCAAAAATCTGATCCCAGGGACACCAGGCTGGCTTGGGACGTGCCCATCCTCCCTGTCAGCGTGATGGGGTTGTCAGAGGGCAGCTCTGTGCCTCGGGGATGGAGCTCACACAGGCTGGGACGTGGGCAGATAGAGCTGGGAATGGCAGAGGAAAACCTGGCAAATGGAAAATTTGTCACAAAAGCAGCGGTTTGCCCAACGTGAAATCAATACGTGCTGCAAAATGAGCACTGTAAATGAAAATGATGATACTAGAATTTAGGAATTTGGCCAAAGCTTTCCATTTCATTGCAGCTTGGCTTTGGTTGAGCTCAGAATCCAGATTGCATTGGGGTGGTTGCTCTCTTTCCCCAGCACAGCACTCACATCTCTATTATGATTTGCCAGTTTTCCCCTCCTCTTTCTGCTGCAGAACCTCAGAAGCATCCAAGAAGGGATTTTGGAGACCATAAACATTTCTTAATTAAGAACAGCCCAGAATCAAGTTAAGTGCTGGTTTCACTACCAGAATATAAATGAAACTCTTTTATTAAAGCATTGTATTTTAATTTTTATGAAGAACAAGTGGCATAACGTGAAAAAGCTTTTAACATGACAGTTATTTGCTTGATAGCTGATAAGTTAATTTTGGATGCATGATTGCAGCTATTGCTTCTTGTCTTCTTCACTTTCATTTTACTTGATCTAATGACTGCTCACTGATTTTCATTTGGACTTGTGGTGAACTTCTAATTCAATTGGTAACAAATTCAGATTGGTTGAGGCCTGTTATTACAATCAGGTTTTCTATTTCCAGTTTAAAAGGCCAATGGAATTTTTCTGGTGTTTTGAAGTAGTTGGAATTGTTTTGAAACTGATGATTTGCAAAGCTGTTTGGAGGCTGACCCACTGGTAATCAACAGTAAACACTTTTCTGTTCTTTACAAGCAGGATAACCAGCTGTGCAATGAGAGTATGTGATGGCAATTCACTAAAACCAGGAAAGAAAACCCCAGACAGCCGGAGTAGGTGTCACTCTAGTCAAGTTCTGAAAACTAATGTTATCCTTGCATTGTTTGTGTAGCCAAGAGACTGAGAGGGGAATTACACACATGTTTGCCACAGATTTTAGACTGTTTATGCTGTTTTAGTTCTCAACCTGAACCTTTAGTGTATTCACTTGCATCTTAATCCTGAGCTGATTTGTCTGAGTGGTAGACAGGTACCTCTGAAATGTGGATTGTGAGCTTCATCTGTCATCCCTGCTGCTGTATCATTGCCTTCAGTGAGCTTCCAGAGGAATGAGTCTGGCCCACAAGAGGATGTGAACTGTCAAGAAGACAAACCTCTTTCTCATCCATTTGAAATGTTTGTGGGAAAGAATGCCCTAAATATTTAGCAGCTTGTGTAATTTGAGAGGCAAGGCAGGGTTTTTTTAATTTTATTTTTCTCCCTACCTTTCCATTTTCTTTATTAAATAGAGGAAAACCTTGCCTTAGGCCCGGTGTGCTTATGACAGGGAAAAAATATCTGCCAGAATCTCCATTATTGCTCAGGCCTGTATATATTGTTATTGCTCTTGTATTTGCAACAGCAAAAAGTGACTATGTCTCTTATGAAAAATTCTATTTGCAGGAAAATACCCTCCTCCCTCCACCTCTTCCAAACCCAGCACAGTGTTTGGAGAATCCAGGTGCGTTTGTGTTGGTTCTGTCAATGCAGCAGGGGGTGAAGCAGCAGGGATGTAAGTGCTGGGCACGTGTGCATTGCAGTGATGTACCTGAGGGATGCAGCTCCTGGAAACAGGACAATGTTTCAGGCTGGTTTAACTTCCTCTCCCTTGCATTTTTGGGACTCAGTGCACAGTGCACAGAGAGATCACTGAAATCTTCTGCATCCCACCATGGTTTCTGGTGGACAGAAGAAATAATGTGGGACTCGAGTGCTGCAAACTTTGTGTGTCCCCACTGGGGTCACCTATTTCAACACTTCCAAAAGGCAGCCAAACTGATTGCCTCTTCAACCACCACCAAAAATCTTGCCCCTTCCTATTTCAGCTGCAGGGAGCTGCAGTGAGTCAGGCTTGGGCGGAGGGGGGAGATCCTCCACCCAGATTGCCAGCTCAAGCTTGCCAGGGCTTTATCTTGTGTTCTTAGGCAATGTGTTCAAGTTCTGCTTCTGGAAGAGCTCAGGGTTAGTCTTAGAGAAAAGCACAGTGCATCACCCTACTGCACCAAAGCCTGGCTGCTGCCCCTTCAGTCCTGTGTGGACAGGACCCTGAGGGACACCCATGTCTGTGCTTTAATGGAGCTGGTTACATTTCATGTGTGAAAAGGGATGGCACAAGGCTTGTGAATAATGCTGAGCATGGGAATGTTCTCCCTGGGAGTGGGGCTGTTCGTGTGTGTGCACAATTGCAAACTCCCAGGCTATGTGAATATGTAAAAATTCACACCCAGTATTAGATGATTTCTATGTCCTGATTCCTGTTCAGTTGATGAGGAGCAGAGCCTGTGGGCTTCTGGCTTTGTTGTGTGCACAATTGCAAATTCCCAGTCTAAGTGAATATGTAAAAAAATAAATTTACATGATACTGTCTACAAAATCAACATTTTGGAGCTTTTAGACCATTCTTAGCATTTCTCTCCTGTGCAGGATGACTCTGGAACAGATCCTCCTTGACTGGGATATCTAGGCAGCAGGTCCCTGGCAGTGTATCTTTCTCTCCAAGAGCTGTGCCAGCTCTAGGGCTGGTTGCTGGTACCTTCAAAGGATGAGAAGTTGGCACCTCCTTTGGCTCCTGTGCAACCCAGTGCTCTTCTTTCCCAGCAGAAAGATCTCTGCTTTCTGCCTTTGCCCTCGCCTGGGGCTGAGATGTCTTTATCACATTTACCCCATGGGCACAGGAAGTGATATTATATAAGAAATAATTTTGCAACCCTATTTCTACTAATCATTGCCACTCCTACTGTAATAACAGACAGATGCAACATACACTATTCATGTTTCTATTATTTTTTGCTACAGTTTGCATGTGTTTTCCATTTAATTACAGTATATGAATTTCATATCTCTCATTTTTTCCCTTCTTGCATTTAAAATTGAATTTGATATCTGTGATATATAGATAGGCCTGTGGTAAATTGTTTGATGGGGATGTTATCAACTGTACACTCTTAAGTCTGTCTCTGCAAATCTCTTAAGTGCTCTGAATATTTTCCAGTTTTGTTGGTGATGCAATAGTATCTGGGATAGTATTGGAGTAGTTTCTGCACAGGGCAGAGGAGTAGCTTGAACATTTAAAGAAACTTTGCCTGACAACAGTACCAACACCAAAACCAATCACAACCATTTTTAGTTGCTAGAGAACTCTTTGCACCCTTATATCTCAAAACAAATTTCAAAAGACTTTGCAGGAGGAGAAAACTGAGGTGTGTTGTTCATGATGACCAGGATACCATCAACAGGGTAGTGACAACAGAAATAGAAAACAGATTTTTGTGACTGACCTATTCAGTGGGAAACATCATAATTCAGGCTTGAAGATCTTGTGGTGTGCTACTTGTCAGATCCTTTCTCTACCAACTTGTATTTGGTATTCCCATATTCCCATGTTTGAATTGAGCATGTTATAAAACTTGAGAAAGGAGATTTCAGTCCAAGTTTTACATTAAAGAGTCCAGCTGAATTAGAGAGAACAAAGAAACATTGCTAAATGCTTGTTCCTACATTAAAATAATGTGAGTTAGTGGAAATCTTACTAATAGTGGGCTCTGCCTCCTCTGCAATTTCCCATGTGTTTCAGAAAGAGTTGAATTATCCTGCTGCTTACCAAGAGGATAAAAAACAGCATAAGAGTGTTGGTTAAAGGGCATGCTTTGGATTCATGCTGGATCCTGGAAGCAGAATTGTCCCCTGTGGATGTAGAAGTATCATGGTAACTCCCTCAGGTAATAGTCAAGTCTCCTTTTTTTCTAAAGTGCAATGCCTGATTGCAGTGTGTTCTACAGATCAATCAATCCACTGCAAATGACATGTTTTTAAAACAATGGGTGGATGCTTACTTAGTTCACACATACCCACAGAGGCTTTGAAGGCTAGCTGCACTCTGAGTAAATAACTATAAATAAAACACACTATTAAAACATCTTTAAATGTGCATTATGCCATCAAGCTATGCTGTTTGGAAAGAGCTGTGATGTTTGGGAAAAATTAAACATTTTCAACAGCTGTCCAAATACATATTTACACATGGTTTATGGTGTAAAAAAGATATGTCTGTGACAGTTCTTGGGCCTCAACTAGTTTTATTAATTGTTCTTTCAATACAGTATTTTTGGTCACTTCAACACTGCAAGTAGACAAGAGACAGCTAATCATGGGCAGAAATGCTGATTTCAAGGGAACTTGCAACTTACTTCTCCCACAACTTTTAGTAGCAAATGGCAAAATATTGCTATGGGGTGTGTGGAATAGACCTGTGTGGAGAGAGGACTCATAGAGGACTTTTTTCAGCCAGGTTGATAAAAAGGCATTTCTCTTGGTGAGAACTCTCCTGGTCAGTTCCAGCTGGAAGTGCCAGCACTAGGGCTGTTATCGCTGAAGCTTTTTTTCATTACTTGTTTGCCATTTAGGACCTGCAGATATTTTGGTATTCTGAATTCCCTGGACACCCAATATAAGATTATTTCAGTGTCCTAATTCCAGCTCAGTGGATGAGGAGTAGTCTGTGAGCTTCTGCCTTCGTTGTTTAATGAAGGGTACAGTGTGATACTTGAAAGACAAATTTCTTTAGATAAGAAACTTCAGAGTAGGGACCTTACTTTCCTGCTTGCCTGTGATGTTATCAAGCAATAATCCTTGTTAAGTAAGGATTAATGTTCAAACATGATCACGCTGATGAAACATCTTTTTGGATGCAGAGACCTGGCAGAGTCTCCCTCTGCCTGCCCCTGGATGGTTTTATAGCCCTCCTTCACATGAGCCTCTTCATCTGTGGGTCAGGTGGGGGAATATCAGCTTCTCCCACCACCACTGAGGAGAATCTTGGGCTGAGATCTCACCTGCATCTAACAATAATGCCTTACAAAAGCATCTTTTAGTTGTAGAGCTCTGAAACCAAGTTCTCTGTCAGCTCTAAAGTTGTTTTGGATTTCATCAGCTTGTTTTATCACATGATAGAGAGTGCCAGAGTTAAGAAGACTTGTCTTAAGCAATCCTCTTAGTGTTCCTGAGAGAGGTGGCTATATTTTAAATATAGTGAGTCAATCTGTTGTCCATCTCTTATGGACAAGTTGATCAGACCCCATGGGGCAAAGTTAATGGAGTCTTGTAATATCTAAAAAGCCCCTTTAGCAGCAGCACTGTTTATTTTTCGGTTGTACTGCTTATTTGCTAATTCCCATCTCATTGCAAAACTTTCTAGGTACTCTGATTTCGTTATCTGACTTGTTAGAAGTGAACATGGCCCTTAAGGACTCCTCTGTTTTTGGACAGTTGTCAATTTTACCAATTAAAAGAACGCCTTTGGATGGTTATCAGAAGCTGGAGCTGAAAACATGTTTGCAATTACTGATGACATAGCTGTTTCTATTTGCTGCTCTCTCTTTTAATTCCCAAAAGTGATATTTTTTTTGGCAGTAGATATGAGAAAATATGTCACTGTGTATAATTACAAAATGCTGTTCATTTCTGTCTTGTAACTGTGGGGGGTTAGTTAGTACAACACACTTGGTTCATTCTTGGCTCACTCAAATGCATGACACACATTTAAGTGTATTATTAATTGTCATGTTAATATTCATTATGAATATTAACATATATTAATAATATTCACGTTAATTTCCATGGAATCATATAATTCTGCATGCCTCCAAATTGATGTTCAAGGGTATATGCAAGCATGAAAAAACCCCACTGAATGGTTTCCTAGAACATTGTAATAAGCTTTAAATAAAATCACCTTCTGAACATTTTCCTCTGGGACACCTGGGCTTTTTCAACAGCCTTTGACCCCACCATGATCATTGCTACTAAACAAGATCCATCCCTGGGAATGGGCTTTGTACAAAGCTGCTTTAAATGTTCATTGTGCTTTCAACCAGATTCCAAATACAAATCCACAGTACTGGCTTTACTTTAATTTCCTAGGTTGCATCTGCCATCTTATCAGAGCAATCTGACTGCACAGTGCACTGAAGAAGCTGCATAATATTTTCAGTGGCCTGGATTTTTCACTTGATATATAACAAATATATGAATAATGGCTCTATAAGTATCTGTGAATTCTTCAGATTGTTTTGCAAGAGAAAGTTCTACTAGAAACAGTAACTTAGGAAGAGCAAATCTGTGGGATAAGAAGTGAACCTCAATTTAAATGACTGTTGTCTGGGAATTTAAAAGAAAAGGATTAATACAAATATTTTGAGGACACAAGACTCCTCAAATCAGTGAGAATTTTTAATTGGTTTTGAATGAGTATCAGACTTCCAGTGCATGTTGTCTATATAAAAGAAGGTGCATAATGTCTGAAGTCTGTTTTTCAGACTAATGTCTATTGTCTATATGTCTAATGTCTATTTTACTAGAAAATAGACCCATCTAAGAAAAACTTGTTCATTTTTGAGACATTAGTTACAAGGTGAGTGCACCTGCTGCAGTTTGCAGACAGGTGGGTTCTTTTCTCTGATCCTGGTGAAGTTTTAAGATGTTTCAGGTCCATTCATTGTCCCCTTTTACTTCTCTTTCTAAGAGAACTCACAGGCTTAGGCAAGAGAGAGGGTGGCTTTGGCTTCTTGCCTTGGCTGGGGGTTGTCACTCTGAGCAGGCATAGGGCCATGGCACGAAACCAGGGTGGGGTCACAGCACTGGAAATTTTATTGTAGCATAAAAATAACTCCCTGCCAAAGTCCTCGTAGAGGAATGTATTTCAAGGTCAGTTACACTCCACAATCATCTCAAAACATGCTTGTAAATGAATTGTATGGGCTTAGCTCTGCTGTCATTGACATTTCCCCCCAAGTAAATGCCAGGCTTGCTGTGGAGAAAATTCCACTGACTGAGAGTCCCACACCTGAACAGCCTTAGAGCTTCTCTTCTCAGCTGGGATTTAGGAGTCTCGGTTCTAGGTGGCAGCAAAGCCCTTCTCAAGCCCTGGGAGCTGCTTGGGGTACACCTGCCCTGGGTAATGAAGAGCAGAGTGCCTGAGTCACTGCTGGACAGGGCAGCTCTGCAAGCAGCAGAGCTGGAAAAGCAGGGCACTGCTGCTCCAGCAGGTCCCTGCTGCTGCTGGGGCTGAGCAGGGCTCTGGGGACACAGCTGCCTCTCAGAGATAGCCTGTTTATTTGGGCAGGAGTTGCTTATTGTTTTTTTTTTTTCTTTTTTTCCTGTGCTGCAGCTGCACTTCCCAGGGTAGGACTCTGCTGGTCTGTGTCTTTCTGTCTGAGGACAGTGCAGGCAGTGTCAGGCACAGGTGAACTCTTACCAAGCATTTGTGTATTTGCTTACAGCAGCCAGCTCTGCTCTCGTAAGAGACACCAGCACACTGGTTTTTATTATCATTATTATCATTATTAATATTATTATTATTATTATTATTATTATTATTATTATTATTATTATTATCATCATCATCATCATCATCCTCATCATCATCAGTTTGTATTCAGAAGTCATAAGTCTTGTTGTCTTGTTTTAGGATAACAGACCTAAAACACAGCCTTTTAGAAGTATGAATTATTAAATTGATAATATGTTAGGAAGGATGTTTTGGAACTTCTTTCTAAACAGAAATTAATGTTTTATCTGAAAATAGTAATGGAAAGAAAATTGTGTAGTCTAGCAAGGTATATCATTTAGACTTGATGATAGAATAATTGTTTTCCATCAAGCAAACCAAAGAAGAATCCATAATAAAATTTTACAAGTTAGCTGCCACCAAGAATAAACTCAAGAGCACTATATGAAATGAATTGTGTGTTTTAACTGAATCTTCTCTCAGGACAATAACTCTAATGTAGAGCCAAGGTCTGAAGAGGTCACCTGCAGAAAACCCTCCTGGGGCATTTCAGAGGAGAAAGGAAATATTCTTCTCCCTGTCAGGTTCACTTCGTGTCCTAATATGTCTGAGGATGTGCATTGAAAACATAATCCACAGCCACCATTCTGAGTTGGGGTTTAGATAACAAGGGTCATTAAGAAATCTCTGAGGATGACAAACTTAACCCTGTATGAACTTAAGGATCATATCATGCTACTAATGTGAAGAGTAAGGCTGGTTGATTGTAATTGTGATTGAACTGAAATGTCACTTACCATTAAGATCAATTTCTTTTTTTAAGAATTGCAGCATTTCTCTAAAAATATGTATAAGATCATAACTGGCATCTACTGAACATTTTCTGTACTGATCTTTTCCAGTGCTGCATGAGAGAACATCTGGATTTCCATATGTTTCCAAATGTTTGCCATATCTCACATCGTGTTTGCAGGACCAGGGTGTGGCAATTCAATGCAGGATCCCAAATTAAAATACCTCTTGAGAAACCTTTACATGTGTCATCACAAGCATCTAACTCCACAACTTCTGCTCAGGCTCTTCGGGTAAGCCAGGGTGTATCGCGACATGACGTGTGTTCCCAAAGAATGTGCAGCACTCCTGCCTCTGGATCCAGACCTGGGGTGCTGCTGGGCTCTCAGCATGCTGCCCCTCAGCTGGCTGTGCTGGGGTGAAATGTTTCCTCAGGGATTCCCATTGAGCAGTGTGGGAATGTCAGGATGTAGGCGTGTTAGGGTGGCTGGGCACTGGAACAGGCTCCCCAGGACAGTGGTCACAGTCCCAAGCCTACAGAGCTCAAAAAGTGTTTGGACAAGCTCTCAGGCACATGTGGGATTGTTGGGGTGTCCTGTGCAGGGCCAGGAGTTGGACTTGATCATTGTGGATCAAGGATCAGCCTATTCTGTGCTTCTGTGCTTCTGTGTGCCATATAAAGTGGAGAGAGTTTGAAGTTGCCCTGCCAGTGCCAGTGTGAAAGATTCCTGACTGTTGGCACTATAAAAATAATTTCCTGAACATTCTCAGACCTTTAGCACAATGGCCCAATTTATGCCTGAATGAAGCGAAGAGGCCACTTTAACTGCCCTTGCCCAAATCCCCACTCTCTATCCTACAGGCATGCCTTTGAGCCTTGAGCCTCGTGTAAATTCTTACAGCTCCATTAACTGGGATGTCATCAATTTGAACAATTAAAAATTATAATGATATTAAAATACCAAAGCAGCAGTAGGTGGAAGTCAGCAAGGATGAGAATTATCACATTCCTTGCTCTCCAATCATACTGGGGCTCCTTGCTTGGTTTCTGTGCCCCTTGTCTTGCATCAGGGAGTCAGGGTGTCAAAGTTCTCATTTGCATTTTAGCTTCCTTGAACTCCTAAAAGTGAAGGAACTTGGCTAAGCATAGAGTTTCAGTATATTGTATTTACTTAAAGGGATTAAGGTGCTTATAGAAAATGCTGGGTATATAGAAACTAACTACAAGGATTATGGGTGAATTTTATTTAGCTGTACTTCTCATTCAGTTCCATTCAGGGAAGCTCTTTGGATTTCCAAGCTGTGGGCGTCTTTTGTTCTAAGTGAAAAGAAATAAAAAATTATCCCTTGGGTGTCTTTCATGGACAACAATGATAGAAGAAGCCTTCTTAGCTTGACAGCAGATTCAACTCTGTGTCTGTTTCTCAGTAGGGTCCATCTCTGTGTTGCTGTGCTGGTGTCAGGGTGCTGCAGATGATAAAGCCATCTCCTTTCTCCTGGGGTCAGCATGAATTTTTGTCTCATTGGATTGTTTTTTCTCAGAAGGCTTTTTTGATTCCTGATGATTGGATGCACTGGCTTTATGGCTTTTTCTCCCCACTTCTTTTTCTCTTGGTTTGGTCACACAACACAGTTACATTAATTTTTAGAGTGGTCCATGATGCAGTATATAACTGAAGGCACTATGCAGCATAGTGAGTTTTGGACGTTCATAGACACAGAGTCACCAGGGAGGGACAAATTCAAGTCCCTGGGAGACAGGAAGCCCTGCTTTTTGGAGGGCTTGAGGTCTTGTGATGAAATAGGTTCAGACTAATACTCCTCAGGAGTGATTTCCTTGAACCCAAAACGGGTCTTGAAGAGATAAAACTAGTGACAGGAGAATCATTGCCCTTCTCTCTTAAGAGCAGACAGTTGGTTAAATTCCTTTGCTCCTCAGATAGTGTTGAATGTCATGCAAGTGATCATTGGGTCTGTGGGGAGTGGGATACAATCAGGATGTTAATGTGCTGCCAGTGCAGTTGTTTCTTCCCCTTGTTGCCCGTGCTTTGACTCACCTTTGCTGCCAAAGTGCTCCTTCACTGCTCTTCATTTGTAACTCAAATCTTTACCTACACACATTCACCACTGAGATTTGTAAGAGACAATTTTATGCTTGAAAAGGGGAGAATTACTTTACAACTGTACCTGTTGTCTGTGCAGCTGCTTGACAACCTCGCAAGAATTCCTTTCCCTCTGCCTCTGGTTCTCTTTGTCAGTAAGAAACAGAACATGTATAGTTCTAAGTGCTGAAAATCAAATACTAGAGTGATATATTAGCTTCTCTCTCCCCCCCTCTGCCACCCCCCTCCCCCAAGTGTTCTAAATATGGCTCTACTTTGAAATTAAGTGCACTACAGAATATTCAGTTGCAGCACATTGCTGGCATACAGTTTATAAATTGTTAGTGTTTGGCAGCCCTTGGTTTTTAAATTCCTACTGATCACAAGTAGCTGGCACTAATCAGCTCCAATAGAGTTATGGTACTGTGTACCTTCTTAAATGGCTGGAGTGCAGATATACATCTAAAACCCCAAATATAATAGCCACATGTCAGAAACACTTTACTCTGAGCAGGGTTTTTATTTTACTTTTTACATCTCTCACATTTTACATCTGGTTCAACAGTTCTGAAGGAAACTACATCTGATGTGATAGCAGGAGATCTATATCACACATCTCAAAACCTGCCAGAAATGCAATTTAAATATAGTTTTGGACAGAGTAAAAGAAGTATTATTGGTATCAGATGTTTGGGCAGTGAGAAGTTGAGCTCCAACCCCCCCTTGTTTTTTTTCATACAGAAGGAAATCATAATGCGAAATCCTAGTTCTGCTAAAACTTGTGAGAGCTTTGCTGTTGATTTCAGTCCTCAGTTTCACCTTGCAGCTGTAAGGCACCCGCCAAGTTCAAGCAAAACTGTGTGGCTGGAACAGCAAAGACAAACCTGGATGTGGCCCTCTGCAGAGATGAGCAGGGTTTGAACTGGTTTCAGTGGGGATAACTATCAGCTGTACTGTGTCACAGACTTCACAGAGACCTTCTCTACTATTTGGAGCCACAAAAGTTTGGTGCAGGGCAGGCTGGTTCTGGTAGAGGATCCTCCATTCTAGTTTATTTTCATGGTGCAAGTTTAGAAATATCAAATATCTGAAATTTCAGATCAGCTAGTTCTAGTGAGGAGTTTTATGCTTTGGTCATCTGAGAGTGCACATACCACCTGAAGTGAACTTCTGAAGTTTGTGGGAATCTTTCAGCAGCAGTGGATGGAGAACACGACCTGCAGGCTGCGTCTGTCACAAATTAACACCTCCCAGGCTCGCTGAAGGGGCTGCCTGCTCGTCCTCCACACATGGCACTGGGCTTAGGTGCTTGGAAATAGGAGAGCCTGTGCCTTAAAGAGGTGTAATTTTAAGACTGTTGGTACTTGGGGTTTGCTGAAAAATAGACCTCGCTGATCCAGGGTACTGAAACCTGCTAATCAGAGCTGTCAGTCAGAGCTTGGAATGTGTTCAGCCACTTGTGTCAGCAGTGTGCCAGAGCACCTATGCATGTGTCCCAAATGCCTTTTCTTCTTGTGCTGGGTATGTGAGAGATGTCATTGTGCGAGTCTGGGGCTGCCTGAGCAGGCAAACCAAGATTCTCTTGGTTATTTGGATCCTAATTGTTATTATTTCATCACTTTGGAGCCCTAACGAAGAGCAGGGGCCTCAGTGTGATGGACTCAGCGAGATGAGCTTCAGCTCTTGCTTTGAAGCACACTACGTTTTTGTCTCATTACTTCTGATCATAATCCAGCACCAAAAGAAATCAAAAGCTGTCTCTGAATTCAGTGGGGGCTCAGGGCACACGAAAGCTCTCAGGAAATGCTCAGTGTGTTGTCAGGATCAGGCCTGTAATGTCTAACTCCAGCCTAGAAAACTCATTTCCTTTGAAGCTCAGTTGAGTGTTACTACTACACATCAGCATGTTGCACCACACAGAGTATATCAAATTTGATGTCATTTTTTTTTCTTCCTTTTTCCCTGGGAACCTGTAAATATCCTTTGGTAGCAAAACTAGAGAGGAATAAATTCTCCTCGATGTATTTACAAATGTGAGAAGCTTTTCAAGTTGTATTTGCAATTCTCTTTCTTGCAATGACCTCTATTTTCATAATCCTTCATGGAATATCATGGTTTAAAGAGCTTTCTCTCCCTGCTGTTTTTGTTAAAAGGTTTTTGGTGTGATATTTGGAAAGTCAAATTCTGCATTTAAATGTTGTGTTTTCACAGATATAAATGAAAGAGGCCATATTTATCTTTTTCCCCTCTTTTCCCTTTTTCTGAGAACATCAAGCAATGGCACTTTTCTACATGCATTGTTAACTAAACCGTGAGAGCATACAGCAGCTTTAATAGTAAAGCAATTGTGATTACATCTTGCTTGTAATTACATTTATTTCCTCACATATGTCCAAAAAGGCAAGCATTAGTTTGGCCTGTATAGGCATGTGCTAATGGCAAGAAAATCATCTGGCAGCTTGACAGCAAGGAAAATAGCTTACAGTCACTTAGAGTCTTTCATGTCATGGACACTTGCAAAGACTCTGAGCACTCAGGCTTTTGCTTGCATGCTTTTAAAATCGATTGCTCTGAGAGAGGGGGAATTTGCAGTGTGCACTGGATTTGCATCTAAATAATCCAAATATGAGGAGATACAATTGGCAAGGTACGGGGTGTGTGATCACAAATTTGAAAAGCCCGGTAATGGCACTGAACAGGACTAACCTACAGATATCCCTGGGCCCCTGCTCTGCTCTGTGTCAGCCTGGCAGAACCTCCTGCAGCTGTCCACGGAAAAAAAGGTGGGCAAAGAAAGATGGATGGACACTGAGGCTCACTTGTGTCCCACATCCCATCTCATTGATTTCATTCAGCTCTGTGTACAGGACAGTGCAATCCAGAGGGTCACAGCTTGTTCCTGTAGGGACAGGGCTGTGCCAGCCCCAGCATTCCTGGCACGAGGTGACCACACTGGTGAGTGTTCTTTTCACTTTTTAACAAAAAGCTGGCTAGAAATTTTACAGACTGATTTATGAAAATGCTGAAATCACGTGCATTTTATCAGAGCAGAAAAGTTTCTTATTGGAAATCATAAATGTTACAAAGTTCTTCAGAAGCTGCATGTAATGTCAAACTGAGCAGTGTCCCAAATGCTGGGAAGAGTGAGATTTTTTTGGTGTCCATATAAGCCACAAACTAGGGCAATTTGCAAAATTTGTATCTTCTGTCTAGTCTGTTTTTTCCTTCTGCTATTGTGGCTACCAAGAATCTCAACGAATTCCCTGGATTAAATGAGTGCCTAGGCAGAACAAGTACACTCCCAGAAGGTATGCCTTGATCCCATGTTAGATCTTTCCCAGATTTGTGGGCACTCACATTTGATAGCCAATATCCATGGTCTATGACTACACAAATTATGTCCACAGCTGTAGAGATCATTACTGAAAACTTGTTCAAGGGTTGGTAAATACACCAACAAATGTTAATCTGCACACTCAACTCAGCAACCAATTGCACCAGCTTGCAGATATATCCAATTTGATATTTTTCTTGCTTAGCTAGAGAGGAGCCAGTGCATAAATCCTGTAGCCCTGTGCCAGACAGACATACATACACACAGGTATAAATGTCAGCCTCTCTGAGAGGGCTGGCAGTCCCTGAGCTCCCGTTACCAGATGAGCCATCAGCCCCTGGTTTTAGCTGAGTAATTGGTCTGGGCAACCAGGGGAGCCAAACTAATGCTCCAACCAAGCTGGCTCAGCCCTCCAGGCAGCAGGGACAAAGGAACAGCAAAATAATAATGGAAGTTGCTCACTGGGTCTGCAGTCTGCAAGGGTCAGGCATGTTCTGGTTTTCTTGGGGCAATAAAGCTCCTGGTGAGGGCTGGGCACAGTTCTGCTCCTCTGCAGCCATCACTCATCCTTTAGGTGCTCACAAAATCATTAAATATTTTAAAATGGAATTTTTGAGGATAGTTGGGAGACGCTATAGGACTAAAACCAAAGGTTTTTTGTTTGTCTAGTTTAGTTTTTGGCTACTTTGTAGCTTTATTGCATTTGTTGTTCCCTGTCCCTCAAACCTCCCATTGAGCAAAAATCTTTCAACAGCAAGAGCACAGAGTAACTACAGCTAGTAAATATCATTTACCTCCCAGAAATAGAGCCTAAACTTTCTCCTCTAAGTGTTATTAGAAAAGTAGGATAATTATTTGCCATGGAAATGGGAGAATGGAGGGCTTAGTGTGGACACAATGATAAAATAAAGGTTCATGATCTGTGTTACACTACAGAAATGAGGTTTGTCTTCTGGCTAGAATCGAGGTCAAATTACAACATCTGAGTACTGGGTGAGGAAAAGCAGAAGGCTGGACTGGAGTTTTGGCCTGTTCTCTGTTCCAGAATTTAGGGAGTGCTGAGAAATCTGCCTTTAGATCTATTTCTGGATTTGTATGCTGTGTCTCTGAGAATTATATTAGCTTTTTCTATTCTGCCATCTGAAAATGTTAATATTTAGGGGATTTTTTTCATAAAAACAGCAACAACATGGAAAATATTAACAGGAAACATTTTAGATGCTACAGGAAATTACAGCTGTGAAGAGTGTTTCATATTGCATTAGCAGGAGATTGAATGAGGCTTCTTCCCATCCAAACTTTTAAATCCGTGAAGAGGAGGAATGTCTCTGACTCCATGTACCTGCTCTGAAGGAGTATGAAATCTATAAAGAATATTATTGTTTGCTTTGCTTTTACTGGCCTGGGAATCAGCAGAAACACTGAGGTTTAAGGCAGGTGAGTTGGGGAATTGTGAATGAAGTGACAGAGATGTCACAGCTGACATCCTGATATCCTGATGGGTGCTGTCAGGGGGACACACTGCTTGGCAGGCAGAGTTTGGTCCTGCCTGGGATCCTGCTTTCCAAAGGGGAGGATGCTCTGTCCCTTACAGAGAGGGCACTTGGTATTTCAGAGCTGCTCTCGTGGGTCAAGGGGGCTGTAGAGGCACCTGAGCCTCACCAGCAGCCCAGACCTGGCAAGGTCAGAGTGAGCAGTGAAGCTCCCTGAGCTGCTGGTGAACAAAGCAATGCTGAACTTTGTTTTTCTAGCTAGCTAGCATTAGTCTAGTGTGGTTATTTCAATATTAAATTTGCAGTTTCACAGTTTATATCCCTCCAGCAATATGGTGACTCACACTGGGTGACTGGTTTGCTCTCAGATCCTGCCCATGTTCCTACATATGCAGTTTATTTTCTGACTTGATTGACCTGGACAGAATATTGCTGCTGGAGGAGCCTTTCCATGAGAAGAACAATGTTGCTGGATGAGCCTTTCCACAAGAAGATGATGTGCTCGTTTCATCCTGTTTAAAAATCTCCCTAGACTCCATGCACAGAAATAGTAACAACAACAAAATAACTGAGGGCATCTCCAGAGAAATTCTCTACTCTGGGAAGTGCACAAAATCAGAGATAACCTCTGCTGCTGTTGTGTCTGTCCTCAGGCCTGTAGGGAGCCACAGATTCCCTGTGGGCTGGGCAGTCTTGCCCTGTTTGCAGTCTCAGGTTGGCCCCTGCTCTGCAGAAGTCAGCCCTGGCAGTGTGGGAGTGTGTTCTGCTCTCCCCAGGACCTGCCCTCCCTGGAAATCCACTTTGCACACCCACAGGGTGGCATCCCTTCTGCATGTGCTCATACCCACAGAAGTGCTGTGCTCTGCAGTCTGCAAGGGGAGGGTATACCTGATCTGCCTCAAGCTAATAAATCCCCCTGTGCTTGGAAATAAAACAAACCTCAGAAGGGGGGAAAGTTCCCTCTTCTGAAGTGATCAGTGCTATAATGCACTTTCTTTTGAGCCGAATTCTGTTGGGCAGGCAGCTATTGATGTGGTCCCCATTGTCACTTAGGTATTTGGTCTATTCATTATTTTCATTTATATTGTTTATGTAGAGCACCTAGAGGCCTGTGATAAGCAAATTTCACCAAATAAAATAAGCCAACTTTAGTAGGTCAATTAGCATTCTCCAAAGATCATGCATTTTAGCAGGGAGTTTTACAGTTTACTGCTGTTGTCTAAGGAGAAAATGGAAAGTAGACCACTCCCCTCATATACAGTGTCAAATATCAACTCTAAATTAGAATGTTACTTATTCTTACTGAAACTGGGAATTCATTGCATGAGCTGAGTAATCACAATGCTGTGCTCTGATTTTGTTTCTGGAGATCATCCAATGAAAACAGCCTGTTGTTACCTACTGGGAAGAAATAGGCAAATACAGTCATGTCTCTAATATGTGTACACAGTATATCAGTGCTCTCCAGGTTGCTTGCTAAATGCAGCTTAAGAATGTTCTAAGATACAGACAGGGAGATTTGTAATGAGACCTGTGCAATGTATTTCCAGTGTCTGCTGTTTTCTTTATAGTTATAAAATCAATAAAACTCAGGTGTACCAAAGAATATAGCTTAGTAATTCAGCATTGCAGGATGATGGAAGTTGTTCTGATGGGGAATTTATTTTTGATTTGGACATTATGAGCTTCCTGCTTTCCCTACTTATACAACTTCTGACTGTTTTATTGCCCCCTTCTCTTCACTTGCCTGTCCTCTTTTAGGGGTCCTCTGAGATGCTTTTTCTTCTACTTAAGTTTTCGTTGGCTCTTTCATGATGCCTCTCTGCTTTAAACTCTTTCTTCATTCTACGTATCTTTTGTTTGAAATTTTTTGTAATACTGAGAGTCCTAACATAAAACAAATTAATTTGTAACATTGCTGCAGCAAGACAATAAAATATTTATACTTCATGTGACATGCTGAGTTTGTGCCTTTCATCCCAGTTTATGAAGGTTTAGGACCTGCCTAGAGTTGGGTTTTTTTACCTTAATAGCTCTTCATGTGAGTAAGTGATCTAATCTTTACTCAGAGTTTTACTGACTTCTAGGTCTCGACTTGAGCCTGTTGATGAGTTTCTGGTTTGCTAATTTAGACTTGAACTTCCTGCCAAACTCAGCCAGACCAAGCCATATGAGCTGTCTACCTTTCATAGTCTGCCTCATGTCTGCTCTTCCAGTTGGCTGTGTTTGGGAAGCTGACCTTCCCAGGCATCCACCTCAGAAACTGGATTTTTTTTTTTTTTTGGCTGAGCTTGTTCTGACCAAAGAAGTCACAGAAGAGGTGCATCAGTGGGCAGAAGAGCTGGGAGAGAAGAACAGGGAGTGGTAGGATCAGTGCTGTCCAGACTGGGTTCAAGACTCGTGATCCTGGGTGAATTCTAAGTGCACACAGAAATGCAGTTGGGAGCAGCTGTGCCAGGCTATGGTCAAATCTGCAGATGGGGTTTGGAGGTTTGGGGTCTCCAGTTCTGGAGTTTTGGTGGAGGTGGTCAGCAGATCTGTCTGTTCAAGGAACCTTTATCTTCCCTCTGGCAATGCAGAGATGGCCAATGATTCCAGACCCTGAAAGGTATTTAGGGTTCTGACTGCAGCTGATTTTGGTGTGTTCAGTGATGATGAAAAATGAATTGTTAATGAATTCATGAAAATAAATTACACAGCTCTTGTTGGTCAGAGCAGAAAAACAAACTGAATAAAGGAAAACCACAATTTAAAAGATGCCCAGAATTACTATGTTAGTGTAAAATGTGAAATATTAGGTTTTTTTAAAGAAATATGGGTCTTGAGTACCTAAGACAGTGCTCAGTTTTAATTAAAAATCAGCTAAACTGATTTTTTCCCTTGGTTGTTGGTGTTGTTCATCAGCCTCATCATACAGTGACTGTTTCTTTGACCAGAATTTTTCCATTGCAGTCATAGGTATTTCTGCTTCCCACCTTATTTATTCACCAGTCATACAAAAGTCATCATATGCTACATTGCAGTCTAAATATTTCATTTATAATGATAATACATAAAATATTTTGATTTGTGAATATGTTAGATTGTCCTTTGCTCATGCCACAAAAATCATCCTTAAAGGTATTGCTGATGTCTTCAGAATATGATTCTTATCAGTGCTGAGAGCAAACTAAGAAAATTAGATACAGAACACCAACTCCATCCCAAGAACATCATCTACATCCAACTGCTAATATTGCATTGAAAGACTTTTAATCCTAGAATGTGAAATACCCAGCCCAAGTCAAAACAAAACTGAGAACCAACTACCACCCTAAATCTAGTGAGGTTTTATCTAATTTTTTTTCCTGGGATACAATGAATTAAACATAGTATGAAATGCAAAAAGGTTACATTGAGACATATAATATTTGAAGGTTTAATTCATTTTTCTAGTGTATAAGACACAAGGCTATTAAATTTTTAAAGCAGTGATCTCCTGAAGTCCCTACTTTATGAGGGCTTTCTTCATAAAGATAAATGGTTTCCTTGCCAAATCAAATGCAGATTTGAAACAAATTAAGTTAATGTTCAATGGTACAAGGTAGAATGGATGGGGGAACTGTTTTATTTTGCATTGTAATAACCATATACACCTAAATCAATAGCTGTGGAAAAAAAAGGCAATAATATCACATAACTGCAGGAAATGAAATATAGTGAGATGAAGGGGGGAGCGGGTTTCAGAATGAAAGGATTTGTATTGGAATAATGACATTTCATTAAAAAGGGAAGGACTGCTATTGAATATAAGTCCATACCAGTAAATTCTATTTCTTATAATAACACTTGAGATGAGTTAAAGTTGCCCAAGTATTGTGATAAAATATCTTGCTGGATTCCTTTCTTATATTATGCTGTAATTTTACGTTAAAAGAAAAATTTGAAATGTTAAAGAGGCAGTGCATGTTTTCTAAAGTGCTTTCTATTTCTCCTAATGTTTCATTTAACTTGTTATATTATCCTGTGCTCCTGCAATCTGAGCAGCAGGAAGTTTATCAGTTTTGCTCTTCTGTAAGCTCGTATTAAAGGAACAAAACAAAATGTGAATCTGGCAGTGGTGAAAGGCATTGGATGGCAAGTCCTGGGGATTAAAGCCACTATTTATCTGCAGCACAGGCTCAGGCTGGTGAGTAACAATGGGGACTGAGAGAGGGTGAATCTCTGTAATACAGGGATCAGATTCCTGCCTGGTGCAAATCAGCAGCAGCCAGGGCTGGTGCATTGGGTAGTGGCACTGAACAGGACAGGATGCAGCCTTTTTCACAGTATTTCACAAAGAAATTGTTGTTCCTCTGAAGTCAATGGCAAAAATCCCATTGATTTCATGGAAGTAGGATTTTAACCTTGTTTTTATTGTTTGTCACCGTGAAGTCTCCCTGAAAGACTCTCCAGACAGAAAGGGAAATATTCCATGTGCTTCACTTCAGTCACTTCCCTTATTTGTTTCCTTCTTTTGAGGTTGCCCACAAAGGGAAGAGTTCCACTGACTGGGCAAACTGAGAGACACATGTGGCTGCTAGAAATTAAACTGATACCCCACACTGTTTATGTCCCATGTGTCAGATCAGGAGGAGTTCATTAGGGAGACAAATCCATTTTGTTCTTTTGTGGAAAGAGAATCTGCTCTTTCAGGATACTCTGAAACGTGGGTGTGTGGGCACCTCTGCCAAGCAATCCTCTGGAAAATCACTTGTAGTAGTAAGAGGGGTATGGGATTTTAAAGAAAGCAGGATTGACAGTGTCATAACACTTGTGTATCAGTGATAGGAACATTGTGGAACGTGGATGTGGAACATGGAACATCTGTGTCAGAGCTTGTCTCTCTCCATCCTGGCACGGTGTGTGCAGGCTGCATGGGACTGTTGTTATCCCTGCCAGCAGTTCTTGAACTCTGCCTTCTTTTACCAAAACCAACAAAAATGCTGTGATGGTGAGTCTCTATGAGATGGAAACAGAGCTAGGCCTGTATTTTTATATTAGTAAGGAGAAGGTTTGGAATTAACTGTAGTTCGTGGAGTTGCTGGTGGCTGGGTACAGAGGAGCCCATCATGGGAATGTGGCACCTCCTGCAGCATTCTCACACCATTATATCCTGTCATAGCTGGTTCCTGTGGTGTGTTTCTGGCAATATAGAAATTGAGTAATGCTTCACTTAGATCTCCTGGACTCATTATGCAAATTTAATGTGGTCAGAAATGCATGAAAATCCAGAGGACATTTGGATAAGACTTGGCTTTTCATTTAGGGCCCAGGAAATTATTGTGTCCTGTCTCCCCATCACAGAAGAGGCATTTTTGTGCAGAGCTTGTGACTGAAATTCTTTTGAGCAGACATCTGAACAATCCCCTGTGCACAGTTAAAGGATGAAACTTGTCCATACACACACAGCTCAGCATCCTCCTGTCCCCAGTGCAATTTGCATCTGTGCTGTTCCTCCTTATACCCTGCACAGCCAATGAACCATCCCTTTGTGTGAGCCAGTGGGGGTCTTGCTTTGAGTTATTTTTGTAGTCATAATCAGCTATGTGCTTCACTTGTTGGTTCATTTGTTTCAGTAAGAATGGGCAAAGCATTCTCAGGCAAATTTCAGATCTCATTCAGTCTGAAGAGTCTCATCCCTATGAGCATTATGGAGAGGTACAGAACTGTACTCGAGGTTTGCTTCAAAATAAGATTCAAAGTGGAGCTTCCTGAAGCAAATCAGCTTTTCAGAGCTGCACATTGTGAAATTGGTACTCATCCCCACCAGCAGGAGTTGATACTGTCTGCTGAACAGTCCTAACAATGTACCTTACCTGAGTGTGTCACAGGCTGCACTTTCCATGCAAAAAGTATCAGTTTCAGGAACATTATTTTCATTCTCTCCTTTCATACATTCATCAGCTAAGGTGTCACCAGATTTTTGCCAAGGGGTTTACAGGGGTAACTGATAGTGTCTGAGGAGATTTGGCTGTCTCCCACTCAGGATATGAGTGAAATGGTTTGCTCAGTGAACTGAAATATTTTTTCAACAATAAGAAAAAAGGCCACCAAATATATCCAGGCTCTCATAGAAAATGCTACAGGGAATTTTATTTTAGAATATGTACAACTAATCAACCTCTGATTTGTGCATTGCTATCACATTTTCTGGTCTCTGTTTCCTCTGGATAGGACACTTGGGATGTGATCCTTTCAAATTGCTTTTAATTTTACTCCCCATGAAATTAATTATTGACAAGTCCTAGAATCTGAGCCACTCAAACCAACTGTTCATGGATTTTCATGTACACATACCAGTAAAATTCACAAGTCACATTGTACTGTGAATTGTATAAGTCAGTTGGAGAACAGAAAGAGGGCTTCATGGTTTATCTAAATAATAAATACAGTTGTAATGGTAAACATCCACTCTGAACTTTCCAAGAACATCTTGTAGCATAAAAAAATTTACTGCAGAAATTCTCAGACAGTGTTTTTGGGTAATGGTTAAATGTAAGAATTTCACTGTGTTGCAGCAACAGTAAAAAAAAGATGAAATATATTGAATAAAGATTTTATTGTGAGTTATTTGCTCAGCTCTGTAGCACCATCAATTTTTTCTCCCTATATAAAAATAATGAAGTCAATAAATGTGTTTAGGTGACCTCTGAGACTTACAAAAAGGATGTTATGAGATGGGTGAATACTGGATACAGTATTTCATTCAGATGCTGAACAGCTGTTGTGCTAGACAGTGCTGGCATCCTATTTTTCACCACTGGTGCTAATGCAAATTGTGCTTTGATTGTATTTATATTCTATCATATTGTGGGAATGTGAAAAAGACTGTTGGCCTTGTCAGCCCTTGTGTCCCAGCTGGTTATGCCATTTGCTAATGTGTAATTGCAGGCAGTCAGGAGCCTTGGTGGCCAGAGTGGGAGCCTGCACTCAGCCTGGCCTGAATTGGTGGCTGAACTGGGCTCCAGCCTCTTCCAAAATCCATTGGGCCCTGTTGTCCTGATGATTCCTGCAGGCACAGAGTGACAGAGGTATGAATGGTTACCTGTTTTTGTTTCTTCTTCTCCCCCTGGAAAAGCAGATTTTATTCAAATGCATTTAAAAACATCAGGGCTCTATCCTGACCCTGTCACTGTGGGCTGTTAATTGTTCCATCTCTTTTCCAAATCAGTGATCCCAGCTTGCTGCACATCATGTCAGTGAGCAGCAGAGATTTGTTAGGGATCAGGATTGCCTGTGTGTGTTCCAGAACATCCCTGGTGAATCACAAAATGGGAGGGCAGGACCCTTTGTTCTTCCCTCACCTGTGTGCTGCCCCTGTGGGGTTGCCTGCCCTGAAACCTGTCTTGTCATCAGTGCTATGTGTTTATAGAAACTGTAAAAGTATTTTTCAAGGAAATACACAAATTAGCACTTTAAGACTAATTCTTATGCAGATTTAAGATTTATACCTGTGATGACTTTTTCCTTTGCAGGATGATGAAAAAGGAAATATGCATAAACATTAGTAATTAACAATATGATGAAAATTCTTGTTTGATAATTGTGTTTTCTATATATTTTCTGAGTTCAGTATTTATTTTCTATTCAAAAGTAGGTGCACATCTTGTCACTTACAGGATGGTCTCTGTTGTAAATTGACTGAGGGTGTGTGATTTGCCCTGCAGCATCTTTTTAAAGTAATTAGTATAAATCAGTCAATAGATTTGTGTTAGTGACACCTGAAAAACTGCAGTAGTTTGAAAAACACTGCACTCTATTATATGTTATCCCCTTTAAGTGCCATTGGTTTAAAATGTGAGAGAATTATCCATTTTTAAAAGTAGATCACTGGTACTTTGATTAAGCAGCTTTTGTTTTAGAGAACTGCATGCTTTTATTCAGGAGACAATTGACACTAACTGCAGATTTCTGCTTATTTCATGGAATCATAGAATTATGGAATTGCTTGGGTTGGAAGGAACCTTGAAGATAATTTTCTTCCAAAGAGAAACCTTTCACTTAAAAAATATTGCTCCATAAACTGTTCACGTTGAAAATAACAATAGAGAAGGATCCTTTTGACCTGCATACAAGTGACATCTTCAAAACTAAGTCGCCCACACTCTGGAATGTTCCAGCTTCTCTTCTGCAGTTGCTGAGCTATGGTGGTGGTGACCCAAGGCTCTCCTTAATGAGGGAAGCAAAGGAAAGATGCTGCTTGTAGGCAGGGAGTTGATGGAGTCAGCTACAAGGAGGATTTTCTTAGGAATGGGGATTTGTAAGTGAAAAGGCAAGTTCCAATGTCCATTTTGGCATATTAGTGAGTCCTTCAGGTCTGACAGGCTCCTGTTTAACTTCTTGGGTGCTCTTCTTTCATCCATAATCCACAAATGCTTCCTTGCCGCTTACTGAAGTCTTGCTAGATGAATAGATGAATCCAGTTTTTTTTGGGTTTTTTTGTTTGTTTGTTTGTTTGTTTGTTTTTTGTTTTTTTAGGGGAGTAGGATATCATTTCAGTCTCTGTCAGATTTTGTGGTTTTGCAACTCTTGTGTTTCTGTTTTCTTTTGAAAGTAAGTCTGCCCTTTGTGACCATGGGGACACTGTCTCCAGTGAGGCTGACTGCCATGAGAAATGCTCTCAGAAACACTTCTAGGAGCCTTCACTCTAGGACTCATGTCCTAGAGTCCTCCTGCTTGTTGCTTGTGTGAATAACTAAAAATGGTTTTTTTTTAGTAGTTTGGACAATTTAATCAAAACTGAAAATAGTCCTAGATCCTGAATAGGTACCACTCTTGAAAATGCTGATTGCAATAGCTCTGTCATTCCCAACATAAACCTTTCCTGCCTTTTTAGCTGTGCACAAAAACCAAGCTATTTAGAAAAAAAAACAAACAAAAAAACAAACAAACAAACAAAAAAGCCAGGGACTTTTTTTTAAAGATCTGTAATTGAGTAATCATAACAGCTCTTTAAATGAATACAGCTTGCATTTACATTTTAACATGCACTTCTGGTGTTTGTTTAACTTTATTCCTTTTTCACCCCATTTCAACATGATAGAAAATGTACAGCAGGCTTCCTGAGTGCCTCCCCTGCCCCAGCCTGTCACAGCCTGTGAGCTGCTCTCTGGTCTCAGGCTGGCAGGATGCCTGACACTGTCACTGCTTAGCAGGAGTGGCTTTGAACAGAAAAGCCAACCATTCAGAAAGGCACATTGTTCTGCCCATCCCCAGATCAGAATCTATTAAAGCAATTAAAACTTAACTGTGATCAGAAATTGTGTGTGTTGGTCTCAGGCCTTGGCTGTGGAAGGTTCAGTGTTCCCTGGAGTTGGGGATCTGGGCTGGTTTTTCACACGAGCTCAGCAGGCACCAACTCTTGTTGAGAACAGCAGGGGTGCTTCTCCAGATTGGCTGCCTTTGAAAATCTGATCATGTCACTTTATTTATTTATGTAGATTTGTGTGTGCACAGATATATACAACATGCCCAGAAACAAACATGCACACATACATGACAGCTCTAGGGTCTGGATTTTCAAAGGAGCCTAGAAGAATTCAGTGAGAGATGGGTGTCTAATTAAAATTCATATCCTTCTTGCCTTTGGCATAACTTAAGCCTGCAGCTAAGTTAATACCAAAACATGACTAAAGGGCAGCAGGATAACTCAGTAAAACCTACAAGAAGGGAGCCAGGCAAATTAGCTTTCCTTTCACCAACCTCACATTTTCCCATTTCTTATTTTCAAAGATGGAAGTAAAACTACAAAGGAATGCCCAATTTCTTTAAAATACTGCCCTTAGGTGGGATGCTTTAGGTTGTCTGGGGTCAGGACCCATATCTGGTTATTTGAGTGTATAGACAGCAAAAAAAGTTAATTTTTGTTGAGGCTTTGCTGTACTGGTGTATGAGAACCATAGCCATTTGGGCACCTGTAAAATCATAATGTCACCTGTAAAGTCATAGTGGAAACAATGCATCTTTCTGTTCAATATACTGCAAACCAAACAATCAGACAGAAAAAAAACCTCCCCTGATTTAGGATTTCCCTGAACGTGGTTCCTTATCTGCATGTACAAAAAGAAAATCTTGCATCCTGGAAGATTACCAAGCCAACTTATTTGATGATAGTGCACAGTACAGTTTACATTCCAGCCCTGATCCCAAGAGGGAGGAGGGCACTGAGTTCAGTGCCAAGCATCTCTGCTTTATCCAATGCAGATACTCCAGACAGCCCACCAGGGTACAAAATGGAATAAGGGAATGGAGTCTTGAGAAAATTTTACACCACCATAGATTTTGAATCTTCACTGCCCAGGATATATCCTCAACAGGTAATTTGGGAAAACCCAGTAAAGGTGATAATTTTTGTTCTCTGGAGAACACTGTGGGGAGGGAGGAATCTAAATGCTCCTCTTTTCTAGCCTGGGTGAGAGACAGGTTTGCACACCTACAACAGAATTGTTTCTCCAGCTGCTGAATTTTAAAAGAAAGGGGCTGCAAATACATTTTGCAAGAGATGCTATCTTTCTGTTTTCCTTAGAAAAGATTTACAGACTGGGCCTCTAAGGAGAGACTTTTTATTTCACATGTCCTGCTAGGATGCAGTAGAAGTCAGTACCAAACCATCCCCTGAGCTGGTACTTGGATATCCAAGGAGACAAATCATGGCATTGGGTGGCTGGACAGGTGTCAGTTTGCTACCTGTGACCAGAAGTACAGCACCCCTGGAAAGAATGAGGGCCTGGCTGCCAGTTCTGCATTTTTCCTGATGGAATGTGCCTGAGCTGTATTTACCCAGGGGCACTGAGCCACAGGGGAGAGCGCATCAAAACTAATAGGGTCTGGTGTTTTCTTCCCTGTTTGTGGGTGTCAGTCTCTGTTTCTTTTTAGTGTGAGCTGCTTTATGGACTTAGAAGGAATGAATCCCAAACGTCTTTCTTTTCCAGAACCAGTTAGGTTTGCTGCAGTTCTCTCACTTGTGTGCTTGGATGGTACTGACAGTGGAGAACGGATTTTTAATTAAGGGGGAAAAAAGGTATTAACAAATACCTTACATCAAAGCAACTGGTCTCTAACCTGAGTAGCCTAGGATGCTTGCCCCTGCTAGGCTCCTGGACAAACACACTTCACCACTGTGATCTTAAGAGGCTGAAGTATCTTTCAGACAAGCTCATTCCTTAGACTTAATTAAAACCTAGTTCTCTCCTTTATTCAATTTATGAGGCCTAGCCAGTAGGATTAAGCGATTACAGGCAAAAAGCCCCATTTGTGAAACACTCATAAGCTCAAGCTGCTAGACTGCTCAGTTGTACTCCATTAAATTAATAAGGAATGAATAGACTGATCCATTATGAATAAAGCTGTGGGGAGCCTCAGCATTGCCTCAGACTCTCTGCACACTCCTTAGAGAACATTTGTGCAAAATGATTATGTTCATATTCATTCAATTGGAATTCTATAAAAGTGGAATGCATAAATTACTATAAAGATGGGGAGTTTATCTTAAACATTAACTATGTGTGTGAATTAATAAGACTATTATAAAACCATTAGCATTCAGTGTATTTACCTACGTATGCTGCATACCTAAACTAAATTCAACAATTGTTCCTAATTGCTATTCTTGTTGTGTGATCAAGCTGTGGTTCATTTTCCCTTGTAGTCATAATATTTATGAATTGCAGTTTTTCCTGTTAAAACTTCTCAATCTCCCCTTTCCTCCCACCAGCTTTTCACTTGCTCCTGCAGTTTTTGTATTGGGAAGTGAAAGATCAACAGATGCTTACAGATGTGTTAAAATAAAATGCTGGCTATCACCTGCAAGTATATGTGCCAGCCAATGCTTTATCTTTTGCAGAGTATCAGTTGAACAAGTGTGTCAGTGGCTCCTGTGTGAGTGTCCCCTGAATCTGCTGTTCAGCAGAATCCCAGTTTCAGAATGCAGAGGGTACAAAACTCATCCACCATTCTTTGCCATGTTGTGAACATGCACAGTCTATTTCTTCTGGAAGAACTCCAAATGAGAGGTAAAAAGCAAACCCAAAAGCCAAAATGAGGGGGTGTCCTCATGGAAAAAATAAAAAAGAAAAAGAAAAACACAAGAGTTTGCCTTTGCAAACAAGGAGTTAAAATGCATGAACCCGAGTTAGTCAAGAGTTCAGGCAGGGGCAGGGTGTGCTGCAGGGTGGGAGGGCTCGGGGCTGAGCTGCTGGGACACACTGTGAGCAGGGAGCCTTTCCTCCTGCCCGCATCTCCCTTCCCATCCTTTGACACTTTCTGACAGAGTGGAGCAGCAGAGCCCGTGGGCTGTGGGTGGTTCACCAGGGCTGGGCTGAGGCAAAGGACTGCATTAACAGGGCTGAGGGGATGTGATCTCCATCAGATGGCAAGCAGGGCCATCTGGGCACGGCGTTGTTTTCAGAGCTGCTCCTGAGCAAAGCGAGGAAGTTCCGTGTTAACACAGGTTAGCTGGCATGTCTGACCTTCATTGTTCCCAGTGGAAACAGTGACAGTCTATTAGTCCTCCACGAGGGATATCACTGTCTCACAGCAGCTCTGAAAATCCCCCAGGACACTCCTGGAACAACAATAATTCTGCAAGAGTTCACACAATGTTAGGGCTCTGTGAAATGTTTGCAACAAATCTTGCCTGGATTGGAGAGGGGGATGTGGTGGGAAGGGGGAGAGGGATGGCTTTGAACTCAGCTGCATTTGAGAGGAGACGCTAACCTTGCAGGCAAGTCCGACCAGGTGGGATTTTGCCACAGGAAAATCTTCCTAATTCTCTTGAAATGAAACAGCCACATAGATAAAAGAAGGTGGAAATTAGTTTTTTAGCTTAATATTGCTTCTGAAGTAGAGTATCAACTTTTAAATCTGAATTTTAAGGTGAAAGACAAAGAATTTAAACTCATAGGGGCTGAAAGCCAAAGAAACCTATTTTCAACTGAACATTTAGGAAATGGAGTGACAGAGTTTTAATACAGCTTATAGGAAGTAGAAGTTGAATCAAAGTATGGTTGCCTTTGATACAAAAATGGTGCTATGCATGGGGAAGTAAGGCTGTAGATTTTTACACATTGAGTAGCTGCTAAGATCTTCTCATGGCTTTACTTTTAGAATTAAAGGGTAGGGATAAAGAAACTCTTAGGTCCACTACTGGATTTCTTAGACCTGATCTTCTCCTCTTTGGTTACATTATCCTTTCTAACATGTTGAGCCTTTCAAGCATTCCTGCAGCCTGTGGCACAGCTGTGTGGTGTGTCCTGACCTCAAGCTGTGCCACAGCCCACAGGGGCAGGAGTGATGCCTGTGCACAGATAACCTGACAGGTGTCCTGGGATTCACTAAAGAGAAACATGGACTATGTTCAGGGTAACCTCAACTTGCAGCTCTGGAGATTTTTCACCTAGGGGGTGAAAACCTCAAGGCACAGAATTACTTGATGTCATTAGGGCCCCTGGATGACTTAATCCAGGCTTGATCGAGAGGATTAATAAATGAATTCTTGACAGAGCCAGCATGTGAAGTGTGTATTGGAGAAAGGCTTATTCCTTGGCCTGGCTCCAAGAGAAACTAATCATCATGAATTTGATGCAGATTTACGATTATTCTTTCTGTAGGAAGGGTTAGGCCAGTGCTCTCTGGCAGTGGTGGCAGGTCTGTAGAAAAGGAAAAAGCCAAACACACACGGGATGAGCATTGTATGTGGGCTTGTTTTCTTGAAATCCTTCCCTTGGATTTTCTGCATTTTCACAGAAAACTGATGTAAGAGCACTATCATGTATTAAACCAGATAGAATCATTATGCTCCTCAACTTCAGGAGACAGAAATATCATATGGGCTTATTTTTCCAAGGGAGATGGTATCATGGAATAAAGTGATAAGAAAGAAAGCTCCTGTGATAGTATGAAATATGTCCACTGGCTGCCTTCAGCACAGTCATCTTTTATGTTCAAACTATTACTCAAAGTAGGAATTATTGAAATTATGTTTTTCTGTGGTGCTCTCTTGAGTGATCTATGGAACCCTGAAAAGTCAGTGAAAAGAATCTTATCATTTCTTCTTGTTCCTTGAAAAACTGGTAATAAAATAATCTATTAAATTTCAGAGCACACATATCCATGTATTGGAAATGCAGTATGATAGTGGGGGTTTAAAAAGTGCTGGTTTCATTATCAGATTTCTAATAATATTTTAAAATATCCAGGATAAGAAGGAAAAACTGCAATCTGTTCATCCAGAATTCTGGGCTTTGTTTGTTTGTTTGTTTGTTTTTGTTTTATTAGAAGGTTGTTTAAGACATTTTGTAATCTATCTCCAACACTGCATTTGCAGATATGCTTAGATTTGTTAGGCTATCTCTGACTCATAGTATTTTGTTAAATAAGGTTGTGGAGCAGTCATTGAAATGAAGACCAAAGCTTTGTCCAGGAGCTTTCCTCCTTGAGATAGATTTTTGCTTTTTCTTTTTAATGTTAAATTTTTCACATTAAAGCATTATTTTTTTGCCTCTTATATGAAAAAATTGACGTGATGTGGGGACAGAGATAATACAGGGGCTGTGAAATTCTTTAATTTTATAAGGCAACAGACCAGTGGTCTGCAAGATCCAATATCTATCCCAAAAGAAAATTAAAATCACTTGGTCAGCCAGGCAGTGCAAGATGACCACAGTTCTGTGATTCCTGTGCATGATTAGGGTATTCCTAGAGCCATGGGGATTGTTAATCCTTGTGACTTAAGCTAAATAGTCTAACTACAGATGTTACTACTTTGTAGATTCTGCATTATTTGGATCTCATTAGTGTGTGACAGGGTTTATGAGCTACAGGGTGTGTGATGTGTGAATGGTTGTACAAGGACAGGGAGTGGCTCCTGCTTGTGGGGCTGCATAAAGGCTGAGTTCATTTTATGCACATGTGCTAATTAGACATGAAATCCAAAATCAACTTTTTGAAAGATGGATTTGATAAATGGTAATACTCCAGATAATGCCCTCATGAGTATATATGTCCCAGGATATCCAGTTTTCCTGTGTTGCAATGATGTGGGCAGATTTTGTATGCTCAGGACCACTGATTAAACCATGACATGGAGACAGAGGAGCACTGCATGTGGAACTGAGGAGTCATTTCCTCCTGTGCTTAGGGCAGCTATTCATTTAACAGCTTATCATAGAAAATTAAGCAGGATGATTTTTCTAGTTATGAGATGAAGGGGAGAGTCCTGTTTGCACTTTCATCTTCTATAACCTTTTTGGGCAGTATGGACCACTTGCATTCCTTGAGATGGTTGGATAAAACATTCCTCTCCAACTTCCTCAAAGAGATTCCTTCCTTGTCTCAGTGAAGCAACAGGTAATGAGATAGACACACTTGATAGACTTGTCTTTAGATGTTTTTCATTCCAGTGTTAATATATCACATGTGTATACCTGCCCCCCTTGAAAACAAGGGAGATACTGAGGAATAGCACCCCCCTGCTTAAACATCCCAAAGAGGTGACTTCAGTAATAATGTTTGCTTTCTTGGATGTATCAATTTAACTGTATGATTAGCCTGGGACTGTGGGAGGTGTAGAAAGTGAAACCTGGTGGGTTGAACCACCTTCTATGAGTCTCATGAGTGCAGGCTGGAGCTGAGGTACAGAAGAGTATTTGATGTGTGAGGAGCCAGTACACCCCAGTGCATCCCTTTTGTCTGCCACGTTCACTGTGGTGCTTGCTGATAGAAATCAGTGGGAATCCTTCTAAAGTGGGGCTTCAGTGGGTCTTCTAATAAATCAACTACTCTTCAAAAATGCTTCTGATGAAAGCACAGTGCTGTCAGGAGGGGGATAAAGGTCACCTTGGTAATAAATGATAGGTATGTTGCAGTCTAGGGAAAAGTTTCTAGGGAAAAGGTTTTCCAAAGTTTGAATAGGGATAAGTGGCCCGTTAGGTAATTTTCCATTTCTTGTAATATCTTGCCTTTTTTTTGGCCAATTTGCCCTCTCCCTACATGCTCTATTTTGGCCAGTTTCCCTGGAAGACTGCTAGAAACCCAGCATGTACTAAAGGCCTGCAAATCAGAGGATCATATAACAATGATTTTCCAGTTCCAGCTGCATGTATCTTTGGCTGCCTGGCACAAGCACTGGGTAGCCAGTGTGTCACACCAGTCCCAGTGTACTGACATTTTGTTGTCCTGTGGCTGTATCATGAATTAAGGGTTGAAGCCACACGGTCTCTGCTGGGCTGCAAGCACGTAATTCCAATGAGCAGTATCCCCCACAGGGTAATAAACTCTTTAATAACAGTAATGCAGCAACCACAATAATGAAAAAAGTGATTACATTCTACATAAAAATATAAAAGCTCATTTGATCCTCAGGTCCCCAGTGGCACATTACCTGGACTTTTATTTAAAATATAACATTTCTTACATCTTATTCAGGTCCTTTGTTAACACTAATATAAAACACCAGTAAAATTGTCATTGGAGGAATTTAATAAGGAGTGGGTATGGCTCAGCAAAGCACTCTGCTAAGTTTGAGTCTTTCCATGGATCTAATCTAGAAAAACACAAGATGCTCTCTTCTTGAGTGTTTCAGTACAGAACCCCACTTTGCATATGCAAGGCAGATGAGAAGATCCCTTCTTTAGAAGCAGGGCTCTTTCCTAAAATAGGAGTGCTTCTACAAGTGCCTGAGCTTCATGAAATGTGAGAGTCCCTTCTTGTACTTTTACTTGCTCTTCATTCTTGATGGTTTCCCTGCAAATCCAGGCTAACTCCAGACATCTAGAATGACACCAGGGGATTTTCTTCCAAGCATATGTCAGGGGTTCTGAAAGCAGAAGCCACCCAAACCTTAGTCTATAATGCACCTTGCTGTATTCCTTTTATCTCTAAGACTGGGAGGAAACCAACCCTATCAAACATTGCTTTCGTCCCAGTGTACATATTACAAACATTACTGAGCCCGTGGGCAGATTTCAAAAGGATCAGAATTCCAGCAGCAATCTTTTTTGCTCTGTCCCTTCTTGTAATCTGTACAGTTGAGCAGAAATATATTCAGACTTCTTCCATTTCCTTTATTTTTCTGTCAGTACCACATTATTTCCTGCTGGAGACTCTAGCCTTCCCATCATGTCACTGAGGAATTAATCCCCTGTGCTGTAAGTAAGAACATATGGCAAACCATTAGTCATCAGCCAGTGCCTGGACAGAGTTTTGTTCTAGAAAGTGGGCTGGCCAAGATAGTGAGTGGAAGGATGAGATTTTTAATAGGAGTTTTTATCAGGGTTTTAAATGTTCTCAAATCAGAGACAGATCTGAAGATTTAGGAAGCGAATGAGCAGGTAAAGTGCATTAGCAAATCCCCCTGTGAGCTTTAACAAGGGTGTTGTGGTGGCCTTTGAGGTTGTGATTTAAAATAAGCCTCTGCTTCCCTTTGGAAGCTTCATGTGTTCTCAGAAGCCAAGGGCCTGCCTTCCTTTCTAGGTGTGCAAGTCTCTTTCTATCAAATGGAAGCAAACTAATTTCGGTAAAGAAACACATTGCTGTTATTTTTTCAAGTATATGAATGTGTTGACTGTCATTCCAGGAGCTCCCTTGAAAAATTTGTTTGGCCATTTAACATCATCTAAACCTCCCTTTCACATTACATAATCCCCCCAGCAGCTGTTGAACCCACAGGAAATGTCATACATGTTGTAACTCTCTCCAGCCCTGTTCTTCCTCCCATTCTTTGATCACTGCTTGTCTCACTAGATCTGTAGGGTCAATCACAGCTCTAGGGCAAGGATTGCCTCTGTTTTAATAGGCAAATAGGCATGTGATGCAACAGGATTGGTGTTTCTGGGTGTTAATGAAAAACAAACACGTGATGGTAATCAAGGCAATGGACTGCCTGAAATGGAGGTGATGGAGGGGGATGGATGCCTTTTCAGGATAGCATCTGCCAAATATCTTTACCTGAAAAGAAAGAGAGAATTCCCTACAAAGAGAGAAGTCATGTTAGAAAGCTTTCTTGTGTTCTTTTCCAGGGAGTGACTGCAGCACCAACCAAGATTTTTAAACATTTTTGTGTTTTTGAAGTGATGAGCCTTTTAAAAATAATATTGCATGGGTAGCCTTGGTGAATAGGAATTGAGGGAGATGTGCTACTATGCTTATTCTCTTGCTAGTCATTGACTGGAAATGCTCACAAAAGGAATAAAAAGTACATTTGCCTTGTTAATACAATTTGTATTACATATTCATAAACCATTTCATAAAGCTCCCAAGGAAAAATTCAATTGTACTGAAAGCACATAATGGTAGAGCGGCCATACAGAAAACAGGCAGCATGTTGCAGAATTAACTGCACAATGAATGAAATGCAATGTCTATAATAAACCCATTCAGATATAAATTATGGGAGAGTAGATGAAATGTTTGTTAAGCAATAAAGCTTGCAACCGTACATATGAAACTGAATGGGATTTATCATAAAATATTGTGGAGGATACAGTCTGAATATGTGTTACAAATTGACTGAATTAAAAATAATCCAAGGAAAGCAAGCTTTTGGGAGACTGAAAATTTTAGGAAATGAGTTCATAAGCTGTTTAGCTCTGACCCAAAGTCCCCTGGTGCCAAGAAAAAGAGAGGCAAGAAAATAAGAACAGAGTAATTTCTTAGAGGACCGCAGTTATGTTGTCTTAATTTTAACCTCCTAAATTTTGTCCAATAATCAGAGTCCCTGTTGAACTAACAGTATCTCACTGGAGTAGAGGGTAGAGAATTTGGCCCAGCAGTGTTTGGTTAGTATGATTTACAGTGGAAGACTTCCCCCCCCAGCTATTTATCTCAGCAAAGCTGTTGTACTGAGGGCAGGATAGATGATATTTTGGTTGGACCTTGAAGAGATATGTGGTATGTTTTCCCAAAAGACTTTACCAGATATCTCAATATAAACAACAGAGTTGCTGAAGAACACATTTTGTGGGATTCCAAACCAAGACTGACTGAAGTCCACTTCTTGAAATGACAGAGCTTTTGCTCAATTTTCGCAAATTGAAAATACTTACAGTTTTCACAACACAGTGGAAATATTGCACTTGTGAACAACAACCAAGAGAATCACCAAACCCTTAGAATTAAATTTAAAATTCAAATAGATGTTTATGGAGTAGGGGGATAAAAAGAGAGTGCATAATTTTCAATCACAAATAACATTTGTAGCTATGGAAACATAGGACAACCTAGGAGAAAGAGACAAATAAGAGCTGTAGAATCTGTGCCTGAGAGGGTGAAGAACATTATCCCTTTCCTTAATCTTACCTAGATGCTTTTCAGATCTTTTCTCTCCTTTTGAAGCAATGAACAATGACCATTTCTCAAAAAATTTAAATCTACATGAAGGAATCCAGGATACAAACTGGTGTTTCTGTTGGGGCTTTAAGATGATTGCTCTGATTTATAGATAGAAGATCCTTCTGCTAGCCTAGACATGAGTGCAGCCAGGACACATGGCCTTTGTAGGTCTGTTGAGCTAAGATCTTTTTCACTGTGGGTGTGTGTCAGTGTGACATTCTGACAGAGTTTGTCACACTGAAGGAGTAAATACATAACTTCACTCTGAGTAACACCTGAGTCACCAGCAGACCTCCTTTGATCTCTTTGCCTGTGCAGCCCAACACAATCCTTTTTGGTTTGCCTCTGCTGCTGTTTAATAAATAAAGGTGTCCCTCTTATCAGAGCCACAAGGAAACAACTTCCAGTTGTCATCCAGCAGCGTTTTAATTATCCAGCAGTGTTTTAATTCCAAGAGATAATGCTGAGCTATTTCAATGGACCATTATTGCAGAGGTAAATATAAGTAAGTGAGCAGAAATTAACTCAAGTAGACTCCATTTTGCTTCTCTGCTGAATGGATGCATTTGTCCATGTGTAAGAGATTCCATGGATTTTTTTGTTCCCTTTTTTTCCTCTGGAAAACCACACTGAGTACAAAGACACATTGGCATCCCACAGTGTATCAAGAGGCACTGGTAATCTTACCCTTTCAAGAAACGTGGCATGTGCCCAGCACTTTTGGATTGCATTTTATTTGTAGGAATACAGGCTATGAAAACCCTCTTCCCTACTGAGGAAGAAAAGCCTGTTAACTTGTCAGCCTGAATCTGAAAGGCCAAGGGTTCAGAGCTGCTCATCAGTGTTGGTTGACATTCCCCCTTAGAGCCTTTGGAAGTATCAAGTTTGCCAGTTGTTGACTGCATTGCTGAGTTATCTCTTGTATAAGCACAATTTCCATAAAGGACATAAGGCCAGGGACATGTTCACCAGGCGTTTTAAGACATGGTTGATTTGATTTTCTCATTTCTTGTTTTCTCTAAACATATTTCTCTCAAATATTAAATTGTAACAATATTATTGATTGTGTTCTGCTCATGGAGCAATAGCATGCATTTGGCTTTTTACTTTTTTTTTTTTCCTTAATGATTTGCTCAGAGGGTGGAAAGAAGTAGAGGTGATGAAATACCTTTGTCCCTTGGAGATGAGGGCATTCCAGTGGAGACCAGCAGCATGACAACATGGGATGTTTAGCACCATGGCGGAGCCCCGGAACAGAAAACCTTTCTCTGCATTTCAGGGAGAGATTCAGGACTTCACATCTAGACCATAATAGTGAAACACCATGTTTGTGTTCAATTAGCAAATAAATTCCCACATGATTTGAATAAATCTGGAGGAAAATCCTCCAGGAGCACAAGAATTGTAAAGTCAGTTGAGGGGAAAAACATGCTGTGTATAATCTGCCCTGGGCAAAGAAAATGTGTCAGGTTTTGAAATGCTGAATGCTGGCAATTCAGCAGAAAGTGAGTTGTGGACAGAAACAGTGTTCAGCTGGTAGGACAACAGCAAGGATGTTTCAGTCAATTCTGTCTTTTTCCTGTTTACTGTGTGATTGCAAGTGAAGAGGTAATACCACTCAATGAGGCAAATTTCATTCTTAGATTCATGCGCATAATTATCAGTGACCTTTTATATCTGAGAGAGAATTGATTTTGATGAGAGCTTTACCTCATGCTCTTCATGCAGGGTCTTGCCCAATTTGTTTTACATGCTCAACAGTCATTTTTTGGATGAACCAATCATGGAGATGGGCTGTTATTGATAGATCTTCCAGGAAACATGTCAAAGTTAAATAAAAATAAATAAAACATGAAATTAACATGAACATGGGTTTTTCCTAATCAGATGCATGTTTCAGTAGCTCTTGCTCAAGAGGCACAATTTAACCAGGAGAATGCAATTGATATGAAAGGTTTATTAAGAAAAGCAATTCAACATTATCCATCATTCACAAGGGAATACAAGAAAAAAATTAAAATTATTCTGTAAAAAACATTTATGGAAAGATGCACAGACCTGAATCAAACCATCTTTTAAAGTTCTTTAAAATGCTGCAGCAAACTTTGTCATTCTGAAACAGATCTTATCCTGAGGAACTGCCAGGTTTTCTGGCACACCAGAACAGGAGGTCAAAGGACTTTTATGACCCATATTTAATGCCCATTTAGCAGGTAAGAGAAACAGGGATTGCTCAAGCTCATGTGTCCAGCAATTTTTGGTGTAATGATTCAATGCCAAATCCTTTATCTTCTGGAAGAATCCTTCTTGGGTACAGGAGGAGCTCTCATCTTTCTGACTCAGATGGAAGAGTGCTTTGTGTCTTGAAGAAGGAAGGTCCAGATCTTGGTCTGGAAGGTTGACAGTGCTGCAGTGTGTGCCAGAATCTCTCTCTGGCTTTATGAAAAGCAGGAGATGCTCAGTGCCCGCGTGTCTCTACTTGTTTACGTGCAAAATTGGGCTCCTAAAATTAACGAAATGCTTTTCAAGAATTTTGTGCAAACAGTTTGCTTCAGTGAGTCAGTAGCAGAGGTATGAATAGAGCCCAGGGCTCCTCACTCCTGGTCCTGTGCACCAACCACCAAGACCATTTACTTTTCTAGCCAGTGCCAGAACGAAGATGTGAAAATACCACAAGCAAAACTTTTTTTTTTTTTTTTTTTTTTTTTTCCAACTTTTCCACTCAGTTCTGCAGACTCAGGCAGTTTGGTTAGCTCTCCACATTGAGTGAGAGGTTAATATTGGCTTTGCCATGCAGTTTTTCATGTCTAGGTGTATGAAAGATGAGTCTTTCCTCTTGCTCTCCCCACTGACCTCTGCTTGAAGGTGAGTGGAGATGTGTGTTAGCTGACTTTTGCTTTGAAGAAACTGGTGCAGAAGGAGAGGGGAGTGAGGAAAACTTGGCCCATTGGGGTTCCAGCCCCAACCTCCCATTGGCAAAGAGCAAAGAGGATGGGGAGAAGAGGGAGGCCAGGAACAGCAAATGGTCCACAGTCCCATTGGAGCTGATTCCATCCTCTGGTGATCCAGCCAGGGGATCAACAGGCCAGTTGTGCCCAGTCATTAAGGAAAGGCATGTCTGTAATTAATGGCACAGGGCCTGATACAATAAAAGACATGTCTGCCTTTTCCACTGCTAGCCCGCATAGGGCTGCGAAAGACGCCAAAGAAAATCAATGTTAAGCAGCTTGTATGGATTTGTGCAGACCTTTACAGTGCCAAAGTCCAGACATATTTCTCATTGAGCTGAGTCCTCATATGTTTTATTTATAATTTAATGCTAAAATTTATGAAGGAGGTGCATGGCAGAGGGAGAACCCATAACCTTGTCATTTCTTTTCTTAAAGCAGCAGCTACTAGATCTAGGAAAGAATTACATCCTCCTCCTTCTATCTGACTCCTCAGCATAAAACATAACATGATAGAAATTTTATTCACTCTGAGTTTGTTTTCAGTGAATCAGCTGTATAGCTGAGGTGCCCATTGCATATTACACAAGTTTTTATCAAAATCACTAACTGCCAATCACTTCCTCTAAACTAAATTTACCTCAGCTGTTATTCATCAAGCATGCCATGTTGCATTATGGACTTTCATAACTCAGACACTTAAGGTATGAAAGAAATTAATTGCCTGTATTATTTTCCATAAAAACAAATAAACAGCACTAGATGCCTTTTTAAACTCAATTGGAGGATTGATTTTTAAATCAAATTGTATTTCATGTGAGTTCAAGCACTCACCCCTAGAAGCTGTAATCTTGGAACTTTAAATATAGATGCTCTAATTCCAGAATGTCACATGCTTTAAACATTGAAATATAAACCATTGCCATTAGAAAATGTTGTGGTTTAACCCCAGCTGGCAAATAAACATCACACAAGTGGTCTTTCCCTCTCTCTCCCTCACCAGTGGAATGGGGAAGAGAATTGGAAGGATAAAAGTGTGAAATATTGTGGGTTGAGATAATTTGAATAGGTAAAGCAAAAGCCACACAAAGCAAGCAGAGCAAAACAGGGAATGGATTCTCCACTTCCCATGGCAGGTGGGTGTCCAACCATTCCCAGGAAAGCAGGGCTCCATCATGGGTAACAGTGTCTTGGGAAGACAAATGTCAGAACACCAAACATCCCCCTTTCCTTCTTCTTCCCTCAGTTTTGTATGCTGGAATGTGCTTCCAAGTGACTTGGAATATCCTTTGGGTCAGTTGGTATCAGCTGTGACCCTCACAATCCTTTGTACCCCACTCAACCTCCTCACTGGTGGGGTGAGCAGAAAAGGCCTTGACTCTGAGTAAGTCCTGTTCAGAAATAACAAAAACATCCCTGAATTATCATTGCTGTTTTCAGCACAAATCCAAAACACAGCCCATGAAGCTACTATGAAGAAAACTACTCTAGGCAAAACCAGCCCAGAAAATAAAAGGAGTATACATAAAAGTGTATTAAACATGACAGCAACATTAACAGCCTTGTTTGGAGAGAGGAAGTTTTTTTTTAACAGAATGCATTATTTACTGGTCTCTGCTGTGTCCTTCCACCATGATTTCAGGATTGCATTTTCCCTGGATGTTTGGATCAGGCTTTCCCCCACTAACATCAGCCAGGTTTGTATTGCCATGCTCAGCTGAGACACCAAGGTGCAGGATTTCAGCTGGCATGATTCCAACCAGATCAGCACTGCAGAGCCAGCTGAGCTTAATTGAACTGTGCTGGAAACCTAAAAGTGATGAAGCTGCCAGGGAAACAACACAGGTTCCTGCAATGGAGAAGACCTGGTGACAGGAAGAACCTCAAAATGTTTTGTTCTGCTAAATTGCCAAAAACAGGTAGGAGTCCAAAGCTCACACAAGGCTCATGGGTAAGAATGCAATAGTTGCATATATTCTTGAGTTCAGTTAAATTACCCAAATGACCTGGTTCAGCAGAATGTGAGCTGGGAGTCTCAGGGAAATGTCTGTCACATTAGATACTAAGTTAAATTTAGTTAAACAGCTAAATATTGCCACTTTTATAAGCAAAAGAGCAGAAACTCCACCTAATCCAAAACACTTCACATTTTCTTTAACAAAAGAACGTGTTTCCTCTTTTATCCCTCCCCTTTTTTGAGGGCCTGAAATATGTCAGTTGTTTTAAAGATGTGACTGCCCTTATAAATGTATCGAAGATAAGCTAGGTTGTAAAGGATTCAGGTTCATGAACTGTGTTTATACAGTCTATTGTTTAGTACTCATGAATAATTGATTCTTGTCCTTCCTGCACAAATATTCAATCAGATACCATTCAAATTGATAGCAGGTGTCTGATCTAGGAAAAAATGGCAATGTTCTTGGACTGGAGATGTGATTGTAATACAATTCTGCTCCAGCCATGGGGTACAGAGCAGTGTCACACATTTCAAATGGGACCTGTTGAGAGGGAGAGTTTCTAATTAAAACAGCATACCGTGTAATTGTCTGGCATGTTTTGGGTAAGCAACCATCCCCAAGAATGCTTATTGCATTTTGTTTTTATGTGTGTGTGTCAAATGGAGGATGGATCATAATTTTTAAAAATTGCTTGTTTCTGGTGAGGGGTTTGGTATGCAGACAAGAATAGTTCTATATAGTATGTAATTTTGTAGTATCCTTATATGCTTAATATTAAAAATCTGACTCTGATTTCCCCAAGACCATGTGATGACCAGGAGACATAGAATAATTGCAGGATGTGATGCATTATTTGAGATCCAGTAAGAAGGTGCCTGTTCCTTAAAGCACAGATTCTTTTCCAATGAATTACAACTTTCCACTACTGGTAGCTTCCTGTAAGTCACTTTATATACTGCAGGAAAAAAAAAAAAGTCCATAGAAACAGAGCAGGGAGCAGGACCTGCTTTTATATCCTTGAACCTTGGAGCACTTCTTATTTCTTGCTCAGGAAGGTTTGTGGATGTGAGCAAAGTTATGCCTGATATGGAAAGAGGAGCTGCAGAGTGAATATAGATATATAACTGGAATTTTGCTCCCAGGCACATGAAATTAAGTCTGAGGAGTCAGAGGTCCAGTATGTTCCAACTAAAGTGAATACAAGCCTGATCATTGAATTAATCAAGACAAAAATCAATTCTAAGTTGGGGTTAGGAAATACAGGGTATAGCACATTTTTGTAGCACACTTGCTGCAACCTGTAAGGGTGTTTTTGGGGTCACTGTTTTTACTTTGTTGTGTTGCTTCCCTTGTGTTCTCCCTCTCCCGAGTTTAATGCTTAAAGACTGATAATTGGAAGCTCTGAAAATTATTTTCTTCTGGTTGCTAGTAAGGGCAGTTTTCCATATTTCCTTATTTACAGGACTTTGTATTTTCATCCTCTTTTCTATCAAAATGGCTCTGTAGGTATAGAAAAGAGGTTCTGTTGTGTAGCATTCATGTCCATTCTGTCTTTGAGTACGTATATTTGACTACGAATATGGAAAGTTAATTTTGTTTAGAGGTTGGACATGCTCAGTCCACAAACATTGGTTCAGTGAATGGTTGGTCACACCAGGATGAGTTTTTTGTAGTCCTGTTAGATTTACACATTTGAAGCAGGCAGCTGTTGGCACTGCATAGTTCTCCCTCGTTCTTCAGTTCACTAGCACTTGTGTATTTCCAGAAAATGAATTCAGCCAGGGAGTGTTAACTCTCATGGTTTATTTGCATCTTAATTGTGGCTGGCAGTTCTTCAATGGTATCAAGAACTGCCCCCACCTCTCTTAACCCCTCAGACCCATCTTACAGCCCTCTGGTGCACTTGATCCATCCTTTAGAACTGTCTCACAACTCTCCATGCACTTGTTCATGCCATCCCCCAACACCAAGAGACATTCCAGAAAGATTCCTCTGCCCTATGAGTGCCAACACCCAGGTGTGCTCCAGAGCGCTTTGCTCTTGCTGATTGAAAAGCCCTCACCGGGCTGCTTATTTGGGTAAACTATTTCTGCTCTGGAGCAGCATAAAATGTATAAGTTCCTTCTCTTTTCTCTGTTGAATACCAAGAAGCTGCCTGTTTATGAAGGTTCAAACAAATGCTTTACTTCTCTGTCTGCTCAGCACTCCAGTGCACAGAACCCTGTGGTTTTAGAGAGCGCAGGCCCTGAAGCCAGTACCTCACTAAAATGCTCAATCTTCCATAAATATTACCCTTCCCCTGACCTTCCTTCATTTTCCATGCTGGATTCCACTTCTGAATCTATTCATTTTGAATAGGCAGAAAAATCATTCCTTGGAATAGACAACACAGGTACACCTTGCCAGCTGTAGCAGTTCGTAATGTATATATTATTGAAATATTGGCAGGGGTCTCTGAAACCACAAACAGAATTAGGTGTACCCAGAGAAACATACTTTCTTTCAGTGGCCCAATTAGCCAACAACTACTAAAAATATCCTCCTCCATAATTTCAGAAGTTAACACAGTCTTTAGTGCACAAGTGACATAACACATGCATCTTCATAATGCTTTCTTTTTCCTGTGTACCTTACAGCTCTTCAGATGGGGCAGCTCACAAAGACAACAATTTCTTCCTAAGGGCATTTAGTGCTTGCTAAAGTTTCAGTTTGCCTGCCTTCCACTGATGAAGTTTCTTTTCAATTAAGCACAAACCTGCAAGCACCTCACATGTGGAACCTTATAACTGTGTTGATGTTTCCATCCCACTGCTGGAAACACGGTGGGGAAGTGGTGGCAAGGCTGGGACCAGATCCCCAGCTCACTTCTCCTGTTCTTGGGGGACAGAAGGAGTGACAGCTGTGTAGACTGAGGTGTGACCTTGCTGTGGTACTTGTGGTACTGGCAGGGTGATGCTGTGGGAGGAGAACAGAGAAGGGTAGTTCCCTGCAAATCAGAAAATGGCACTCTCATTACTTTTTCTGTCAGTATCTCCACTCCACCTCAGGAGTGATCCATAGCTTGTAAATTGTTGCTTGTATCAGTGTGTTTACAACTTTAAGGGCTCTGAAGAGCTCTCATACATACCAGTTTTGGAGTGCTTATGAGTTTATTTAGAAGTGATGTGTATTTACAATAGTGAAATGACAGTGTGAATGAGATGCTCTGCACTTGAGGAGCAACCAGGCTGGGAAACTGGTGCAAGAGATGTGTTGGATAGAAGAAAATGTCTTGAAATGTACAGTAATGAGCACAAAACACCAAAGTCAAAGCTTTTGGAGATCTGGACCCTGCTGGTATTCCTCAGCTTGGAATTCTTCTCTTTTTTCTTTCCAATAAACCAGGATTTGGTGATGCATTCCTTGCATTGCTTGGTTGAGACACCACTTTTTAGGAAAACCCAGCTAATAACTGTCAGCTGCTGGAAGGTATCACTGACCTCTCCAATCCCTTGAAGCTGCACACTCTGGCATCTTTAGGAGAATCTTTTCCCCCCATACTTACTTTTCTGACAATTCAGCTCCATGAATTTGCTCATTCTGGAGTGTGCAAAGCCAGGAAGCAGAGCTGGGTGTCACCAAGTATGTGGGTACAGCCTGCCCTGCAGTGGGATCCTTCACCTGCAGATTTGCTTGGAGTGGGAAGCTGGATGGCTTCTGTGTGTTCACTTTGAATTTAGAGCTGTTAAGCTCTCTCTCTAGGAAGTTCTAAGAATAAGTCCATCAATCATTCAATTTCATAGGAATGAAACACCAGCATAGGTTTCTGCTCAGCAAATGCTAAATTATATTCTGACTTTTTAGAGTATGAGGGAAGCCATAATCAAAAAACATGTAAATGTTCTGTGTACCTTTTTCAAAGGAGAGAAACAAGGGTTCTGGAATTTATAAACAAGTCAGCCCAATCACTATTCCTGAAAATACACTGGAACAAATCTTAAAAAAAAAAAAAATCTTTCTAACTATTCAGAGGATAAGAGAGTTGTAAAAGATAATGTAAGATTGAAGTGATTTGTTCTCAGCAAATCCATCTGATTTCTTTCTCTGAAAGAATAGCTAGCCTGGGGAAAGGGGTAAGATGATGCTGAATTGTCCTGATTTCAGCTTTTGGTTTTGTGGAAAAAAAAATGCAGTGGAATGTGCATAGCTAAAGAACTACAGTGGGCACCATATTTTACATACCAAGAAAGCATATTAAATTGAGTGGAGGGTGACAGGAAAATCTGAAATTTATAGAACATGATCTATGAAGAAAAGTTGTGGGAACTGATAAGCCTACAGAGAAATCATGGTGATGGTCTCTCCAATATGAGAACGTTACACAAAGGCTGGTGCTTATTGTTCTCCCTCCACTTGTGGGAATTCAAAAGAAACCAATTTAATTTTCAGCCAAGATGCATTAGGATGACTGGGAGGAAAACTTTCTAACCACAAGGGGAATTGAGTAATGATGCAGACTTCATCAGAGGGTTTCCAGAGCAGGGTAGACAGATGTTAGGGGGGTCTGGCACTACTAACAATTCCAGGGCTGGGGAGGTCCTGCCCAGGCCCAGGTTATTACCTGAGAGCAGCAGCCCAGGAGGAAAGAGTAAAAGCTGCTGCCAAGAGACTAAGAATGTGCAGTGGTTTTATCAGATGGTGATAAATAGCTCTTTTTTAGAGATGGGGATAATATTAGTTTCTAAAAAAAATAAAGTTCTTTCATCCTGAATTGATGGTGATATATACATTTTAATATATGTAGGAAAGCACAATGTAAAATGCTATAAAGCACAGCATGGTAGTGATAGTCTATCACAGACTCTGTTTATATATTGTGATAATAGCCCTAACTTCTTATTTTAAACATCAGTTACACTGTGATCTAATAAAAGATGAGGGTTTTCTAAAGTAACTTTTACTAGATCTACATACATTTTTAGTTCACATACAAATTTTTGTAGGCCTCCTGAGAACTTACAATTATAGGACAGGAGAGAATGATACAGAATTCATTTTAATTTGCTTGTCTTGGAATGCCCTTTGCTGTTTATATTACAAATTTCAATATACATCTCAGAGGATCAGAGCAAGTATAAATATCTATACCAATTTAAAAATATACCATTTTTAGAACCTGTCATATATTTTCTGGTAAGGCATGCTATTCATCATCTTCTGAGGACAATTTTTCTTAGAAATATGTAAAAGCATATATACAGCTAATGTATAGCATCCCAAAAGCTGTAGCTGGGAACATAAATTAAGCCCAAAGTGCTCAATTTTAACTGTACCTTGCTTTGTGACAGTGGTTGGCTGTCTGGATCTGAGAGTGCTCTCAAATATGAATGACATGAGTTTCACAAAGTTCCAAAGAAGTTGATAGCTGTTATTGGGATTATGTCTATTATTTTGTAATATCTTTCTCCAGAGAAAATGCTGATATTACAATTATTACCCAGCTCGCTTCAGAAGCCTAAATGGAAAATCTGATTATGTATCTAAGGTCATTTAAAAGTTCATTATCTTTCTTCCCCCACCTTCTTACCTTCTGTAACTTCTAGTACTAAAATGAGCAGCAGAATGACATTAACATCATAATTTTTGGTGAGTGGAGATTTTTAAGCTTTTGGTCACTCTCAGTGAGTCTTTATTCTAAATACATACCCAGACAATGTGTACTGAGGAACTGCTCAGATGCAGGATATCACTTTGGTGTGCTGTCACTTGGCTGTTCTCATTTCCACTTGTTCCTTGTCTGCAGTCACAGCCGAGCTGACTTTAAAAGTTTCTGTCAATAACAATGCACAGAAACACATGAAAGGAAATATAAATTACTGGTAATGGTGGTGCTCAGGAGTGCTGAACCTTTAGCTCATTTATTGAACACTTAAATATTGCCACTTTTGTAAGGTAAGAGGAAAAAAAAGAAAACTTCACTAAATCCAAAACTTCTCATTTTGTCTTTCATAAAAGCATTTGTTTGCTCTTTCATCCCCCATTCTCTCTGCCATAGAGGTCATCTGTGGTGTGTCTGTTGAGATCCTCAGCAGCCAAAATGTATTAGAGCTGCCACAAAGTTGATTAAATTGACTAAAAACGTGTCAAAAGTGGCTAGCAGATCACTACTGCTGGGTTATTTTATGCTGTGCTACAGATTTTAAACAGTTAAGAAACCAATTAGCATCAAGCGAGCGTACAATACCATTTTGTTCTGTAATTCCACCTGTCACTTTTTTATTTCCCATTTCATTCTCATCTTTCTTCATAATTGGATAGAAAAATACTAAGCTGTAACTACTTGTGCAAAGAAAGATGAGAGGCAGACCCTGAACAGATCAGTGTGAGGGTGAGGAGCTGTGCCTTGTGAAAACCCAAACCAGTTGGAAAGTGATGATTCAACCAGTGATGTCCATGTGATGGATGGAGTGGACTGGGAGCCAGAAAGAGCTGAGTTGTGTGGCTGAACTGCTCCAATGGTCACTGTGTTTTACAGACCAGTGCCTGCACCTCTGTTCTGGGCAGTGTCTGTTGAGCAAACAGCAGTAGCCATAAAATACCCAGCAATATCCTATATATAACAATGAAGATTTGAAGACAAGGACACTGGGTTCTGCATTTCATTCTTTTGCTTTACTGAGAACGTGAAAAACAACAAAAAGCAGGTGGCCAGGGTGACTGATGTAATGTCTCCTTTGACACAGATTGCATTCCAGCATTTTTAATAACTCATTTTCCCAAGGGTGGGGTGATGAGGATGCTCTAAATATTCCATGCTGATTTTTTAAAATAAACTTGCAGAGCAGGCAGAAGGCAGCCCCCTTTGCTTGTCTGATGCACTTGAAAATCCACAAGGCACAGAGATGAAGGCACTTGTTTATGGGCATCATTTCCAGATTCACTTTGCATCAGTAATGTTTTCCTAAGAAGTGAAGTATTGTATGAAGTTCTGTTGCTGTGGCTAATTCCTGCAGTATGTAACTGGTGGATTTCTGACTTTCCAAGGAAGGGATGGTCTCTCCTTATTTCTAATAGAAAAAGATATATCAAACATTCTATTTACAAATATTGAGGTATAAAAGGATTGTTTCCTGCCTTGGTAAAATATGATAGGAACATTTGTGAAATTTTTATTATGTCCCTGTACTTCAACTATTTTTGTTGTCATTTCTGTAATTCTGCTTCAGTAACTTGCACTGACTACACTGTAAGGAGAAGAACCTCGTTCTTTTTTTGCACCTCGTTTTCCTATGTGGAACTTTGGGGTTTCTTTCTGCATTTTCCATGACACCAGCATCTTTCTGACTTGCAATATCTCTGGATCGTTTATGCTTTATTACGTTACTGAATTTTTTCCTTTCCATCCATCCTTAGACTTCACCTCTGCCAGAGAGCTTCATGGGACTGAAAGAGGAGAAGCTTTCCCACCATCAGAGTGAAAACTGGTTTTTCCCAAATCCATCTTTGCCTTGTCTTCTGGGGCTAAAAGGAATGTCCAAATGATAAGTCTGCTCTTTCAGTGATAAGATTTTCTTCATTGTCTTTTCTTGCATTTAGAAGTGTCTGAACAATTAAGATGAATTAAAGGTAATAAAAATAACCAATAATTTATGCCCCCATCCAGATAGTCTGACTCTGCAATTGCTCATGTTTTTTTGGAGGTGATTCACTTCTAGAATTTCTTTGACCCTTTAACCAGAAGAGAGGGACAGACTGACATATCTGTAGCCACAGCTCAAGGTCAGTGTAATTAATATTATTTCATATGCAGCTCTTAATTTGAAGAACTTGAGGGCTAGGATCCCAGTTTATCCAAAACTTATAACTCAAGTGTATGAAGTCAGGAGGCAGCTGCCAGAGCTAAGGCTAAGAATGCACTTTAGTTTTTTTGGTTTTTTATCTGAATTGGGGAGCACTCTTATTCCCTCATAATATAATATTTTGCACAACCCAAACATGTAGGTCAAGAGGCCAGAAAATTAGCACCAAGTTATAACACTCCTGTAAGGGAGTTTGATGAAAATAAAACCTAAAACCATTCATATGTTTTAAATGGCTTCACTTCCCTCCATTCATGCATTGATACAGAACAGCTGGTCATGAAACCTGGCTGCATATTTGTTAAACGGGAACAGATTACTAAATCAAATTTGTTGACCAATTTTCAAGTATGTGGCCTTGAGATATTAAAAAAAAAAAAAAAAGATGGAGGGGGTTTGCATTGCCTAAAGAGAGAAGGGTAACAGGCCAGTGATAGGAACATTTCATGCTGGTGGGATTTGGCAGGGGGGGAGGGAATCTAATAGCTAACTTTGTGTGAGTACCCAGCTAAAACCTCAGGGAATTTTATATAGTGCATGTTGTCAGTATTTTAATCATCCACAGCTGTCAAAACTCTTGTAACCCGCCTCTTCTATTTAAAATGTGTCTTCTAGGCATAAAATAATTAAAGGTGCAGGACCATAAGGTAGGCTCAGAGCCGCTGCAATGTGACAAAACTCCACATATGAAAGGCATTATTTCAGGAAGTTTTAAATATAAATTTTGTTTTGTCAGAAGGCTGCAGGGCACACATTTTCTATACTGTCAAGCTTGATAGTAACAATATTTATATTTCAAATAAAAAGATTAAATTGCAGTCTTACGTGTTTCTGGTTTTCACATAGTTTTTACCAGTGTATCATAGTGTTCCATATCAGTGTGTCATCGAAACTTTTTTTTTTGCTGACACCAGTTTTGCTTTATTGTAATATTAAGTCTTGTACTGTCAGTCCCTGAATTGAAATAATGAGGGCAGACAGTAGTTTAGTTGACTAGCCTACATCTTCCCTTTCCTCCCCCCCCCCAAAAAAAAACCCTGAAAACAACACAAAATAAAAATGAATTCATTCAGAAAGGCAATTATAAAGACAGAGATTTGGAGCCTGCAGGTTTAAAATGGCTTTGTGTGAGTGCACGTGTGTGTTTGTGCAGCCTTGTGTCATCCTTGTGCCCAAGACCCCACCTTGCAGAGCTGCCTTCATGTGCCCACCAAGTGATGTCCACTTTGCAGAAGAATTAAAATTAGTTTTAAGAGGAGAGGAGGGCAGCATATTTTTTTTAATATTTTCAACTTTGTTTATTTTTAATATTAAAAGAACTAACACAAAAAAAAGAGTGTCTTGGTCGGTTTGAGCTGTCTGGCTGGCAAGGCTTTTGTGCCACTGCTTTTTTTGTTAGTTTTGTGCTTTGTGCTGGTGCCCACAGGCACTTTGCTCTTCATTGTTCAGAGCTTGAGCCCAGGGTTGGGCTGGTGCCATCTGTGCAGCATCAGGGCTTGACAGAACAATGGGGAGAGATGGGAAAGGGCTCTGACTCAGGCTCGTGCTGGAATGGCCAATTGGAGTCACTGGGGCTGGGTTTCTCCTTTTGGGTGGAAATCTGAATATTTCATCACAACCTTTTGTGGTAGTGTGCAACCAGCAAAGGCTTTCTGTGCTAATTCTCCTGATTTTACCTCTGTGTGATGGAGAGGATTTTCCCCCCAGTGTCTGACAGTGCTGGCTGATGTGTAACAACTTCTCTGGCCATGATCTGTTTGGTGAGCTGGGTTTATCAGAAAACTGATTAAAAGTTTGGGTGATGCAGAAATTCCTCCAGAGTTGCTATCTTAGGTGTGATGGGCTTCATTCTTGTCTCTGTTTCTGCACATTGGCCCTTTTTCTGTCACTTTAAGCCTTTGGTCTGTCATTTGGCCAGACAGGACTTTACAATAATGAAAGTTTTGATTTTTTTACAATAAAATGAATTTTGGGGTTTTTTGTTTTGTTTTAATTGCTACTGATACACCTCAAGAAACATGCTTCATTTCCTTCCATAACCACTCGAGAAGATTCTGGTCCTTTGTAGAAATTAGCTGGAAAGCTTCACAGATTGTGTAGAGTATGTGATGTTGAAATGTCAGTGAAAAGGTTGTGTTCACTGAAGAACAGACGTGCCTTTTCCATGTATACATCCATGTCTCTGTACACAGAGCTCCTATATGCTTTGCAAAACAGCCTGCAGGATTTATCAAAATAGAAAAAGATCTTTAAAAGTAAAGTTCTGTACAAGTGGAAGACTTTTGAATGAAAAGGGAGACAACAGGTGGAACTACCCATTCTGTCCTCACAGTCTGATCTCAGTTAACACTCCCAGACACATTTTTTTCCAGTTTGAACTGATGGATATACAAATCAGGCTGTTGCAGCACACACATCTCAAATGAGAGTGCATTTGGAAACATCTGGTTTCATTACACCAGGTAACACCTGCATGAAATTACATCTGTGTGGAAAGGCCTTTAACAGAATTTAGTAATTAAAGTGAGGCAATCTAATCAAAGGAAGGCATAGAGAAGGTGATACATGAAGTTTTGTTCTCTGCCATGTAAGTAAACTGCATTAGTATATTGGGTCTTTCAAGAAACAGTTAACATCAACAGCTTGCAATTGAATAGATTTCATGTTAAAAACAGCCTTCCACACTATATCCCCAATATATATTCTGATCTTCCAAACAGATCTCCAGGGTGTTGTTTGGATTTATTGCACTTAATAGCATATTGTTTGGAGTGTACAATGTGTGGGTCTGACCGAGTTTTACTGGGGGATTCTGTGGCTCAATTTCCTTTCAATATGTAGCTGTGTCCTTTTCAAATTTTGCTTTAAAGCCTTGTGCAGACTTTGCTGTATACCTTATCAACTGGTTTTTAAAATGTCAAGGCTGACCTTGACCTGAGCATCAGCAAGGAGCTCCCAGAGGAGGAACGTGGAGCCTGGGGCTCTGTGTGCATGGGGGATTCTCTGTGTGTTGTCACTGTGCTGGGTCTGAGCCTGGAACCACCTCAAAGTGAAGCTTCTGGAATCAATTCTTAGTTCTCTTGTGATTCTCAGGAAAGGAGATGATTTCTCTGTCCTGGACTAGGTTGTGTGTTAGCCCTACGTAATGTACAGGCACTTCTGGCTTTGTTTGCCTGAGATTTTACCATCTGGCAGTGTCACCTGGAAAGCATAAATAAAGCCATTGTTTCAGGGGTTCTGTCAGGGGCTGCATGTATTTTTCTTGTCAGAATGTACAGAATAAAGGATCCGGCAGAAATCACCAAAAAAATTGCTGCTACTGTTAGAAAGTGATAAAGGACAGCAAGGTTAACACTCCTAGCTTTAGGATGAATTCCAGCAATTCTTTATGGAGCTGACTGACATTTTTTCCCATACTTTTTTTTTTTTTTCCTCTGAAGGCTGATTTTTTGGCCAGAGTAAAGAAAAAAAAGAAAAAATTTTCATCTTGGAAATGAATGCCCTTCCCGAGATTAATAAGTTTTCCAAAACTTCCCAGGAGAAAGAATAATCCTTGGAGCATAGCTGGAAGTCAAGGACTCATCTTGGAAATCAGCTTTTTGGTAGAGTGATTCCCTGCCTGCTCTGGAAACCACATATTGTTAATCACCTGACCTTTGCACGAGTGCAGCTGATGTGTTCAGGCACTTTCATCCACACTAATCCAGATGTGCCTGTTTAAACCGTGCTCCTCCTGTTGATCGATTGATGTTCTCAGAATCCCTTTCTGTGCACATGCTCTCGGGGCTGGGCCACAGAGCAGGGCAGGATTTGGGTGAGCCAGGAGGAGGTGGGAGCCTGGGAGCCCGAGGGTCACCTTGCCAGCAGTGTCCTGTTTGAAAGGAGAATGTTTTACACTGCTTGCCTCTGCTGATTGCTGCTGCTGCTCTCTTCTGCCACAATTTAGGGCCAAACACCTCTTTTTGTGTAAGCTGTAGGTAGAGCCAGGAGTAGTCTTTGATGTCTCTCTTGCACAAGTGCTTTCAACATGAGGCCACTTAATGCTTCAATCCAAGAGTCCAGTGAGTGCATGGAATTGTGGCTCCACAATACCCCACAAAAGTCTTTGCTTCCTTCTCCAGCATCTGTAAATACAGTTGAGAGTGCTCCCTTGCTGTTTGAAAAGGGGAAAAAAAATATAAGAAAAACAAAGAAGGCAGTGGCAGTAAACTTTCTGCAGAGCTTTAGCCTACCAAAGATTTAAAGGATTGATATTTGCATTACATTTTTCCCCCACCCAGTCCTCCTCATTAGCTGGATATCTTTATTCTCTAAATATTTACCACCTAAACCAAATTTACAGTTTAATTTGCTGCATAAAATCATTTATTGACTGATAAAGCTCATTACTAAGGCCTAGCCCAAGCTGTAGCCTGCCACGACAGTTTTAATTCTTGTAGCAGCAGGCTACTGCAGGAGAAAAACAATCCTGTCACGTTAACAGCAGGGGTCTGAATTATTCAAATACACTAAATCCTCCCAGAACAGTTCCCCTGCTCATAATTTGTCTTTTCCCACCAACAATTAACTAGCAATATTCAAAGTTAACAATGCCAACTCTTTTGAAATCGCAAGGAAAATGGAAATGTACACATGCAAGAAAGGTTTTTAGAGAAGAATACATTAAATGGCCAATGCTGGGAGACTTCTAGGGAATAGAATCAGTTAAATGGACCCACTGCTTTCTCTAGCCCAGAGGAATTTTCTGTATATTTGTGTGTGTACAGATGGGTTTGGTGCTGGGTTCTGGTGTCAGCTGGCACGGATGCAGTGCTGCTTACACCCACCAATGGCCCTTTCCATGGCACTCCTGGTGGCTGATGTTTGCCAGTTCTGTGATCTCAGAGAAGGAGTTTCCTCTTCCACCTCCTCTCTTCTGTCAGAGCTTTTGCTGTCATTGCAATTATGAGTTATTATGTAAATAATTGCAGTGCTAAGTGTTACATACTGGGGCAAAACCATGCAATAGGCATTGAAAAGAGTGAAAACAGAGATCAGTGTGGATGTTCCTGCTACAGGTCATCTTGAAGAAGCTGAAGGTCTGAATCTGTCCCAGTTAGGAGACTCAGAGCATCCTTTCCAGGTCAGCCCACAGAATTTAGGCTGACAGGTGGTCTTTATACAAGTCTTCAATTAGGGAAATTTATGAAGTCAGGACAAAATGAGGCTGTCTGATCTGCTTTGGTTGTTAACCCACTGGCCAATTTGATTTGCAGAATAGGGTTTAATATTTTCATAATTTGTTTTTCTTACCAGCTCTGTTGGGTGATGGACCCACTCCTGCATCCATGAAAAAAGAGAGGTTTGAGATCACTCCAGTGACAGTGAGGAGGAGCTCTAATTCCCATAGGGACAAACAGTTTCATCCCACAGAGGACAATCCAATTCAGGTTTGTCCTTCTGTATGTGTGACAACCACAGCCCATATATCACAGTCAGTGATGGGCAATAGGAAAGTCTTTAGCATTCTGGTGTCTCATATAAATATTGCTTCTACATAGCACTTTACACTCTCTCAGAACTGTAAGTCCATATTTCCCCTGTCCCATTCATTTTCTCCCTTCAATTTCTCTGGCAGTTCCAGTGCAGAATAGCTTCTTGTGCAGGCCTTCAAAGTGAAAATGATGGCTCCAATTTGTGACCAAATAGCTTTGACATTGTCTGTACGTTTGCTTGAGTTTATAAAAGACTTGGGTTTTCTTATTTAATCCTTTGATGTAGAAGCAGTCTGAAAAATCAGTAATTCTTTCTGGTGTGCCCTTAGTGACAATTTTAACTCTCCCATGAAATTCTCAGTTTTTAAACTCATAATGTGTCTTTTTATCCCTTCCTACAGCACACAGAGTGCTTTAATGCTGTGAAATCTTAGATGTCTGTGAAAGTGCATAAAGATAGGAGAAAGTTAAAATATATAAAAAGAATATAGAAAATTGTGCATTATTTGCTACTCATCTATATCAGCATTTCACAAGATGTGGGCCATAGCTGCTCTGGTGATGATCTGCAAAACTACTGAAATTCCCCTTCATCCCCATTTAATTTAAAGGTTAGATCTGTGTTTCTAGTCCACTCCCTGGGTGGTGGTTGAGTGGGCAGTAGCACCTGCTGAATTGAAATGTCTTTATTTGATCTGATATCTCCAGTGAGGAATGTATGTGCTGCAGGAACAGAGGGCACTATAGAAGGTTATGTATGTGCTTTCTGAGTAGCTATAATCTCTCCTATTCATACACCCACAACAGTGGAACTGGACTTTGGCTCTAAAACCCCTATTGCTGAAGATAAAAGGGAATTATCAGAAGGACTGAGGCTTCTGCCCAGTTTGGACTGGTAATGTTAGGACTGTTCTCTGGTATGTGCTCCTGTGTGCTCTCCCTGGGTGCTGTACCTGCTGAGATTCCCCCTGGCACCTGACAGCAGTGGAGGGGCTCTGGTGGTGCTGATTTGCCCCAGCAGCTATGGGCAGTGTTAGAAATGTCCTTACTGGACACTTGTCCACTGTCAGTGTCCTATTCTGTTCTGCTGACATGCTGCCATTGCAGCTAAAGCCATCCTTTGTGGTTTAAACACAGCTGTGATGGATAATCCACTGCAAACTCTTTCTTTTTCTTTTATAATGGTGGTCATATAAAAGCATCACATTCTCTCATAGAAGTTATCCATGTTCACAGAAGATCATTTATCATCCTTATCTGTTTCCTTTACTTCTGTGCTGTCTTTTTTGATGGGTTTCTCATTCTCTTTCTGGAATACCTGTGGTGTCACCTCTCTGTCCTGTAACAGTTTTATGGTAAAGACTCAGTAAACCTTGGGCATTCTGTAAACAGATACCTTGTTCAGCTGTCTCAGACTGAGTTCTGTCAGAAGACATTGTATACAGAATTTCTGAGAGTACTCTGGGGTAGCTTGCAGGTAAAGCCTAAGTTTGAATTTCCCATCTCAGTCAGCAGACTGTTTAGCTTGTCTCTGGATGGAATGAAGCACCTGGGCCAGGTGCACTGAGCAGTTCACTGTGCAGTCAGGGTTTGGGCTGATGGATCTGGGCTCACTGCTCTGCATCAGTGGTCCCAGTGAGCTCAGTGGAGCTGTGCTGGTCTCCATTGCCTTGCTGCTGCAATCCCAGATCCCTCATTTCCAGCTCCCTTTGACTGTCTGCCCCTGCCTGTCACAGGCTAGAAGGGAGCTGTGGGGAGCTTGACCTGTGCTTGTTTATTCCAAACGTGCTCAGAGCTGCAATAAACTCACTGCTCTGAACGTGCTGTTCCAGCTCCTCTCTGCGTCTCAGGCTTGGAGACTGAAGCTGGTTAATTGTGGCAAATGTGGTTTTCTGGGACATCTAAGGGTTATGTCACTTTTCTAAAAATCTCTTTGATCTTGAATCAAAAGAAGGGGGTGGGTTCTCAGCATCATCTTAACTGTGTGGCTTTTACAAATTAAAAACCTACTTGAAATTGGTTATACAATATGTGCTTGTGTTTCTCTAAGACTGATGAGACCACCTTTGACTCTAAGCTGCTTTTTCTAGCAGATAATCAGGAAAACTCTGGTAATGAACAGTTAGGAAAAGCTAGAGGGAGCTTTTGAAATAAGAACTGTGCTTTTCTCTGTATTTTGCGAGCCAAGGTTTTAATTTACCATAAACACAATCAGGGCAGATACGAAGCTGCTAGTGTGCCATCTCATGTCAGTAAGCAAAGTAGGAATAAGAAATACATATTTATCCTGTCCATGTCACTAGAATCATCACAGGCATAGGTAAATAGTATCTAGAGTCTGAATCAGATCCCACTTTTTCGGCCAGAGTCTTAGAAATTACTAATTTTGGATTAAACTGATTTTATCTTGCAACCTTGTAGCTATATAAGCATTTATAGAATCTCAGAATTTTTTTCCTCAATTGTTTGCACCTTGTAAACCCATTTATGTAAGTTGTGAGCTGGGACCATGTGGCTGAGAAGGGCTTTAAATAAATGGAGCTTTTCCTGTACTACTGATAGGCTTCACTACAGCAAATGCCAGCCTACTGAATACTGCTCTAGACATATTTCTGTGTAGATTCCTTTGGAGTAGCCTGGTGGACTTCAAAATATCTCTGAAGTACAAGAGGGAAATCACTTGTCTAATTTATGGAATGGATTTTACATTTTGTGAAATGGGTAAAATGTATAAAATGTGTTTTCATCCAGTTTGAAAATCAGGTTTTGGATCTCTAGTACCTTATAAAACAGGTACAAAACAGCCCATATTGCCCAAATTATACTTCTGCTGTCAGAATTTTGTGGAAGAAAAATACTGATGAATTCTCCTTTTCTAGAAAAATGTGTTAATGTTTCAAATAGTTCATCAAATTTATCAGAGGTTTGAAAAAAGAAGAAAAATAAGCTTTCCTTGAAGAGTAATAATTATCACTTCCCCAGTTGTGTGGAATAAACTGAAGATTGTCTGGGTTAAACTAAAGAGGAAAAGCGTTGGTCGTTTCCAGTTTTATGTAATACTTTTTTTGTGAGAGAAATGAGATTTCTTATTGTGTGTTCAAATGATGGTAATGCCAGTCTGTTCTAAACAAAATTGATGGTCATTGTTTGTGGGTAAGTTACTTGCCAAGATATCTGTATATGGGAAAGACATTCAAATATCAACATTATTTTATTTGGTTTCCCTGTAGGTGTGCTATTCACAACCACTGAATATGTTTAATTTCTCTTAAGTATGTATACATGAGACAAAGATTACTGTAATTCAAAGCAACCAGTTCTTTGGTACAACTAGGTAGGTTTTGAGGAATAACTAAAAACAATTTTAAGAGACTGTATTTTCTGTGAGATAAACTCCCCCAGCTTCTGAAAAAATCTTTCTTATCATCAGGACTTTTGGTTTAGCCACTCAGACTAGCTGGTAATGGCAAATTTAATCAGGATTAAAAAAAAAAAAAAAGGTCCAGAAACCAATGGCAACCAATATTTTTCTGAGTTTCTTTCCAGATGGGGCTGTCTATTTTAAAAGCAGGGCAGGAACCATTTTGAAAATCTGCCTGGTGCTTTGTTCCCTTTGCTAATTTGGGAAAGAAGACGACCTGGCTCTGCACCACTCCTGGTGCCAAAAAAACTGCTGGTCTTCCCCTGCTTGGGAGCTGTAGGCTCAGTGGTGCTGAGATAAATGCCCCCGAGCAGCTGCCATGATCTCATGTCTCTGTGGGTATGACATACCCTTGTTGGCTCCTGCAGCCCTGCTTGACTCCAGGCTACTGGGTACACCTCATTTCTTCTACCTGAGCTTTAAAAGGCTCATCTGATAAGGTCTGAGCAGCTTGTGTGCACATCTGCTTTACTGCACCTCACACTTGGCTCTCTCTGTCCTAAATGGAACTTTTCTGCTGTTTAGTTTGAGAGCTGCTTCGTAGGGAAGTTGGTCTTCTGTTCCTATTATTAAATCCGTGGGATTCTTTGGGGGCACATCACAGAGATTTGAGCTTTTCTTGTGTTGAATTCTGCTCTTGGATACAAATGCACAATTCCCAGAGTGATCTGCAGAGAATTAATCTGTCATTAGCAATATTGGGTGTAGTGCCTCTAATTCCCATGCACCACCCTGAAAATTTCCACCACCCCCACAAATGGAAAAGAAAAAGAGGACTATTCCATTTATTCTTTTTTATATGTAAATGAGACTTAAAATAATTGTTTGATAATGACATGGGTTTTTTGTTGTTGTTTGGAAATATCTCTTGACAATAATTTATCCTGCAATTATTGTTGCTTAGTCCTATCCTTATAATTAAGGCCAAGAAAGTGTTGTTCATCACCTCATTAAATGCTTTCTCTTTCAGGATGCCTGACTCCCTTTAACACAGCCAAGAGCTGATAAAGCCACTTGTATGCAGAGCTGGCTGCCTGCAGATCTTTGATCTTTTTTTTCCCCCTTCTTCTAGAATATGACTTTGTGAAGTAGTTGGTGCTGCAGTTTCAGTTTGTTGTTTTAAACAGTTCAGTTGCTATAAATACTCATTCACTTTGATTTTCAATTGCCCTTGTAAGACAATTGTTTTCTTGTTGGATTCCCACTGAATAGATATCCCTCCTGCCTTTTTCTTATTTAAAAATATAATTAAAATATAGCCCTCTTTTTTAAGCTTTTCCACAGCTCACTTCCTCCTGAAAAGGTGACATTTTAGCCCTGACCAGTGCTAATGACTGCAGAATTCTTTGCACTTATGTTATGCATTTCCCTTGGTTTTAATGGTGGCAAAAGGGGTGAAGGAAATGTCCTGACAGAGGCCATGCAGGAAATCAGAAATATCTCTTGGACCTTTGTCAGAATTATTTGACAGAAATCTCACTTCATTCTGTTTTACTTTTCCTCCTTTCTGCATTTCTTTTTTTTGCATTGAATGTAGAGTTGTTCCAAAAAATCTATTTCTAGAACCTTTTCTGTTGTCTGAGATATCAGTGGCTGTGCTCCTGCAGAGACTCTTCCCCCTTGAATGCCTTTGTGCACCCTGAATCCTCTGTCATCACTGAGGAGGGTGGATGTGGAAACCTTAGCTAAGGGCTGAAGAAGGGAAATTTTAGCTGTTTTTAAAACTCAAGTACCTTAAAGGTCCTCGTGACCTTCCATCCTCCTAAAGAAGCTCTCAATTGTGTACCTAATATTGTGATTCACATCTTTCCAAGATCTGAAAGTTATCTTTTTAATAGGATAAATGAGCTTTTTGCTCTTTCAGGGCTCAGGATGAGGAACAAAATAAGAACCTTCATGAAACTCCAGCTAGGAGGAGAGAAGGGTACATTCCCTTGCTGTTTCCTGCCTTGCCTTGCTATTCTTGGTGTGTTCACATTTCTTTTGTTTCATCCTTTACATGGTGACTTTCATTCTGGAGCTCCTTTTTTCCTCAGCTTCTCCCAGATGGAGTAAAGACCTTTACAAGTTTGAGGGACATACAAATGACATGACCTGAATTAGGAAGAGTCCTCATCCTCCCACTTGTGTGAACATCCCATTTGTGAGCAGAGATGGGAGGTTTGAACACACCACATAAGGTGTGTGTTTATATAAATGTGTGTGGGGGACAAAGTGCCCTCCTTTGGGACATTTCCTCTTCCAGACAGTTTAATAAGAGAAGCTGAGATTGCTCCTTACACCTCTGCTTCATCTTATCCCATGGTAAGATCAAGTAACAGCCAGTGAATTAATAAATCCATGGTGCTTTGTATTTGGCAAGTGCCAGTGCACTACACTGGCAATCATTTATTGACTATTATTCAGTGCTTTGTATAACTCTCATCTGCCTCATTAAAATTGCCTATCAATGATAAGAATACAGGCAGCAGCACAGGTTTAGGAGCATGAGTCATCCTTTAGTTTCCAAGGGGCTTCTCACCCACTAAAATTCCCTTTCTGGTTCAGGGATTTTGATGAATTAGGGCCTAATAGCTGGGTGGAGCAGAGGGATTATTTTAGGAGTGATGAGTGCAGGTAGGGAAGCTCCTGAAACCAAAAGGAAAGGCAGGCAGTCCTGTCTAAGCCACTTAACTGATTAAAATGACCCAGTGATTCATTTAATAAGAGTTTACTTGCTCAGGCTTGAAGTGCCTAGTAACAGTTGATTTTGACTATTTGTTTAATGTAAGTGACTTTCAGTGTTAGAACAAACAGCTGTTTTTACACCTGAAGGACTGTTGTTTAAAATAAGTTTAAATTACACCCCATAAGTTTCCTTCTTGTGCACTGTAGTCCTTGGCTAGAGAAGGCTTGGATGTTTCTTCTGCTTTAATAAAATGCAGAGTTGGTGGCAGGGAATAAAGTGAGATTGTGGTGAATAGGAGTGGGACCACTTGTTTTGTGCTGAAGGAGGGGAGTGCCCTGGCTGCAGCCCCCGTGGATCCTGTGAGAGCTTTGTGTTCACAGCTCTTTGATGGTCCCAGGACATACTCTGCTGCTCAATTAAGAGCAACAGCTTCTGCATTCATGCAGCAGCTGAAGATGTTCAAGGAGAAAAAATCTGCTGGGAATTACTGTTAAATGTGAAGCCACCACTTGGACCAGGAGACTTAAGCAGTTGGGCAGTGCTGGTCTGGTCCCATAGATGTCAGTGATCCACATGCTGCAAATCCTGCTCCTTACAGCATCCTCTGTCCCAGACATTCCCTGAGCTATACATACGAAAAAAATCTTCCAAATCATTGACTGGAGAGCCTGTCTCATCTTTACCTCTTACAAAGTGCAGCTGGCCAGCCTTGCTTTTATCAGAAAAGCCTCTTAAATGAGTCACTGGTGCTGCATGGCCGTGTGTTTCAGTGGCTTACAAATCCTGCAGAGCCCACGAGAGCAGCTTCAGTGGCATCTACCTGGCAGCATAAATCTCTCAGACACGAGCTAGAATCCAGTCCAGACAGAGTGGGGAATTCCAGATGCTCAAGTGCACCTTGGCATGGATGTGTTGTGCACATGGAAATGGGACTGTGCTCCCAAGAATCCTGGTTTTCTCAGCTCATATGGGCTACACCTGGACTCTGCTGATAGTGCAGCCATGAAGTTCACAGGAACAAGTCTCAGCTGTCACTTTGCTGTTTGTTCCTGGAAGGGTGTGAGGGCTACTTTTGTTTCTCACATTGGGGAACCTAATTGTTCCCCCAGGAATTAATCCATCACATGAAGAATCAGTTGTTTGATTATTTTTCAAATTTCTTTTAACATCAATAGATACATAATAGAAAGAAACAAAGAAGAATATTTTTCATTATTTGATTTGACTGTCTGAAACCAAGCTAAATATTAGAAATAGAGTAAAATTTGAAGTACTGCCTTGATATTTAAATTGAGGAAATATTAGAAATAGAGTAAAATTTGAAGTACTGCCTTAAAATTTAAATTGAGGAAATATTAGAAATAGAGTAAAATTTGAAGTACTGCCCTAAAATTTAAATTGAGGAGCTTGAGATCCACAGACATTCATTCTTTCTTACTCAGGTGACTGGGCAAAGGATTGTCCAACACTTTTTTCTTTTTTTTTTTTTTTTTTTTTTTCATTTTGCCCTGTCTGGTCAAAGTAATGCTCATTTTTGCTATTTTTTCATCCTGCATTTGTTGGTTTTCTGGTTTGGAATCTATGATGTTAAAGCTGGTAGAATAGTTCTAGAACAGTTTTTTCATAATCAGTAGTACTCAGATGATGAATTAAAGGTGGCTTTTGATTTGGTCTGTTCCTATTGCACACTGGATCAGCTCAGGAGGTGTAACTGGAAAAGCCATTTCTAAAGTTGCTGCTATCCATAAGTCACTTAAAGAGTTGCTCTTTGACCAACAGTTCAGCAAATCTTCTGTGGGCCTGATTGTGATCTTGCCTAAATCAGCCATATATAACCTTTATATCAATATACAACACTTCTGTTACTCCTGACTCATCCAGGAGAAGTGAGAGGAGGATATGTGCTGCTGCTGTGGTGGCTACCTGAGAGATGAGCATGATTTTCTAGGAATAGCTCACTCTTGTGAAAAATGGCTTAAATTTCTTTTTCTGAACTGTGTTGGGATCAGGATGAAGCTGTGTGCATTTTGTTGTCCAAGACATTCCTTTCCATATTAATCCTTAGTTTCCTGTATGATATTTGAAGCTTTTGAGCAATTTTGATTTCAGTAAAATTCAGCATTGCCTTTATAAAAATTTTCAGTCTTATTTATTAACTGTTTCATCCTGCATTCACACAAGCAGGGCCCCCACTGACTTTCATGAGTAGAGAACTTATATATGGCTGGAGTAATCAAATATAGTTTTCTGTTCAGGTACGTGCATGTCTTTGATTCTCAGGTTATCAGTTATGAGAAATTTCAAAATCTCTCTTAATCAGGATTAGTACAGCCAGGGACATATTTGCCAAGGTTCTATTTTGAAGCAAGTTTGCCAATATGGGTGATGACAAGGTTTAATCTCCATGGCAGTGTATGAGTTCCATGGAAAATGCTATGGTAACAAATATATATGGGTTGCAGTGATACTGATCTCTTATGAATCATTAGTGTGTCCCACCAGCTTATTTTATTTAAGCTATTGAAGATTAATAAAAGAGTTGTGGCTTTTAGTGCAGTCATTGTGGACTGCACTGGAGCTAAAATACTGGTGGCAAAATTCCTGAACTAACTGCTTTCCACTCTCAAGTTAAATTTTAAAAACCATTATGATGATTAATCCTGGCTAATTATTGTTGTCAGGAACACTAAACCAAATGTGGGCCCTCCAGACTGTCTCATGTCATGATGCCTCATTGATTATTTTATTCCCTCCTTGAAATATGTTCTGGGAAGAATAGCAGACTATAGCCTTCATGACATGTCCTCAAGTGCTCTGGGAGTTAATGTCAATTTCTATTTATATTTAATGAACTAAAAAATTAAAACAAAAGGTCCAAAACCCAGAATAAACATCATCATCTAGGATTCCAAAGTCTGGATCCCATGGTGCTTGTGGCTTACATAGTTTGTGGCTTGTAGCACATAAGGGGAGGAAAACAGCTGAAACATTTCTTTCACCTTTCAGTGCTCTACCACAGTAGCCCCTGTTCATCCTTCTGCTCTCAGAGCAGAACTATAATTCTGTGTAAGGAGTTCTGGGTGAGGCTCAGGCTGAACTCTTGAGTTTTCTGTTGCTGCCTTGGTCAATGAGATGATGTGCAGTGGAGAATGAGCTCTTCCTTCAGCAGCAGAGATGTGGGGACAAATAAGGTTTCCTGTAATGCACTCATTATCCTAGTGGACTGTTTTTCTCTAGTGACTTGAAACAATATCCTTTTCTCATTTCTCTCTCTCTCTCTCTTTTTTTTTTTTTTTTGGTTTTTTTGGTTTGTTTTGTTTTTTTTTCCTTCCCCTTCCCTGCCTCCACCTCCTCCTCATTCTACCTTTCTGGACATCTTCTAGCCCTCCCTGTGTAATTCTCAGGACATTTTATGTGTTTGCAGTCAGACATTGCTTCTGCTCATACTCAGGTCCCCCTATTTCACCTGGATCACCAATGCTGTGGGTAGTTGGCTCAGGAACATGATCCTCTGCAGCTTCAAAGCACTGCTGGCACACAAGCCTGAGAGTTCTGCTGCAATTAAAGTTGATTTAAAAGTTCAGGAGGGAAGGCAGTGATGCACCATTCCCCCTGCTGTGTCTGGAGCAGGTAGTTATTCTTGAGAGAGCCTTGTGGCTGCAGGAGAGCTGCATCTCCTGGGGGTGTTGGTGTAATCACAAGGGCTAAAATTGTATTTTAGGTGGTGGAATTTGATCTGCAGCGTGCAGGGGCAGATTGTAAATGTGGTGCACTGAGGAGCAGGCCTGTCAGATTTGCATGCCAATATTCCATTGCTTGGGAAATGTGTAAGACATGGATTGAAATAGAGCCTTGGGGAAAATGCAGTTTTGTCCAAAGAAATGAAGAGATATTAATTTCATGTAATTGCACAGATCTTTAGGAGGTGCAACTCTGGAACAGGATCCAGTGTTTTCTTTGTCAGGTCCTGTCAGTGGTGGCAAATCAATCTCAGTGCACAAACTTGAATTTCAGCTGGTAGATCCAGTCTCCATTGCACCTGTGCTGTTCCTTCAGCCCTCTAATTAGAACATGGCACACTAAGTTTATGGTTTTAAAAAGGAAACACAGGACACTTAAGTAAAAAATAAAATTCAAGTATAAAACTTCAGTTTATATTAATAATTTGTATGTATATGCTCTGCAAATTAAACATTTGCATGTCCTCTGGGACCCCTGTAAAACAGGCAAACAGCAGAGGTATATACTGCTGGTCTTCCATAGAAAAAGTGGGTGGAAATCCAACTCTGGTTACTTAATAGGGTGGCTGGTTAAGCAGGGCACCTTTATTAGTCTGCTACTAATGGGAGCAGTAATGGGAACCTGGTCAGAAAATTTCTTTGACTAAGTGAAGGATGTAACCTCAACTTTCATATATGGACTACTATAGTGAAGCTGTTAGCTATCTGTCATCAACCAAATAGCTGTTTAGCTGATCAGAGAAAAATAATTAAATCATCATGATGTGAAAACATCTGAAAAAAATTATGCCTAAAACCTAAAATGTTTTCCTCTAGACAGCAGACACTAGGCAGGTACTCTTTGGGAAGACTAAATTGTTTCCTACACTGTTTTCATGAGAAAGTTGCTGCCAATTCTTGCTACTCAGCTTTTTCATGGTTAGAACACTTTCCTCCAGACTGAGAAGCACATCCTTGAAGTGGAGTCTGTGGCTAAAGACCTGACATTTCCCTTCAGCCCTCCCTGCAGTGCTGGTAGCCACTGGCAGAGGTTTGGAACTTGCCACAGTGGGCCCAGGATCTCAACTAGTCAGTGTTCAAACCACATCATTCACCCCAGGGTGGAACCAGGTAGCCCTAAGCCTGTGTGAGACAGGGGCTGTGAGAGGAGGAGGAAGCACATGGCACATGGTTTAAGAGTCTGTGCCTTGCAGGGTGTTACCTGTTGCTGCTTACTAAGTCTTTGTTTCTTTTCAACACTAATCTCTCTCAAAATATTTAACTCAAAAACCTTGGAGGCTTCCAGAGCAGTGAGGAACTGGCAGAGCCAGCTCAGGGCAGGCTTTGCAGCTGCCCTTTCCTGGGAAGGGGGTGCATGGGAACAGCCTGCTTTTGGGAAGATGTGCAATAGGATATTACTTCATTTCTCCCTGGAACAACAACTCCTGAATTCAGCCCATTCCAGCTCCATGTGCTGTAGTCTCAAGGGAAGGATCAAGTCCTAGAAGTTACTCTTTACTTTTTGCAGTGGTTTTCTTTGCTCACCCAGGGTTATGGGGCCTTGCTCTGGGTTCCCAGTTGGGTTGGTACATCTTGTCAAACCCAAAGCAGGAAGAGAGGAGCTGCCCAGTTCCCAGGCTCACCCTGCCCACACCTCCTGTCAGCCCTTGCCCCACTGTGAAGCCTGAAGCTGTTTGAGCCTTTGTCCTCCAGCATCCCCCAGAGTGCTGACCCTGCAGCAGCTCCTGTCCCTCCTGCTGCCCCCTTGCACAGCCCAGCCTCCTCCAGCCCCAGCTTCATCTCCTCTTGCCCTCCTACATCTTCTCATGTTCTGACTTCTAAACCCTTCTTCTGCCTCCACATCTTTACATGATTCAACCACATTTCAGTCCCATGATCAAGGAAAATGAATGGATGGGGGCACAGAAGAGCCTGTGACATGGCTTTGCTGTAATCTCAGGTTTTCCCTGTCTTTGCTCCTTTGTTTGTGGTTACCCCTAACTGTGCTCCTGCGATTTCTAACACAGATGATAAATTAGGACAGTGGGGACTGTAAAAGATAAGGTAATAACAGAAATGAAATACCAGGCCAGGATTTTAGCTGGAGTAAATCAGCTGCTGATCTAAACCAGCTGGGGATTTGGCCCACTCTAAAATGAAACTATAGGATACGAAGAATCCATATAATTATTCCCCAAAGAACACTTCTGTCATGGTGCCAGACTGATGTTTCTATTCTTGTTTTTAAAATGATGTATTTTAGAAAGTGATTGTCTCACTATTGCCCACCTGTGGTCACAATATTGGTTCTTTCAAAAGTGAACATGCCAAGTCCTTCAGGCACTCAGCGGTGCCTCTTGAAATGGCTCCTTCAGCACCTGGAGTTTCTCTTAAAAGCTGCTAATCCAAAAAAGAAACAAGGCCCACGTTCATTTCCCTGGGCAGAGTCCCATGGTCAAGTTCTGCCTTGAATTCCTGTTTGTGCTTTTGAGTTCTTCACCTTCCTGAAGCCCCCTTCAGTGCTGAGCTGTTAAACCCAACCCAAGCCAAGCCAGGAAAGCTCCTTTGGAGGTCAGTGCAGGGTCTGCATGGTGGGTCTGAGCCCTGGGGAATGTCCCTCGTGCCCAGCTCGTGGCTGTGCTTGGTTGTGGGGTTTGGTGTGTGTCATGTGTCTGTGTGCCCCCAACACACAACAGTCAAGAATGGGCTCCTCTACTTCTTTCAAAATTTGGTGGAAGGCAGCAGGTTTCCCCTTTCTTTTGCAGGAAAGATGGCATTTATCATTATATCCAATATCACTCATTTTTTTCTCGGCTCCAGTTTATTTCTGTGTTTGCTACCACAATGGCCAGGCAGGGAGTGACCCTGAAAATTTGAACTCCAGGGTGTTATGAGAGCTGGGCTTTCTAGATGGCAGTCTGAGGTCTCCTATTGCTCGTGATCTCTATCAAAATGTAAACCAAGAAGATGGTCTTTACCAATCATTAACAGCAAGGCTGGCACAAAGGGCTAAGTCTAGTAATCATACTAAAAAAATAATAAATTAATAACTCCCACTGGAGACTTAGTTCAGCCTCACCAGCCATGACATGTCCTTTCTTGCACACAGCAATGAAAATAGACCCAAGTACTGAAGGAGAGAAAAAAAAAAGAAATAAAAGAAAACCCAATTTGTTCCCTATTAAGCTGCTGAAAAGCTTAAACCCATTTCTATTCCAGTTAGTAGCTAAGTGAAAATGTAACTGCTTTATATATTTCACTAGAATTAAACTTAAACCTACAGAATTAGGTTTATTAATTTCTGTCAGTGCTCAATGGGGAAATAAGAGTGCCCATTCATTAAGGATACACAATTACTGCAGACAAAAATGAAGCACAGTGCTATTAACCATAATAAAAATGTTGAACACTGTGGAAATTTTCATTAAATAGAATCTATTCCTTATATGACTCTACTTAATCCTTTCTGTCTTTTTTCCCCCTTTGTGTTCTCCAACTAATTTTATTTTATTACTTAGCTCTTATGTATGTTTCTTAATGTAATTATGATTAAATATTTTTAGTAGTAAACACTATTATTTCACTTAAAAAAAATCTGTCCCCACACTTACTTCAGCGAAAAGTACTCTTTGGAAAACAATACAAGCATTAAGTAGTTTCATTATTATTACAGCTCATGAAGATAAAAAAGAAACCTACAGAAAATAAAAAAGAAAACTGTATCAGCCCATCCACTAAAGTAGAGCTGACTTTGTGGTGGAGCACCCAGGTGGACCAGAATAAATCCATTGAAATCAACTGAAAATCAGAGTGATGATTATGACTGAAAAAAAAAAATTAAATACTGAATAAATGCAGAATGTGTTTAGGCTTTGCTAAAAGCATTTAAACCAAAACAATTATTTATAACAAAGATATTCTTAGATTTTCATTATCTTCAGGTAACACTTTGAGGAATCACTGATCCCTCATGTAGACTTAGAATTCTTTGTAGGAAGCCATATATCATCTGAGGGACACAGCTTTAATTGCTTGAGAAGGATCATCAGTTAGTAACTATGATATGGATTAGCTGATGACTTCAGCTCATGAAACTCTGTTGAAGCCAATGGGATTATGATCATTTCCAATAAAAAAAGACTTATATCCAGTTGAGTTAAAAATGGATGTGACAGTGCCTGGTTGAGCGGGTGACTTGTATTTCTTGCATAAAAGTAAATGAATAATAAATAACTATGCCCTGTTGATCAAAGATATTTATTTAACCTGAGGGCTACATTATTAAAGACCTCCTTAGGAATGTCAGAGGAGATTTTGCTCATGTTCTTGTACTCCAGGCTCTTGGGCAGTTCTCAGACTGCCAGCACTGGACCCACAGCCCAGCAGGTCTGTAGGTTTGGGGAATAAGGCCCCAGAGAGACTTGGATCCCCAGTGCTCCTGTTAGGCACAGGAGGGGCTGGATCTGAGAGCTCAGGCTGAGCTTCTGCTTTGGATGGCAGGGATCATTAGCAGAACTCACTGAACCCAAACTGAGCATTGCTGGTATTTTGGCTTCAGAGCCACAGTCCAGATTTTGAGGGGCTGCTCCCTGGAGCCTTTGGGCTTTATTATTTTATTTTATTTTATTTTATTTTATTTTATTTTATTTTATTTTATTTTATTTTATTTTATTTTATTTTATTTTATTTTATTTTACTTTTTCATTTTTTTAAATTTAATTTAATTTAATTTTATTTTATTTTGTCTGGGATCATTTAAATGATAACTCCTGATATAGCAAATTAAGAAGAAAAGCAGGAAACTAAGTGACTATACTGTAAATGAGCCATGTGGGGCAGGTTACCTCTCTCTGGACAGAAACCTTCTGGGGCAAACCTGGGCTGTTTTTTCTGGTGCTCACAGGTCCTGGGGAGGGACTGCAGCTGGCTCACTGCAGTTTGTGTTTGTGCTGTTCAGAGGATGCAATCAAACGTGAACATGAAAGATTTTTGACCAACCAACTGCTTTTCAGGGACAAGTGACTCTTGTGCTCCCGAGTAAGGTGGTCTGAATTTGGCCATTTGCACTTAGCAAGGGCTGTATCAAAAGCCTTTTCAGAGCTGGTCACATAGGTTATTTATAGATCTTTTCCTTGGATGACCTGATTGATGATATGCAGATGGTCAAGGGGGCATTAGTTTATTCTAAAGCTTTATTGTGCCCAGAGCTGTTTGAAGTCTAGTTGCTTATTTCTCTCTGTTAATAGTACCTTTCAGTTTGGGCCTTGGTTGCTGGCTTGGATGTTCTGACAGCATTTGTTTCTTTATCCCATCTCATCAGAGAGCTGAATAGGGCACTTGTTAGACTTTCTGGCATGTAAGTACTGGAAAAGAAGGCACCCTGAGATAGAAAAGATGGGAAATCACCATGTCTGTCCACCTCCACATTCACCAGTAACACAGCACAAAGCTCAATTTCCATGATTCCTGTGTTGCTGCTGTAGGACTCATTTCCATGTTGGGATGTCCTCTGCAGTTGCAGCTCTGAACCAGACAGAAATGGTCATGACCTTTCTAGTTCTTGGACTTAATAATGGAAGAAGTGAGGTGTGGAAACATGTAGATGGATTACAGCCAAAATAGACTGTTTTCTGAATAGACCTCAACTACTTAGCATTCAGTAAACAGCTTCAATACTGGACAGTAAAAACTGCCTATGCACTTATTACCTTGGTATGGTTAACTAGGCAGAGTGTAACCACAGAAATATGAGTGCATTTCAGTAAACTCACAAAATGGCTTCATTTTCAAAGTAAGTAGTTCCCCTAGGTATTCTAAAGTCTATTCTTCTGTAGACAAATATTCATTTTCTTCCAGCATTAATTGTAGCATTGTTGCTGATAATGTTTCCAGCATTATACTCAGCTGTCTCATACCGTGGATAAGAGAAATCAGACTCAGAGCAAGAACAGAAAATACTAAGATTGCAGCTGCATCTCCTGGGGAAATTATTTGCCATTTCAAATGTCATTCAGCCTGATTCATTATTAAGGGGGAGTACAAGACACCTCCTGGCTGAAAGCTGGTCTGCACAGAAATGACAAGCTGGTTTTATTGTTGCTGTCCTGATGATGTAACCTTATCAAAATATGCACAGGTTCTGTTTTGTCTCCACTCTAAGCATAACCTTTGGTATCCTGGGTAGTGGCTAAATTAATCTGCTCCCTCCGAACAATGCAATTTCAAACTCAACAAACCCTCCTGTTGTTAAAGAGCATTTATCTGCTTTACTTTCATTTGCATTTTCCATAAATTGAGTAGCAGGAAGTGTGAAACACCTGAAGTTCAAAGTCTCTGGAATGCACAGATGTTGATTTTCATTATAGACTCCAAAGATTGGCTCCTAAGCAACACTGCAGAGATTTTTGTGTAACTTAACCACCTTCCATTTGTGTGCTGGGACTCTGGGAACTCTCCAAAGAGCAATACAGCAGATTCCTGGAGGACTGGGAATGACTAGTGTGCCAGAGTGAGAATTGAAGCTGTTGTCAAGTAACCTTTTGATTATCTGGTGGGGTATTTCCTTAGTCTGATTCGGTTTCTTTTTAAATACAAAGATAAAAAATACCAAAAAGCTTTTGTTCTTTTATTACACCTCTACTCAAAGATGTGTGAGCGTGTTGGTGACTCAAACTGGTGGTTGCCCTTCTCTTACTTTGGTATTTGTAACTCTCAACAGCACGTGCACTCCATGCTCCCACAGCTCTGCTTGTGCTGCCTGCTCAGATTTTCTGCTCTGACATAAACTAAGGGATGCAGCTGTCCCACACACATTCACTGGGGTTGGCCTTCCGGGGGTTTCATGAGTTTCCTTTCTTGAAATGTTCACACAGCATCTTGTGACATCTCTGTCTACACCCCTGTTTGTGCCTGGGTGAACCTGGGTGACATATTTTATACTTCGTGTTGTGTAGAGCATTCTTGGTACTGGGATTTAGAAGACTATGAATTTATGAGGCTGGAGTTTTTCTTTTGTGTGTGGAAAGATGAGAGTTTAACCTGTGGGTTCATGTCCAAATAATAACACGTGATGTTTACTGCAAGAACCATCTATCACAGCTTTGGCACAAAATTTGCTTCTCTTCAGCAAAGGGGAAACTTTGGTTTAAAGTTCCACTCCTCTCTTTGCCATCTACACCAATGCAATCAGCAAACTCCATCTTGGCTAAATGCATCTAAAGGTTTATATTGCTTATTGTCTACTGAGTGGAAAAAATTGTCTTGTCATGCTGCAGCTTTGCCTCTTCTACCCTATGGAAGGAGATACCCAAATTGAAACTTTTGGATTGTGGTTATAGGGCAAATAACACAAGTCACCAGTGACACATATTTGTGCACCTCCATCTGAAGATTAAACTGTTTCAAATTGCCCAGCACATCATGGGTAGATCCAATGTGACTACTGTGTGGAATTGACTAATGCATTTGTAAAAAGGAGGAGAAGAAGACAGACCTAAAATCCCACTGGGGTACCATTAATGGATGTTTCCCAATTTTCCATTCCTCTCTTTATTGGAGGCTTCTAAAGGCCACTTGCAAGCAAGATAGAGAAAAGGTGCTTTCCACTGACAGCAGTGTTAAACTGCCTACTTCACACCTCTTATCAAACTCATGTCTTCATGAGGAAATGAAAAAATCCCTGCAAATGCTTCCGAAGGATTAGCAGAGGTGTGAAATCTCACCTTTCATAAGAAATGTTTTGCTCTCTGTGTCACTTCTGTGTGATTTCATGATTGTGAGTATTGACTTTTCCTGTCAGGCATTCAGGCAGTAGATGCTGACAGATGTCTGTATCAATCATCAGAGCAGCCTTGAGGATGTGACCCATGCATTGAGAGGAGATAGAGCCTTGTATGGAATTACAGCCAAGAAGCACTCAACAGAATTGTGGCCAGGTCAGCTTTGCACTTCACTGATCCTCAGCAGGTTGTTCAGGCCAATTTAAGTCTACCCAGAGGGTCAACATCCCTGGGAACCACTATATACACAAGAATTAGTTTATTCTTTAACTCACAAAGCAAGGACAGTGTTTCCTTTATTCAGTATAGCCAGAGCCAAGCTCCATTAAAATTCATGAACATTGGTGGATAAATTTCTTTAGTTTGAAAAGGTGATAAAAATGGTGAGTGCAAGCAAGTTTGCATACTTGTCCTTTTCTTTCAAGCCCTTTTCGTGATAATCTTGGCTACCTTGCAGTGCTGTGCTGTTAAATCATCCAACAGGGAGTGATGCAACACCAGACATGTGCAGAACCTGCTTGAGTGGCACTCAGAATTGCTGTGCTGGTTCATGGGGATGAGTCAGAGGAGGAAGTCGCTGCAAGAGTATCGCACGAAGTATAAAGAATCTGAGGTAAAAAATGTGAAGAAGAGTGTTAGGGGTGAGGATGCTGGATCTTTATATACAGATAAAATAGTGCTGAAGTGCTGATGAAGTGAACATCATTTCAGAGCACACGAAACCTACAATTTACATCAACGAAATGTGAAGAGGGAAAAGAACAAACACGAACCATTATGGAAACAAGTTCAGCCATATTTGTAAAGAAGCAAATCTTGTGATGGCTCGTGCACATATTTTAGTGCATGCTCTGCAGTATGAGAACATTTACTTCTACTTGAAATTCTGCAATTTGTGTATTTGTTCTGAGCAATAATCCAAAAAGAGCTAGCTTATGAAGGATTTGGCCATCTCGTTTTTCTGTGTTGATGATGTTCTGCAATTGGAGGGGCTACCTGCAGAAAGTGCTGAGGGTATCTGAGGCCAGCTCCTGCTGCAGCCAAATCTCAGTTCAGGTCTTTTTGCTCAATGTTGCTCTGAAAGGGCTCAGGCAGAGCTGATGGTTTGGTGTTGGCTGCTGAGGACCCAGGTCAGATGTGCCCTTGCCGGTTGGTGTTCCTGTTGTTTCAGTCCCTGGTTCCTGGTGTTTCAGCTGGCTTTGACTAACCTTAGGGACTGTGACCTCAGCAAAAGTATAATTTGTTCTTCTTCTATCACTTTCTGCAGTGCAGAATCCCCTCCTCTTTGATTTTTGTTCATTATTGCTAATGAGACACTCAATCCTCCTTTATTAAAGAAAACTGAGGACTGGTATGTTCTGAGTGACATCAGGTTGGAAGGAATCAGTTACATTCTTTAGTGTTGGAGAGAAATACTGAAATTATCAGGATTACCAAAATCTCCTGAGAAGTTCTTTTAGTAAAACAGGTTTATTTTATAAATGTGAAACATGGTATCAGTTTCTACAAGATGGGATATTTAAGAGTCCTACAAAATGTTTATGCACTTTAAAATGTGGCTGTAAGAAAACTGAGGCTGGGTTCAGTTTCTCCCTGAGAAGGAAGAGATCACAAAGAGATTCCTGCATTTCTGGAAAAATGAGCAGCAATAATTTTCAAAGCATACTACCAGGTATTGTGAGAACACTCTGTGTCTGAAATATATGTGAATATGGAGTGAAATTAAGTATACTCAATTTTCTTTAAAAAGTTGAAGACAGGAAACAAGCCAAACTATTTTTACAAGCATCTCAGGTATTACCAAGGAATCAGAGCAATTGTAAAAATTGTGATTCTACCAGAAAGAGTCTTCTGATTTTTCACATCATGCTAAATTAGACAAATAGCAAAGAATTAACAGAATGTTTTCAGAAAACTGAAATAAAAATAATAAAACTTCCCCATTTGACGGTTTTTCAGCCAAGTAAGAGAATACAATGAATTTTTGTTTGCTTGCTGAAAAATCAGAACTGGACACAGAACTTGGTTAATATTTATGGGCCAAAAAATATGAGTTTTTCTTTCAAAGTTTAAAAAATAGCTTCAGTGTTATAGACCTGAAAATAATCTGCTTTTGGGACCTGGGGTGTTTGTAGTATATCAGATAAAAAAGCTCTCTTGGAATATTTTCCTGTGGTCACATTGTTAAAAAGCTTTTAAATTTATGCTGTTGTTTTGGCAAAAAATATTAAATTGATGAAAAATTATGGCTGACAATGCAAGTTGGAATGAATAACTAGACATATATGTTGATTTTAGTGGTTGATTTTGAATAGCAATAAATCTAGAATTCTACCAGCTCAACTTATGGGAGGCTTTCAGCACAGTCAACCACAAAATGCAGTTGAACCACTCACAGAGCATAATTAGAGCAGATGCTGGTATAACATCCAACTGCTGTTCACGCTTTATTATGTTAAATCCTGCCTTTCCTGTTTATTTGGTTTGTTTTTTTTTTCTTCCTTCCCTAATACTTACCAAGACAGCTTTTAGAAATTCCCCACAAAATCACAGAAGGACCTTGCTGTTTTATTCCAGAACAGTTTTGTGAGTGTGTCTGTGTGTGTGATCTGTTCTGTACAGGGTATTTTAAAAAGAAAAGCAATGTTTTTGCTAGTAATGAGGCACATAGAACTAGGCAGCATCAAGAACACTTACAATTGAATTCAGGTTGCACTAGAAAATTCAGGTTTATTCCCAGAATTTGCCTGTGATTTGGCCTGACATGCAACTGCTTTTCTGCTATTTCCTGTCCCAAACTTCTTTTTTGATTTTAAATTAAGCTCTGCAGGGAGATGGAAATTCCTTCTCCAGTATCTTGTGAAGCAGAATGGGATCTTAGTCTTGGTTGAGACATCAGGTCAGTATTGTGATATAAATAAAAAATAAACAGAATGAACACAAGTTGAGAAGAGTCATAAATTCATCTCACTGAATACAAAGTGGGGTGGTTTTTTTCTTTTTTTTTTTTTTTTCTTCTGGATTTATTGCAAATGGTTTGAAATGAAATTCTCCAGCTGACAGAAGATCATTCAGCATTAGCTATTTAAAAACTTTCACTGAAATGGAGTGAAATAAGTTTGTTATTTATGAAGTTCATCTCACAAGTTCCCAATTTGGTGAAAACTGTTTTATTTTGCTTCACATTTGAAACCTGCAAATAGCTGAGTTAATTTAACTAAAATGAGCATTCTCAAGATGACCTGTAAAGGGGAAAAAATCCAACCCAACTGTACTTTAATCTAGAAACCATCAAAGCCTTCTTGACACATGTATTATTGTAGGGCTCAGAAAAAATAAACAGTTTATGTAGAAGATTAAGAGAGAGTTTGGATTTTGCTTTTGACATATCTTGTCTCCAAATCTTAGCTGAGGATTTATTAGAACACTATCATGTCAAAGCTACCTCATTTATATGATAACACATCTGTAATGTTTTACAAGTGCAGCAGTCCTCGTTCAGAATGTTGCTCTTTAAGTCCTAAATTACAGTACCTGGAGAGGTATGCATAATTATAGTGCATGTTAGCAAATGATAGGATGCATTTTCCCCTAGGCTCTCTGCATTAATCATCAGCAGAGTGGGTGCAATAAAATCATAATTGCTTCTTCAAAAGTTATAATCTAACTTATACAACTTTAAGTTAGTTGTATGGCAGTGTGATATCGGCTGTCACGGAGCAAACCCGTTTCCTGCATTTCCTTAAAATTAAGGTAGTGTTGCTCGGTGGTGAACTGTAATTAGCATCATTTTCATTTACAGATTTGGGTTTTAGATCCTGAGTGAGTGCATGAGGGTGTAAGCTCTGAGCTTGATGAAACGACGCTGATTTACATGAGCTGAGGGCTCTGGGCTGATCTCTGCCTGCAGTCAGCTGGGTGGGTGATTAAACCTCTTCTGTCTCCTTACCTAGCAATTGGAGCTGAAAAAAGGGCAGTGTTAAGGAAAGGAGTTGTTTTACATAGTTTGTGCTATTCAGCTCGGTCATGGGTTTCACCAGGGGAGGATTTTGCTGCAGAGGGTGAGCTGGTCCCGTGCAGCTGTGCCAGCAGCAGTTTGACACTTCCAGCAGGTGCAGGAGGGCTGGCACCTCCCTGGCTCCCACCTGCCTGCTCAGGTAACTCCCCTGGAGTCAGAGCTGGGGATGCTTTGACCTCACTGTGATTCAGCTCGGAGATGTGAACTGGCAGGAAAGCAGGTCCCACCCCTCTCCCCCTGGAATAGTTTCATGCTAGTTCTGCTTCCTGAATTCACTCATTTTCTTGTCAGATGAACGGCAATGACCCCTTGTGAGGCTGTGTAATAGGTGAGTGTAGGATGCAACCAGCTGAAGGAACTCACATTAGCTGTCATAAAGCCAAGCCTACCATCAGAGATCAAAGCAAACCTTTAATTATTTAGGAAACACCACTGATGTAATCAATACACCTTACAACAATTGTTTAACTCCAATTCATTGCCTCTTAGGCTGATACATATGCACACACACAGAGGCATGACATGCACATGTACACACACATGTGTATATCTATATTTATATACACACATATAGACACACACACATAAAATGAAGTTTCTATTCTTTGAAGTTTGGCCAACTTTTCCACGTGGTTGCAGCAACTGTGTGTAAAGGCATGTCCACAGGACCTATCTGAGACCCAAGGGACTCAGAGGAGTAATGGATGTGATAGCAAAGCAAGTTCTTTCAGTTTTGCACAATCCTATTCCTTAAGATCAGGTCTGTAAATTAAGATCTGAACCTACATATTGAAGGCTGGATCCTGCAAACAAGGCGTTCTGGCCCCAGTCCAGTAAAGCACTTAAATATATGTTTTAACATCAGGTGCATGTCCTGTTATGGTGTGACTTCAAAGGGACTCCTCTTGCTTAGAATTAAGCACATACTTGAACACAAGGTTATATATTTGAATGAGCCACATCCAAATGGCAGAGCTACTGTCAGAGAGCTCAGCACCTCACTCCTTCACTGAGCAAACATAATCACACAGAGAAGAAACAAACAAAACAGAAGCCTCCACCTTTTCTAAACAAGCTCTCCCATTGTTGGTTTGTCCCTAATTTGCACAGGAACACTTCTTTCCTCAGTGTAAACTCTTGGTGCTCACGGTGAGGTGATGCAGCTGGAGGTCAGCAGGGATCCTGCTCACTCCTCTCAGAGCTGGCAGCTCCCTGTGGAATGCTCCATGCAGCCTGCTCCTTTGCTGAGAGCAGGGAAAATCGAGCCTGTGGCCATTTCCCATATCCAGGGGACAGTGGGCATGGTAATCCCATCCCCAAGTCATGGTTCATGTACAGGTGATGCTCAGCCCCTGCTGCCATCCAGCTTTGCCCTTTCTGAGATTCTGGTTTTATGAGAATTGCAATTACTCATTTAATACTTGATCTGCACGAGACTAAGCTGCACACTTGTGAAATGCAAACTGGTGCTAAACACCCTTAAAAGGGTTTAGAAGCATCCAAAAATAATGTGTTTCACACCAAGTGGAGTATTTGCTGAAATGCAGAAAATGGGAAAAATTCCTCTCCACAGTTAACTTTTATGATTAAGGACAGTTTTTGAAGGAAACTATCCTTAAAGATATTAGACTGTCCCCCTTTTATGCCAGGAAGACAAACTATAATAAATATAGAGTAATATCCTATCAATCAAAGCATTTACATATTTTTCTAAGGCTTTTAAGTCTCCTGCAGATCAGAATTTTGTTTCTCTCTCCAACTTGTTGGTGTTAATAACCAGTACTATTAAGCAAAAAAATTTCTGAGAGTTAAAAATAGGCGTTCATTAGCTAAAATGTACTATGCAATTGTGAATTTAAATGTCACAAGCAGTTTGGGGGAAAATAATCTTAAAAAAAAAAAAAAAAAGATAAAGAAAAAAAGAAGAAGAAAATATTGACTTATTTTTTTGTACCCTGAAAACTTGGTGTTAAATTATTTTAAAATGCACCCCAAGTCACAACAAGCTGCTGTGTATCAGGTCACACAGCCTCCTCCAAAATCATGCTTATCTTTAAAATTTCCTTTCATAAACATTTGGCAAATATAACATCAATTTAAGCTGTAATGACCACATTTAATTTTCATTTTAAATTTATTCTGTTACTATATATTGGTATCCACGTTGATGCCAAGTCAGCCAGCCACAGGTCTGTTTTTCATTTTTGCATTGAACTTCTTTAGGTTAGACATGCTCAAGAGTCCTGGTTTAATGCATAACCCTAATTATAACTTAGAATTAAGCTACTGCTGACTGCAGCATTTTAGGCAGGGGAATCAAAGAATGTATCTAATGAAAAAAAACACAACTCCACCCCTCACTAGTACCTTATCTTTATACATTTTTTAATGTTCTTTTTTTTTTTTTTTTTTAGATTGTGTGCATAATACAGCTATAAACCAGCAGTTTAGATAATACAGTCAGCTTGTCAGTTTATATATGTCTACTCTGAGCTTAAGGGTTTTCTCTTTGCTTTGAATTGGGCCTCACTTCTTATTAAAATGCTGCAAGCTTTTAAGAGATTGTAGTATCACAGGCCAGTGATAGCTCAACATTCTAATATATCATTATGTTGGACCTATATCTGGGCACTCTAAAATTACATTACTGTTTAAGCTGGTTGAAATATTTTTGCAAAATGTTTGGTTTTGGATGAAAAATGCCTTTTCAGCCATGCAGAACTTTGATGAAGAAATTCTTAGAATGTTCTGATGAAAATGGCTTTGGGGTTTTTTTAATGGAAAAACTAAAAATGCAATTCAGAGCACTGTTCAATTACAATAAAAATACTGGGGTTTCCCCACATTTTTACAAGGAGTGAAATATTTTTAAGGACAAGCTCTTGTGGTCACTTTAAACTTGTCTGAATTTCATGTATTGGATTGGATCATTGGGAACTCAGTGGACAGGAAGGGCAGGGTCTTATCATCTGGGTCTTTACTCCCCAAATAAATCTTTTCTTATAATAGAAACAGGTTTCTAGAGGAGTGGGATGGTTAATGATGAACCATGTTGCATGGGTCAGAAGGAAATGTGGCTTGGGGGGATGCTGCCATCATGAAAAATAAGGTCAGGAAGAACGTGATGTGCCAGGAGGAGCACTGTGCTCCAGAGGGGCTCCAGGACAGGGTCACTGAGGCTGCAGTGAGAGCTGGGACCAGGGCAGCACCACACAGGGACGCCCTGTGCTCATTCTTGGTGAGAGATGGAGAGCAAGTGAAAGCCATTGCAAAGTACCTTTGTGCACCAGCCTTTGTGCTGTTCTTTTCCCCATGGATCCTCTGTGCTGCCACAGGGCCAGGGAATTGCTCTCCTGCTGTCCAAGAACAGAAGGTGCTGCACCCAGTTCTGCTCATTTTCACTGGCTTCACGTGAGGGTAGCCCCTCCATCTCCTTAGAATCACTCCAGATGTGTGCTGGGCTGTGTGGCTGCAGTGAGGATCCTGTGCCATTGGAATGTGAGACTGTGTTTTCATTCCTGTGACAGTTCTAATGCCTGCCTGCTGCCTGCAGGAAGCTCGTCAGTGAGTTATACACTGTGATAAAATACTGATGGTTTTCTTCTTTGGGAACAGGGAAACGAAAAAATTCTGGGTTTGTACTAACATTCCACTTGTTCTGCGTGGGCATTCAGCTGTACTGCCAGGAGCTGGGAACGTTTACAGCCCTGGTGTAAATGAAAGCAGACAGAAGCAATGGAGAAACAGGCTGTGCAAGCCTGGGGGCTTGTCCATGCACAATAGTAGCATCAGTTCAGCTGCAAAATCCATTTAGCTGAACCAGTGTATGTCCCTGATTGGACACACTTAAATTGGTTTATAACCAGCTTACATCAAATTAGTTTAAATCAGGAAGTTTCCATAATAGCTGCATCAACCCCTAATTGTTTAATTTGTGTATAGGATGGTTGCAAACCAGTAGCCATTCCTCCATGCAGGCTTTTGCACTGCTTTAGATAATTTTAAAACTGTACAACCAGCAAAACTTTTGTCAGTAGACAAGCCCTAAAGCCTGAAGTTTGTGTGAGCTGGGACAGGGAGTGAGCAGGGGCTGTGTGCTGGCTCTGTGCTGCAGCACATGCTCTCAAAGGAGATGACAGACACTGTAAAGGAAGAATAGGACACAAGACACTAATTTTCCAAAACAGTTTATTGCTCTATATGATGGAAAAGTATGAGGTAAAGAAGTTCAGGACTCCTTGCTGTGACCCAGGGGTTTCAATGAGCTGTGTTCACAAGCATGGAGAGGTCAGCGGGAAGCTGTCCCAGCACTCCTGAGCTGTGGGGTCACGTTCCACCCCACGAGCCTCCTCTAGGTTTAGTAAAGGATAACAACAGCCAGCAGCCAGCGAGGCTGGTGAGACATGTTCCATCTCCTGAGCTGCTCAGGACAGAGCTGGAGCAGGAAATGTTGGTTTTGCTGTGTGTTAATGATGGTTCAGAGAATTTTGGTAAGACAAGCCCCTCTGGACAGCAAAGGCAGAGGCAGCTTGAAAGTGTGACATTGTGGAAACAAAGGCAACAGGAGAACGACACCAGGAGCGGGGTTATCTCAACATTTCTGTAACTAAAAATGGCCTAAATTGTTTTCCAAAATGAGCTCTTGTGGAGCAGAGAGAAAGCCTCTGATTTCAAGGGTTCCTAAAATACTTTTGGAACGAAACTCTCTGAGTGTTCTGTGGGTGTTGATCGCTGGAGTGCTCAGCAGTGCTCAAGCTCCGAGTTCACACCATTAAAGCTTTGTCGACATTACTGAAAGCGTCCTCTAACACACTGAAGCAAGCTCAAGAGGCTGTATTTATGTTCTCAGGCTGACTTCAGGGCTGTTGCTGGCAAGCTGTCAATAAAAGAACTTATTAGTCAGGGAGACAGCTTGGAATGGAGAGTTGTTTAAGCAGTTCACTTATGAATGGGACCCAAAGGTGAACAGAAGGAACTTTCTGTGTGTTTAGCAAATGGGAATACCAAGCAGCAGTTTTATCAAGGTAACTCTGTTCAGGATGCCCAGCAGTAAATGTGCCAGATAGGTTTTTGCTGTGAAATGCTCCTCCAGTTCTGCAAGTATATCTGGTAGAAACTGTTTTATCCTGTAAAAAATAGAAGGGAAAATTGGTTTGATGTTCTTCCCTCTTACTTTTTTTGAATGTGTGGAAGAGCAAGGCGGTGCGGTTTTCTCAGCAATAGAAAATGTAATGATCCATTTCCTCTGCATGAGGCTTCTGGACATTTTCTTACTTCAGAAAAGTAGATTGAGATGCCATGGTAAGTAGCATTGTTCCCACCAGATAATCCTACTGGACTTGAGAGCATTGTGGAATATTATTTCTGGTAAAGAGTAACTTGCTAGAGGAATAGAATAGCTGTGAGAAATAGTGCAAACCTAATGTCCAAAAAGCAGTGCTTGGAGAAAGGAGCAGCCTACTTTTATAATATAAAATATTTTTTTATAATATAAAATATAATATATTTCTTACATTATGCAAACAATCTTTAAAGACTGAAGTGATCCTAGTGGAAGCCATGGGAAAGAGAAAATGAGTGGAAAACAGATGGATCCCTAAAGGGACTGACTGAAAGCTAAATCTCAGTTTGTGGGAATTGTTCATTTGCTCCTGGTGGTTTTGTGTTGGCCTAAGAGGAACTTGTGATAAGACAAAGACCTGGCTCACTGTGGCTAGAACCCAAAGTATACATATAGCAACTAAGGTATAAGTGGTACCCCATTTACAGGAGGTGCATGGCTTTCCAAAAGCCTCCTTTGTGTAAATTTTTGTCAGCCCAAAGCTCTGAGAATGACAGCACATCTCATTACAGCCATAATGTTCCTGGATCATGGTGTGGTGATTTGTTTTCCTCCAGGTTTTGCTAACACTGGTGGGGACTCAGCCTTCCTTGCTTCATCCTGGGAATGGCCTTGGCCTTTCTTTGTTTGCTTCTTTTTCTGGGGAAGGCTGGTTGCCAATGTGCAGTTCTAAAGTCACATTTTCACTTGCATTCTGGGCAATACCTCCCACATTTTGGACTCTGCAGTACTCAGTGTAAATGGTTCCTTAGAGCTACTTTGGCAGCCAAGAAAAGCGAGATTGTATTTGATTTCTGGCACTGCCACTCGCTGGATTGCCGACACAGCTGCAGCAGACCTCCAGCTCTGATATATCTGGCTGCAGCAGAAGATCCCTGTGTTTCCTGACTGGACTCCATGGAATCCATGCCACTCGAGATCTGAGCTGGGGCAGCCAAGCAGAAATGGGACTCCTTTCTGCCAAAGGCATTTCAGCAGTGATTTGAAGGTTGTTCTGGAGGAAAGAGGGACAGAGGTGAATTCTCTGAGAAATTAGTTTTAGTAAGGCTAATTTAGGCCTTCTTCCAATAGGGTTTACTGGGTAGGTCTGTTGTGTACAAGCCAAAGCTTGATTTTTTTTTACAACACAACTTTTGAGGAGAAAAAACCCATCTAGAAACACATTTCTTCTTCTCTTGGATCAGACACTAGTGTTCATGTGGCTTGGTAGCGTGATATATCAGGAGACTGGTGTGGTTGACCTCTAACTGTGGAATTTTTAATTTTTTCTTTTTACTGTGCACAAAGGTAGTGGTGTGAACATGTTGGAGGCCTGGGAACCACTTGTTTCAGCAGCAGTTACCCTTATTCAACCTGACTTGGATCATATCCCTACCACAACATTAATAACCTAGCACACTCAGAGAAAGAATGAAATAAAGTAATATGAAAAAAGGTACAGGACATGTTTGCTATCAAGCTTCATCTTTTGCTTTCCTGGTGGTGCCACAGTGGTAGCAGATCTGACTGGTGTCCAAAAGGAGCATTTGAGAATTCATCTTCTAGGCAAAAAAAGGCCACTGCTTTCAAGGTATTTACTTAGAAGCCATCCAGGATAATTTATGCTGGTTCTCAGTAAGTTCAACCAGAATTTAGAAATCCCTTGAACACTGGAGTGTCCAGATTGTGTCCCCTGGCTTAGCTTGGCATGGAGGGTGGCAAGCACTGTAATATACTGATGTGTAATAACACTGACAGAAGCCTGCTTTCAACTACAGTAAAATGCATGCTAGGAAATTGCTGCTGGTTTAATAAATACTGCATTGTTGGCAGCAGAAAATTTAGGTCCAAGTGAATTTAATTTCATCATCTTGCTGTGATAAAAGATGGAGCTTCTTTCCATGCTGGGCTCCACATCATGCCACAACCAAATGTTCCCACAGCAGACTCTCTTGCAGGATAAAGTACCTCTCAAGATCGAGGCAAGCTGTCACAGGAAGGTGTTTGTGGGGTTGGCAGTCACCACAGCACAGTGAATTGGGGCTGCAGCCCCCTGGAGCAGAGGTGAGCTGGCACTATAGCAGTCACCCATATGGGGTCACCCCTCTGACCCTCAGAGGAACAACCAGGCTGAAGAGCCCAGCCTCCCAGCTTGCTGGTACTGGGGAGGATGGTTTTCCATGGAACCAACCAGAGTGCTTTAGTCCCTCTTTATTGTGTCAAGGAGTGACACTGGCACCATAAACTGTGTGGCAGAATGCCCTCACCCTCGTGAATCCTCTGCTGTAATTCTTCAGGAGAGGGCAAGCAGGAGAGGCACTGCAGGAAAGGGCATTTCTTGTGTTCCCATACTCTGCCATGAGAATCTGCCCTCCTGAAATCCATAAAACCCGCAAGCAGGCTCTCAAACATTTAATTTGAAAGATCTCTGTTTAAATAGTTTTTGACTTGTGCCAGGGCAAGCCTGTCCTCCAGTTAATTATGTTCTAAGCACACAAAGAGAGCTAGTGAAAACAGTCACTTCATAACCATTTTCTTTTTGTAAACTCAGGGTACTTAGATCTGCATCATTTAATCATAATAGAGCCATATGCATGCAGCTTAACTTTTCTGGAAACCAAAATTAGCTAGAAGACATTTTGGCCTATTTCTGAAGTGCTTGTGTATGGGGAAAACTTCTTTGAGAACTTCAAATGGGTATGAGCTCCCAGACCTTGGAGGAGTGGAGGAAAGTTCATGTCAGGAATGCTCTCACCTCTGCATAGGTCACACAGCAACAAATATATCCTCAGTGCAATTTTAGAGTGAAGTTTAGAGTGGTGGAGTGGTTAACTAGCACAAAGAAACTAAAAGAGGGACTAAACTGCCAAATGTAGGGCAAAGATTAGTCTTGTTGTGGGCCAGAATCTCAGGGTGTGAATACCTGGTCCAAAGAAAGTTCTTTTAGTTGTTGAAACATGATCCTTAAATGGAGCAGAGGAATATTTCTTATATAGATATTTACATATCTTGCAAATATTTGAAAAATATAACAGCCCCAATGAAATTCAAACCTATTTGCTTAATGAGGCAGTGCTTTAATTTGCTTGTCAGTTTGGATACATCTCCAGGTACCTTGAAAACTCTGAAGGAGGCACATGCTCGAATCATTGTCTGAGAAATGCTCAGTGAACAGCCAGGGCAGGGATCACATCCAGGGGAGATCTCTGCAGCTCCAGGGCTCAGTGCTGAGCTTGCAGTTGTGCTTTGCCAGCAGGACCCTGCAGCAGTCACAGCAGCTTTGTTCCAGTGGGAATGGTGTCTGAGTCAATCCAGCATCTCCCGGTGCTCTTTGATACCCAGCTCTGCTTCTCTGCCAAAATCCCAATTGATGTAGACCATAGGGCATTCCAAAAAGTTCCTAAAAAGCTTTGGGTAAGCTTAAGGAAACAGTGGAATGATATCTCGATAGATATCTTGCTATCACCCCACTCCCCTGTATAAAGCTGTCAAAACTTGCTGCAAACAATGTTAAGAGAATTTACCAATATAGTTTTAGTTTCAAAATAGTAATTATTAACAGGGCAGATACTCTGAGTGTTACATGGATGAAACTATTAATTAAAGGTCGCTTCCAGACCTCTCTGTGGCTGCAGAATTGCAACAAGAATTTGCAGAGGAAATAGACATTAAAGGCTGCATCTTGCAGCCAGCTGTTGGCCAGGAGCTGAATCCTCCCTTGCAGGGATAACACAGAATGTACCTTGGTGAGATTAAAAGGAATATTTTTGGGATCCCCTCATTTAGGTGGGATTATCTGAATTTTTACAGTAATTCTTTGCCCAGCTCTCAGTTAAAGATACTTAATACGTTTCCCTCTGGCTACTGTGGCTCTCTGTCATCCAAAGAGGCTCTGGCCAGCAAGGCTGAGCCGGTCCTGCCAGCAGCAAGGATTCCTGGGGACAGCTGAGTCTCCTTTAAATGGAGAAGGGACAATCAGTGAATGGAGAAAAGGAGGATGATGAGGGAGAGGAAGATAATGAGAGAGGAAAAGAGAGTAAATGCAGCTGATTGCAAATGGATTTATCCTTTCTCAGGAAGTTCATCCTCAGAGCAGCCCCCAAAGGTGGTGCTGGTAACTGATGCTACCTGGTCTAGGTCTAACTTGCTGTCATGCTGACATGTATCAGGAAATTAAACCCCTCTCCCTTGTCAGTGCTTCTGAATATTGATTCCTAATTCCACAACCTGGCCATTATTTGAAACTGAAGCTTGCCACAAACGGGAGCATTAAAACACAGGTCAAGGACAAGCCTGCCCTCCGTGCCTGCAGCCACTTCCCAAGTGCTTCATGAAGCCATTGTTCCATGAATGGATGGGGGGAAAATAGAGCATATCCAGCATGAATAAAACACGACAGTGATGTGCTAGCAAACCCTGATCTGTTCTGACTGTGATAACAGTGTAAACGTCAATGGGTGAGGACAGGATCACAGTGCACTGAAACCATGAAGTCAGCTTAACGTGCCCAGGGTGCAGTCCAGCTCCTCAGCCAGAGCTGCAGCTCCTGAGATGTGCTGAGACTGTGACTGTGACTGTGACTGTGACTGTGACTGTGACTGTGACGTGCAGCCAGCGCCAGCCGAGTGACACACGGGCGCAGGTGACAGCGCTGCCAGGACAGGTTTGGTGCTGCTGCCAGGACAGGTTTGGTGCTGCTGCCCGTGGCCATGTGAGTGCAGAATGTATGGGGTAGCTTGTAAGGAGCTGGTGCTGATCATTTGTGTGAATGGTTTTGACTGAGGAGCATTTGGGTTTGATATCTGATAGAGATTCCTCCTGTAGCAAGCCTCGATAATTTGGTTACCGCTGCTGTTGGCTGGAAGGTTCACCTTATTTAAAGTGCATTCTGAGATTTGATCCTGTCCTTTTTTGTCTTCACTCCACACCAGAGTGGCAGATTATTAACTGAGAGACATATGGCGATCGATATAATATAAAGATCAACATGTCCTTGAGTTCAGTGCACATCATTTTGTAGGGAAGTGTTTTTTCCCCTCTCCATTTGGCTTGATTATTCAAGAGTTCTTTAACAACTACAACAGAATCCTTTTCAGAAGAAGAACGTTTTTCTTTCACCCTAGTTGCTATGAGAACATGAATCATCTCTTTAGCACAATAGCAACAACTGTAGTGCCTAAGTGCATCCACTGATTTTTTACTGTTTGTTCTTTGCTCTCAACAAGATAAGCTGTTGTTATTTCTTTCTTCTTGAACAAGCATAACATGATTGCTGAAGTAGTCAGAATAATTGGACCAAATAGTGAGGCGGTTAATGTAAACAGAAAGAATTTATCTCTTTCAAGTACAGTAAATTGTCCTCCAAAAATATGGAAATCTTGTCTATTTCTTGTTGTGCCCTAGAGCAAATTTTGTTGAGTTTGTTGTCACATCATTATTTTCGGACTCTGTGAAATTGCTAATGAGGAACAGGCTGCTTTCAGTGGGATAGCTGTGCATGTTTAGGGCTGTGGTGAGATGTTTCAGTCCCAGGGTAAATCACCAGCACAGGAGAGGTTAATGCCCCCCTTGAGCTCCACACTCACCACAGGTGTCAGTTACCACCAAAATGCTGCCAGGGAGTGGAGGAGGGTGCTGGCTTCAGCTGCAGTGAGCTACCTACTGCAGGGAGGGTGAAAACCAAGTAAGCTGATGTGCAACTCTTTCTGTAGCTGTGATGGGAATGAGTTCTGCACTGGAGGAAGATGGTATCAAGAGCTATTTTGATCATTAAGACCCTGAGCTATTGCCATAGATAACCTGTAAGCAAATTTTAAAAATTCATAAATAACCAGCAAAATGACTGTTCTCATTGAGAGAGGAAAGGTCTTTTTGTGTATTTGTATATTCATTTTCAGGCTGGTCTTGGTTGCACTCATGGTCAAAGGCACTATTCTCACACCATGAAGTCTGCTTTAATAAAATGGCTTCTTTGGAGAGGGATCCTTGGAAAGCAAAGGGTGGTGGGCATGTTTTGACAGTCTGGTGTTTGCTAACCACTGCCTCCCTAAAGCCTTCCTTCAGTCCTCCTCATCCTAATCACCAGAGATGTTTGTGGAAATCAATGCTGTTGGTAGATGAGAAAGATGGGTCTGTGTCAAGTGGAAATGAGATGTGTTCTAGATGGCATGAGACAAGAGGTTGTGAGAAGTTTGTGAAACCACTTAAATGATTTGAGGTTGTTGGCTCTTGTTGGAACGTGTGTCTGATTTGAGAAAGGAGCTTCTACTCCATCCTCATTTGGCACCTGTGATTTGTATAATCTATGGCCCCTTTTAAAGAGGGGGATAAATGCTATGCAAATATGTCTAGACAGGTGAAATATGGATAATGATCAGTTGAAACAATTTTCCCAACAACCCTCTTAGATTTTAATTATTTATACATCTGTAACTACATCCTATGCACTTCTGTAGCACAGGTGAATTAGAGGGGGGAAAAATGAAAGCTTACATACAACCAGTGTTTTCAATAGTATCAAATTATTATGCCAATAAAACATGTAAAATCTGTTCAAGATCAAACAGGCATTTGATGTGCTGATTCTGTTTTGGAACAAAAAAAAAAAAAAAAAATCCCCGAGTGATTGTTATCTGGTACTTGTAGCTTTGAATAGATAAAAGCAGTGGCCCAGACCTTGACTCGAGTAAATTAATACAACAGCATTGACTTCAGGGAAACAATGTGGATTTATACCAAGTGATGGATCTGTTCCTACTGCCTGATAAAAATCTAGAGGCTAGGCTTCTTCATCAATTTTTGTCTAAGAACTAAGGAAGGGAAAGATAATGGGACTACAAGTAGGGATATGATTCAGTATTATTCTGATCTTAAACTTCTAACCTCAGGGGAAAGAGGTCTGAATACTTGGCATGGATCTTGCTTAAGTTTGATGAACTGCTTTACCATTGTATTTAATTGTTTGCAGCCAGTATTATACTGAACTAAACTAAGATTATATGCAATTAAGCAAAAGAAGAGTATTGCATTGAGTGGTATTTAGAGTGCCTCATTAATTTGTATTAGGCTGTTAATGTAGGAAAATGCACCAATATGATTTAAACATAAAAATACCTAGGTAATCTGGCAAACCACACTAAGCTTCTAATCACTCTTTCTGAATATTTCCTGAAAATAACTAGGATGTGATTAAAGTACTTTTATGTGTCATGTTTTTTCAATGGAAAAAAAATCTTGATACTCCTATTGACTCAACAGCAAGAAGACAGAAGAAGCTTAATGCAGAGGCAAGCAGTGGTATTAAGAGGAATAAAACCTAAAAGATATATATTAAGAAATTACCCATGTGTAGTAGTAAAGCCAATTGGAGTGAACTAGATTTTTCTGGCTTAATCATAATTTGTGAAAGTTGACCTCAAATAAATGTCGAATCATAATGAAATTTAGAGATAATCTAATGAAATCTAACACTGACTATGAATCACAATTTAATGTCAGGGGTATGTGTGTTTTGGTCTTGGATTTAGTGCAAACTAGGTTTTGGAAACTGAGTATATTGTATTGAGTGTGGGCCTTGTTATGTGTTATCAGAATGAGCAGTAAAACTTCTAAAAAACTTCTAAAACAGCTCTTTTCCAAGGAAAGGGAATCTTGATTTTCCTCTTTGCAGATGAATTCCTTGGAACAGTCACATTTTATGCAGTTATATGGAAATTTATGTTGGTAGCAAAGATTGTTTCACAAAGCTGTGATAACCTTTCCTATAGAAAAGGAAGATTTGTTAGAGACTGCTAAAAAACACATTTTCAAAAAATGGGGAAATCCTGCAACCATTTGTTTTATAAAACATAGTCTGCCACAATTTAAGGTGTATTTAAAAAAAAAAAGAGAAAGCTATTTAAAATTAGCCATTAATGGATATTAACTGCCAGCATTGACAACATTTTTCAAGAACTAAGTTTCAATCATGAACATATTATGACTTATCTAATATGCAGTTTATATATATGGATAATTAATAAAACAAATATTTTAACACTTGTTTGAAATGTTGTTGTTTAATCTGCTTTTCAGCTCATGCTATCTCTGTGTATTTAAATACCCATTGTGGCTTTCCTGAGGTCTGAAGCAAAGACCTTCAAGGCTTTGTAACAGAGGGGCTTGGACTGGATGTGGTTGTTCCCAGGTCCTCAGCTCTGTGTGGATGGGTGGAAATTCCCCTCTGACAGAAGAGATTCCTGAGGTAACAGAGCTGATGGAACATTTAGGAGCCCCAGGATATGTGGTTAGAAGCTGCTTTTCCCTGGGAGGCTTGCTGGGTTTCTTTAAACACTCTGCATGAGTGCAGAAGGTGGAGGGTGGTGTCTCTGTGCTCCTGGCTCTGCTGAGCCCCTGCCAGGGGTGCAGGGTTTGGTTCCCAGGGCACAGCTCTGGCCCTGCAGGATGTCCTGAGCTCCCTGCACGTGGCTCTTGCATGATATCACCCAGCAAGAGGGAGAGAAAATGTCTGAAAGGCTCCAACTGTTACAAAAATAAATCTTGCTGATTCTGACTCAAGTAAAACATACAAATTAACATAAACTCAGTATCAGCGGGATCTTAATTTGATTTTTTTCTTTATTTTTTTTTTCCCTTCAAACTTTTTAAAAACTGTGCTCATATTTTAAAATCTCTACATAACAGAGACCTGGTTTTCCCACCTCTAGTACACAGCATCATCAAGACATAAAATATGTTTCTGGCCATCTGAGTATAATAATGAGGCAGCTGTACAGCTCACTTTTGTTTATACCTATTTGGGCTCAGACCTGTTGCAGTGTCCTCTGGATGAACCTTTCTCATCTCAGACCCTGCAATTTGATGTCTGCTCCAAGCATTGGTTAAAGACCAAGTTTCAGCAGTTCATTATTACTCTGTGTGAAATTTAGTGGGTTTAAATCATCACCTTTCTGGTGAAACATGCCAGTTTGAGGCTTGGAGATTTTGTGGCTTTGTTTTAAATAATGTCTGGGGCTGGGCTTCAACCTTTGGCTTTGAAACCTGTCAGTATGTTGCACAGACCTGCAAAATAAATCAGAACAGTTTGTGTTATCAGAAACCATTGAATGGGGATTTTTTGAAAGAGCTAAGAGAATTACAGGTATATATATAGTGCTTGTGTAATTGTACAAACTCAGTGAAGTCTCTGTAGTTTGAATTTCAATGGTTTTTGTGTACACCTAAACTAGAGTTGTTTTTTTATTTTATTTATTTATTTTTTTAAATTTTACCTTAGCTGTCAGTTCTTCCAATTCCAGAATTGGAAAAGAGATTTTGTCCCACTCCAGATCTCATGCTAGTGTGTTTCTGATGAATGTGCATCCTGTGCTGTGTCTTCAACTGTAATTAATTAATGGATGTTCATGTAGGAATTCTTTTCTCTGTGAAACTGATCCCTACCAAACTGTCCTTATATCTTATGTGAGTCTCCTTTTCCTTGTAAAAATCAAAGTCACCTTCACCCCATGTGGAAACAGGCCTACTACTGAGCTCCTTTCCCTCCTTATTTTTCTTTTTTTCCTTTTCTTTTGTTTTTTTTTAATGCTTCTGCTTTGAGATTTGTTCCTTGCTTGTGTTGCTGTCAGCCAACACAACAACCAGGGAATTCTGCTGGAAAAATATTTTTAGGTATGCAAAATTACTCTCAGAGATTTGCCACTGACCATGTCACTTTGTATGCAGCATATCCAGCAAAAACATTCATATGCCAAAATAGCTGTGAGCTTACAGGGTGTTAGCCTGGGATAACTATAGCTTTACAATCTAGCTTGTAAATTTTTATCAGGCACACAAGCCCCCATGTACATGCATAACTCATAACTTAAACCATGTTATCACTACCACACAAGCTAGTGCTGTAAAAATGCAACCAAAGCTAAATTTAAATACATGTGTAAGTGCAAAGCACTCAGCTTCTGTAACAAAGGTAAAATTGGGCTCCTGTGGTAAAGATATATGTCCTTAATTTAGCCTGAGAAATCACCAAACTCATTGTGTTGATGGTATGACCTAAACTAATCTTCTGTCCAGATTTTCAAAGATGAAAAAAAATTCAGAAAACTAATCTAGTGCAATGCTGATAGCCTATGATGGTTGAGAGGTTGTAACATTATTTTAAAATATTATAATATAGCTGATGTGCGATTTTCTGTAATGCAACATCAGTTGTCTGTTATTTGCTTCTGACTATATTTACATGGGAGAATAAGGCTAAAAAATCTCAGCAGGTCTGTTAATACTCAAGGTGCAGATTGTCATAAATGCTGGTAATGTTTTTCTATTCCTGCTTTTTTTCCTGTTATTACAGGTTTTTATGAAATATACAAGATATGTGGCAACATGAAACATAATGTAACCCTGCATTTTCCTTGTTTGATGCTGCTCTTTATTTCTCTGTATCAAATGGGAGTGCTGCAAGGTGCCCAGGCCCTTTAATATTTAGTTGTTCACAGTAGCCCACTTAAACAGAGTGAGCCCTAGAGCACACTGTGCCTTCTATCTGTACCAGTAAGTGGTTTTGTTCATAAAGCAAATTAAGCACATCAAAACAAGCAGTCTGGAGTGAAGAGCACTGGAGTGGAAGCCTGGTATGTTGGTGAGGGTGCTGTGCTCAGGTTAAATTGGTTAAAATCCCATTTCACTGGTTGTAAGAACATATTAATTTTTCTTGGAGGGTTTTTTGGTCTGAAGCCTATTCTGTACTAAAGAGCTGGTGGTCTTTTGGCTGGGGAAGGAACTTAATACTGAAGAAAAGTCTGAGAAACTCCTGCCTGGAGTAGCTGGAACAATCCTGATTTGAAGTAGGAAAATCCTTGAGGTGTTGAGGTATGGACAAGATTCTGTTTCCTTTAGTATAATTTTTCTTCCTTTGAGAACCTGGTCTGCAAATCTTATATGCAAAATATTTTAAAGGCTCCTTTTCATCTTTGTGTAAAAGACTTTTTTTTTGGTACTACCTACCTGCTAATGCTGCCAAATATTTATGTCTCCAATGCATGTATAGAAAGACCTCAAAGAAAGTTGTTCCAGGCCTGGGAATCTTATGAAGCAGATATAAAATACACCAAGGCAGGTAAGTGTGGTGGTAGTAGAATGAAGTAGCAGTGAGAGTATCTGAGTGGAAATATGAGTTTCATCCTCAGTCCCTGCCTGTAGAATGTCTTGGACAAGTTTCCAGGACTGAAATCTCTACTGTGATCCAAAACCTGGCCACAATTGATTGCTGTAGTTTCCAGACTCCTCCTGCACTCATCATAAGAAACCAAACCATCAAGTTATTTGAACAGTATAACATTTGCAGAATTCCAAATTTTCCCAAATAGCATCTTGGGTGAACCACAAGAGATGCATCTTAGAGGAAGCAGTCTGCCTCAGAAAACCTGGGGAAACTCCACTGTCTCAGATGGAAACTTCAAAGGATCCAGGAATTTTGAATCTATTTTTTCCCTTTTTAAGCTTTTTGGACTGTTTTATTTAAATGCTGAAGAATTGTAAGAATGTTTCTAGTTAATGATTAGATTGGGCATATGTTAGGGAGACTGCAAACCAAGTCACTGCCTCTTTGGCAGGCAGACTATTTTGTACAGTTTAAGTATCTGCCACTAAAATGTTGTCATCCAGCAATGGTTACCACAGCACCAACAACTGAAATACCACAGCTGGTATAGAAAATATAATAACTAGTTGTCACAGGAGATTCAGGACAGGAAATAAGTGTGCCATCTCCCAGGATGGTCTTTTTAATGCCTGTTTTTATAGGCAGGGTTCATCCTGTACTGCTCCTAGCTCCAGATGTTGATTCCATCAGGGCACAGCACAGCAGAATCCAATGGGGAAAGCAGGAAAATGAATTATGTTAGAAAGTCCTTCTGTCCAAACAGATTTATTCTGGAACAGGATAGGCATGTGATGGAGTCTATCACTGCAGCCTTTAACTCAAGCTTGGATGGCTTTAAAAAGTTGTGTTCCCATGGTTTTTAGGCTTTAGTCATCCTAACTTCATATTCATAGTGATCCTTCTGACCTTGTGTGGTTACTCTCTCCTTGTTGTTAGTGACTGTGTATCATACAGGAGCTCCTGAAATCAGAAAGGAGCTTGATCTACTCATGTTTTTAATGACTCCACATCCTCAGAAATTAAATCTCACTCCACCAGGACAGTGAAATGACCTGAAAATGTTTCTGATTTTTCTTTTAAAATAGCAATGTATTTTGCTATTTTAAACAATAAAAATAGTTTATTACAATTTGTTTAATTAATAAAATAGTTTATTCAGTTCTTATAATAAACTGTTACTTGTCTTTTCCTAGATCAAATTATAGGATACTTATTGAAAATTTGCTCCAAACAGAAGAAAGGTTAATTTTCTTTATTCAACTTTTGCTTCTAGTAACAAAAACCTCTAAACAACAGAAAAAAACCCCACCCAAACCCCACAAATACCCCATCAGTTTGAAACTATCAGAATTTCAAACCTTGGAAATTAATAAGGATGTGCTACACATAAAAGCCTGCCCAACTTGAGAAGAAAAGGCTTTTTCTATTCAATTTCAAGGGTCCTTTTTCACTTGGACCTTTGTAGTTTTGTTTCCTTCTGAGAAGGCAGGAGTTCAATTGCATGATCCCCCAACTTTATTCCAAGATATTGGTAGTCTGAATGAGTTTAATAAAAAATCACAAATGGAGCATTGAAGCTAGGATTTAACCACCTATGTTACACCATCCCAAAATCTAATACAAACCAATTGTGGTCTAGTGTCTAATTTCCACAGCTGTGAAGAGAAAGATTCAAAGGAGTCATTCCTGGATTGCACCAATGAGAGATCAAAATCCCATTCTCAGGATTATTACAATAATTAGATCCAGATTCTTTCTTGTGTCTGAAAGAAGACTTCAGGCTATCTAACATCACATTCTGTTATAAAGCTGCTAACAAAATGTTTTACTCTAAAAGTGTGTTGGATGTTAAAATTCCCAACAATGCTCACAAAATATGGCTCTTATGCTGAGCTTAATTGAATTTGGTTATTTATTATGCAGCATAAAACATTTATTATATGGAATGTGTTCAAGAACATCTCCATTTACCATATGTTTTCAAAAATGCTTTACAAAGAGCAAATTGAAAAGATAAATCTGCAAAGTGAAGCCACCAAGGGTCAGGTAGTCCAACCTGAGGCTTCAGAGCCACCAGGGACTAATCCCTGTTGAGACACCTCACTGCTCCCACTGGGCTGTTCTTTTATTTCTCCAAAATTGTGTGTCCCTTCTGCTGTTCCTGCCTATCTGGTTTTTACAGAGTTTGTCAAGTACAACGACCCAGATTTTGTTTAGTTGCACATGATTTTCCATTTCTTCCCTCTCCTCTCTCTCAGTTGTCTGTTATGAAATGTTATGGTCAGGGCAGTCCTGGCATGGTCCAGCTGTGAAAAAGGCACCACCTCATCACTCTCCATTTATTTTGTTGACAGCATGTGAACAGCAGGAAAGCTCGTGTGTGTGGCACAGTGCTGGCTGAAACCAGTGCCTAGGCAGCACAGGGAAATGGTGTGACTGTTGTTTCAGATTCTGCAAAGCTATTTACTGCTCTGTGCAGTTTTGCAATTCCTGGCAAGTCACCATAAATGTATGGTCTCACTCTGTTATGATTCCAAGACCATAAGTATTAACATTTCTTTAAATGCTCTTTCTGCTTTTCCTTTATCTTAACACTAGTTAAGATGAATATTTGAGTGAAGGGAAGGGAGGTGGTAACTGCATTTCACTCTTTTGCAATAAGCTGTATATGTAAAATAATACCCATTACATCCTAGGGCTTTTAAATTTGTCTGGCATTGTATGTCATCCTGTTATGGGTAAAAGAACTCAAACTTCTTTGAGGCATTTTGTAAGGACATTGCACACTTTTTTTCAATGTCTTTGTACTTAGATGTCAAACAGCTACTCTCCCATATTTATTTAGCAAATCCTTTCTTGTAAACACAATTTTTCTTGTTAATTATATCTGATCTGCTATAAATGCATACATGATCTGTTTTTTTCAAGCAGGCTTGAAAGGAGACTGGTTAGGGGGGAATCACATTCAGGGTTTGCCTTCTGCCTCAGATTAAGGCCAGTCAGGTCCTAGGGAAGTAAGAATGGGCAGATGCACATCCCTGAGAAAAATGTGACAAAACACAGGATAGAATCCTTCCCAGCCACTGGCAAATCTTCTGTTTGGATTAGCATAGTGACGTATGGGGACTAAACCTTGCTCAAAGTTTTCCATTAAGTTTCTGTTTATGTTTGTACTGAAACAGTCATCTGAGTAAAAATATATTCACTATATTGCTATACAGTTAAAATATGTCTTTGCTATTTGAGATGAATCCAGAAGAAAATAAATTCAAGTGATCACACTGACAGTGACCCATTTCTCTGACCTGAGGAATCTTTTAGCTGCAATAGTGACTTCTGGTCATTTTGGTTGATAATGGCTGTTGAATCATGGTGAACTTGTTCTTCTGAAACCAAAGACCAACATGTTGGTGCCTGAAGTTTGGCACCTTTGTTTGCTGCTGTAATATTAATGAAACAACAGAGCAACTTCAGCTGAGCTGCTGAACTTGAGCAGTTTTCAGACGAACTTCAGATGGTGGAATCTATGTTTAGTTTGTTTTGTTTATTCCTCAGCCACATGGCAACCTCTCAGTGACGTGGTGGCAGTGGGTGACTCACAGCTACCGTGGTTTGGAAGCAGTGGGGTTCAGGCCTCTGCACACCATGAGGAGCCTCTTCCAGTTGTTGCTCAGAAAATAGTTGTGCACGAGGCAAAAGGTCAGTTTTGGCTCTATGACCCACGTGGGAAGGCAGATGGTTTTGTGCTGTGCTGCTATTACCAGACTTTTATTCAACTTTGCCATGGGGCTCCTAATATCAGGAGAGTCACTTGCTGTAGAGAATATTCACACATTCAGTTTATAGAATAGTTATAGGAAACTTAAAAACTCTGTTCAGTAATATACTTGTTCCCATAAAATTTACATTGGATCAAGCCAGAACTGAAACATACTGCTGTTTAAACAGAAACAGGAATGAGTATCCCACGCTGGGTTAATTTAATATTACATTCAGATGTTCTGGAATTAAGTGATGGAGCAGATGGGACAGTGATGACCAATTCTTAATAAAATAAAAAGACAGATGATACTTTTTAGCTTATTTATTTTTAAGAGCCATTAGGAATGGCTATGGATAATAGAAAGCCCATTTTTACTCTGGTTCTTTTAAGAATTAGGTTTATACTTGTTCATATGTCAATCCCTCCTCCCCATAATAACATCTCTGCTTACAGTACTCAACTATCCATATAGTTTAGCTCATTGTTAGTAAAAGTAATTCTCATTTCTTTCTCATGGGGTTAGAGGGGTAGCATAGCTCTGGTTTAGAGTAAAATTCTGTGAACTCTGCTTTCATGGAGGATGAAACTGTTTGGCAACAAGGCAAGGCACATATATAAAGGCTGCAGCAGCTATTAGGGAGGCCTGGTACATACTCCACTATTTATTGATCAAATACATTTATACAAATAAGTTGTCGTTTAAAATGGCTTTTTTTCTTGGAGATGGAATTAGCCATAGGCCAGGGGTCCCTAATGCCTTCTCTTCTCACATTTCCATCTGTTATAGGGTCTAAATGGCCAAACATGCTCTTTTGTTTCTGAGATTTCCCAGAATAACTTAATATCCCGAGGCAGCCATGTCTGCAGCCCTATCTAACTATGGAATTGAGGGTGAGAACAACAGAACCAAATTCACAAAAAGCCATCATTAGGGAAGCCACTGGTGGTCAGCCAGGGTTGAACAGACCTGGCTCTCAGGGATCGCCCTACCCATGACTATTTCTTCTGCTGAAGACTGGCTTTTCTTTAAGTTTAAAAGCACAGAGATGCCTTGGGTACAAACTAGAATAAGATGGATAATGGCAAAGCCAATTAGAGCAATGTGATGATTAACAGAGGGCAAAACAGCACCCAGGAAAACTGGATTTCAAGGAAAAAAGCCCCTGTGTGGAAGTAGGGGAAACAAAGCAGAAACTTTTCTGTATAAAATGACAATGTAGAATAAAGATCAGAAAGTAAAGATAAATCTGTTTTACTGTTCCTCTGGGCAAAGGATGAAAAGCAAGTAAATGCTGTTGACATGAATAATGCCTTAAAAACTGGAGTAACTGATGAATGTTCAGGTTCTGTGAACTCAAGCAGAATGGAGTTGTACAGGATGTTTCTTTTCTAACCTGAAACCAAGAGGTCAAAGCAAGAATAGATGCTTATAGGGCAGTGCATGGTTGTGGGGGTTTGGGAACTTTAAAGATGGTTTTATTAGAGAGCTATGACATCTGCTCTGACACTCCCATCCATATGTTGTAGCTGTATGAAAATTGTTCAGAGATAGGATGAAGTAGCTTTTGTGAACCAACAAGGAGTAGAAGAGCTGTGAGAGGTGATGGAATGTAGATCCTTGTTCTGGAAGGGCTGGAGGCATCTCTGGTAACAGCACTCCAAATGTTATTGCACTGCAGAGAGTCAATGGAATTGGTTTTCAGTCCTTAATTTGAAGGATACCTGTGTATTCTGCTTGGAAACATTCCTAATTTGAAAGAAATGAAGGTTATGTAGCTCTTCCTAATCCAAATTCTCTTTACAGAAATCGCTTCCCTGTTGCTTCTTGCTTCTATCCTCATAACTAAAAGGAAGAAGTTAAGTCATTAGTACACCCAGCTGGTCTTCAATATTCTTTGTACAAAGTTATGGGGAAAGTAATCAATAAACATTTTTGTTTCTTTTATTCTCTTGGTTGTAGTGTGATTGCAGTGGAACTGAGAGCAGAGATCCATCTTTAATGCTGCTTTTTTCCCAATAGAGCTTATGAGCCAATGCACATTGTTTACTCAAGGGGCCATATGCAGCTAATCTTTATGGAAATAAAGGACAAAAATATTCATATCTAGTAACATTTAGCTAACTTGGTTTTTTTTCCCCATCTAAGTAGGGCAGGTAAACACATCCCTGATTTAGAGTAAATCACTTGTTTGAAGGATTTTATTATTTTCCCTATTCTTTTCTGCATGTCTTGAACTAAGAAAAATAAATCCATAAAAAGAATACATTAACCTAATATAGGTGCATTGAATATCTGCTGCTACTTTCTGCACAGTATAATTCTCATCTGATTTACTTCAAAACATTGTGATCCCAGCTGTAGAATAGCAACAACTGCAAACTAAAAATACTTAGAATTACTGAGTCAAAAAGCTGGGCTTTTAAAGAGCATAAAATCAACTGGGACCAGATGGTATAGCAGGAGAGCAATTGCTGGGTATTAAATTCACCTTTTCAGAAGTGAGATCATTAAAAGCCAGGTAAAGGCTGGAGCTATAGGTAAGATTCAGGAGTGCAGGCAGGAAACAGACAAGTTCAGTCACATAACAGAGCAGATAATAATGTGCAGCTTTGGGATGTGGAATCCTGTGTCATTTCTTTCACCACCCAAAAGGAAAAAGTGAGTATGTTTTGTAGCACTGAGGGTCTGCATGTGAACTGGAAAGAATGACATATTTTCATTCTTGCTTTCAATAAATAGTTGAGGATGTTCTGAAGAAATGACTTATTTAAAAAAAAAAAAGAAAAAAGTTTGGGCTGAATGATCAGAAAGGTGATTTAATGGAATTTAAAAGGAAAGATGAGTAAGTCTCTCTAAATAAAATACTAGATTTCCAAAGAACAGGCACTGATAATTAGTGAAACCAATGAAGTCTGTTGAACTGAAGAACTGTTCAAGCTGGATGTGGAGGAGACAGGGAATGAGTCTCAAGATCTGCCTGGAGCTTGTGTCCCAAAACCTGGAGCTGTGACCTTTGCATTAGGGGCCTCCCTGCTCTCCTCACTTTGATATAATGTGCTCTGTATAGGCAGGCCAACCATTTTTAAAAAGCCTTATTAGAGTAAGCCAAATGCTTGCAAGGAAAATTTAAAATCAAACAGAAAAAACAAAGCCCCAAAACAAATAGTCAAAGACAGCTGTGTATTAGAAGTAAAACTGTAAATAAGCCAGAAACAGAACTTCACCCTGCTCACTGATCACCTCTAGACAGGCCAGGCTTTGCCCAGCTGGCAGCTGCTTCACCATCATAGTTGGACCACACAACTGCCCAGTGGGATGTTTTCTTTTCCTCTTGCTTCTCCTGTGCCTGGATCCATGCTCCTGCCACCCTTCCCAGGTCAGCACTGGCACTGACTGATCTGCTGCAGTCAAGGCAAAAGATGAGCCTGCAGCTCAATCCCTCCTGTGCTGTCCTTCACCCTGAAGCCATCAGATTCTAATGCCCAAGGGGGTGGAGAGAGCAAACCTAATGCTGAGGGAGGGGGGATCTCTTCCAAATGGGCATTTTCCAAAAGGTGAAAAATGTTCACAGACCCAGGTCCCAGGTGAGCAGGGCAGTTCAGCTGCTCTGGAGGTGTGTGATCCCAAAGGGTGATGAGAAAATCACCTCTCTGCAGAGCTAACTGAGAGGCAGTGAGTGTGAGATGTGCAGCTCCATTCATTCCAGCCTGGCACAATTACTCTGCATCTGATCCAGCCTCCTCAGAGAGGGGAGTTATTCACTTGCAAATCACGGTAGGAACAGAAAACCACGAAGGGAACAAAACTGAGTTTAGCTGAGTAATGAGAAGGGTGGAGAGAATCTTGTCTGTAACACCATGGAGGGGAGTCTTGCTTTTTTTGCTTTTATCAGATGGATGACTATGAAATACATACTAATCTATCAGAAGGGCAGGAAATAGGTAAATGGTTTTAAGACCTCATTTGGTTAATGAATTAAAATGCAGAAGAAAAAGAACCCGTGTAGATATACCCACTTGGTCATTTATCACTGCAGGCACTCCTAACAGCCATGCCAAATTCAGGCTTCAGGTTATTCACTAATAGCCACAGGCAAATGAAATTAGCATACTGGTGAATAAATTAACCCGAGTTCAGTAGGAAACTTCTATATCCTACTGAAGTGCAGTGCAGAAGTGTTGGTTTGGGGTTTTATCCTTACAGGGTGTGGGTAAAACACCAGAGATAAACTGGCCATGTGGAATGAGAAAAATGCCAGCCAGGTGACACCTGTAGACTGAGAAATGGGAACCTGGCCAGAAACCAGGGAATGAGGAGAGAATTCCATAAGCTGTGTGTTTTGTGTGTTTGCTCATCTATATCCTTTTGGGAACATTTGATACGTGACTTTCAGCTGTATACATAAAGTGTGTGTAAATAGATATAGATGTAGATGATGATATAGATGATGATATAGATGATGATATTGATAGATATAGATATAGATGATATAGATATAGATGATGATGATGATAGATATAGATAGATTAGATATAGATATATATATAGAAAGATATAGATGATATAGATACAGATATCTCCTAGGGTTTGAGGGGAGTGTGTCTGGCCAAGGAAGGACTCTCATTAATGCTGGTTTGTTTTCACTTGGTTTTCTGAGTAGCAAGATGAGAATGCTGTGCAATATTATAATGCACAATTTGTAGTGAGACTATAAAAGATGATGACATGAAACAGACCTGAAATATCTGATGTAACATTGTGCCTAATGGGTAAAACATGAGGAAGGGGGGAAAAAAGGGTAGAGGAATAAAGCAATGAGAGGATGCTTTCAATCCTCACAAGTTCCTCTTGAAGGCAGCTCTATTCAGAAACTATTCTAATTAGCAATATTTGTTGACTTAAATATGTTTGAAAAGGAAGGGATTGCCATATCTGTTCTGTTGGGAAACTTGCTAGGTGTTTGCTAGCAAGTGAGGTAAGGCAAGGTAATGTGTTTGGCAGGTGTGATTCTCCTGAGAGTCACAGTGGCATTCTCTCTGCCCACACCTGGTGCTCCCTGGACTTCAAAGGCACTTCCTGGTGCTCCTGGCACTGGGCCCTGCTGGCATGTTTGCTGCAGGGTGAAAGACTCAAATAAAGGGATAGATCTAAGGGATGGGTATCCTTCTTGTACTGACTGTGCTGGTCCAATAGGGTGGATAACATCTCACTGGGCCTCATGTTTCTTCCTTAATTACCAGAACTGGGAATTTGGTTGTTAATGTTTCTTTTATTTCAGTACCTAGAGAAGATGCCTGTCAAAGATGGCTTGACCAAATGACTACGATGTGATCTTAAACATGACAGAGTTTTCTGTATTTAATGTATCTGAATTCTGGTCAAGCTATCAGATATCCACAAAAACACTACTATAATCACTGAATGTATCATGAGAAATTGCTTTACTATCATGTAGCAGAGCTGGGAACTGATGTCTCTCATTGTCTGCATTGTATGGGCCCTGAGAAAATTTGGTCTGGCTTGTTTCTGTGAGGACTGAGAATACAGGGCATGAGTCTTCATTCTTTTGCCCCACATTGTGCTTTTCTGCTGGCCTTTTCCCCCTTCTAAAATCACTTCTAATTGGGGATATGTTGAATTTCCCTTTTGCTGGGCATAATGGTGACAGCTCTGCTGCAAAAACAAACATTCCCTGTGCAGCACAGTCCATCACCATGAGCCACTCAGCACTGTTGTTGCAGTGATATAAATGGATCCCCATGCAATGAGATAGTGATTAATAGCAGGTAGAGCACAGTCTGCAAAGACGTGGCACTGTATTTGTCACCCCCCCAGAAGTTGTCATTTAATGCACTCTATCAGGAGCAGTTTTATGTAATGGACATGGGAAGATCCATAAAAGTAACATCTGAGACTGCAATAGGGCAAGTATTGATTTATTTGTTACAATAAAATTTTTGTCATTACTATGCAATTGCTCTATCTCTGGAAGAATTGATATATGTTGTTGGATGTTGAAACCCACTATGCAAAACTTTTCCTTTTTTTTTTTTTTTTTTTTTTTCCTTGTCTTCCATAATTTCCTGTAACTCTTCTAAGGAATCATTATTCCTTATTACATAGGCCTGGCATGCCACCTATTTAGATAAATGCCTGAACAAGTGTGCAGTAAATATTCACAGCAGCTCATGTTTCAACTATATATGCCACTAATTAGATAATTTAGTGGCTCAAATAAATAAACACAAAAATAGAACAAACCTGAAAAAAACAGGGAGAAAAATGTACGGCCACTGTCGTTCTGTGGGCCAAAATACCAACAACTTTTAGTCTGTATCAAATGGCTCTAATATGCTGTAGATGGGTAAAATAAAGAGAGAAAGAAAACACCATCTTACACTCAATTACCAGGTACAATAACAAATGATCAGGGAATATTATAAATAATGACTCCTCTGTGTCACACATATTTATCTGTAGGGTTTTGGCACCTTTCTCCCCCAAAGCTCAGGGAACGTGCCAAGCAGAGTGTACCCAGGATTTCAGCATCCACAGCCCTTTGTTTACAGACCTCAAAGCACTTGTCAAAGGGGAGAAGCATCATTGTCTGTCATTGACAGAGGGAGAATAGCCCGCAGCTCACCAAGGTCACAGCACAGAGCTCCCATGCAAAAGAGCTGCTGGGGTTTTCTGCCCGGGTTTGCCTTTTTGAGGTAAATAATGCAGCCCTTAAATGTGCTGGCAGGAATCATGGCCCCAGTGCTGGGCACTCCCATGTGAGAGCTCAGATGATGTGGGACTGATGCAAGAGTGCTTTTTCCATACCACAGACCTTTTATTTGCAGAATTTTGACCTGTTGACAGGTTTAGTTTTCCTTATGATTTCTTTACAACTTCATTTGTCAGCCCTGTGGTCTTTAAATTAGATTCTCCTTAGATTAAACCCATAGATTCTGAAACTGCTAAGCAATTCAATTAAGCAGGATGGAGAAAATAGGTGGAAGTTTTCTTTTGAATATCAACAATTTCAGGCACCAGTGACAGTGCCTGTGTGAAAGCACTTTAGAGCCTGAGGTTGGCACAATTCAGCCTTGTTTATTGTTTGAACACACTGTCTGATAGGGCAGATATATTTAGCCATGTACTGTTTATCATTTTCATTGCTATTCCTGATCCTAGTAAAGTCCATTTTTGCTCTTGCAAGTTTTTGGAAGTGAGTGTTGGATGGGAGGGAATCATAGGTTTCCCAAACTGCTTTATTTTTATCTTGCTTACCTCAGTAATTGTTGGTGAACATCCTAATTTGCTGTTTTCCCCTTGATTGTATTTTTTTATAAAAACAGCTAGTGATTCAATTTGTCCTAGTGTGCTCTCTGGCTAGACTATATTTTCTTGTGTACTTTCCTCAAAACCCAGAGGTTCAGAATGAGCTCATTCAGCTTTTTCCTGAGGCTTTGCCTCAAAAGTGAGGTGTGTGATGGCATCTGTGTGTCAGGGGCTGCACCACTCAGTGACACAGGGATACAGCACCTGCTTAACAGGGATGCTGTGTTCACTTGTCACCAGTTAGGATAAAAATCATATTCAAAATCTGCTCTAACTTAGCACAAGGGCTCCCAGCTTCCCTTTAGTCAGTGCAGACAGTTCAGGTGCTGAGGTTTCAGCCTGATGCTGGTTTTGTTGGTCACAGGAGTGTTTGCATTGCTCATTTGGAGCACTGGGGTTGGGACTCTGTGCTCAGCAGAGACAGGGCTGGGCTTGCCTGGAGGGGGCTGAGGGCAAGGGAATTAGCCTGGAAGCATCCCAGTTGGAGAGGGGCTGTAAGACATAAATCAGGGGCTGTGGTGCTGTGTGAGAAGGTCTGGCCATGAGTGTTCTTTGCTGAGCTGCTCCTGGAAGACCCTTGGATTGAATCAGTAAAATTGGGGTACTTTGAGGACAGTGTTCCAGGCTTGACTCTGCCTTTTATCATCCTAAGGGTTTTAAGGTGGTTTCAACATTGATTTTGATGTCTGAGTTTTTCCATGTTGGATTTTCACTATTGCTCAGATAACACAAACTACAAATATTTGTGGTTGCTGATCAGCTGATGGAAATATGAGCATTGCGTGACTTGCTGCTCAGTTCCATCTGAGGATTCTCAGTATCAGTTAAGGTTAGGATCCAACAACAGCCAAATGAACACTCGGGAGAGGTCAACAAACTGCAAATAACATCTCTTCTAGATTATCCTCTTTCCCCATTTCAAGCTGTTTGAAATGAACTTTTCTTCACATTTCACACAAGGACAATTGCTGGCATTTTATAATTTATAAACTGGTCAAAACTGAATCATTTACCAGTCTATAATGCTCATGCCTGTGCTGCCTAACATGAAAACACAAAAATAAATCATAAATAAAAGACCAATTTTGGCTTTAATTCTCAGCATCTGAGGAATATGTAGTGAGATAATTTCCAGCTATCCAGAGCTAAGCAGAAATATACCACTTCACTAAACATCCGTGGTTTATATAAAAATATAGATTTCCTTTAAGTGCTTTACTTAAGTCTTTGGTAAGTCATATTTACGTTATTATTGTTTATGTTCCGAGAAGTCAGTAGAAGGACAGCATTGTTGCAGTTTATGTGGTTTTATGATTCACACTTGATGAGGTCGCTATCAAATGAGGGAGAAGAAACCACTGACAAGTTTAGAGCTGTGCTGTGCCATAGGACACATGGCAAGAGCACAACAGCACAGGCAGGTCGCTGTGGTTTCATAACTGGCATTTTGTATTCCCAAACATGTTTTTGTTTTGATCTTCTAAAATCATTCAGCCCAGGAGGGAATCGTTTTGACCTGAAATTTGGCTTTGCCATGGTGTGATTATGCTAATCTGGTTACATTTCATCACCACACAGCTCCTAACTGCAGATTGCAAGGTTCATTGTTTTGAAGAGATTTCACTTGAATCCTCACCCAGTCCTAAATTAAAGTACAAGCAGAAGAAAAGTGGATCACCAAATCTCAAGGTGGTGGATGCTGCAAGAGAGAAGCATCTGGTTCTTATGATGATGTAATTGGGCAGATCCAGATTACCAAGGTTTGAACTCTGACTTTCCTGATACTGATTATTTTTTTCCCCCTGTGATGTCAGGAGTTTATTTATTGCACTGTCACATTCTGTCTGTTTTGTCCAAATTGCAAGAAAGTACTTGGGAATCTCCAAGTGTGCACACAAGTGTGATGCAGTGGACACTGTCAGACCAGACAGACAACACAGGCACAGCAACAATCCCAAAGTGCAGTAACATCTTTCTGGATCAAAATTGTTTCTTCCAATTGTAACTACTAATCTTTTATTTATGCTGCCTCTCTGCTAAAGGTAACTTTGACCAGGGAAAGAAGCTTGTGCTGTTTAAGGCCCCAGGTTAGATGTCTGGGTGCTGCTTTGGGGATCGACATTTGTCAATGTTAAGTGTTTGTTTCTCCATCTGACAAAGGTCGATAGGAATCAATTGTGCTGGTGGGTGAAGGATGTAGTAGTGGATGATTGTTTCATAGAGATGATTGTGGTGAATTTCTTGTGGTCAGCCTCTCTATGGGTTGTTAAGCAGGATCTGCTGCTGTTTGTCACCTTTTTTTGATGCCTTGTTTGGGCAGATCTGGAACACAGAGTAAACTTGGAGCTTGTCTGGCTGTACTGCTCTGCAAAATATTTGTTCCTTTTTATATTTCCAACTGCCCTGTTCGATTACTAAGCCTCTAAAGATGTCTCCAGAGCTCAAGTCTCATGCTGGAAAATTCCATTCAGAGTATGTTGTGAATCCCTGCTCAGATATAAGTGCTGCTTTGAGTGTCTTCAGGGAGGATGTGGATACTTTCTAATAGCTTCTTTCTAAAATGTGTGTAGGTGTATTTGTGACTTTTCCCAAGGTTGATAAATCAAAGCAAGGATGCCAGGAAATTAATTTTAATCAGATGAAATCCAAAGTGCTCTGAAGCTGGTTTCTACCAGCCCTACTGAATTTTGGATCAAACTAAGTAAGAAATCTTAAGCATTTCAGTATAGAGCATATAAATCTGCTGGTGCATGGAACTGGCACTTGTTTCTGCACCAATAAACTACCAGGAAAGTCCATGGTAGGAAGAACATCCCTTGATCCCTTTTTCTATGAACAAGAAAGGAAAAGACATGGAATTAGTACCAGGATAACTTTATAAAAGCAGGAGTAGGTAATGCAGAGCTTGATCCCCAAGTCTGTCCAGCGTGAGGCTTTTAGGTGAGACACACCTTCAGGAAAGGCAGAGTGGTTGTGGAAAGCTGGCCAGAGCTTAGGCTTGCACTGAGCAATGGGAAGGGCAGGAAGAACTGACCTTTGTTTAGCACTGAATGACTGGCAGGGTCACTGTGCCCTCCTCTGCAAGGCCCAAAACTGGGGGAAGGGAAAGCATGTCATCTCTTGAAAACCTTTCTTTTGGCTCTTTCCAACAAGATTCTTCAATGTGTTTATTATCATTTGGATGCTTGGGGATCACTGAGTAGGGAGTTTTATCTTAGGCTGAGTTCACAGGGCTTGGACTTTGCTCCTCAAAGCTGGTGTCAGAAGCACTGTGCAGAGCTGAAGTGAACCATGAAAATTTCAAGATTTTTCAAATCTCCTGTTTGATATTTCCCTCTCCTCTGAGTTTTTTTCCTCCACTCCACACAGAGAAAAACTTAAATACATATTTTTCTAAGAGATTGCTGTCTAAATTTTCCTTAAGTTAAACCATGTGTTTTGTTGGAAACTTTAGATATTTATCTGTTTTTCTGTGTTTTGTTTTTTTTTTTTCCCTTTCCCACTTATACTTTTACCCTCTCCTTAGGGACTCACAAAGCAAAACACCAATGTCTCTTCCAGACAATGTTAGAAGGACAAGAGATAAAGCAGGGTTATATTTGCTTTCAGAAGAGTTTAAGATAACTGGTTGCCAAGCTTTCCATCTGTGTGGA